>NC_090439.1:870909805-871569179 GCF_031143425.1 Pleurodeles waltl
AGCAGATGCAGTCAGGAAACACTAAACCAATGCCAAAAGGCAAGCAAACAAGCAGCCAATGGGAAAAAACAGACTATATAGTGCACCAATCAGATATAGGCAGTAATATAAAGTATACCTATGTTGACTGCAAGCAGCCCTCTTTTCTTGAGCGAGAATAGTCATGAGAAATTATTAAACATTGGTAAAATACATGCAATAATGCCAACTGCTAAAACTAATGAGAAAAAGTCTTGAATCCAGTCCAAGTGGAAATCTTTAATAGTCCTGTCTGGAATTTGAAGACAAAGGTCACTGGAAGAAACAGTCACCATGAGGAAACTCCAGCCTGGAGAAGTGTTGCGATGAAGTTTGTTAGGTGGAAGGTGATGTTGTATTTTCTGAAACAAAGGGAGGGAAAGAGAGAAATAAGCACAGCAAATGAAATCATGAGGCGGGATAATACTCACCTCCGTGTCTTTAATAAAATTAAGACTTTCCTTCATAATTTACTTGGAAAATCTACATTTTATGTCAAAACGAAGGCTCATATTATGCTTGTTTAAAGCATATCAATAACCACAGACAATGCTGTATTAATAGGTTTGCAATAAATGGTGCGAAATATAGAATCATTAGACCAATCAGCCGATCTCAGAATGTCCTCTAAGCGGGGGTCTGCCCAAAAGGCTATGGAAGCCATGGCCCCCCAGGAAAAGTGGGCTCCAAATTTAGAGGTATCGATACCCGCTAGTGTCATAACCCATTTAACCCATCGAGCCAGAGTGGGTAACGAACAGGCTTGTGTTTTTTTTTTAAAGAGATGAAGAGTTGGGTAACAGAGGACATTCTGAGATGGAAAGTTCTACGCTCATAAGATTTTAGGCAATTTCCAACACATAGTTTAGCGTGATTGGGGAAGAAAGGATAAAAGGCCGTTGAAATGTTGGTTTTGGTGCATCTTGTAACACTGAAAAGAATACCATTAGGAGTGAAATGACGGGCCGATATATCTAAAGCCTTTACATCTGAGAGTTGTTTCATAGAAACTAAACATAAAAACTTTGTTAACTTAGCAGAAAGCATTTTGAGAGATAACACCTTTTTAACTGTAAAACAAGGTTAACATCCCATAATTCGATATATTTGGGAGTAGGGGGATTAGAAAATTTTACTCCCTTTAATAGACGGTATATAAGAAGGTGTTCACCGACAGGATTGCTGTTAATGAAAGGATAATTTATAGAAATAGCCAAATGATAGAGGTTGACTGTTATATGAGATTTGCCTGAACTGGCTTGAGAAGCAAGGAAGTTGGCAATTAGAGAGATATCTGCTGAAAAGGGATTGCAAGATTTTCCAAAACACCAGCTAGGCCAAATGGACCAGGCTGAGTTATATGTCTTCGTTGTGCCTGGTGCCCATGACTTGAAGATATAGTTTGAAGCTTCAGCCAAAATTCGTAGGTAAGAGAGGGAAGACCCGTTACCTTCCAGGCTGAAAGATGAAGTGTGTTGTTGAGGAGCAGTCGTGAGGAAGACCCTGAGGGTTAAGGAGGATCTCGGGAAAGGAAGAGAGAAGAATTGGGAAGTCTATTGCTAGTTCTAGAAGGGGAGGATATCAAACCTGCGATTGCCAGAAGAGAACCACCAGGATCAATGTGGCTTTTTGTCGTTGCACCTGGGTGAGTACTCTGTTGAAATGTCAGAAAGTGAGAAAAAGCATTGTTGGTTGACAGGGACCAATCCTGAACGAAGGCATCTGTTGCTGAGGCCAGAGGATCCGGTCTCCAACTACAAAGAGATCTATGTGTAGAGGACCCCATTTCTGTGAAACGGAATGGAAGAAAGATGGATGAAGTTTCCAATCGCTGACGTCGTGCAGATGGCGGGAATACCAATGTGCTACTGAATTGAGTTCTCCTGGTAAGTATTCCGCTTGACCTGATATTTTTTTCCAGAGGCAGAACTCCCAGAAACTTTTTACTAGCTATGCTAACGGTTTCGATTTGGTACCGCCAAGATGATTGATGTATCTGACGGCAGATAGATTGTCACCGAGCCTCATTCTTTGCAAAGCTTTTAATCGCAAAGGAGCCTGCAAGCATCTCTAATCAATTGATGTGCAATGAAGACTCCTGTGGAGACCATGTACCTCCAGTTAATACTTGACCACACCTTGCGCCCCAACCTGTTAGGCTTGCATCAGATTCTAAAACAAGATCTGGGACTGACGCACAGATAGTTTTGCCCTTCCAGGCATCCAGGTGATCTAGCCACCATTGAAGTTCTATACGGGATTCTTGAACTAGGGGGATCGAATCTGAATAAGCAAAACCCTTGCGGAGGTGATGAATTTTCAATCTCTGAAGGGATCGATAGTGGAGAGGACCTGGAAAAAGTGCTTGAATTGAAGAAGAAAGTAGACCTACAATGCTTGCAAGAGACCTGAGGGAGAGAGAAGGAAGGCGTAAAGATTGGGTTATCTCAGATTTTATAGCATTTACTTATGACTTGGGCAGATGAAGAGTAGCTTCTGTGGAATTTACCAGAAAACTGAGGAATTCCATGAATTGAGATGGAGTCAGAATAGAGTTTTCTCTGTTTATTATGAAGCCTAGGTTCGATAGAAGAGAAGAACTATGGTCAATTTGTTTGTGAAGGATCTGAAGATTTTGACTTATTAAAAGGATATCGTCAAGATAGATTATTAGTCTGGTACCCTGTGCTCTGAGATGAACCACCAGAGGTTTCATTAGTTTGGTAAAGCACCATTGGGCTGAAGAGAAACCAAGTGGAAGGCAGGAGAATTGATAAGTTTGATCTTGCCGTTGAAATTGTAAACATTTTCTGTGTTGGTGGTGAATAGGAATAGTCAGGTAAGCGCCTTGAAGATCGAGTCGTACCATCCAATCGTTCTGAATTAAAGCATCCCTGAGATGCAAAATAGTCTCCATTTTGAAGAGTTGATAGGCCATAAATTGGTTGAATTGTTTTAAGTTCATGACTGGTCTAATTTTTTGGTTTTTATTCCGAACCAGAACGATGGAACTTAAAAACCTTGTTGGATGTCGATGGGTGATTTGAATTGCATGTTTGTGAAGGAGTGTTTGAATTTCTTGCGAAATTAGAGAGTTCATATTCGTGGATATACTTAGGGGAGGAGGAAGAGACATTTGAAAAGGCTTTTCATACAGTTTTATGGAATAGCCCTGAACCGTACTTAAAACCCACGGATCTGAAGTGATGTTTTTCCATCTGTGAAGAAAAACATTTAAATGACCTCCTACGGAAAGATGGCCAAAAGGGACACTTACTTGCAGGATGATGGGATCTGAAGTTCCGCTGATCCCGACCTCTGAAGCCTCTTGTTCTTTGGGGGTAGAATTGTGGATGATATTCCTGTTGAGAAGTAATGGAGGAGCCCCTGCAGCCTTGGGATCTAGCAAAGTGGCCGGTAAAGTCACTCCTTCCTCTACCAGCCCTGGCAAAAACACGGTTGCTAAACACTTTTTTAAGAGACTGTTTTTAAAAAAATATATATTTTATTGATTTTTAACCATAAACAGTAAATCCCCAATTTTGCACTGTTAGTCCCCCCTCCCCCCATATTGCACTTAAAACAACACATTATATTCCTGAGCTGACAGTTCTTGATGGTTTAAGCAGAGTATCAATCGCTACCAAAGTTCTATGTCGTGGGTGTGGGGAGTGCTTCTGGAACGGAGTCCGAGGTCATCTGATCCTTTTTGGGTGTCGGGGAGTCTAGGTTTTTTAGACTTTCCAGTATTGAGTCTCATTGTGTAGCACCCTCTCTCGGCCTCCGGCCCTGTAGCGCTTCTCTCAGCAGCACAGGCCCCTCCACTTCTGCCCATTTTTCTAGCGCTTCTTGCCACCTCTTAACTTGCGGGCCTACTGGGTCTTTCCAGTGTGAGGTGATTTCTCTTTTGGCCAAGACTCGAGCCAAGTCAATACATTTGTTGGACATTTTGTGGGCAGTAGGGCGGGGGAAGTCTCCTAGCAGGGATACTAGTGGGGACAGGGTGATCTTCCTGCTAGCGCTGTCGGAGATTCTCCTAAATATCTCTGACCAATATGATTTGAGTTGTGAACAGCTCCACAGCATGTGAACTAGCCCTGCTGCTGTTTCCGTACATCTAGGGCATCTCGCTTCGTTTGATTTGTATATTTTGGTTATCATTTGCGGTGTTAAGTAGGCCCTATGATAAATGTAAAGATTTATTAATTTGAATCTGGCGTTTCTAGATACGGATTAAATATGGGAGGTGATCTTTGTCCATTGCTCATCTTCAATAGTTGTGTTTAAATCAGTCTGCCATTTGTCTCTAAGTTTATTTAGGGGTGTGTGTGAACTGAGTTGTAATGATTTATATATTTCTGAGATCATTCCTTTCCTTTCTCCTATTGTGCAGAGGATGTTACAGCCATTATGAGTTGGAGGTTCGAAAGCTGCCGACCCCCAAATTTGTTGTGCGGTTCTGGTGACTGCATTATATGTAAGGAACAAACCTGACAGCTCCGAGTAAGTGCGGAGTCTCCCGTTATTGTAAATGTCACCTAGTTTTATGATGTTGTGCTCTTCTAACTTATTGAGACCTCTAAGAGTGTGGTCTCCCAAAGCAAAAGTCAAGCATCCCAGGGGAGCCTCAGGTGTGTATGGGGTTTTTGTACAGGTTCTTCTTAGAAATTGCTCCCAGCAGTGTCTGGTTGATTCCCATTCCACTGGTAATTGTGATCTAGGTTTCCTAGGAGTCAGCACTATGCCTACTATCTTTTTAGATGGACAGTTCAGTGGAATCCGTAAGTCTGTCGCACCTGGGGGTTCGCTGATAAGTTTTGCTAGCCATTGTAGTTGACCTGCACAGTAATAGATTTCTAGGTCTGGGGCAGCAAGGCCCCCTTCTGCAGTGGGTCTCTGCAATGAATTTAGTGCAATTCTGTGCCTGCTCGGACCCCATATAAAGCTCGCGATCATAGAATCAGTGCTTCTAAATACTGCCTTCGGGATCACCAATGGGATGGTAGATGTAAGGAAATGCTCCTTGCATGGTTACCCCCTGACTTTTTGCCTTTGCTGATGCTATGTTTTGAATTGAAAGTGTGCTGAGGCCTGCTAACCAGGCCCCAGCACCAGTGTTCTTTCCCTAACCTGTACTTTTGATTCCACAATTGGCACACCCTGGCATCCAGATAAGTCCCTTGTAAGTGGTACCCCTGGTACCAAGGGCCCTGATGCCAAGGAAGGTCTCTAAGGGCTGCAGCATGTCTTATGCCACCCTGGAGACCCCTCACTCAGCACAGACACACTGCTTGCCAGCTTGTGTGTGCTGGTGAGAACAAAACGAGTAAGTCGACATGGCACTCCCCTCAGGGTGCCATGCCAGCCTCTCACTGCCTATGCCGGTATAGATAAGTCACCCCTCTAGTAGGCCTTACAGCCCTAAGGCAGGGTGCACTATACCATAGGTGAGGGCACCAGTGCATGAGCACTGTGCCCCTACAGTGTCTAAGCAATACCTTAGACATTGTAAGTGCAGCGTAGCCATAAGAGTATATGGTCTGGGAGTCTGTTTTACACGAACTCCACAGCACCATAATGGCTACACTGAAAATTGGGAAGTTTGGTATCAAACTTCTCAGCACAATAAATGCACACTGATGCCAGTGTACATTTTATTGTAAACTACACCCCAGAGGGCACCTTAGAGGTGCCCCCTGAAACCTTAACTGACTATCTGTGTAGGCTGACTGGTTCCAGCAGCCTGCCACAACCGAGACATGTTGCTGGCCCCATGGGGAGAGTGCCTTTGTCACTCTGAGGCCAGTAACAAAGCCTGCACTGGGTGGAGATGCTAACACCTCCCCCAGGCAGGAGCTGTCACACCTGGCGGTGAGCGTCAAAGGCTCACCCCTTTGTGCCAGCACCGCAGGACACTCCAGCTAGTGGAGTTGCCCGCCCCGTCCGGCCACGGCCCCCACTTTTGGCGGCAAGGCCGGAGAAAATAATGAGAATAACAAGGAGGAGTCACTGGCCAGTCAGGACAGCCCCTAAGGTGTCCTGAGCTGAAGTGACTCTAACTTTTAGAAATCCTCCATCTTGCAGATGGAGGATTCCCCCAATAGGATTAGGGATGTGGCCCCCTCCCCTTGGGAGGAGGCACAAAGAGGGTGTACTCACCCTCACGGCTAGTAGCCATTGGCTACTAACCCCCCAGACCTAAACACGCCCTTAAATTTTGTATTTAAGGGCTTCCCTGAACCTAAGAATTTAGATTCCTGAAACTACAAGAAGAAGAGGACTGCTGAGCTGAAAAACCCCTGCAGAGGAAGAACAGAAGACACCAACTGCTTTGGCCCCAGACTTACCGGCCTGTCTCCTGCCTTCCAAAGAAACCTGCTCCAGCGACGCTTTCCAAGGGACCAGCGACCTCTGAATCCTCTGAGGACTGCCCTGCTTCAAGAAAGACAAGAAACTCCAGAGGACAGCGGCACTGCTCCAAAAGAACTGCAACTTTGTTACAGAGGAGCAGATTTAAAGACCCCTGCAAATCCCCGCAAGAAGCGTGAGACTTGCAACACTGCACCCGGTGACCCCGACTCGACTGGTGGAGAACCAACACCTCAGGGAGGACCCTCCGGCGACTCCGAGACCGTGAGTAACCAAAGTTGTCCCCCCTGAGCCCCCACAGCGACGCCTGCAGAGGGAATCCCAAGGCTCCCCCTGACCGCGACTGCCTGAACTCTATTTCCCGACGGCTGGAAAGACCCTGCACCCGCAGCCCCCAGCACCTGAATGAACGGAACTCCTGTGCAGGAGTGACCCCCAGGAGGCCCTCTCCCTTGCCCAGGTGGTGGCTACCCCGAGGAGCCACCCCCTTGCCTGCCTGCACCGCTGAAGAGACCCCTTGGTCTCCCATTGAAATCAACAGAGAACCCGACGCTTGTTTGCACACTGCACCCGGCCGCCCCCGCGCTGCTGAGGGTGTACTTTCTGTGTGGACTTGTGTCCCCCCCGGTGCCCTACAAAACCCCCCTGGTCTGCCCTCCGAAGACGCGGGTACTTACCTGCTGGCAGACTGGAACCGGGGCACCCCCTTCTCTCCATTGAAGCCTATGTGTTTTGGGCACCTCTTTGACCTCTGCACCTGACCGGCCCTGAGCTGCTGGTGTGGTAACTTTGGGGTTGCTCTGAACCCCCAACGGTGGGCTACCTTGGACCCAAAATTGAACCCTGTAGGTAATTTACTTACCTGCTAAAACTAACAATACTTTACCTCCCCCAGGAACTGTGAAAATTGCAGTGTCCACTTTTAAAACAGCTTATTGTGTTTTATGTAAAAAGTATATATGCTACTGTAATTATTCAAAGTTCCTAAAGTACTTACCTGCAATACCTTTCAAATGAGATATTACATGTAGAATTTGAACCTGTGGTTCTTAAAATAAACTAAGAAAATATATTTTTATATACAAAAACCTATTGGCTGGATTTGTCTCTGAGTGTGTGTTCCTCATTTATTGCCTGTGTGTATGTACAACAAATGCTTAACACTACTCCTTTGATAAGCCTACTGCTCGACCACACTACCACAAAATAGAGCATTAGTATTATCTCTTTTTGCCACTATCTTACCTCTAAGGGGAACCCTTGGACTCTGTGCATGCTATTCCTTACTTTGAAATAGCACATACAGAGCCAACTTCCTACATTGGTGGCAGCGGTGGGATACAAGACTTTGCATTTGCTGGACTACTCAGCCAATACCTGATCACACGACAAATTCCAAAAATTGTCATTAGAAATTGATTTTTGCAATTTGAAATTTTTCTAAATTCTTTAAAGTCCTGCTAGGGCCTTGTGTTAGTCCCTGTTAGCATTTCTTTTAGAGTTTAAAAGTTTGGTAAAAGTTTGAATTAGATTCTAGAACTAGTTTTAGATTCTTAAAAAGTATTCCAACTTTTAGAAGCATAATGTCTAATAGCATTCGGGGTAGCACTATCATAGGGCAATTCTACCGGACACTGTTAATGGTAGAGTCTCCCAGAAGTGCATGCTAGTTCTTACTCCTCTGATTGCTCTATAAATATTTCCTTCTAGAAGGTCTTCTGCAGTGTGGTATATGTTTACACCTAGATATTTAAAAGTGTTAGGAGACCAGGGTAGCCCTCTCGTCTCGTTCGGTTCTGGTGTGCTACTTGACATGGGGAATATAGTGGACTTCCTCCAGTTGATCCGAAGTCCGGAGGCCATTCCATATTTCTCAAGCATGGTTATTACACCTGGTAGATCATCTCCTAGGTTACGGAGAAAAAGCACCATATCGTCGGCATAAAGGGCGATATAATGTGTCCAGTCGTTAATTGAAATGCCTTGGAAGTGCTGCCCGGTTCTAGCCATTTGGGCCAGGGGCTCCACTGCTACTGCGAATAAGAGAGGGGATAGTGGCTAACCCTTTCTAGTTCCTCTGCCAATCAAAAATGAATCAGATATGGTGTTACCAGTTTTCACCCTAGCACTGGGATTTGAATATAGCAGCGTAGTCCAATGTGTGAATCCTTCTCCCATCCCCATTCTCAGCATGGTCTGTTCCAGGTAGTCCCATCTCAGGCAGTCGAATGCCTTTTCTATGTCGACTGAGATAATCGCTGCCTGAGTAATTTCCGGAGGCATAGAACAAAGAACAGACACCAGGCGTCTAATATTTTGTGCGGTGCTACGTTGCGGGATAAAGCCAGACTGATCCTGGTGGATTAACGAGGTCATGTGGGGCAGTAGTCTGTTCGCAAGAATCCTACTTAATATTTTATAGTCTATATTAAGCATGGATAATGGACGGTAAGAACGGACGTCCGTTGGGGGCCTATCGGGTTTTAGTAGGGGAATCATGATGGCTTCATTAGTGGATTGTGGTAGGTTGCCCCTGCTCCAAGCCTCGAGATAAATTATGCTGAGATGAGGGGCTAGCAGGTCCTGGTGCAGGAGGTAGAACTCCAGTGGGAGTCCATCGGATCCTGGGACCTTACCTTTGGCCATGCCTTGAATTGCTGTTTTAATCTCTGCAATCGATATTGGGGCTGCTAAAGCTGAGCTCTCTTCTACCCCAAGTTTGGGGAGGGCGAGGTCTTCTAGGTCTTGTAGTTGGAGGTTAGTTAGTGTCTCAGTGGGGGACCATATATTGTTGAATAGTAGTTGCTAAAGATAGAGTTAATCTCTTTTTGGCTATAAACGCTGGTAACTGGGGTGTCTTCTGTTTCCACTATGACAGTTTGTTGTCTAGGTGGGTTAGCCAGCCACGCCAGTAGGGCACCAGGCTTATCCCCCTCTGAGTGTTGTTTGATTATGTACTGCTTGTAATCATATCGTGACAGCCTATTGTTTACTTCTATTATTTTATTTTTGGTGTCTTTCAGGAGGGGGGCCAGATCCTGTTGTGTAGGGCGTCTGTGCTCAAGGTCTCTGAGGGAATCCTCCAGGCTACGGAGCTCGTTTTCCATAGATTTCAGGGCGCCTATGTTCTCACTAATACAGGTGCCTCGTATAACTATTTTGAATGCTTCCCATTCAATGGATCTGGATGACGCAGTTTGTGTGTTGTGTTTAAAGAAATCAACTATGGTTGAATGCAATAGGTGCTTGAGTGCCTCACCCTCAAGCATTTCAGCTCTCAGACACCATGTTGGAATAGTCGTTCTCTCCCTTCCGCAGGATAGCGATAGAATCAGAGGATTATGGTCAGATATTGTACGGCACAGATATTCAGCGGAGATTACATCCATTTGAATTTCAGGGGAGGCTAAAAAAGTGTCTAGTCTGACATGTAGGTCGTGTACCGCTGAGTAATATGAAAAATCCTGGGTATGAGGGTTAAGCTGCCTCCACCAGTCACCCAGACGCCAGTGTTTTTGCCACTCTGCAAATGATTTAGCAATTTTTAGAGTAGGGGACTGTGAGATGGGGGGTTGTGATCTGTCCAAGCTAATGTTAGCTATGCAGTTGAAATCCCCTCCGATTATGTTAGGACCTGTTAAGAGTGGGCCTATTTCGAGGGACAATTTATCGAGGAATTTCCCCTGAATGTTACATCTCTACCTCCCAGTCTCCCGGAGGCCACCACATATCTCCCGTCCCTGTCTATGTGCTTGTGAAGAAGCTGAAAGGGCACCCCCGACGGATCCAGATCAATACTCCCCTTGCAAAAGCTGAGTAACTAGTTGCGATTATTTGACCTCTCCACCGTTTCTTGAGGGAGTTAACTTCCTGCTCTACCAGGTGCGTTTCCTGTAGTAGAGCAATGTGTATCCCCCTGCGCTTTAAGTAATTGTATACTTTATAACATTTGGACATATTGTTTAGACCTCTAACGCTCCAGATTATTATCTTATACTTTGTAGTTTCCATTTTGGTTGTTAACCTTGTAGAGACTAGAAAGGATGAGGAAATTACTGTGTATAGGATTATATTGTGGCGGCGTGATTTCAATGCGTGAGCTGTCAGCTTCATAAATGGTAAGTGCTAGATTGTCCCTTAATACTAACTTGGTAAACTCAACTCCCAACTCCCACTCCCCAGGACCGGTGGTGAGAACTATTCCCGTCCAAACCATTATAACTTGTCTTAAAATCTTATAGGAAGGTGGTGTGTTAGCAACCGAGAGCCTACACTCCAGGCCGGTTCCTGGGCCCAGCGAGATTATATTTAGCTACCCAGTAAGGTATTGCGCAGGGCGTGTTGCATGTGGATGTTCCGGAGAGTTGTTCTTCTGCTATCTAGGCCCTACTTATTTGATACTTCTCAGTGACCCTTTAGTAACCATTCTAACAATGGAGAGTCAAATGATTTCTTCTGAGGATCTCGGGGTCACTTTTGGTAGGCTGGTGAGGGTATCCCGCGATGAGCTCAATGAGTCTCCACTGCACAAATCGTGGTCCGAGGTGTGTCCAGAATTCTGGGAGGAGGGGAAAGAGCCCCGGCCCAGTGCCGCAGCCGCGTCCACCGCCTCGCGCATTTCCTGGAGAGCTTGGTGCCGTGGAGGAGCAATCTCTTTATTTCGTTTGGAGGATCTGCTGCGCTTTCTGGGGTTTTGCTACTAGTTCCGCGGTGGGGGTCCAGGGCTGTGATATTCTTGGCTTCCAGCCATTCATCGATTACCTGTGGGGACGTAAAGAAATGTACTTTCCCTTCATGTTCCACTCTGAGTTTGGCTGGGAAGAGCATGGCGTATTTTATCCCATTTTCACGGAGGTTTCGTTTGGGATTATTGAACGAGGCCCTTTGCTCCTGGGTTCTTTTGGTGAAATCCGGAAAGAGCATGACGCACTGGTTGTTTAGTGCTATTTCACCTTTCAGGCGCGTTTGTGACTGAATGTAATCCCTGTCTTTAAAGTGCAGGAGTTTTGCCACTATTGGTCGAGCTCTTGCTCCTGGGGGAGGAGGCCTGCTAGGCACCCTATGGGCCCTTTCTATGGCAAAAAACTTTGATAGACCTTCAGGAGGTATTGTTTCTTTGATCCAGTGTTCCAGGAAGGATTCCATATTTACCGCCGCCGTCTCCGTTCCTTCCGGTACGCCAATCAGCCTTATGTTGCTCCTGCGGGCACGGTTTTCAGCGTCTTCTGCTCTTGCTTCTAGCGCTTTTACACGAGAGGTAATTTCCAAGAGTTCTTTAGAAGAAGACTTCTGGGTTGTGGCCATGAGTTTGATCTCTTTTTCATTCGTTCCCACTCTCTCCGTTAGCCTACGATGATCATCTCGCAATGGGGATAGGTCTACAATCAGGTTATCAATTTTTTGCTCTAGTGCTTCTCGAGATTCTCTGATGGCCTGGAGTACCGTATCCAAGGTTGTTTCCTGGTCAGCCGTGCCATCACGGGGGTCTATTCTCTGGGGTCGTCCTGCAGTTTGGGTGCCATTGGTGTCTTCCGGGGCCTGCCCCTCGCGTTTCTTGGGCTTCCCCATCCTTGTTACTCAGTGCCTGCTCAGACGGGCAGCTATATTTGCGCGTGTTGAATATTAAGGCCACTCCCTCTTCGGTTCATGGCTGCGACTCCCAGATTAGGGAGGGGTGTCCGGGGTGGGGAAGACACAGATTCTGGGATCAGGCGTGTGTTATTCTCGCGGCCTGCTTCTTCAGCGTAGTTGTCTATTCCGCGTATTTTCCCCCTATTCAGTATTGTGAAGCCTCGGTCAAAAGGGAACGCTCCGGGCCGTCCATGAGGTCGGAGCGTAGGCCCATCAGCTCTCACTCCCTGCCGCGTAGTCCCCCCTCTCCCGTCTCTGGTATCTGTACCTTTCACTGTAGGGGTTCCTCCGATGTCTCTCGATGGAAGATTTAACCTCACGGCTCTACTTTCCGCTGTAGGTAACCCATTCGTGGATCTCGGCCGGTTTCTCCAGTGTCACAGACCAACATGATTCACTTCGGGCCGATACTCGCTGGGCCGCTGCTATACTGCTCGCCTGCTATCGCGTGCCCTGTTCAGCGGGAGCGGGGTAGCCGCCGGGACGCTCCAGGGGTGCGGGCGATCCCGCCCTGCTTCAGTCAGGTTTTTGGTCTCTCCGCTCCGGGGTTCGAGCTCAGCCGGGCCAGGGTTCAGAGGCTGCCGCCATCTTGGTTCTCGATGTCGTCGGGCGAGACCGCTATTCTTTTCTTGCCGGAGTTTACTCCGCGTTTATCGGACGGGACTCCGCTCACCGGGGCCTATCTTGACGATCATTTTCGGGGTTTGGAAGTGCTATTATTTCGGCCGGGCCCTGTTTACAGAACCGGAGCGCTAAGTTAAGAGACTGTTGAGCCTTGTCCAGGGATGCACACTGCTGAGTTCCTTGAGGAAGAAGTCCCCGAACAATAAACCATCAGCCTTAGGACTTGGATCCATAGCAGCTAGGTTAGCTAGTTTCAAAACCAGTTTGAGAAGTAACCCTTTGCGTCTCTCATGAGTTATAGCAGAGTTCGCATTTCCTAAAAGACAGAAGGCTCGCTGAACCCATAATAATAGTTCCTCTGGGTCAACAAAGTTATTCTCCAGCCTGGCTATCTCTGCCATGTCAATAATGCGGGATAAAGGTCCCACAATATCCAACATTTTATCTTGGCAAATGGACCGAGCTCTGTCGACCCCTTTATGAGGGTCTCTGCCAAACTTAGAAAAGAAAGTAATCATAGAAGGGTCAATAACGGGAGTAGAGGTTATATGTAGAAGTAACGAAGGTCTGGGGCGTTCAGAATGGAGCTTTGATCTGACTTGCTTGTCCAATGGCAAGTGCCATTTTACAGTAATATAGTCCCCCACGTAGTCGGAGGGAAGCCACTCTGTGGAATTAGGGTGGTGGATCAATTTGGGGTCGAACATGGGATGCCCTCTGAGTCCAGAATGGTTTTACAATCAAAAGGATCAAAAGAGGGAGAACATTTTTGTTTTTTACAAATAGGTCCAGTCCAGAAATCAGAATTGTGCATATCATCTGTATACTCATCTGAATCAGGATCATCCAGATCATCATCATTATCTTTGATAGTAGAAATCCCAATCTTTTGGGCAGGAGAGTGTAAGTGTTTAGTTTTTTATTTACTTTTGATGCCTGAAGTTTTCCCCTCCTGATTAGAAGGCCTGTGAGAAACTTCGTCCTCTATCATTTGTGAGGAAGACTCACCATCCAAAAGTGAAGAGTTAGATTTAGATTGAGTATCTTGAGAAGCCACCGTGGCTTTGCACTTTCTGCTTTCCCCCGCAGATAGGGCCAAGTTAGATTGTGAGATAAAAGATGATACGGTATTCTCAAATTGTTTGGAAACCTTGTTCATTGAGGCTGACACCAACCTAAGTGACAGATGAATGACTACATTTATTCAAATTGTTTTTGCACTCCTCTTCGCTGTCATTATTTTCACTGAAAAATTAAGAAAAATCTGTTTTTGGAAAAGAAAGGGGTAACAAGTAAGGGGAGAGTAATGGGAGGAGATTTGAGTCAGGGAAAATTAATGCGATCAATGGAGAGGGGCGTGACAGGCCGGTAAAAGCTGTGCCCTCACACGAAGAAAATGTGGTGCAGGAACACACAAACAAGGAGAGGCTACGAGGTAAATAAAGGCTCTAACAGCCTGATCTCCCCGAGAGCTGTGCAAAAAAATCAAAGGAGGGAGTGTGGAAAGAGCATGAAGCTGATGCACGTCTGAAGCAGTAGGAAAAGGGGCACAGCGTTGCTCAAGACAGGTGCGTGGTAACCAAAAGCCATTAGGGCCAACATCAAAGGTAACGGGTGGGCAGGGGGGAGCCTGAAAGCCCAGTAGGACGTTGCAAACGTGACGAAGAATAAACTAACAATTAAATGCACATTACACAAACGAAAACCCACATTTAGGAGCAATTTAAAGATAACATTTTAGCTTGTAACGTAAAGTATACTTATCTTGACTGTGAGCAGCAAGAAAAGAGGGCTGCTTGCAGTTAAGATAGATATACCTTACATTACTGCCTATATCTGATTGGTGCACTATAGGGTCTGTTTCTTCCCATTGGCTGTTTGTTCGCTTGCCTTTTGGGATTGGTTTAGTGTTTCTTGACTGCAGCTGCTATTCAAATAAAGCAAGAAAAGATACGCATAATATGAGCCTCCGGTCTTGATATAAATTTCAAACATCGAAAAGCAATTAGTAATTATTTGAAGACTCACTGTTTGTGCTTAGAGTTGTCTTAAAAGTGTTTTTCATTTGCTACAATCCTGGACATCACTTCACGAAAATGTCAGGGGAAGTGACATCGTGCACCCTTTGATAACTTCACAGGATTGACATTCATCCCAGTCTTTGCCTCTTAATGGAGTTCTGCATGCTTCTGCAGGGCTGTGGTAAGGATAAAGGGTGGATATTAAGAAAGGGAAACAATGGTTTTAGAGCCCTGATTCCTTCCTGTAGCTGCTCCTGCCTTCATGAAGCCTGGTACTAGAGGCAGCAAAGGCAGTGCTAGGCATGGGAGGGTAGGAGCTGTCACCCTTGGTTACTCTCAGTTGATATTCAGGGTTAAGAGAGTCAAACGTGGATTAAATGCAAGTTTGAAGAGCTCTGACATATCCATTCAGCAAGCCTGTCCAGAGGTCACAAATAATAATATATCTATCAAATAAAAAACTAACATTTTTTAAACAAGCATTCAGAAATGAAATAGCCTTTACTTTGTACTGCCCTCTCTCCAAGACCAGGCAGCGCTGTAGAGATCAACTATGGACACGGAGGGTAATAATGGATGAATTCCAGATTTTACAGTGCATTTCTAGCCTACATAAGCACTGCAAAGCAATTTTGTCTGGCCTTGCCTAGCTTGGAATGAGGGTTTTTTTCAACATATGCAATACGCCAAAAAATAGCAAAATATAAAGATAAATGAGCGTCCCAGCAGCTCAGGCATACCAGTCCTGTTACTACAGTGCACTCATTTTCAGGCAACTATGCATATGTGAGCAGGACAAAATGCAGTCATTCGCAGTGCGAGTCATCCAGTGGATGATGTCAGCTGGACCGTTGTGTCAAGCTCTACACCTGGCG
Source organism: Pleurodeles waltl (assembly GCF_031143425.1). Classification (NCBI taxonomy): domain Eukaryota; kingdom Metazoa; phylum Chordata; class Amphibia; order Caudata; family Salamandridae; genus Pleurodeles; species Pleurodeles waltl. The sequence continues at coordinate 870,925,344 of NC_090439.1, forward strand.
GGCGGAGGTGAATGACACTTGAATTTGGCCTATGGATGAAAGTCCCTTCATACATGTATATGTATTTTTATGAAAACTTTTTTCGAAAAAAATAGTCTGGCAAGCCATCTAACGCTGTCTCTGGTACATCTGTAAGAACATATAAGAGGACTTGAGATGGTCTAAAATCACCGAATAACAAAAAGAAGACCTCACTTTCATTGACTGCAGTGAAAAGCCAGGTTTTAAGGGACCGGCAGAAGGAAAGATAATAAGGAACAGAACGAACTTGAAATAGCGGAGATTTCCATAACTTAACTGTGTTCAAATAAAAGATCTACCACAGTCCTAACCTGTCAGGGGCGGGGGATAGACTGTGGAAGAGCCTCAGATGACCTCAGGTATCTGAAAGAAGTGTACCTGGGATGTGATTGCGCAGAAATAGAGGCCCGTTTTCCCTTGGGGCTTAGTGGCAAAGACGGGCTCTTAAAGCTGTGGGTCAGGTTTATCAAGAAGTCATGCCACTAAAGTCGCTGCGCCGCATTTCATGGAAGGCAGAGAGCCGGGCAGCGCCGTGTCCTCTAAGATGCGGCGCCGCTCTTCTCTCTCCCTGCGCTTCTGCATGTCTGGCAGCCGCGTGCAGACACTCTTGCTTCTAAATCCCACCTTCACAATTTGCCTCTGGTTTGCATTTTAGTAAATTAGTACTAGACATTTGTATGCTAGAAGCCAATTAAAATTGACCCGGTGTCCATGAATATGCTCCCTACCAGGAAGCACATATTTCTAGTAACTTGAAAGCAGAGTATAAAACACTAAGCTCCTATGATCAAAGCAGAAGTTTGTCGTAGCTTGGCTAAAGGACTATCTAGCACCCAGAGGCAGCAGAAAAAAGACATTTGTGTACATTCTCAGAGCCAGAAGGATGCCAGTTTTGCCACCTGGAGCTGAATGTCAGCACTATTAAAAATTACGCCGAGATTTCTGACATGACCTGTACTTCATCTGTTCTTCTGCTGGCCTAAAGCTGGTATGAAATTTCTATTGAATGGAGTTCAGTTCGATAGAGCCTCGATCTTAAGTATTAACTGCATGCCATATTTGTTTAATAATATGCAGTGCTTAATTTGTAAATAAAAAGGTGCCGGTGCTCAAAGCCCTCCGAAAATCCTGAAGCCATCTCGGGCGTCTTCATTCCATTTACAGCCACTCCCTGCCGCTTCAGCTCACTCTGTCAGTTTCCTGCTTTTCCCCTTTCTGACGCTTTTTCGTTTCTCTCTTCCTCCGTCTTTGCCACGTGTCTTTTGCTCGCAATAAATGCTTGCGACCGAAAACTAAGCGCAGGTCCTCAGAAATAAGTGCGGTGCTCTGCACCGGACACAAGCACAAATTAAACATTGATAATATGGCTTTTTGTGCCATGCAAACATATCTAAAAACACATAAAACTTGTAATTATTACGATTTGTATACCAACTTCCACACGTAGGAACAGCCCCTCTTTATTAAAGATACAATTATAAATAGTGCCCCCTCATCTGCAATAAAAAACCTTCACACTTTATAACACAGATGAATATTTATAAACTTCTTCGTTTAATTTATAAGTTCATGGAATTGGAATCAGCAGTGTCCAGAATTTTTCAATATTTTGCAGACAAGTGAAAGGGTTTTTCCTCATTAAATATTTTGTATTATATTGATAATAACATGCAAATGCTATTAACTGAATGTTACTCACATCTAGTTTTACCATAGCTGATGTACTCCTGTTTAAAATGGCTGTCATTTAGATGCCATCTTGTTTCATGACAGATTTGCATTTTATTTCTAGAAGATGCTCACTTTCAAATCAACAAACGACGTAATGTGCCTTTGCTTCCTTTCCCGTGTGAAATGTTTTCCTTTACATAACTATAGAATTTCCTGATTTATTACAACAGAACACCTGCACACTAAAGGCTGGTCCAAGGTATCTCATTTTGTTGCAGATAATTGTAAATTCGAAGGACGCTTAGAGGAACTGTATTGTGGAAGCTCTTGAGAAACTTATGAGCTCGAAATTTTATCTTTATACTCTAACCTGATTGGATAGTTTTATGGCAATTATGTATAGGTGTAGCAATGTTAGAACTGTGTGCTTTCAGCTAGTGCAGAGTAGATTGCAGTTAAGAACGCTCTTAGAACCTTGCCTGACAGACAGTTTAGGGCAGGGTAAGGTACTCTCTTTGTGAGAGAATAGATTTTTTCTTAAGGGTTCCTTTGAAGTGAATTTATACTAGTTTATCTTCTTATTTATATGACTGGATTACTCTGAACTTTGCTGAGAATAGTGTCCTTTGAAACCCATTAAAATTAAATGTTAATAAACTTACAACTTAATTTATTCTGTGTTTCATGTGAAGCAAAATGTGCTTCACCTTATTTAAATGTACTGATTTATTGACAAACCTCAGTTGTGAAACCTGATTCATCACACAGTGCTTTATGGGCCCGAAAATAGCACAAAGAAAAGTGCTAACACAGGCATAATGTGATTCAGAGATTGATCAGTTCCGTGAAATAGATGGCATATGAATTGTACTAACGGGGGTTGTGGGCTGTGGGGCTTATACCAGAAAGATATTAAAAGGCGTAGGGCTTGAGGGTAAGAACTGTGGCACCCCATGTGGCAAATTGTGGCATGACGATCTAAGGAAGGGAGTGACATGGCGAGTTCCCAGCCTGACAGAATAGAATTAGCCCATCTAATGACAGGGCCTCCCTCTCTACAATATCACTGCTTGGAGAGCATGTTGGGTTGGGAGATCACATCACAAGCTGCAGATACGTCAAGGAGTGATCCTCCCTTAGTCCACGATGATGCTATTGTCATCCGGAATAGTGTTCAGAAGTGACTCAGTGCTGAGGGCTGGTCAAAAGCCCTTCTGGGCTGAATAAAGGAGATACTATAAATTTATATACCCTGAAAGTTTGGCATTTCAGAGTCGCTTCTTTGAGTTTCGATAAGAACAGTAGAATAGAAGGGAAATAAGTCTATGATTGGAGTAGACCAGCGGATCCACGGATGGCTTCAGTAGGATCATCACTTAGATCTTGTACATTTTAGAAACACAAAGAGCTCAGACAGTGACTGATTGTAATGTTCAGAAGGTGAGGTGCTTCTTGATTCTCATAGCACACAAGCCTAGCAGAGAGCTAGATATGACAGAATTCTTAAAAGGATAACATTATATGTCAAAGGAAGAACATCTGTCAGCACTGAATGGGTCTGTATGCTTTTGGAATACCTAGTAGAATTTTGAACAAGAAAAAACTAATAAAATACGTCTCAGATACTATCACTTTTATCGCAGGGAAAAGAGATTAAGGGCCAGATTTACAAAGCCCTTACATTGCCGTTGCGTCATGCAAGGAGGCACAAGGCAACGCGGCGGCTTAAGTGAGATTTACTATGCCACACAAAGCCACCTTGTGTGGCTTTGCATGGCTTAGTAAATCCAGAGTAACGCAAGGTACTGCAAATCACTGCTATGCTTTACTCTGTGTTGGGAAGGTGTTCCATGGATGGGGCATGAGCGTTCCCAGGCTTCTACCCATGAATTCTGGGGCATATCCAGATTTACAAAGGATTGTAAACCTGGGAATGCCTCAAAATGGCATGTCTTCCCAAGTGATGCATAACAAGGACAAATTTCTACAGCACACATTGAAAGAGAAAAATGCCTCAAATGAATGCTTTTGTACAACAAAAAAAAAACCTGTCTGTAATGTAAGCACACTTGCACCATGGTGCAAGGGTGCCTGCGTTGGCACTAGGAAGCCTCACTACACCAGCGCAGAGAGAGAGCAGGAATACATCATATCTTGGTAGATGTGGCGCCTTCCTGCTATCTCCCTCTCACACAGCGCAGTACAGCAAGTTGCCTCCACACTACCTAGTAGCAGCTGACGCTGTCTGCCTCATCATGACTACATCATAAAAGCACCCTAGATCTGCCTTTGTGAGTTGTAAATAAGTTTGGAAGTGACAGTACGGGCCGGGAAAACAACAGGCTTGAGGCAAACAGCTCTGGTTTGTGATGCCCCTGAGGGGGCAGGAGGGCACAAGCACCGGAAACATGGCACTGAAAGCACATCCCTCGTGTTAGCTAGCGCGCAGCAGTTCTATCAATTAACCTATATGAAGTGTGTGCACTTCATTGTTGGGACAGGAGTAGGACATTCTTTCCAGATACAACAAGACGCAAGAATTTATAAATGTAAGAGGTTTGACCGTGTGCATTGTGCTAAAACCAAGGGATCAGCAATGACTTATACATCTCGGGTTCTGGACAGAAGTCAATTGAGTGCAAGTGTGGCTGAAATATTGTGAAAGACGATGAGAGTACAAAGAAAAGTATGATGAGAGTATGTGGAGAAATGCGAGGGGATAGAAATTATTATCATATCATATTGTATTGAAACATTTATGTAGCTCCTACTACTCCTCTATGGGAAACAAAAGAGCTTGCTACATGGGCAGCATGCTACACTGTGTAGGATGTGTGATTGGAAAGGTGGCTTCTTTGTTTTGGTCCTATGTGAGAAGTGTTTCCATGTTGTGTGTGAGGACCACAGAGGTACAGTTATCAGTGTTTAGCCATGTGTTGGATAAAAAGTGTAAGAGATAGGCATGCAGGTTATAGTTTTCATTAACTTTAGAGGCACTGTGCAGGTTCTTTTATGATATTCGTTATGCTCATAGTCCACTTAGTTGGTTACAGCACTGGTTTGTCTATTCTGAGATATTTTAAAGTTTATGGTTCTGAATAGGCAGAGGTTGAAGGGAGTACAGATCTGCTGTAATAGACTACACTGACTTCCTGGTCAGTGTGTGCTGCCCTCCCCAGCTCCTCTAGTTGCTGCTGCCTTGCCTGGCAACGAATTGAGAGCCTGCCTGACTCTCATTTTGAGGACCTCCTCAACCCGCAGGCTCCTGCCTGCACCTCATCCCTGGTGGTCTAGTGGCCATCGCAAGTAAGTATCTCTCTCTCACTCTTTCTCTCTCTCTCCTTTACTCCTGCTTCTTTATTTCTTCCTTTTCTTTGACTCGTTTTTACTTTTTGGCTTTTCCCTCTCTTTCTGTCCTTTCCCTGACCCTCTCCATCCCCTGCCGCTCCTGTGGCCCCACCCGACCCCTCCGCGAAGCACCTTTCCCGCCTCCCAGGTGATAGGACCCCTTGACCCCCTCCCCTTCTTAATGCTGGCCGCAGCGCACTGCTGATGCACCAAAGGCACACGAAAGGCAAGCCAGTCTGCACCTATCCAGGAACCCTTGATCTCCATCAAGCCATCCACTGGTCAGCATCCATTATGAAGCTGTGACCCTCCACTGCCTTAACACAGGACGTCTAAGGGACTACACCACATCAAACAAGGACCCCCACAGACCTTTTTTTGTGTAGGAACTACAACTTCAGTGCGGGCCACAGCAAGCAGAATGCACTCCCCACACCCGGAAACACCAACACCCACCACAACCGGATCAACTGCCTCCTTCTGAACATCTGCTCCCTCCACAAGTATGCCCCCGAACTCTGGGATTTTATAGATACCGCCTGACCAGACATCGCCTTCCTTACTGAGACCTGGACCAACCCCACCTCGGGACCGAACATCGCCATCCGAGACAGATACAGCATCCTAAGGAGGGACAGGCCCCCCTGCCGGGGCAGAGGACTCTCTATCATACACAAGTCCTCACTACATATCAAGGCCAATTCAGAAGCACAGTACACCACCATGGAACACCTTCACTTCCTGGTCCACACCGATCACAACTCCTCCATCCGCGACACCCTGGTCTATAGACCACCCCCACCCAGCATTCATCGATGACATTGAAGACATCGCCACCCCCAAGGCCCTGGCGTCCGACGTCTACCTCCTCCTTGGCGACCTGAACTTCCACCTTGACTACCTCAACAATCCAAACACCATCACTCTACTCAAAAGCCTCATCACCCTCAGCCTCAGACAGCTGATCACTGCACCCACACACATCAAAGAACACACACTGCACCCCATCTTCACCTCAAGCAATCCGATTACCATTGAGACCATCTCAACCCTAGACTGGATCGACCACTGCTGCCTACACATCACCATCACTGTACCCAGTAGCTGCATCCACACCTCCAGGATTCCCCACAGGGAATGGAACGAAATAACCAACAAGCAATTCACCACAACTCTCGCCAAATCCCTCCCGCCTCCCTCTGATGATGATAACACCGGATTGTGCAATCTCAACGCATGGATCACCAAATGCGCCGATACTCTAGCCCCCCTCAGTCTGTTATCAGCCAAGCGCATACCAAAGAAAGCCAGCTGGTTCACCTCCAAACTCCAAGAATCCAAACACACAGAGAACAAATGGAGGAATAGTCAAACCAGAGAAGACCTCACCTACTTCAGAGCCGCAACCGCCATCCACTGCCAACACATCAAGAACGCACTCCAGGAATGCATCAACTCCTCCACACACAACAGGAAGGTACTTTTCTCAGTCATTTCCAAGTTCACAAATACCTCCACAGAAGCCACCAGCATGCCCCCGTCGCAAGACCTCTTCAACAAACTCACCACCTTCTTCCACCGCAAGATCCAAGACATCTACAACAGCTTCCTCCCAGAAAACCAACCCAGAACCAGAACCTACGATGGACCCACCCCCCCAAAACCCACCAGACTATCCACAGCTGGTCCATGCTCACCACAGAGGAAACAGAAAGCATGATGAACAGCACCCACTCCAAAGCCCCCATGGGCCCTTTCCTGCACCACATGTATGACAGAGCCAACACATCCATCACCCCCGAGCTCCGGAACACGATAAACCACTCCATCAACACTGGCACCTTCCCTGAGGATTGGAAACACGCCCAAGTACACTCCCTTGACCGACCAATCAGAACCAAAGATCTTCTGGCCCATCTCGTTGCTACCCTACCCAGCCAAAGTACTTTAGAAAGCCATCAAAACACAAAATTTCATCTAGGTCAACAACCCTCTGGAAAGCTCCCAGTCTGGGTTCTGCAGCAACCACAGCACAGAGACAGCTCTTCTTGCAGCCACCGACAACATCTGATCACTTCTAAACCGCGGCCACACCACAGCACTCTTACTTCTCAACCTCTCAGTGGCCTTCTACACGGTCTCCCACAGCACACTGTGCACCGGACTCCACAACGTAGGAATCCGCTTAACCACCCTGAAATAGATTCACTCCTTCCTCTCCAGAAGGACTCAGAGGATCAGACTCCCTTCCTACACATCTAAAGTCACAGGAGTCAGCTGCAGAGATCCCCAAGGATCCTCTCTGAGTCCAACTCTTTTCAACATATACATGACACTACTCGTAGCTATCGTCAGAAGCCACCGAATGCACATCGTGTCATACGCAAATGACACACAACTCATCATTTCCCTCACGGAAGACCTGGGCACGGCCAAAAGGAACTTCCATTCAGGAATTGAAGCCGTCGCCACCTGGATGAGTGAAAGCTGCCTCAAGCTAAACTCTAACAAGATAGAGCTCATCATCTTTGGAAATGCTACCTCAGCATAAAACAACTCCTAGTGGCCCACATCTACCAGCACCCCTCCTTCACCGACTGACCACGCCCACAACCTAGACATCATCCTTGACTCCTCCCTATCTTTGACCCAACAGGTAAACTCAGTCACCTCCTCCTGCCGTCACACAATCCGCCAACTCCAGAATATTTTCAGATGGATCCCAACAGACTGCCGCAGGACAGTCACCCACGCCTTAGTCACAAGCAAGCTTGACTAGGGCAACACTCTCTATGCCGGCACCATGACGAGAAACATCAAAAAGCTGCAACTCATCCAGAATGCCACCCTCAGACTTGTCCGTAACCTCCCAAGCCACGAACATATCTCACAGCACCAGAGGACCCTCCACTGGCTCCTGATAGAAAAACGAGTCACCTTTAAGCTACTCACCCACTTGGTCAAAGCCATACACAACGTCGGACCGGTGCACCTGAAACACTGCGTCTCCTTCCACACCCCCACCAGACCCCTCCGCTCAACTCAACTGGATCTGGCCACTATCCCACGCATTTGAAAAACCACCGCTGGAGGACGATCCTTCACCTACATCACAGCAAAGAGCTGGACCAACCTACCCCTAGACCTCAGTCAAAGCCCATCGCTCACCATCTTCAGGAAGAACCTCAAGATGTGGCTCTTCGGGTGAAGCTCCACCATTCCCGCCCCCTCCCCCAGTGCCTTGAGACCCTCACAGGAGAGTAGCCACGCTTTACAAAAATTGATTGATTGATTGATTGATTGTTCATATCCGATTGTCATTGTGAGATGTCAAGAAGTAGTCATAGTTTGTAGCTTATTGGGACCTGCAGAGGTGGGCAAAATTAAAGTCTTCCGTTAGGCAGCGGCATATGGCAGCCATCAGTTATGGGTGGTTTATTGCTGTGGTCTGATACTGTATTGGGTGATGGACATGACCCATAGCAATTTAAGTTGATGTGATTGTAAGAGTGTCTTGTAGCATAAAGGAATTAATATGCTGCCTGTAAGAACCACAATTGACTGCCAAACTGCTGAGTGCCATGGTAGTAGTATTAGTGTGAGCCAGGAGATTTATATATTTTACTGCATTATAATTGCATTTATATAGCAATTCCTACACCCATTGGGGTGTTGAAGCACTTTATACTGGGAAGCATGCTGCTCGGGAACCCAATGATAGCGTTATCTTTATCAGTAGTTATTGTTTGTGATTGAAATTAGTCTTGTGCTCTTAAGGAAAACTCTTAAGAACACCTTTCCATGCATGTACTCTAGTTTCTATATGGTGGATGAAAGTTCTAGGGGTTAAATGTGATAATTAGTAGGAGGGGGTATGCAAATGATCAGGAGTATTGACAGATTAGCTACGGGAGATTAGCTATTGTTAGGTTGTAGGGATACAACTTTTATAGGAGAGGTTGTGATTTGTGAAATTATATGTAGGCAATTTGCCAAAGTATAATAATAGGATTTAAGGCAAACATGTATGTGACTTAGAGCAGGCATGCAGAAAATGTAAAACAAGGAAATATTCATGTGAAAGAAAAGGAGAGGCAACAATGGAAATGTTAAGTCAAGGACAGTTTGTATGAGAATATAGGGGAGGCTATTATGAGATTGCACACAATCTGGGATGCATATCTTTAGGAAGAAACAACGTTATTTGAATGTAAAATAGTGCTGTATTAGGTATTTTGAGAAGCACTGAAATCAGGAATCAGGCAAACAGTTTATCTACTGAAAGGCTACCACTTCATTAGTCTTGCAGAAAGTTGTATCTTGATGGGAATTTATCTCTCTCTGATGCCCTGGTGGGGGGTGGGGCATGGTACCAAAGATAGCATAGGTCTCATCTTGAGCTGCTTACCTGGAAGAACTTGACTGACAGTCTCATCAGCATGTCTATTAAATTTGAAATAACAGCTGCATGCCACTCACGACCCTGAACATGTCTCCTTTCTGCCCTGGAAGGAACACAGGCTCTCTCTCTATCTCTTGTGCCAGCAAAGAGGTTCTCTTCCTGTTCCAGAATGTTGCACACTCTGCATGGAAAAGAAGGCAAACACCATAAGCAGGGTCCTGTCAACAATCTCCAATCTCGGCTGGAGCCACTCGCTGTGAGGGGGGGAGGGGGATGGACATAAGGAGGGTGCTATGGCTACTATACAGCTGCCGGTCCACCACAAGATTGTGGAAACATTGCTTTTCCTCTCATGGTGATATACTGCCAACGATACCCTTTTTCCTAGCATTGCAGGCGAATGTTTTCCCATTTTTATCACCTGCATGGCAACAGTATATTATTTTCTATGGAAATATTCCAGATAGTTATTTTCTGGAACCTCAACATAATGTTTCACACCAAAGTACAATTGAGGCAATACCTAAAAAGAAAAGTATTTAGTGTGATCATATAATGAAAATTCCATCACTGGAGCATTTAGAAACAGTCTTTATTCTACCAAACAGCCTGCGGTCACAAGAGCAGCAACTCATGACTGCTCTCCTCATCCGCAAACCTCCAACTGCCTCAACTTCTTAACATTCCGCACGGAACCCTTGACCCATTCCAGAGCACAGTAAACATTCCAAGGCATAGTTCGATTGGAAAACCAAAACATAACAGATAATAAGTCACACATAACATAATAATGAATCATAGGCTAGAAGTTTTTTATATGATGTGCGATTTCTGGTCATAAATAATTTGTGCAAATTTATAATTTTTAGGTTGCATATAGTCATAACCGATTAACTAATGATGTTGCAATTGAAACAACTTAATTATGTTGTTCAAAACATGATTTGTAAAATAGTATAGTTATGCAAAAAGTTTGTGTGAGACATCATCTTATTAAAATAGATGTGGTTTCTGGTGTTTTTCACACTGTTCCTGCTCATTGCCCCCTCCAAATCAGTGACCTGTGCTATCGCAGGTGTCTGTAATAAAATGTTTTAATGAGTGTTTATGTATTTTGAATAATAAGTTTATGTAGAAAATGAATTAACAAAGAAAAATAATGCATGCATTTGAAACTGTGACCTCGAAGAATGGGCAGCAGTGTGAACGAAATATAATAATTAATGATTAATGCTTATGAAATATTAAATATGTGTTAGATTAATGCAGTAATATGCCATATTAAGGGTTATGAAGTATGCTTTAGCTTTATAAATTGTAGGCCTTAACTTAGCGAGTGTCTTGGCCTATTTTGCCAGGCTTCACGCAGGAGCTGTATTTCTTAGTGTTTAATAAAAATGCTGACCAAGTGAATTAAACTGTGCAATGTCTATTGTATTGTTAAATGTGCTTAACGGAAGCTTCTCAAGAGAATCGAGTGCTTTAAGATTATGTTCTTGCTAATGTAACATTTTATGTGTAATGTATGTGAGACTGACTTTCCCAGGACAATAACAATGAAGATACTGACTAGAATGGAAGCTACAACAATATTGTTACCTGACAAGCCGGATGATGAGAATATCGTAAGATGGACCAATCAACTGTATGAGAACACAGAAATATTAGAATTCATAGATTTGGTATAGTAATGTTTTTGGACAAAGTGTGAGCATACGATTAACTGACCAATAGGAAATTACAGGATAGATTAGGTGACTTTGATATAACAATGCCGCAGAGGGAAGAGACTTCAGAAGAACTTTAGTCGAGATTTGAGATTTTAGGAGAGAGACATTCATTCCGACATTGGGATTGTATTCCGTGACCGAGAGCCTGATGCTTTGTTGATCGACTGAAGTCCTGAGGACGAAGACTGATTCTGCTTTGCTGACCCATATCGAGGATAGGTATAATGCGATAAACCTGTGATTATTATGCATTTTTGCTTTTTCTTTCTAGGTACCAAATGCGCTGTTTTGTCTATGACTCTATTATAGTTAGATGTTTTCCAAATTGGTGTTACTAAATTGTTTTGCATGCAGCCCAACATACTGATGCTAATCTGATGTTAGTTGAGAATTCTGACTTATGATGAAAGTGACTAATGACTGATGGATTCCTTTCCATAACTACATGTATTACATCTCGTTAACGCAGCTTACTCTGCTATTGATTTGTACTGTAACTTTACAATGTGTCGTAGTTCAAGCCTTGATTAGATTGCGTTTCTTCCGCCGCTTCGGACAACCAGTGTTGTTTTTATATGTGTTTCATCTGATTTTGAGATTAATCTACATGACTTTAGCATTTTTAATATAGAGAAATAAAGTTACTAAACTTTAACTAAAGGTGTGGTTATTCATGACTGAAAGGTCATGGTGCGTGTCAATTAATGACTCCATTGATTTTTCATTTTATTTGATTACTAATGATTGTTGATTATTGTGTATTGATTATTGATTATGTACTAGAGCTATGATAAGAACTTCTTAATTGCGAGTCAAAAGCTTAATTGGCCTATTCGCGCCCCCTTGTAAGTATACTTATTAAGGTCTGACGCGCTAACACCTGCTGCAAGTCTTCTGTCCCAACAGTTTCCGCGGAGCACAGTATCCTGTGACAAAGACAGTAACTTTCATGAGAAAGCATGTATTGTGAATTAAACTTTCCATTGTTTCTCTAGGTATCATCTTGAAGGATTTCCACTGGAAGTTCTTATGTAGGCCTGCAGAAGAAAATGAATGTATGAGCCTTTGGTCGAGAATGTTTTATATTGTATTTTACATCTCCGGAGTGCAGTTGTTGAAGAAGGAAACAGAAGAACTGTTTTACCATAAGAAACCACCACCAAGATGCCATTTTGGAAGCATACTACCCCTGGCACATCACCAAACATTTCAGCAGTCAACCTGTATAAAACAATCTTTCAACCACTTTGCAAATGTTTTGCAAGACCCAACACTTAGGGCCTGATTTAGAATTTGGCAGATGGGATACTTCTCCACAAAAGTGATGGATATTCTGTTCACCATATTACAAGTTCCTTTCGATACAATGTATTTGTAATACAGTGGGCAGGAAATCCGTCAAGATTGTGATGGAGTAATCTATTCTCCAAACTCTAAATCAGGCCCTTAGTATCCTCACTATATCATGCTCAACACTATTAGGGTAAAATGTTTTGTGTAAATTTCCATCCAAGCACTGATGGATCATTCATGGTACTGTATAATTTAGACAATGCCTTCCTGTCTTTAAATGTATAAACAAGAATCCCATAACCTAACATTTCTATACCATTTCCCATTGAACTTTTAGGATAAATATCAGAAGGTTCTAAATGGCAAACAATTTTATGAACATATTTATCCTCGCAAATTGTTTTACCAATAATAGTATAGGCTGCCCAGAATCTGCAGCCACTTGCAAGGGCATATCACCCAAAACTAGCCAACACAAGGGCTTGGCTGATTTGCCTTTATGTGCAAAACCACTTCTTTCTTGGTGGATGTCGACTTCTCCTTCACCACTGGATGCAGAACAGTCCTCATTTTCAGCTATGCACTTGGCCATTTGTTTTCTAGTTTTATTCTTCACACTCTTGTGAAGTGCCCCACCACTTCACATTTCAAACTCCTAGCACTCTGGGAAGGACACATAGAGAATTTTGCTGAATGTTGTATGCTTCCACAGTGGTAACAAGTCATACCAGACTTTGTTGTTGGTACCTGTGGTTTACAGTTCTTTGCCTTTTCCTTGTCACTTCTTCCTTCTGATATTTTATCCAAAGTGTCATCCAAACTTTTGCTATCTTGGCTTACGGCAACTTTAGCACATCTTTCTTATAATTCTGCCTTCAGCACTAGTGCCTCAATCAGTGGCGTAATGAAACTTGATGTGGCCGCCTGCGCAGGAAAAGGAGGGCCCCCTCCCTCCGGACTCACTCAGTCCAGATGTTGTGCTGATGGGGCCCACTGGAGTTCAAGGCCTCCCGCATCTCGGGAGCTGTGGGGGCCTTTGTTACGCCACAATCTCCTCCAAAGGGGAGTCTCCAGTTATCCAGAATTTTCCTGTATGCTCCCATTTTTGGCACGCAAGACAACTTGATCATTAATTAATTTGTCATGCAATGTACAAGATTTGCAGTTCACAGTCAAATCCTTTAAAGCTGAAGCCTAAACCTCAGTTGTCTCATTTTTATCCTGCTTGTGCTGGAGAATAAAATCAAGAGACACCAATGCATGGAGAAGGGGAAGAATGTTCATCCAAGTCATTGATAGCATCGTCTAAACATTGATGTCTCCCACACACCTCTCCTTCCTTTACATCTGATTATAAGTTCTTAAACCCAAACTGGATAGTAGAAGCCTTTTTCTGTTTTGTGTGATGACACGATACCCTCGACCTCAGCTGTTGCAATGTAATTTAGGAAATGCTCTTTCCATTCAGCCTATGTCGTGCTAGGCTGACCTGGCACAGAAAAATTTTTTCTGGTAGATTTAAATTTGTGTGGTGAGCAGTGCAAGCATCTTAATTACAATACCACGCATGTATACAAGAAAACAATGAAAGCTATTTCCACAGTCATATTTGTAACATTTGAATGTGATAACGGGAATAGGAATAGTCACAACACGCAGGAGCCTTGAACTCCTTTTCCAACAATAAAGATTGAAAGTTTCTCTTGCTATGCAATTAAAAATCAGGGGCGCAGCTTGTCAGTATGATTTTGGTGGGGAGAAAGTAGGGAGGAGGTTCATAGGTTCAGATTTCCCGACAGTCACGCTGGGACATGATGATAAAATACATTATACAACAAGCAGGGCGCAGGAGAGGCGTTTAAGGGGCAGGAGAAAGGAAGAGGAATGTGTATTGGTAGGTGCACTAAGTGAGAGAAAGTGCATTATTTAGTGAAATAACAAAAAAAAATTAAGTCTTCCCAAGTAGACAGAGCGAGAGAGCATGTGTGCGTTTTTGTCTGAGACACCGCACCATATATTATTGAAAGCACCGGTACCCAATTATTGACCCCAAAATACATTTATTTGGGGGGTGTAGCACCCCTCCGAAGTTACACCCATTAAAAATTTTACCTTCCAACAAGGCAACAAGACTAGCCTATGCCATTGTGCTCTACTGATGTTCTTCCAAATGAGCCAAATATCTCTCCTAACCAGGCAATGTTAGAGACATTACAATGTAAGTATTAAGTTCTAGCATGGAGCTTTTTGCAGAGTATTTCTTCCATGTGCACGAGCAGTCTAAAGCTGTATCCAGGCTCTAGCAGAGGTGCGCACCTGGGAGTGGTAGCACTACGTGATGACTTATCTGTGAGCATCGGCCCACCCTGCAGTGCTGCTCAGGAATCTGAGGCAGGGAACCACTGGCGATCTGGCATGTGGGTATGTGAGACGGAGAAATCGTCCCTAGTCCATTTTATTAATTCCCCATGAGAGTGAGTGAGAGAGTAAATGAACCATCACTTGAACATGCGGAAACAGTCTTTATCCGTCCAAACAACCTGCTGTCACAGGAGTAGAAACTCACGACCGCTCTTATCAACCACCACTTTCAACTGCCCCTGCTTCCTAACATTCTGAATGGAACCCTTAACCCGCTCCAGAATACAGTGAGGACCGTATTTATACTTTTTGGCGCACAACTGCGCCAACGCAGTTGTGCGTCAAAAAATGTAACGCCGGCTAACGCCATTCCAAAGCGCCATGTGGGCGCCTTATTTATGGAATGACGTTAGCCGGCGGAGCTGCCTGGTGTGCGTAAAAAAAAATGACTTACACCAGGCAGCGCCGGCGTAGGGGAAAATGGAGCTTGGGCGTCAAAAAATGGGGCAAGTCAGGCTGAGGCAAAATTTTCGCCTCAACCCGATTTGCGCCATTTTTTTTTACTCCCAACCCCCATTTAAATGACTCCTGTCTTAGCAAAGACAGGAGTCATGCCCCCTTGCCCAATGGCCATGCCCAGGGGACTTATGTCCCCTGGGCATGGTCATTGGGCATAGTGGCATGTAGGGGGGCACAAATCAGGCCCCCCTATGCCACCCAAAAAAAAAAAAAAAATACTTACCTGAACTTACCTTAAGTTCCCTGGGATGGGTCCCTCCATCCTTGGGTGTCCTCCTGGGGTGGGCCAGGGTGGCAGGGGGTGTCCCTGGGGGCATGGGAGGGCACCTCTGGGCTCCTTCCGAGCCCACAGGTCCCTTAACGCCTGCCCTGACCAGGCGTTAAAAAAATGAAGCTAAAGCGGCTGGACGTCCTTTTTTTTTACCCGCCCACTCCCGGGCGTCATTTTTGCCCGGGAGTGTAAATACGGCACACATGCCTCGGAGTCATTTTTTAGACGGGAACCCCTACCTTGCATATCATTAACGCAAGGAAGGTGTCCACGCTATAAAATGACGCAAACTCCAAGATCTTTGGCGCTAGACGGGTCAGAACCAAGGGAGTTGATTTTTTCAGAGGAGCAAAAATTAATTGTGGATTTGGAAATAGATACAATGATTCAGAAAGGGGTGGTCAGAAAAATAATAAAGGAAGCGAAAGGTTTTGTGAGCAATCCTTCCTTAGTAGAAAAGAAAAAGGATGGAGTTAAATCATAAATCTCAGAGAACTGAACACATTTTTAATATACAGACATTTCTAAATGGAGGGAATCCATTTATGGAAAGATTAGTTACAAAAGGGCCGCTGGATGGTAAAGCTAGATCTGAAGGATGAGAGAGGACTACAACTAATAGTTTATCTAGACGACATCTTGATTATGTCTCAGGTTTTGGAAGAACTGAAGAGCCAGTTAATTTTAGTACGGGATTTGTTAGAAGAAATAGGTTTCTTGATAAACAAAGAGAAATCGATGTTGATACCCACACACACAAAAAATAGAATTTCTAGGTTTCGAAATAGATTCTCTGAAGATAATTTTGCAGTTACCCTTAAGGAAAATTAAAATGATAAAAAAAGAGATAACACAGGTTTTGAGGAAGGATATGATAACATTAAGGTATCTAGCACGTATGTTAGGACTTTTGTTGTCCTTGATTCAAGCAAGTTTACCAGGTCTCTTACATAACCATGCACTTCAGAGAGGGAAACAGAATACTTTACATAAAGGTCTTTGGAACAGAGACAGTTTAGTTCTGGGTAGACAGGTAAAAGAGGAATTGATTTGGTGGTTGAACAACATGGAAGCATGGAATGGGAGAGCGTTCTTTGGATGTGTGTCGGGTTATGTTTTGGAGACAGGTGCAAATTTGAAGGGCTGGGGAGCATTGTTGGGAGACCGATAGACTGGTGGTCTATGGTCAATGAGCGAGAGAAATCCACATATCAATTGTTTGGAAATGTTGGTGGGCATTTATGCCTTTCAAAGTTTCAAACAGAGTGTACATTATTTAAGCAGTCGAAGTAAAAGCAGAGTATCTGCCAGGAAGTATAAATGTGTTGGCAGCTTTGAATTACTCGACATTTAAGGGATTACAGCGATTATAAATTAAATCCAATTTATTTCAAGAAAATAGATTTGATTTGGGGTCCCTTAGAGGTGGATCTTTTTGAAGGCAGGCTGACTTGTCAGATAGGGAAATATTTCCCTATCCAGTTGATAACTGGATCTGGAGGTTTCAGCAGTGGATGCATTCCAACAGGAATGGAGTAAGATAAAAGGGTATGCATTTCCTTCATTTGCAATGATTCAGAGAGTTCTTCCGAAAGTGAGGTCAGAGAAATCTCATTTGATTTTGAAGACTCCTCTTTCGGTGTCTTACGTTTGGTTTCCAACAATGATGAAATTGGCATGTGAAATTCTGATTATGATTCACTAGAGAATGCAGAAGGGTGAGAAACTTCCTTTGGTGCAGAGTGGGGTGTTAAACCTACTTGTTTGGAAAGTGTCAGAAGATCAGGATGTTAAAAAGGACTTTCAAAAAGGCTATTGAATTATTGGAAGATTTCTGGGCTCCAGGTACTACGAGTAGGTCTAAGGGGAGTTGGAGAATATGGAGTTGTTTCTGCCTGGAGAGGGGTTTGGATCCCTCGGAGACCTCCTTTGAAGAGGTGGCAAATTGTTTTGTAGAACAAATTGAAAAGGGATTTAGTTACAGAACTGTTATAGATCTCCAGTTACTGCAGGACATGTATGAGTGGATGGCAGTCCATAGAAAGGCAACCCTTAATTTGTAGAATTCTGAAAAGTATGCCATTAAGATTGCCACCTAAGGTGAGATATAGCAGGTTGTAGTTTGTCAATGTAGTTTTAAGTTATTCCAATCATGGTGATTGAATACTTATTTGGATTTGATGTGATTATCATTGGAGTTATTATGTCTATTTTTCTG
This sequence comes from Pleurodeles waltl, assembly GCF_031143425.1. Lineage (NCBI taxonomy): Eukaryota > Metazoa > Chordata > Amphibia > Caudata > Salamandridae > Pleurodeles > Pleurodeles waltl. The sequence continues at coordinate 870,943,178 of NC_090439.1, forward strand.
AAGAAGAGTTTTGGATGTTAAATCGTTGGAGGTACATAATGGAATACATTTTAGGATTTGGAAGCGTATGAAGACTATGGGCCTGATTACGAGTTGGGAGGTTGAACCGCCACAACTCTAATATAGTGGTGGTGAGGCATCCGTCAAGGCAACTGCCTCACCTCCGTCGTATTGCAATGTTTCCAATGGGCTGACTGCAGAAACGTCATACTACCACATTTCCACCAGTCAGCCCGGTGGAAACAGTGTGGCGGCATTGGCATTGAATTATATGTATTTCTTGTACATGTTGTAAACATTTATTCTTGAAACTAGGAAGTAAAGTAGATATAGTTTATTTGTCGTAAGGCACTTACATTTTCAGTTATGAAATATCAACATTTACTATATTTGAAATTTAGATACACAATAGGAGGTGTGTGGAGAAAAGAAGATCTTGGGCAGTGTGGAAATTTGAGAGAAGACGATGTCATCTTATAATCAGTTTGCAGCTTTTACAAGAGGTTGAGAGTTCTATGAAGGAGGTAATTATGTACTTAATTTTCTAGTTCTGGGTTGTTGGTGTTCTAATGTTGTATTCTTTAAAGGTAATGCAGGAGTGACATTAAAGAGTTAATGCCTGATGTTAGCCTCCATGTCTTTAATGAAATCCTGATTCTCTCATAATTTTATTTTGAGAATCACCATTCTACTTTTCCAAATGATAGCTCTGTCTTGAATGATTACATGCCTCTGGTGTGAAGTGCTTTGACATAATAACACAGTGTATTTAATCACAAATAAGTGCATGTTTTACCATGGGTATATACAAAATGTTGCTTTCATCACATACTATGAAAAGGTGCATCCATGTGCTATAGCCATACGGCTGCTCTTGTCCATAGGCAGTGACATGGCTCTACAACACGAGCACCAGGAAGCACACCTTTCCACATGCTTGCCTGTCCCAGTCTATCTTGGGCATTCTATAGTTTGTCTAAATATGTACAGGAACTCATAAAGGACAATAACCTATCTAAAGATCAATTTCCATAGCAAATTGGCCCTTATGCTCAGCCTTCTAAACCCTGTGGATGAAGAACACTTTCCAGGCGCAGCTGTTGCCAGGAAGGGGTTGGGGAACAGGGGAAGCGCATGAAGCAAAGGGTTCGGGGGGCAGTAAAAAAAAAACGTACCTACCCCTCTGTGATCGGCTGCTCCAGCCGTCTCTCGTCTTCTTCCCTCCCCAACCAATCCCGACGCTTCTCGCATGCTGTTACACAGCATGAAAGAAGTGCCGCGATTAGCCTGAGCAGGCAGAAATGCTGCTCAGGGAGGGAGTGGGGCACTGCGCTTGGTCTCCACCCAGCTGTAAGATACACAGCCGACCAAACTGACATGCGCACTTAGAAGTGCACCACTACTCCCCCTCCACTTGTTGACGTGAAGGAGGCTAGCCCCACCCTACGAAAGCGGAAAAATAAAGGGATGAGAAAATACTTTTATTATCCCTTTATTTTTCTGCTTTCCGCAGCGAGGCAACGCTCCTCTGCCATAGTGGAATTGCCGCTCGGATAGTTTCTTTCATCTTTTCAACACCTACCTAGAGCTACAGATGTGCTCTTTTTGCCATTAGTCCAAACAAAGAAAAGTGTGAGGATTGTTAACACAAGAGCTGTAAAGTCAGACCTCAACTTGTCTACCGTAACTATTCATACTCGCTGGGTCCAGCAAAGAGGTCGTGGAAAAATTATGAGCAAATGGATACACAGTGTGATAGAAAAATAAAACTTGAAGAGAATAGACCCAAAATCACGGTCAAACCACGTGGTAATGAAAAATGCAAAAGAATCAGATTTTATTATGAAGCAAAATGTGTTAATAGGGCACAGGCAGACTTTCACAGCCACCTGGCAAACGTAGATATGAACCAACTTTCTAACTCGAGTAGAACAGACACTCTGATCATTACACTTGTGTTTAAGTTTACCAATCATTTGAGTCCCGGTCAGGTTTGTAGGTACAGTTAGGGTCAGAGCTCTGGTTAGTGTGAGGATAATGTTTGGGCTATTTTTAGAGTTTGCTTGTTGGGCACAATGAGGGTAAATTTAAATGTTGAGATTGGAAATGGTTGGGTTGTCAGGGAATTTCTGAATTCTGGTTTTCCTTCATAGTGGTTCTGTCATGTACTTAGCATTTTTCCTACTTGTGAGTCTCTGTATGATTTTGATATTACTTCATTGTAGTCATAATATGGTATAATGGTTTGAAATAGTGCCTCAGTGCCTCGTATTATGTATTCAATAGTTTGATTTATAAAACACAAAAGTAGACCTGTGCAAATGTGCAGAAGAAATATATATTTTTTTCGCTCCTTACACCACAAATCATGAGGCCTGATGTTCTCATAATATTGCAGAGAATTCATATATAAGTTGATTGAACATGTAGTGGAGTTAGAAACAGCAGAGTCTCCGGATAGCATCGCAGTAAGCAGCAGCCTGCTTGAATGTTGTACATGGTCAAGCTCAAGTGCTATCTGTTACTTCCTCAAGCGAAACATGACAAAACAAAGAGAAACTAACAGGAGAAGCTATACTGAAAGAAAGTAGAATATGAATGTGAACAAAGATGCTATTTACAGTTTCAAAAAGAAATCTTAGACCATGTGAAGTTTTCTCACCAATATTTTAACTGCCCATATTTCTATCATACTGTAGACAATTTTCAGGGAAACGGAGCCGAAAGTGCTTTTCTTCCAACAATATGTTCACATTTTTCTTGGAGAAGCATATATTCACGCCCCAGCACTTTTAAAGCTGGCCAGCCACCGCTGCTGCACTTTTGTACTTTAAGAGTCTCTTTCTGATTTCGGGAATAATTAAATAGGGAATATGAAAATAATTTTATTAAAGACACGGAGGCGAATATTATGCGTTCTTTTCTCACTTTAATTCAAACAGCAGCAGTCAAGAAACTACAACTCCCAGAAAGGTTAGGTAACAACTAACCAATGGGAGCAAAAACCATAACTTGAACTGGACCAATTGGAAGGTACCATAGACCATAGAGAGCACCCTTGACTGCAAGCAGCCCTCTTTTCTTGCTGCTCGCAGTCAAGATAAGTACTCTCCTTTTTCGTCTTATGCGTATTTCTTGTTTTCTATATTTAAGGCATTTAAGGTTTTTTACTATACTGTTACTGTTAAATACTGTAACTGTTAAACATTGTTTATTCGTTACTCTTTCCGTTCGGTGCTTCGCGGCGGTTTATCCCGTTTCCACCCCCCCACCTCCTTCCAGTTGCAGCGCGCTCCGTCGAGCGTTCTAATTGCGCAGTTCGTTGAATTTTGCCAGCGCGCGTCTCGACTGAACGCGCGTCTCTCAGAAAAACCAGTTTACCGGTTCGGCTTTCAGACCGACGAGGCGCGCCTTCCTCGTTCGGCTTCTCAGCCGCGCCTGCTTCACCGGCGGTTCCAGAGAACAGCGTTCGCTCCGCTGTCTACTCGGGGCTGACGCGTGCGTCTTCTGCATTCCTTCCCCTTCAGGTTTCCGCCCTGGGGAGGGGCCAACATAGTTTAGGAGCGTGTTGCTCCTGTTAACCCTTTATTAGCCCTGCATTCTCTCACTCTTTGCTGGAGCTTTGTTTTTCCTGCTATTTTTATTTCGTTTTTTGTCATGGAATCAGGGAGTTCTCCCTCAAGGTCTTCCTCTCAGGAGGATGAGGAATCTTTTCAAGATTTGAATAAATTTATCCAGTCCTCAGTAAAACACGCTATGAAAGCGTCTATGCAAAAAATGTCAAAAAATATTGAAAATTCTGTATTGTCCATGATGTCCAAATCTATGGCCTATTCTGTGGGGGAAAGCAGAAAACGAAAACTATCCTCTTCCAAATCACGCAAAGGTGCACAGACAGGAAGTGAGCTTGACTCACACCAGACTGAGGACTTGATTCCTCCCAGGCCTCCTTCAAAGGAGGGGATTTCAGCCAAAAACACGGCGACTCATTCTAAATGCAAATCTAAATTGAAGCATGTCTCTGTGCCCAAAAAGATCGTGATATCAAAGATTTTGGACTCGGACGATGAGGACTTGGATGACTTATCCCACTCGGATAATCTGAAGATACGTTGTCCCCCCCTTCCCCCAAACGTATCAAAACTGCGGCAAGTGGTCCTTCTACCAGTGTAGTTGACTCCGAGGGTGTGCCCATGTTCGATCCCTCCCTCATCCAACACCCTAATTCAACAGAATGGTTGCCTCTAGATCATGTTGGTGATTACATCTCTTCCCGTCTGTGTCTTCCCCTAGACAAGCAAATTAGATCTAAACTAAAATCAGAATGTCCTAGGCCATCTTTAGAATCCAACATTACGGCAACCCCAACTATTGATGATTCTCTCATCACCTTCTTTTCCAAATTCGGTAAGGATCCCCGTAAGGGAGTGGACAAGGCCTGGACCACTTGTCAGGACAAGCTTTTAGAAGTAGTGGGCCCTCTTGCAAGAATCTTCGACTTAGCCGAATCAGCCAGACTTGAAGATTCTCTTATCGATCCCTTGGATCTTTCCCTTTGGACTCAGCGGGCATTTTGTTTTTTGGGCAATGCGAATTCGGCTATTATACACGAAAGACGCAAGGGTCTTTTACTCAAAATGGATCCCAAGTTGGCTAACTTGGCCACTCGAGACCCCGGCATTCAGGCCGACGGGAAACTCTTTGGAGATAATTTTATAAAGGATGTTAGCCGTTTTGTCTCCACTTTTTCATCCCTGGACAAAGCACAACAAAACCTCAAAAAAGTTTTTAACCAACGTGTTTTTGCCCGGGCCGGTAGAGGCAGGAGCCGCTTTACCGGCCGTACGTACAGGATCCAAGGCTCAAGAGGTTATGCTGGTGTCTGGGAAAGTGTTCCAATCCCTTTTCAGCGGATTTGAGTCTTATTATTAATTTCCTAGCCGCCCAAGCGGGTCTAGGTAAGTCATACCGTACAATCAATCTTTACAGATCGGCTATTTCCATGAACCACTCATATATCGATGGAAACCCTATTGGGTCTCACCCCTTAATCTGCCGTCTCCTAAAAGGAGTCAAACTCTCTAGGCCCCCTGCTGCGAAGTACTCTTACCTCTGGGACGTTTCCCTAGTCTTGAATCTCTTCCTCTCCTGGCCAGATAACCCAAACCTTTCCCTCAAGATGCTCTCCGCTAAACTTACCATGTTGTTATGCTTAATTTCCATAAAAAGGACTTCAGACGTCAAGTCCTTAGATGTCTCTGCCCGTCAATTCTTACCTTCAGGGGTTCTATTTCACATTTCCAAACGCACCAAAACTAATTTACACTCAGTTTTCTACCCTTTCTTTCCGGACAAGCCTAAGTTATGTGTTGGTCTTTGTTTAAAAGAATTCGAAAAAAGAACCGTTAACCTGAGAACGTCCTCTTCCAACCAGTTGTTAATTTCTTTTCGAAAACCTCACAATCCAGTGTCTTCGGCGACTTTAGCCCACTGGATCAAACTGATTATGTCCCTAGCGGGAATAGATATTTCTGTTTTTGGAGCCCATTCCTCCAGGGGAGCTATGGCCTCAAAAGCGTTTGCTATTGGGTCCACTTTAGAGGACATTCTCAGGTCGGCTGACTGGTCAAATGATAATGTTTTCAAAACTTTCTATTGCAAACCTGTTAGAACTGCTTCTTCTTTAGTTATTGATCAGCTTTAAACGCGCATAATAGAGCCTCCGGTCTTGTCATAAAATGTAGATTTTCCTAGTAATTTATGACGGAAAGTCTTAATTTTATTAAAGACACGGAGGCGAATATTATCCCACCACAGTACTTCTATTAATGTGTACTCTTTATTTCCCTCCCAGCGACTCCTGCACTACCTCCAGCTTCCGGGTAACTCTTCTCCTTCAATCAGCTCCATCATCAAGAAGAGACTTCTGGGGACGTCATCACAACCTATCCGGAATCAACTTCCTCAAGCATCGTCTTTTCGGCTCATCGCCCTGGTTCAAGACTTGTGCTCCATCATTTTATCCCTAACAATTGTTGGTCTCATTTATCCTTTGTTTCATGACTCTATCTGACTTGCTCGTTCAAGAAAAGAGGGCTGCTTGCAGTCAAGGGTGCTCTCTATGGTCTATGGTACCTTCCTATTGGTCCAGTTCAAGTTATGGTTTTTGCTCCCATTGGTTAGTTGTTACCTAACCTTTCTGGGAGTTGTAGTTTCTTGACTGCTGCTGTTTGAATTAAAGTGAGAAAAGAACGCATAATATTCGCCTCCGTGTCTTTAATAAAATTAAGACTTTCCGTCATAAATTACTAGGAAAATCTACATTAAATCACGCCAAATTGTGATCTGAACAAAATGTCAGACGTGAAAGGGGCGCTTGCATCTCACACTACCAGCCTTTCCCAAAGGCCTCGTGCTCACCCATTCTTTCAGTCTTCTCTATGGCATAGTAATCCCTATGACGCAATGATATCTTGCAAAGAAACAAAGATTAGAGACACAAAACGGTTTGAGACCACACCTCGACTGCGTGGTCTCAAACACGAGATGGGGCAATCTTTGTTTGGGGTTTTGTGAAGTGCTTGCCACCACGCATGGAAGACTGGGTCTCCTCACTTCTTTCTTTTCATCTTTCTCGGTTTAAATAGTGCAGAACACCAAAAGGTATGAGAATGTTTTACATGCAACAACCACAAAAAACACACAGGGGCATATTTACAATCTTGACGCAGAGCAGCACTGCAAGCCTTCTTGCTGCACTGCTCGGCGGCAGAAGAAAAGGCCAGGAATGTGCCGTGTCTGACAAAGGTTTGTGATCACTCCGCAGAATAAATTCCAAACCCCACAAGTATATTCTAAAATATTCAGCTCCCCAGACTGCAGCTAAGGCTTCCTGTTCTATAACCAAATAGTTGCGCTCAGCCTGGGTTAAAGTTCGAGAGGCAAACGCAACTGTTCTTTCTTGACTTCCATGCATCTGGGACAAAACAGCACCCAAGTCAGTTGCACTTGCATCGACTGTCAATATGGATTGCAACTTAATATCAAACGCAGCAAGAATATCAGCATCACAGATCTCATCCTTGATATTTGCAAAACAATCAGATTGTTCTCTTCCCCAAGTAAATCGATTTCCTCTCTGCAGCAGCTTCCGTACGATCTCTGTCTTGTCGGCAAATTTGTTCACAAATTTAGAATAATATTCCATTAGGCCAAGAAACGATCTCAGCTGATCCTTGTCACTAGGTGAAGGCACCAGTTTAATAGCCTCCAACAAGCTCTTCTTTGGTTTGATATTTCCTTTGGATATAGAATACCCCAAATAATCAATTTCCTCTGTCAGAAATGTACACTTGTCTTGATTTAAACTCAGACCAGATTCTCATATAGTCTTCAATACTGTCTTCAAGATGCCATTGTGCTCATGTATTGTTTTACCCATAATTAATATATCATCCTGAAAGAATAATACATTTTTCATATTCCCAAACATATTCGTCATCATACGTTGAAACACGCTCTCAGCCGATGCAAGCCCAAACAGCATTCAAGAGAACTGGAAAATACCCTCAGAGGTCACAAAAGCTGTTAGTTTAGATTTTGGATGTAATTTAATTTGATGGTAGGCATTCCTGAAGTCAAGCTTTGAAAAGTACCTCCCATTCTTCACAGCTGTCAACAATTCACTGATCTTAAGGAGAGGATATGTGTCAACCACATTGTTCTGATTTAGAGACCTGAAGTCAACACATAACCTCACCCTACCGTCAGATTTCCGAGTGATCACCACCGGGGAAATCCACGGAGACACCTCAACAGGTTCAATGATGCCTTCAGACAAAATATCACTAATTACTTTCTTGACCTCATCCCTCACTACAAAGGGTACCTTGCGTAATTTATGCTGTCTCTACAAGGCGTCTTCTTTTTATGTACATAGCCTTTTAAGCATCCCAAAGTTTTTTTAAACACATCCCCAGCACCCCTTAAAATATCCTGTAATTGCACATCTTCAACAACAAAAATTTGATTGGGTGCTCTGGGATTAATCACAATGATCAAGTCAAATTGATGCATCCATCCTAAAATAGGAGGACCGTCTGAGGACACATAGACTTTCCCTTCAATACTCCTCCCCTCAAATTGTATACACTTCAACATGTAGCCCAATAATTAGATTTTTTTCTCCTTGGTATCCACCAGGGGAAATATCTTTTGGAAACAACTTTTCATTCTTCCAATGGTTTTTAAATAGTGATTCAGGAATTATGGTATACAGTGACCCTGAATCAATCATAAGTTTAACTTCAGAATCATCTATTTTGAAAAGTGCTATAGGTCTAGATGTCCTCCCTTCCATACTTGTTGCTGCTACCTCACCCTCTTGCCTGACAACTAAAATTCTATCCTCACTTGGAAAGTTACTTTGTCCACCCACTAGATTTATTCCTGACTTGATATCTTTAACAATTTTGCTGTTCTCGCTACACATACGCGCATAGTGATCTTTCCAGCCACACTTCCTACATTCTTTGTTTATGGCAAAACACTTTTTAGAATCACCCATATGATACACGCTCCCACAACGGGTACATTCTCTTCCCCATGACTTAGGCCCAACTGTTTTTTTGGAAACAGCATTGACTTCCTGTTGCACACAAGTACTGTCACTACACATAGTTATAACATCACTTGCCTTATCTCTCCTTTCCAGCTCCTTTATACATCGCTGTGATTCCTCTATAACTTTCGTCATCTCAATCGCCTCTCGCAACGTAGGGTCCTGGGCTGCCCATAACCCTCTTGGATTTTCCTATCTTGACACTGCACAATGAGTTGATCCCGTATTAATTCATCAGTCATGGTCCGAAACCTACATTTGACAGACAACTCTCTCAATCGTGACACAAAGTCATCGATCGATTCATGGTGATCCTGAGGCTGTGTGTAAAACTAAATTGGTCTCTTTTGCAAACCTAATCTCCAGCCTTTTGATAGCTTCCTTGAATATATCATCCATTGGTTTCCCATTGGGGCCACCGCGCAGTAGGTAGGTATTTAAAAATACGCTGACCTTCACAGCCCAAGGCACTCAATAAAATAGCTTGTTTTCTCAAAGGCAAAAAATTCTGGCCATCTAAAGCTAAAATATAGTTTTCTAACATCTCTATCCAGTCCTCCCAAAGAATAATGGGCGACCCCGGCTGGGATAAAAATGAAGGCGGAGGCAAAATATTGCCTTGAGAGGACATGGCTAAAATAGAACTCAGTCTTTGAAAATATTTTTTGTATTAAAAAAAAAAAGAACAAAAAAACAAACTATCCACACTTGAACATGTACATACACTTACTCATACTTCAACAATATGCAAATACCACAAATGTCACAAATTAACATCTTTGCTACAGATACAGTAGAGAATCCCCCAACAACAGTAGACTAGAAATCGTTTAAATAGATGTGCATATAACCGTAAAGTCAGCACAGCTCACCACACAGTAAAGTCTGTTGAAGATGATGATGTTGGAATACGGTGTGCAGATCACCGAGATTGCACAGATGGCCACAAGCTTTCCGGAGGAGCCGTAGTCCGTTAAAGATGTTGTAAAGATCACCGTTTAAACTGTAGAAGTGCTCGGTCTGAACAAATCAGCATGCCACCGTAGCCAAGGTTGTGGCAATGGGAAGTTACGCTGATCCAAAAAGCGTCAAATAGAGTAACCTTAAGACACGCCTACTGACTGCACGTCAACAAGGCTCAGCGTTGTTGTGAAAGGGAGAGTTTGAAGGTGGCGCACGAACAACGCGTCGACACACAAACAACGCGTCTGCCACAACTCCGCCAACTCCAAGACGGCAGAGAGAAACAAAGGCAGAGTAAACTTGATAGACCCTCTTGCTGGCATTCAGGGAAGTCGATGCACACACAACGCGTCAACGCGCAAACAACGCGTCTGCCACAACTCTGCCTTCTTCCTCTCGATGAGACTCCAAGACGGGAGATACAAAGGCAGTGCAAACTTGGTGGACTCTCTTGCAGTAAAAGGAGGTGTGTTCAGTATAACACACAACCATAGCTCACCCGCACTCCAACACACATCGATGGTTCTCCAAGTCAGAGGTAATCATAATAGAGGACGGAAATTCTCCTCATCAAGTGACTGATGGGAACAAACTGGGATGACCTAGGTTGTGTCAAACAGCAACTCGTCACCAAAATGTCATAAGTAAAGTCCGACTCCAAGGTATGTTTGAGCACACAAAGTTTAATTGGAGAAACATGACCTAGCGTCCATCCATTCCAGGGAGAGACCAGTAACTGATCTCCATGGAATATTGAGAAACACATTCTACACAGAACCTATTACAACATTCTTTACTTAGGCTCAAAACATAACACAATGCATCGATTCTCCAACTGCGGGACAGGCACCGCGTGGATTTTCTCCTTCAAGTTGCCAGCTTATACTTCCAAGGGCCTAGGGACTGGAGTTGGCACCACTTGGCAAGTCAGGACACTCAGCCGAAGAGCCCGAGACTTCTTGGTTCAAGCTCAGTTCAGTTCAAGCCCTTGGAGAACCTTGGAAAGCAGGATGTAGAAAGGAAAGCAAAGCCAAGTCCTTAACCTCCCAGGTCAGAAGCAGCAAGCAGCAGCACAAGAAAGCAACAGGCAGAGTGGCAGTCCCTCTTACAGCATCCAGCTCTTCCTCCTGGCAGAATGTTCTCAGTCCAGAATTGTTCTAACTTTGTAGTGTCAGAAGTCCAGTGCGTAAACCCATTCCTGCCTTTGAAGTAAGCAAACGTCAAAGAGAAGTCTTTGTAGTGCACAAGACCCTGCCTTTCCCTTCCCTAGCCCCAGACACACTAGAGGGGATTGGAGGCTGCTTTGTGTAAGGACAGGCACAGCCCTATTCAGGTGCAAGTGTCAACTCCTACCACCACTGTAGCTCAGGAAGACCCATCAGGATATGCAGGGCACACCTCAGCTCCCTTTGTGTGACTGTCCAGAGTGAATTCACAAACAGCCCAGCTATCATACTGATCAAGACATGTATTCCACAGACAGGCAGAGGCACAGAATGGTTAAGTAAGAAAATGCCCACTTTCTAAAAGTGGCATTTTTAAACTGACAATTTAAAAACCAACTTCACCAAATTATGTATTTTGAAATTGTGAGTTCAGAGAGCCCAAACTCCAAATCTTTATCTGCTCCCAATAGGAAATTATACTTAAAAGATATTTCAAGGCAATTCCCATGTTACCCTATGGGAGAGATAGTTCTTGCAAAATTAAAAATCAAATTTACCAGTATTTCACTATCAAGACGTATAAACCGCACCAGTACATGTCCCACCTTTCAATCACACTGCACCCTGCCTATGGGGTTGGCTTGGGCCTACCTTAGGGGTGACTTACATGTAGTAAAAGGGAAGGTTTGAGCCTGATAAGTGGGAGCACTTTCCAGGTCAAACTGGTAGTTCAAATTGCACACGCAGACACTGCAGTGGCAGGGCTGAGAAATGTTTACTGGGCTACTTATGTGGGTGGCACAATCAGTGCTGCAGGCCCACTAGTAGCATTTGATTTACATGCCCTAGGCACACAAGGTGCACTATACTAGGGAAATACTGGTGAATCAAATATGCAAATCATTGATAAACCAATCACCAATACCATTTATACAGAGAGCACTTGCACTTTAGCAGTGGTAAAGTGCCCAGAGTCCTAAAGCGAGCAAAAACGAAATGCAGAACACAGCCAAAAGCAAGGGGTCAGAGGCAAAAAGTATGGGTATAACCCTGCAAAAATGGCCATTTCCAACAATCACCCTCTAACAGTGCCTCTCATCTCTCCATAGCCCCTCTCTCACATGTATTCCATTTGTTTTATAGCGCCTCTCTTACCAGTGTAGGGTGTTGGAGCACTTTACATCAAACCCACATACAGAGACAATGAATCATACATGTATAAACCAGTACATAGAAAATGTTACATCACACAAAGGGGACTACAAAGTACAGGATTCACATGTCATCCATACTGGTAGGCATGTTTAAGAGTGCTTGGTTTGGAGAAGCATAAACTCAGGACTCAGAATGTAATACAATGGTTAGGGGTGATTTTACTCATAACATGTTATTTCTACTCAAACCCTTTTTAGCAAAATTAGAATGATCAAAGACTGCGAAAAAAACATACTTTTCTAACTTGTACCATGCAGTTTGCATGCAGCTCTTTGATGGCTGTTCATAGCTCATTAAGCTAGATTGTGATTGTAAGTTATGAACTGCACAGTAACAAAAGGATCTCTGTGACAAAAGCAATATCCTGCTGAGTATTGCACATAAAATACTGTTCTGTGATCTGCATGGTATATGTTCTTTGCAGTAGACATACTAACCCTCTGCTCTACCTTAGATGAGTCAAAACTGCCACTAGACAAAAGTCCATCTCTCTCTCCAGCAGGTACATTAGTCACCAGAGTTATCTTGACACGTTTATTGTTGCCTAAAAACAGTTGGATGTACAAGAGAGCAATAATAAAGCCAAACAATGTTAAGCAATGTGGGCTATAAGCCTCCTGCTGTAAGTAAACAAAATGTCTCTCAAACAATAGCGCAAGTGCTGTCTCAGCCGAAATCTTAAAAGGAGGTATTAGAGCTAAGACTGCAGTATTTCCAAAGACAGGCATAGTAGGATAAGCAGGCAAGAGGTAAAGAGTTCCTAAGTCTAACATCATGGTGGGTTTTTCTCTTACGTCTGCTGGTACTAAGAGCCACATGCACGAAGGGTTTTGCATGTCGCAAACAGCGAATCGGGCAAAATGCACTTCCCCATGTAACATCACATTTTTGCGATTTGGTAAATCATTCACCGAATCACAAAAAGGGATTGTGACTCGCAATTAGGAAGGGGTGTTCCCTTCCTAATTGCAACTCGCAGTCCCATGTATGATTGTTTTGTGACCGCAAATGGGGTCGCAAACCAATCGCAGTTAGCACCAGTGTCACACTGGTGCTAACCCGTTTGCAAACTGGGAGGGGTCCCAATGGGACCCCTTCCCCTTTGTGAATGTCAGTGAAAACATTTTTTCAGAGTAGGCAGTGGTCATCTCGTTTTCATTTAAGGAAAACGGGGTGCATTTAAAAAATAAAAAACAACTGCTTTATTTAAAAGCAGTCACAGACATGGTGGTCTGCTGTCTCCAGCAGGCCACCATCCCTGTGAGGGCCACTGTTCCCAAGGGGGTCGCAAATTGCGACCTACCTCATGAATAATTATGAGGTGGGCATTTGCGACCACCTTGCGAATCGCTAATAGTGTCATTGACACTATACAACATTCAGTTTTGCGACTTCCAAATTTCGAGTCGCGCTGACTCGCAATTTGCGAGTTGCAAAACCAAACATTGGTACATGTGGCCCTAAGTTCCACAGGAGTTGGGCAATGTCTCAGAAAGATTGATGATGAACATAGGTGGTAGGGGAGCCAGGAGTAAGAACTACAGCAAGAAGAGGGCAATATTTAAAGGCGTAGCAGAGCATAAGTAAAAAGGCAAGAGCCCAGTTGCAGTAAGGATTCTGCTTGTGGGATTTCTCCTCCATAAATATAGATCACGCTGAAAACCAGGAAGTAGACGAACAGAATGCTTTCATTTTACCCGAGATGGTGATGAAGCGGAAAAAGAAAGACTAACAAACATTTATATATCATGCAACAAAACCGTATATGCGATGTGTTTTAGCAAAGAAAAATAAAATGTGTAGAGAAATGTGCCCACGAAGTAGGTCACCATTAATTTAAACAAGCTTAATTAATCATGAAAAGCCGACAAATGTACTAATCTATCATATTTGAAGTTATACTTTATGATTTTCTCATTGAAACTGTTACATGCTTAGCTTAAATTTAGCAGAGGCTTTGGCCTAGTTGCCTGGTCTCAATTTTAACTGCGTAGTTCATTTGTATTAACAAAGACGTGTTTGAATCTTTAAAAGCTGTATTTTTCCAGTAGAATGACTAATACACTTATCTCAAAGTTGCGTGCTAGGCAACTTTCATCCCCTTTGAAGCTCAAGGTCAGTTTCTGCAGGTGCAGACAATGAAGACACTGATGCAGAATTAATTGGCAACATTGTTGCTAGTTAGGTTCCAAAACTCCAAGGACACCTTACACGTAGATGAGTATTAAGAGAAAATACACTATTCATTGGTCAAAGAGAAATCACCCCATGAACCCTCCAATGGAAGAACCTGAAGAATTTGGAACTTTTCTTACTTAATCCCACCGGACGAAGAGAAGACGCGCCATTTTGAAGCCATTTTTGAAGACACACCATTTATGCCATTGCCACTTTTACCTTGATGACACTTTGATGCTTTTTCTCTATTCCAGAGAGAGACTCTAAAGAATGCTCACCCTAGAGACTTTAACTTTAACTTTACCCCGTCTTGCCCATACGATAACTTTTGCCCCTGTATTCCTTGCCGCTGCAAGGAAAACTTCACTTAACTTTGCCTCTCCTTTGGAGAAGCCCCATGCTGATCGAACTGGGATCTGAAGGATGAAGACTTATCTTGAATGCTGATTGTATTTGGTAATTATGAAAGGATAAATGTATTATTCATTGTATTTTCCTTCTTAGGTACCAACTGCTTATTTTGACAGAGCCCAAGCTAGAAGTTTTCTAAATTTATGTTGACTAAATTCGTTTTGCATGAAGCCCCACATGCCAATGCTAATCAGAGGTTAGTTGAGGTATTAATTTAATGCACCGTGCTGAATTGAAATCTTGTTATGCTGATCAATGTATGCAATTAGTCAATCTCAGTTGCTTTTATTAGTGATTTGCACTGCTATATCTGAGTGCATTATTATCCAAGTTTTGCGTAGGTTGCATTTCTTCCGCCGTTATGGACAGCCAGTAATGTTCGTATATGTATATCATTTGATTTTGAGACTTACTTACATCGTATTAGCTTTGTTAATATAGGGAACTAAACTCATTAACTTTTAATAAACAGGTGTGGTTATTCATGACTGAAAGGTCATGGTGTGTCAAATTACTGTTTTCTATTGATCTAATATGTTGTTTGATTACTAATTGAGTATTGGTTATCGGTTATAAATGATTATTGATTACTGATTTGAGGGATCTGACGATTTCTTTGGATGAGGAGAACTCAACCAGGTCAAAAGGTTCACCGACCTCCGACGTGTCCAAGTATAAGTAATCTACAAGGACTGGATGCGCTATCAGTAGATGGTAGCAGAGGATGGTTTGGCCCTTTGGGACCCCATCCGAAAAATAGACGGATGCAAGTTAGATTTTTTTTTATAAAACAAGTTGGAGAGATGATGATGCCCTAAATCCCCAATGACTTTCCTGGAATCTCGGAGCTTGCGAATGGAGGAAATAGAGGTGTGAGGATGTTTTTGGCGTTTCTAGTGACAGTATGAATGAGGTTAGGATTTCGCGCTTGCAAAGCTTATGCCGCAGACAAATGTGAAGTTTGTGAGGATTTTTAGGGGGTTACGAACTCCAATAAAATTTTTAGAGGAGTGGTACTCCAAAGTGTGAAAGTAGGGAAGACGTCGAACTTCATATGCATGTAGCGCTTTGTGCAAAAAATTGTCCACGTGGTTGTTGATGTTGAAACGAGCCCTGCGAGGTCAAGAGACTCCGGAGTATTTTGAAAAGCGAATGAGACACTTGATTGATGTTGTAATTTGTTTGGTTTAATAGGTTGATCGGGCGTGGTCAATGAGTCAGTACGAATATTGAGGAATAAAAGAACATTTTTGACTTTGAGATTTGGCGAATTCTAAGGTGCACTAGAATAGTTCATTGATCAGTTGAGAGTAAAGTTTGCAGGTCAAATTTTGCTTGCGAAAGTGGGAAACCGAGAAAGATGGAATAACTGCAGAGGCTAGTGAAAAATCCCTAAGGTTTCTGAAGCGATTGTATTACCTTTTTCCTGTAGTAAACCGACAGATTTGTTTTCTTCTTTTTAATTAGTGCTCGCGATATATTGCAGAAAATAGTTTTGAGTGAAGCTGAATGAAGGAGGACAAGCCGCAAGACTTTGTCAGCCGCAGTGTGTGAGTGTGACGTCACTGGAGCCGCGCTGAGATAGGTTGGTTGGTGAGAAGGGTTGCGCACGGATTGGACGCAGTCTGTGAAGCGCAATTGGTGGGGAAAGGCAAGCGAAGAGTATTCTGGGAATTAAAGTCACTTATTGATTACATTTTTGAGAAAATAAAAGACGGAAAGATGAAATTTTTCAAAGCATTTAAGAGTGCCTTGAGGGGAGATGTATATATTAAAGCAAATGTAGGAGAAGAAACACCGCCTGAGGGTACACCAGCTTACATCGTAATTGAAGAAAAGGGTGTTGCACCATGTCTTTGGTTAAAACAATGGTGTAAATTAACAGAAAAGCATGGAAGTGTAGCGTTTCCTATTCATGGGACGTTTAAATTGACAGTTTTTGAGAATTTAAGATTTGCGCTATATGACACGAAAACACCTCCAAGACAAGCACAATTTGAAGCATTATCAATTTGGGAACAAATAGCTAGAAAGCAACTACAAAAGAAATTTGAGACAAGAGTGAGAAGAGTAGAAAAGACACTAGCGGATGCTAGATGGGATAGTGCTCAAAAGGTTTGGAGATCAGATATATTGCAGGGAATTAAATTGTTTCCAGCAATTACTGAAGAAGTAGAGACGGAAGGAAAGAAAGCTACCCATAAAACAAACAGGAGTCAGTTCAAAGATAGAGAGAACAAGAGAACCTCGAAAAGGTCAGACGAATCAGTTGATGAGGAATTCATTCTGCAATTACTAAATGACCGTCCACCACCATATGTGGAAAACGAAAATGGCCCAAGCACTAGTACTGCCCCTCCAGAACCAATACAGGGTATAGTAACACCGAAATTGAGAAAAATACAGATGCAGAGTAGTCCTAATATACCTTTTACACAGGAAATACCACCAGTTCAGAGAATATATCCTGACGTGACTAAACTGGAACCTGTTAATAATTATCAGCCACAGGTCCAAATATGCTGTTATGATGAGCATAATTTGGAAATAAATTCTAAATTAGTGATGCCTCAAAGGCAGACACAAGAAATGCCAAGCTACATTCAAACAGCAGAAACACAATTAGACATGTCAACAATGATGAGCCATAATATGGGAATTACCATGCCACAGAATTTGGGTAACAGACAGAATCCGGATGCAGTATCTTTGCCTATCACTGTAGGTCCGCCAGTACCATTATATATATATATAAACAAAGCCAAGTGTATGCGATCAAGGTGTAATGACACAGAATGAGACAGGAAGAGGATACATAGAAAATACCCAAGAAATAACTCCTGTGAGAACACTCTCAAACAGATCTGGGTCTTTGTTGGAATTTAGTCCGATTCCAATTTGTGTTCCATCGACTGTGGTAAGGTCAAATCCACCACTGATAATACCGCAAATTTCAAAAACAGAAACATTACAGAAACCATCAGTAGCAGTGGATGTAGATGCTACATTATTGGGACTAAATGCACAACAGTTAACACAATGATTGAACAGTCTGAATACCCCACAGAGTACACCCAAAGGAAAAGGAGAAGAATATTTGAACCAAATAAGATTGGGCATGGAAGCAGGTGAACTCGTAGATGGAACAATGGGTCTGAACAGGTTAGAATCATACACAGAAGAAGAGCTGAGATACATTTGCCCTAGAATTACAAGAGAAGTAAGCAGCGTACATAAGAGGTTACAAGAAATTGCAGACTGATATAAAATAGACATAAATAAAACCAAGCACTTGAGCAGAAGTTACAGGCTAGACTTTGAAACAAAAGACTTTGAACACATGAGATCTGCAGGAATGAAAACACACCTTAAAGAAATACTGCAAAGCACGCAGGTTTGGAGATGCTTAGACAAGTGGGAAAGCAGATGGGTTAAAAAGGATAAAAAGAAAGAAAGTACCCCAGATCAAAATGTTAGAACACAACAGAATGATGACCTTATAACCATGTTACTAATGAGAGAAACAGCAGGAGGAAAATGTATTCACGTACCATGGCACAGGTGTGATATTCAATCTTTTACGGATGATTACCCCAGGTTAAGAGAGAAACCGATTGAATGGTATCAACAAACAGATAGGTTCGTGAAACTCGCAAAGTGTCTTTGGGAAGACTTGAATACTTTATTCGACATTGTAGTTCCAGCAGATTTGTGGGAAGAATGTAAAAGAGCTATAGATTGGCCGACAAAAGAACCGGAAAGAGATAAGGACACAGGTGCACCATCGCCTGAGGTAATGAAAATATACCATAAGGTGATTGAGTATTTGAAAGCAAAAGTTGCGTCGAAAAATGTAGATTGGCAGAAAATTGACAGAACAGCACAGGAAGTTAAAGAGTCGATACATGCATACTATGAGAGATTGTTGAAAGCATTTAAAAATTATAGTGGCACGGAAACGATTGAAGCAAAAGACATGCTCCATTTTGTATTCAGATTTGTGGAAGGATTGAGACCCGAAATTAGCCAGATGATTAAAATGCATTTGATTTGTTGGCAGTCAAAATCGATTGATGAAGTGTTGAACTATGCAAAATACTGCAGTGATGGGATTGAGACAAAGCAGAAAAAGTTGAAGGAAAAAGTGATGGTGATGCAGATCAGAGCTGCTCAGACAGGTTTGCAAGGTTTTCAACAACAATTGCCACAGCAGCAACAGCAGGCAAATGCCATGTTTCAGCCACAGATGAGAGGCAGAGGCCGAGGAGGTTTTATAAACAATGGTCCTGATTTAAATACTGTTGTGATTCCAAATAGTATACAGGCAATGAAGAAAGTGATGCCATGTCACACGTGCGGAATCGTCGGAAACGGGAGTGCCCAATGTTGGTGCAGGAAGGCGTAGGTCAGCAGAACAATGATGTCAATACATTTCAGAATGTGAGAGGACCAAAATTGAGAGGTCCAATCCCAAATTTCCAAAATAATGTAAATCAGATGCAGGGTCTACAACCCATGCAACAACAGCAGGTGCAAATGCCCCGTGTACAAATGGTACAATCACAGCCAATGCAACAGCAGTTTCCTTTGGTACCTAATCAGCAAATGCAAGTACCTTTAGCACCAATGAATCAGCAACAAGTAATGCTTCCTCAACAGGTCACAGGTCAAGGAATGAATCAAAGTAACACAGTACACCAATTACCGTTACACAGTGAGAATGGAATAAACAATGAATGGGAGAGTGAAAGTTCAGATGAGGAGGGAAATTGTATGCTTGCAGCATCTTTGGAAGTTGATCAAAGGGGACCCTATGTGGAAGGAAAAGTTATGGGTCACAGAGTTTCATTTTTGGTTGACACAGGAGCTACACGCTCGACAGTTAGAAGTATCGAAGTACCAAATTTGCCACTTTCAGGGAGAACAGTTCAAGTAGTGGGAGTAGCAAATCAGTATCTGACAAACCCAATTACAGATCCAGTACAAGTCGAAATTGGTAACTTTCAAGGGTTACATAAATTTGTGGTGTGTGACTCAAGTCCAATATCCTTATTAGGAAGAGATCTATTATGCAAACTAGAATGCTCGATTATGTGCTCACATAATGGAATTAAAATTCTGACAAACAGTGATGAGGAAGAAGAGGACAGTACAGAAGAAGAAGAAATGGTTACTGTTGATGAAGAGTATCCCCTGATTACTCTTTATCCTATGCTCACTGAAGCAGATATTCCAGCTGATTTACAAGAAACTGTTGGAAAAGAAGTGTGGGATATGACAGGGAAAGAAGTAGGATTGATAAAAGGAGCAGAAGCAGTGAAAGTGACTGTAAAACCTAATGTAGACTTTCCTCAGACTCCACAATACCATATGCCACAAGATACCCTTATGAAAGTCACCCAACTCATTGACGAATTTGTGAAACAGGGAGTACTGAAAGAAGTACTGAGTAGTCCATGTAATTCACCAATCATGGGACTGATAAAGCCAAGTGGAAAGGTCCGAATTGTTCAAGATTTGAGAAAAATAAATGACATAATAGTCAAATGTTGTCCCGTAGTACAAAATCCAGCTGTAATAATGTTTCAAATCCCATGTGATGCAGAGTGGTTCACAGTCATTGATTTGTCACAAGCATTCTTTTCTGTGCCTCTTCATGAGGACAGCCAATTTCTTTTTTGTTTCAGATTTTTGGACAGAGTCTACAGTTGGTGTCGAATTCCTCAAGGGTTTTCGGAGTCACCATCTATTTTCAATCAGATTCTGAAGAAAAAATTTGAATCATTGGAATTACCTTTCGAATCAACCTTAGTACAGTATATTGACGATTTACTGATTGCATCCAAAACAGAAAATGACTGTACAGTTGACACTATTGTCCTACTGAATCATTTGGGAAGGAATGGACACAAAGTGTATCCTTCGAAATTGCAATACTGCCAAAAGAAAGTGAAATATTTGGGTCACCAAATAGAAAAAGGGTCGAGAAGAATAATGAAAGAAAGAATAACGTCTGTACTTCAAATGAGTCCACCCAAAACAAGAAAGAGGTGAGAAAGTTTTTGGGAATGGTGAGCTACTGTCGCCAATGGATTCTCAATTTCTCAACTCTATCTAAACCTTTACTGAAACTGACCCAGAAAGATGTGCAAGATGAAATAATGTTGAAGAGAGATGAAATGGATGCCTTTATTGAATTAAAGTAATGCATGTGCAGAGCTCCAGCTTTAGGTATGCCTGATTACACAAAGCCTTTTACATTGTATTGTCATGAACGTGATGCATGTTCTTTGTCTGTCTTGACTCAAGCCCATGGTGGCGTAAACAGACCAGTAGCATATTTTTCAGCTACATTGGATCCAGTCGCAGCAGCCTTACCAGGATGCTTGCATGCTGTAGCAGCAGCTGGTATAAGCCTTAATCAAAGTGAAGGAATAGTGATGGGACATCCTGTAACAGTTATGGTCCCTCACTCAGTCGAAATACTTTTGACACGTTCCCGAACACAGCACATGACTGGTGCTAGGCTTATGAGATATGAGACAGTAATTTTGGGATCACCTAACGTGCAATTAAAAAGATGCACTACATTAAATCCGGCAACTTTGTTTCCCAGTGAAAATGTTGAAATTGAAAATGTAGAGGACGTGGAACATGACTGTCTTCAGGTGACTGAATTTTGTACTAAACCAAGACCTGATATCAAAGATACTCGATTGGAAGAAAATGATCAGATTATCTTTGTTGATGGTTCATGTTTAAGAGATGCAGCAGGAATATTGAAAGCAGGATATGCTGTATGTACAATAACTGGTGTTCTAGAAGCATCTTGGCAGGGAATCTATTCTGCACAAGTAGTAGAACTAGTAGCTCTTACTAGAGCTTGCCAACTTTCCGCATTAATGAAAGTCACCATTTACACTGACAGTCAGTACGGATTCGGAATAGTACATGACTTTGGACAATTGTGGTCACAAAGAGGCTTTATGACCTCTTCTGGATCACCAGTGAAAAATGGTGAAAGAATCAAAGATTTGTTACATGCTATCCAGTTACCAGGAGAAGTAGCAGTGGTAAAATGCAGTGCACATTTGAAATCACAAGACTTCGTTTCTTTGGGAAATGGATATGCAGATCAAGTCGCAAGGTTTTGCGCATTGAACTATATATTGCTCAGAGACAAATGGAATTTGATAAATGAACCTGAACTTGAACAAAATGAAGCCTTTGCTTTAAAAGTTGTAGACACACTAGAAGAATTGAAATTTCTACAAAATAATGTTAGTAGAGACAAAAAACTCTCATGGAATAAATTACAATGCGTAAAAAAATCAGATGATTTGTGGGTTTCAAATGAAGGGAGATTAGTTTTGCCAGACAGTCTTTTGACACAAATAGCTAGGCTATATCACGGACAAGCACACATTGGAAGAGATGCCATGATTAGATTATTCAAAATTGACTGGTTTAATCCTAAATTTCACCAAGTTGCTGAAGCAGTTTGCCATCGTTGCGTCATTTGCCAACAAATGAACGCAGGGAAGGGAACCATGGTAAATTTGAGCCACATTGGAAGAGCAGGTGGTCCGTTCAGCATAATGCAACTGGATTTCATTGAGATGCCTATGCATGCAGGCTTGAAATATGTGTTGGTGATTGTGTGTATTTTTAGCCACTGGATTGAAGCTTACCCTACACGTAGAAATGACAGTCTCACAGTTGCAAAACTACTGTTGAGAGAACTAATTCCACGTTTCGGATTTCCGATCTCTTTAGAATCAGATAGGGGAAGTCACTTCAATAACGAAGTAATCAAATTATTATGTGCAGCATTGAACATTGAACAGAAATTGCATTGTAGCTACCGCCCTGAAGCATCAGGACTAGTGGAGCAAATGAATGGCACACTGAAATCAAGAATGGCGAAAATATGCGCATCCACAAACTTGAAATGGCCTGACGCGTTGCCTTTGGTGTTAATGTCAATGAGAAACACACCTGATAGAAAGAAAGGACTATCACTGCACTAAATTCTCATGGGCAGAGCCATGAGACTTCCAGCAGTTCCTGTTAATGCCCTTGTAAATATTACAGATGATATGGTATTGGACTACTGCAAAGGTCTGGCTGATGTAGTCCGCTCTTTTTCTCACCACAGATCCAAGGTCCAGGACACGCCCTGAAAGCAGGTGACTGGGTTGTGGTAAAGAAGCACGTGAGGAAGTCGTGCTTGGAACCCCGTTGGAATGGACCTTTCAAGTGATTCTGACGACTACCACCGCTGTGAAGTGTGCGGGAGTTCCCAACTGGATACACGCCAGTCACACGAAAAAAGTGACGTGTCCCACAGAAGAAGAAATTGAAGCACTGAAATTACCGACAACTAACAGGAAAGTACCAGGCACTGAGACAGAACGAAAAGAGCCTGAAAGCGAACAAGGAGAAACTGAAGCAGAAGAAATATTCACTGAGGAAGTCGCAATCACTCCTTTCGAGGACAACAGAGAAGAAGCTCCAGGAGGTGACGAAGATCCTATCTCAGGTGAAGAAGCAGGAGAGCCTAGTCAGAGGAGGGCTTTCCCAGAAGCAGACGATACAGGAGAACAAGGAGAAAAATTGACCGATCTCCCAGGTAAAGGAGACGAGACGGAGCAAAGTCAAATTGTTCCAACTCTTCTGGAACCGGTTGCAGGTCCGTCAAGTGAAAACAATGCGAAACGAAGACAAAGCATATCACCAGTGAAATCAAAGACTAATGAAACATTAAATGAAGACAAAAGACCAGAATCGAAAGAGAAAAGAAAAGAAGTATCTATCATAACCACATTGAATGAAGAAAAAGACACATCCAAAAAACAAGACATAAGCGAAGGAGAATCGAAAGGAGATGCAAAATTGAAAAGAAAAAGAGTAGCAAACAGAAGATATTCCTGTCCAGAATGGGCATACACAGCCACTAACGATTTGTCAGACGAATTTCTATCTCTTAGTCTTGAAAATGAAGAAGCAGAACGACACTTTGACACTTGAAAATTGAATTTCATGAACATTACCGGATAAGACATTGATAACCTGATTGACTTTGAAACCGATTTTGAGACAAAGCTGCTAAACCAATAAGAGACTAAGCTGCTAAAGAAAACCGTGTGAACATTAACCTCGTTGATCCCACATATATATATATCTGCAAATTTGATTTGATAAACTATCTTCAACTTTCTGATTCTCTATAGATCATGACTGACAATACTACACAAGGACGTAGGATGAAATATTGTAAATACATGTGTATAGGTTTGATAACTGCATGTGTACTAATAATTATGGCAATAATTCTTGGAATGCATGGAGGGAATGAAAGAGACGCGAATAATGCTTCTACTTTTAAAACTACTACTGAATTAACTCCTATACAAAGACTCGAAAAAGACAAAAATATTTACATGACGATACTAACACGAAAAAGGAACTCTCAGCTAATGTTTTCTATCGCTTGCTGAATGAGTATGTTGAGACAATGGACGCGAAGGATTGTTATGTATGTACACAAATCCCTACATCAGTATTAGAAGGAGTTACATATCATAGCATGCCCCTTACGTATGGAATAACATGTAGTTTGTTACTAACCAGATGTTATAACCAGGAGTATATTCAATACTTCTATTCCAATCAGGACGTCATATTTTCCTTTGTCCCCATATTTGAGTATTTGAGTAAAATAGCAAGAGACTATTA
The DNA here is from genome assembly GCF_031143425.1 of Pleurodeles waltl. Lineage (NCBI taxonomy): Eukaryota > Metazoa > Chordata > Amphibia > Caudata > Salamandridae > Pleurodeles > Pleurodeles waltl. Next base: position 870,967,469 of record NC_090439.1, read on the forward strand.
TATAAAATTAGTTAGAGGTTTCTTTGAGCCAATCTCGCCTTTTGCTACAGTTTCTGCTCATAGAAACAACCTTACATGCTTACTTTCACCTGTAGAGAAAAGCTTTTTAGATCACACTGAGGATAGAAGAAAACAGCTAAAAGAAAAATTTGAAAAAGAATTGCAAAAAAGGACATCTGTAGATAACTATGCTTTTGCCGCAATAAAAACACAAGGGGAATTAGCTTTAGATGCATTAAATATAGGAAAACTTTGTATATATAGACCTAAATCATATTATGACAAAATCTTTGTGGGAACGTGTGAATGTAAACACGTGTTTTTATTCCAGAGTAAATGGACGTTCATGTTGAATGGACAAGACCCAGCTATTCCAGGGGTCTATTATATTTGTGAACTCAACGCCTATTATCGTCTTCCTAAAGGATGGTATGGGAGATGTTATTTGGGAATAGTATTTCCAAAGATTTATCAACTAGATGACTTAAAGAAATTTCCAAAGCTGTCAGCATTACATCGTATTGAGAAAAGGGAGACAGCTTCTGGTGTGGTAGGAGACATATTTGGAGCAATAATTCCTTCAGTAGGAGTTATACTAAATTCAATTAAAATTCGAAAGTTGTCTATTATTGTGGATAACATGCTGACAAATTTCTCAGGAGCAATGATCCTGATGAATACTGAACTTGCTGCAGAAAGAGCTCTGACTCTTCAAAATCGGCTTGCTTTAGACATTCTTTTAGCAAAGAATGGCGGCATTTGCAAAATGCTTAGTGCACGTCACTGTTGTTCATATATACCTGACAACAGTAAACAAATTAGAAATATGCTTACAAACTTAACTAACGATAGTACAGATCTGAAAGAATTGAAAGAACCAGGAGTATGGGAAAAAGTTGGAAAAGGTTTTGCTTCCATGGGAAATTGGCTCAGCAACATTTGGAACGGAATATTAATGAAAATAGTAAAAGGAATATTAATAATATTAATTTGCTTAATAGGTATTTGGGGAATATGGAAAACTATTAAAATATTGAAATCAAGAAACAAGAGAAGAAGTGAAAAGAAAGAATAAAAAGAAATGGTAAAACTATACAGAGAAAATTCAAAAGGAGAAAAAAGAAAAAGGGAATTAATTGAAATTAAAGAATATTGAAACAGAATTTTGATTAAAATAAAATTTGTGAAGGAAGATTTAGTATGATGACATAATTAGTCATCAGAGGAGGGATTGATGAAGCTGAAAAAGAAAGACTAACAAACATTTATATATCATGCAACAAAACCGTATATGCGATGTGTTTTAGCAAAGAAAAATAAAATGTGTAGAGAAATGTGCCCACGAAGTAGGTCACCATTAATTTAAACAAGCTTAATTAATCATGACAAGCTGACAAATGTACTAATCTATCATATTTGAAGTTATACTTTATGATTTTCTCATTGAAACTGTTACATGCTTAGCTTAAATTTAGCAGAGGCTTTGGCCTAGTTGCCTGGTCTCAATTTGAACTGCGTAGTTCATTTGTATTAACAAAGACGTGTTTGAATCTTTAAAAGCTGTATTTTTCCAGTAGAATGACTAATACACTTATCTCAAAGTTGCGTGCTAGGCAACTTTCATCCTCTTTGAAGCTCAAGGTCGGTATCTGCAGGTGCAGACAATGAAGACACTGATGCAGAATGAATTGGCAACATTGTTGCTAGTTATGTTCCAAAACTCCAAGGACACCTTACACGTAGATGAGTATTAAGAGAAAAGACACTATTCATTGGTCAAAGAGAAATCACAGCATGGACCCTCCAATGGAAGAACCTAAAGAATTTGGAACTTTTCTTACTTAATCCCACCGGACGAAGAGAAGACGCGCCATTTTGAAGCCATTTTTGAAGACACACCATTTATGCCATTGCCACTTTTACCTTGATGACACTTTGATGCTTTTTCTCTATTCCAGAGAGAGACTCTAAAGAATTCTCACCCTAGAGACTTTAACTTTACCCCGTCTTGCACCATACGATAACTTTTGCCCCTGTATTCCTTGCCGCTGCAAGGAAAACTTGACTTAACTTTGCCCCTCCTTTGGCGAAGCCCCATGCTGATCGAAATGGTATCTGAAGGACGAAGACTTATCTTGAATGCTGATTGTATTTGGTGATTATGAAAGGATACATGTATGATTCATTGTATTTTCCTTCTTAGGTACCTATCCAAGAATGCTTGAAAGAGCTCCTAGAGTATGGAGTAAAGGGGATACCACCTGAGATAAAGCAAATATTACATGTGATAAGTGGAAAACTGCTTGGGATAAAGGGACTAGGGCCCTCATTCTGACCTTGGCGGGCGGCGGAGGCCGCCCGCCAAAGTCCCGCCGTCAGGTTACCGTTCCGCGGTCGAAAGACCGCGGCGGTAATTCTGACATTCCCGCTGGGCTGGCGGGCGGCCGCCTTCAGGCCGCCCGCCAGCCCAGCGGGAAAGAGGCTTCCACGATGAAGCCGGCTCGGAATCGAGCCGGCAGAGTGGAAGCTGTGCGACGGGTGCAGTTGCACCCGTCGCGTATTTCACTGTCTGCCAAGCAGACAGTGAAATACTTGTAGGGGCCCTCTTACGGGGGCCCCTGCAATGCCCATGCCAGTGGCATGGGCACTGCAGGGGCCCCCAGGGGCCCCGCGACCCCCCCTACCGCCATCCGGTTCCCGGCGGTCGGACCGCCGGGATCTGGATGGCGGTAGGGGGGGTCGGAATCCCCTCGGCGGCGCAGCAAGCTGCGCCGCCTTGGAGGATTCAATGGGGCGGCGGTACACTGGCGGGAGACCGCCAGTGTTGCCGGTCCGACCGCGGCTTTACCGCCGCGGTAGGAATCCCCATTGGAGCACCGCCGGCCTGTCGGCGGTGCTCCCGCGGTCCTCCGCCCTGGCGGTCTTTGACCGCCAGGGTCAGAATGACCGCCTAGGCCTGGGACAAAGGGACTGCTGCTTGGGACAAATAGAATTTCACCTGTGATCAACGGAATAGCACCTGGGATAAAAGGACTACCATCGGACATAAATGTTAGGTTATAAAATTTTCTAAAGTGCGACGAATGCCCAAAGGTGTCTCGGTGCTAATGTCTGCAAGTGAGAAGGAGATAACAAAGATAAAGGATCTAAAAAAACAAGCTTCATATTGAGCCGAAACAACCAAGGCCCTCATTACGAGTCCGGTGGTCCTAGGACCGCCAGACTTGCGGTGGGGGTCAGACTGCGGTCAATGTGGTGGTCCAGCCTCCACATTATGACCGTGGCAAACGTGCAACGGTCGGACTGCCGGCACCGCCACTTTTTTGATGGCCGATGGCCTGGCGGTGCCGGTGGTCTTAATCTGCAAGCAACGCTACCCTGGGGATTATGAGTCCCCTCTCTGCCAGCTTTTACATGGCAGTTGCACTGCCATGTAAAAGCTGGCGGAGACGGGGTGCCAGGGGCCCCATTGGGGCCCTTGCACTGCCCATGCACTTGGCATGGGCAGTGCAGTGGCCCCCATGGACAGCCCTGTCCGCAACATTGCTGTCAGCTCAATTATGTGCCAGCGTCAATGTTGTGGGCTGTTTCCCGCTGGCCCAGCAGGAAACTCGTAATAGGGGCTGAAGGAGGGCTGCCGTATAGGCGGTAACAGGACTGCTGGAGTTTGACGGGTGGGCTTTTACAGCCGCCAAACTCTTACTCAGGGCCCAAGACTTTAGCATTTTTCTAAACGCCAGCAGATTTGATTGCTTTCTCAAATGGAGCAACAGTTGGTTCCAATGTTTACTTGTCATGTAAATGAAAGTTTTTTTGCCCTTACAAGCCGTTTGGATGCTGGGTATTTTTGCTAACTTTAGGGTGGCTTATCAAAGACTCCTACCTGGAGCATACCAGGAGAGCTTGTTCTTAAGATATGCTGGACCTATGCAATGGAGTGCTTTGTGAGCCAAGCATAAGGCCTTGAAAAAGCCACTCTCTTTTTAAAGGAAGCCAGTGAAAGTCCTCGAGGGCTTGTGAGACTAAGTCAAATTTTCTAATACGTTTGATCAGCCACGCTGATGCATTTTGAACTCCCTGTAGTTTATTCAGGGAAGTCTGCTGTAAACCAAAATATAGGGTGTTGCTGTAATCCAGTCTTTAACTGAAAGAAGCAACTTGAAATAAGGTTATTAGTTTGATCTGCAAAGGTAAGTTTGGAGTTGACTATTTCCCCAAGGTTCCTCAATTTTGGTACTAGAGTAGGGAGGGGTCCAAGATGCTGCGGCCACCGTGAGGCATTCCAAAAGGATTTATCCTTCCCAAAGTTGAATTTAAGACAGTCGTTCCCCATCCAAGTAGCCACGGCTCGCATACAGTTGTTAAAACTCCTTGCTGTCGCTTCGCTATTGCTGCTAATGGATACAACAATGTGTGTGTCATCCGTGTGGAAATTGTAGCCAGGCTAATGATCTTATCAGTTTTGCAACAGGGGGGCACATAAATATTAAACAAGGTAGAGCTAATCAAAGACCCTTGTGGGACACCACATGGTAGAGAAAAGGAATTAGAGGTAAAATCCCCTAGTGCAACCAATTTCTCTCTTTCTTTTAAGAATGTGCACAGGAGGTCATAAGCAGGGCCTCCAATTCCTATTTCCGCCAATCTCTCCTGAGAAGACCAAATGATTAACAGTGCCAAAGGCTGCATATAAGTCCGATAGGATCAGCGCAGCCTTGCCTCCCTTATCCATAATGTCCCTTATTTCCTCCACTGCAACTAACAGGGCCGACTTCGTACTATGGGCTTTCCTGAAACCGAATTGGGCACTGTCCAAAACGTCATTTTGATCACGATCTTCCGAGATCACGGTATTCATATGCTTCTCAAGGATGTTGGCAGGGGAACGAAGGTGAGCCATTGGACAGTAATTCTTCTCTTCCTTTGGATCTAATGTAGCTTTTTTCAATATTGGTAAGATATTAGCCCTTTTCCATTCACCAGGAAATATCCTGGTCTTAATCACTTGATTTAGTAGTAATGTAAGGGAAGAAACGTGGGCATCAGCTAAAGTGTGACATATTTTATGTGGACACGGGTCCGTTGGGGAGTCTGATTTGCTCAGTTTAATCAGTTCAGACACTTCACTGGTGGAGAGAATTGGAAAGCTAAAAAGCTTCAGATGGTCCTTTTGAATTACTACATTGGTTTATAGACTAATGTCAACATTTGCCAAGGCATTAAGGGCATTGAAAGCGTTGTAAACTGATTCAACCTTCGATTTGAAAAATTCCCCCAGTTTAATACAAAGGTCTTGGTTAGGAGACTTCTTACTACAGGAAGGAGGACAAGTAAGTTCATGTACTGTTTTGTAAAAGCTCTTGCGAGGAGTTCTGTGCTTTATAAATTTTATCTGTGTAGAATTTCGTTTTTTCATTTGTAATCCCAGTTTTATATTCCTGAATCAAATGTTTATATTTATCATTTTCTTCAACCAGGTAATGACTCCTCCAAATCCTTTCCTGCCTTTTCACACTTCTGTTTCATTTCTCCAAGATTAGAGGAAAACCAGGGGCTGTGTTCCTTCTAAAAGATGTAATGTCTCTGAACTGAGCCAATGTACTGACGGCTTTATAGAGCCAATCCTTGTACTCTGTGGCGGCCTTGTGAGGGTCATTAATCAGAGACGGATGGGTTGCTTGCCAGAGTGTGTTTGAGCTCACTCATATCTGTCTTGTTTCCAGGCCCTCAACAACCTGGTCTGAGCTGGGGTTTTAACGGTGGATTTATCTGCATCCAGACTAAGGGTGAAACTCACCACCTTATGGTCTGTCCGTGTCATGGGGAGGATTTCTTTTAACCGCAGATTGAGATGATTAGTAAAAATGGCATCCAGCATGTGCCCAGCTTCATGAATGGCGGCATCAAATATTTGTGCAAGATTAAAACCAGTTATGTTGTCAATTGGGGCTTTTGTATTGTGTAATTAGCTAATTGAATACTGGCCTCCAGAAATTCATTAAGTGATTCTAAAGATCTAGTGGTAAAGGGACTCCCGCCTGGTATAAAGGGACAACTGCTTGGGATAAAGTGAACAGCACCTGGGATGAAGGGAATATCACCTCTGATAAATGGACTAGCACTGGGATAAAGGAACTACCGTCTGGGATAAAGAAACTACTGCTTGGAATAAAGCGAGTAGCACCTGGGATGAAGGGAATATCAATGGGGACAAAGAGAATAGCACGTGGGGTAAGCTGAATACCACCTGGCATAAGGGGAATACCATCTGGATAAGGTGAATAGTTCTTGCACAAAAGGTACTCTACGCCCATCGTATTAGACAACATTCAGTACTTTAAATGTGTCCCAAGAGACCTTAGTGGGCTATCATGCAGAGGTTTATTTACCTTCTATATGTCGAGCATATGTTGATCGCGTTATACAGGATTTTCTAAAGCATCGTAAGAAGAGGGGGGACATGCCTCTGTGGTCACACTGTCCTCCAGGGTGCCACGTTACATTCCATACTTAAAACGCACCCCTATCTCTTCTTGTCATAGTCAGTCCACCTTAAAGAGATCAACATATACTCCATATATAGCGCTCGAGTAAACCTCTGTGCATGAAACATGTTAGGTGTTGTATGTCCTGAACATTAGGGATAGGACTTCCTACTGTATCAATTACTGATGAAAGCCTTGGACCCACAGTGGCTACACGTATAAGGCTGAAACTTGTTGACTCCAGTTAGAGTCCCGCAGACACCCCAAGTCTGATTTTAGTGTACCTCAGGCACTCACCAATAAAGGGATACTGGAGTGACCCAAAGGTATTTGTATCTTTAATGATCCTTGTAAGGAAATATCGAAAGTGCTCCCTGGAACCAGGTAGAGCCCAACCTGCTTTACACGGGCCAGGCTGAGACCTGATGATGAAGCATGCCACTCATAGAGTGGGTGAGGGTCTAACAAACTAACCCATTAGGGCCCCTTTGGGTCTTTCTTATTAAGACCCATTTAAACTACTAAGAAATGTTTAATAATATGGGTGTGGTATACCTTTGGTGCAACAGTTGAATTTAGGGAGATAGTGTCATCTCCCACCACGCATGGACAAAAAACCTAAGGTTCCAATCCGGTTTAAATGTAGAAGCATAAAGCGAATAGCACAGGGATCATGCTGAATGCTGTTCTGATATTGTCTATTTCTCTAATATGGAAAGCTCTTATGTCCATCCTATAGTCTTCTGCCCTGAATCCTAGTTGGGCTGTTAAATGAGCTAGGGCCCTAAAACTAGACCATCCTTGCCACCTACAGAATCAGGTGTCATCGCATTGTCTGGAAATGGGATAACCAGTCCAAGATTATTTCCGGTGGCATCATCACGGCCAGTTCCTTTCCCATCGGTGTTGCAAGTGGCTGCTCTGCCTTTCGGGATGCTGCCATCCCTCACTTTTATGATAGTATGGATGAATGTACAGGATAGGGTAGGACTTTTGTATTAATTCTGACTGGAATCGTTTGGTCATACTGCCAAACAGACTACCTGAGATCCATGCCCAAGAGCTCCACAGGGCATCCTCTGTAGCATGTTTCACACCTTAAATCAAGCCCTCTGCCCAGCAGCGTGGCATCCAGCAGACGTACTAGGACCAAAACCCAGCAGGTACCCTGCAAAGCATGCCGGCTCTCTGAAGAGAGGATGCTGGGAATAATGGCCCTGTTTCTGGCGTCTGCAGTGAATCAGTGAGCTAGTAGTGGCATCTGATTGCAGGGGCTCATGTCTCGATGGTGGGGGGTACGGCTCTTTTAGGGACGTGGTACAATGAAAAAGGGGCGTGAAGGTCTGGATAGTAGTAAGCTCCGCAATGGAATGAGGGGGAATAGCGTTTCGTATATAAACACTGGCTCCCTTTACTGAAGTTTTGCGCAGATGCTCACACGATGCAACACTGTGCACATGGCAGCGTGAATTTCCTTACAGGTATGAATGCTTCTGGGCACCTCATTACTACCAGCTTACCACCTGATTCAGCATTCGGCAACTGAAAGGCCACAACTTAACCTTTGCAATGGATCACCGTGCGCTGAACCAGTTTTTATTTTTTTTAAATATAATTCTACATCAAAAACTGTTATATACATAAATGGACAAGTCCGAGCATTGTAGCATGTATTGTCCGTGGACCACTGGGCCCAAATCACATGGGCAAATCCCACACAAGATACCTGACTCCAATGGAGAGAACACTGCAGGGGCATCAGATAGCAAACCTACAGGCACCTCAGGGGGAAGGAAAGGGGGTGCACCTCAGCCAGATGAGTCCACAACGCCAGATCCACGAGGGGCCTCCATGGCCACTGTTCAATCCTGGGGAGTGCAAAGCCACAGTCTCTCAAGTCCGGACAGTGGGTGGGTTGCCCACTGTTCAATCCTGGGGAGTGTAAAGCCACAGTCTCTCAGGTCTCTACAGTGGGTGGCTTGCCCACTGTTACATCCTGGGGAGTGCAAAGCCACAGTCTCTCAAGTCTCTACAGTGGGTGTGTTGCCCACTGTTATATCCTGGGGAGTGCAAAGCCACAGTCCCTCAAGTCTCTACAGTGGGTGGGTTGCCCACTGTTACATCCTGGGGAGTGCAAAGCCACAGTCTCTCAAGTCTCTACAGTGGGTGGGTTGCCCACTGTTCAATCCTGGCGAGTGCAAAGCCACAGTCTCACAAGTGGATAACAGTCTCCACTGGTTCTGGGTGGGGCCTGGTGCCCAGACTGCTTCGTGCAGCCCTGCCCGACTAAGATGCGGGCCAGCCCCTGGTGCTCATGGATCAGCGGTGCTTGAGACGGCGGTGCCCAGTTCAGCGGTGCTTGAGACGGCGGTGCCCAGTTCAGCGGTGCTTGAGACGGCGGTGCCCAGTTCAGCGGTGCTTGAGACGGCGGTGCCCAGTTCAGCGGTGCTTGAGATGAAGGGCCCAGTTCAGCGGTGCTTGAGACGACGGTGCCCAGTTCAGCGGTGCTTGAGACGGCGGGGCCCAGTTCAGCGGTGCTTGAGATGAAGAGCCCAGTTCAGCGGTGCTTGAGACGGCGGTGCCCAGTTCAGCGGTGCTTGAGACGGCGGTGCCCAGTTCAGCGGTGCTTGAGATGAAGGGCCCAGTTCAGCGGTGCTTGAGACGGCGGTGCCCAGTTCAGCGGTGCTTGAGATGAAGGGCCCAGTTCAGCGGTGCTTGAGACGGCGGTGCCCAGTTCAGCGGTGCTTGAGACGGCGGTGCCCAGTTCAGCGGTGCTTGAGATGAAGAGCCCAGTTCAGCGGTGCTTGAGATGAAGAGCCCAGTTCAGCGGTGCTTGAGATGAAGGGCCTAGTTCAGCGGTGCTTGAGACGGCGGTGCCCAGTTCAGCGGTGCTTGAGAAGGCGGTGCCCAGTTCAGCGGTGCTTGAGATGAAGAGCCCAGTTCAGCGGTGCTTGAGATGGCGGTGCCCAGTTCAGCGGTGCTTGAGATGAAGGGCCCAGTTCAGCGGTGCTTGAGATGAAGGGCCCAGTTCAGCGGTGCTTGAGACGGCGGTGCCCAGTTCAGCGGTGCTTGAGATGAAGGGCCCAGTTCAGCGGTGCTTGAGACGGCGGTGCCCAGTTCAGCGGTGCTTGAGACGGCGGTGCTCAGTTCAGCGGTGCTTGAGATGAAGAGCCCAGTTCAGCAGATCTGGCCATGGCGTGGAGCTCATTTGCCACCTGTCCTGTGGCTGGCGGTGCCTTCCTGCCCATCTCTCCTGTGGCTGGCGGGGCCCTCCTGGGCTGCTGTGCCAGGCATGTTGGTGGCCTCCTGCCCACCTGGGATGGGGCTGGCGGGGCCCTCCTGGCCAGCTGGGCTGATGACGGTCTTGTTAGGCGTGCTGCCCTTCCCAGCCTTCCCTGATCGCCTGTGGCCCTTCCCCACCTTGGGCGGTGTGACAGCTGTCTCCACACCTCCTGCCGGAGCCATGGTAGGGGTTTTTGTGCCTGGTGTCTTCACCCTCTCGCGCCGGCCACTGCCTATCTTTGATTGTTTCTCTGGGGGTGGGCTGCCCGTGCCTTGGCTCCGTACTGAACTGGCTGCCCTGGAGGGTGGGGGACTCCACAGTCCATGGCAGACTGTCATGACAGGGCCCGGTTTTGTGGTGGCTGAGGTGCTGACTGGAGTCCTATGACATGGACGGGGTGGGGGAGTTGGTGGAAAGAGGTTAAGTTTGGACAGGAAAAGCTTTTTAGGAGCAATGGGAGAGGTAGGTGTAGTGGGTATGGGAGTGGAGGAAGAGGATGTGGTTGTAGGAGTTTGAAGTCTGGTGTCTTTGGGTGCAGGTGCTTGGGCTGGAGGCTGTCGTGAGGTGGATGGCTGTTGGGTGGGTGGCTGCCTGCGTTTGTGTATCTTGGAAGAGGGGGTCACAGACACATTGGGAGAGGACACAGGCGACGTGTAAATGGCAGTGGGGGTGATGACTGCACGTGTGCGGGGGGTTCTGATGTGTGTGCTGGTGATGGACGTAGTGGCTGAAGATGTATTGCATGCAGGTGTGAGTGGAGACGTGACAGGGAGGGAGGAGGGAGACGAGGAGGAGGGGGACACAGTGGAGGCAGTGGGTGTTGTTATGTCTGTATGTGGATGTTGCTTGTGTGAATGCCTGTGTGATGTGTGGTGCTTATGTCTGCCTGAGCTTCCCTTGGGTGTTGAGGTGTGTGCAGGCTGGTCTGATGGTGTGTCTGGGATAGGCAGAGGTACAGGTGATAGGGTCTGGGTGGAGGAAGTTGGAGGGGGGAGGCTAGAGACAGGGACAATGGCTGCCATCAGTGCTGAGGCCAGAGTTTTGAACGATTGCTGAAGGGCAGCCTGACCAGAATGAATGCCCTCCAGGTATGCATTACTCTGGTGCACCTCTCTTTCGACACCCTGGATGGCATTCAATATGCTAGACTGCCCAACAGTGAGCGTCCTCAGGAGGTCAATGATCTCCTCACTGAGGGCAACAGGGGTGACTGGGGCAGGGCCTGAGGTGCCTGGGGCGAAGGAGATGCCCACCTTCCTGGGTGAGCGGGCACGGGGCAAACGCTGAGGGGCTGCTGGGAGGGCGGTGCTGGTGCTCTGGGTGGCGGCTGTACCTGTTGTTGCGGGGGGCACAGATGTTGCCGCCACCACAAGGGAGCTCCCTTCAGAGGACGAGTCCGTGTCACTTATGTCTGCCCGAGTCCCCGCTGTGGAGCTCCCCTCGCCCTCCGTCCCACTGGTGAAATCAAAATCTGTTGCATGGCCCTCCATGGCCATGTGGGATGCAGCTCCCTCGTGCTCCGATGCCACTTCTCCTCTACCTGATGATGCTAATGCACACATGAACAGGAAAACCACAAAAAGGGGGGGGAGAAAATAAAGACATGTTGAGTGCATGCATTGGCGACACCGTTGGCGGACAGGACAGACACAGAAGCCCCCTGCACTACGCCGCGCACTTGGGGTCCACTACTCAATCCGTGGGACATGGCCTACAAGCCTATGGACGACATCTGCACACATAGATGACACAGGGCCATGAATAGCTGTACTTGGCACCCTACAGAGGTAGGGGGCGGGGGCACAGGGCCATGCCTTACGGAGGGACCTAGCCTACAGAAATCGCCCTGGCCTAGGGATACCCACAGCCCTCCTCCCCCACCCAGACACCTCCACTGCGCGCAAAGTCACCAGAATAAGAGTGTACTCACCCCCTTGTGTCTGCTGTGATGTCCTCACGCGCCCATCCAAATCGGGGTAGGCCACCGCCAGGATCCGGAACATCAGGGGGGTCAAAGACCGACTGGCACCCCTCCCACGTTGGGAGGCCATCCCCAGCTGAGCCTCCGCCGTCTTCCTGCTCCAGCGTCGGATGTCCTCCCATCTCTTCCGGCAGTGGGTGCCCTGTCTGTGGTGGACCCCCAGGGTCCGGACGTCCTTGGCGATGGCACGCCAAATATCAATCTTCTGGTGGGCGCTGACCTATGTGAAATGTACAGGGGGAGAAAAAGAGTCCTCACCTTCTGCACCCTCAATGTGAGTGGCCCCCCATCCCTACTCTTGCCATGTGGCACATGCTCTAATCCGTCGTTTGATGCATGCCTCAATCGCTCCCCTCCCCACCATCTTTCATCCACCCCACTCAACACAGGCATTGGCCACTGAGCATGGCCCCAGTGTACTTACCTGTTGGTCTGGAGGACCGTAGAGTAGCGCATACTGGGGGAGGACCCCATCCACGAGTTTATCCAATTCCTGAGCAGTGAAGGCAGGGGCCCTTTCCCCAGTCGCATGAGCCATTGTCTCTTCCAGACCGAGGTCACAGCAGCACTTGCAGTGTAGGTCCTCTCCTGTCGAAGATCAGGTATCGAGTGATTAAGCCGATAGAAAATGGCGGTCACTCCCGCGGCGGTGCGTACCGTGGCGGTGCGTACCGCGACCCCCGGCGTACATCGTTATTGGCTCCTGAGACCCATAGGGTTCAATGTTAACCAATGCTGCTTAGCGCCGCGGTCTTTGACCGCCTACCGCCACGGTGTGCCACGCCAGCGCATTTACCTCACATCCCATTGTCGCACTTCACAGGTCAGGCAGCCGCCATTTCAAGGGCCCACATGGCTTACTTTTTACTGCGTCACACATACCTAGGCCTTGCATCAACACTCATACAAGCCATTCAATGCATTGGGAATCGTGTTTTGTGCAAGCTGTGGTTACGTACCTGTGGGTTGATTGACTCTGTGCTCGCTGTTGTCCTTCATAGGCACCGTCCGCTGGGACATGCGAGGAGATGGAGGAATCTTCCCGTGTACAGACCGCTGGTAGACCTGTCGACAATGGAGGAAAGACATGTCATACTGAAATACAGGCTTGACCGAGCCACTATTCATGAACTGTGTGCCCAGCTGGAGCCAGTCCTGATGTCACCAATGCGCCAACCCACAGGGATCCCCCCTCTAGTGCAGGTGCTATCAGTACTCCATTTCTTTGCAAGTGGGTAATTTCAAACAAGAGTGGCCATATCATCAGGGATGTCCTAGTCTATGTTTTTCAAGGTGTTGTCCAGAATGTTGTCTGCCCTGCTGAAACACATGCAGAGCTACATCGTTTTCCCTGAGGTGGGGGATTTGCCTACAGTGAAGGGTGATTTCTATACCCTTGGACATATCCCCAACATCATAGGTGCCATTGATGGGACCCGTGTGGCTTTAGTACCCCCCAGCAGGAGTGAACAAGTGTACAGAAACCGGAAGAGTTATCATTCTATGAATGTACAGATGGTGTGTTTGGCAGACCAGTACATCTCCCATGTTAATGCTAAGTTCCCTGGCTCAGTGCATGACGCGTACATCATGCGGAATAGCAGCATCCCTTACGTAATGGGTCAACTCCAGAGGCAACGTGTGTGGCTAATTGGTGACTCGGGTTACCCCAACCTGTCATGGCTACTGACCCCAGTGAGGAATCCCAGGACAAGGGCAGAGGAACGCTACAATGAGGCCCATGGGAGAACTAGGAGGGTGATCGAGCGGACCTTCGGCCTCCTGAAGGCCAGGTTCAGGTGCCTCCATATGACAGGTGGATCCCTATTGTACTCACCAAAGAAGGTGTGCCAGATCATCGTGGCTTGCTGTATGCTTCACAACCTGCCTTTGCGACGGCAGGTGCCTTTTCTGCAGGAGGATGGTCCAGATGGTGGTGTTGTAGCAGCTGTGGAGCCTGTGGAGAGTGAAGACGAGGAAGCCGAAGAGGACGACATAGACAACAGGAACGCAGTAATACAGCAGTATTTTCAATGACACACAGGTAAGATTCCAACCCGGCATACTACATATACTTAACCCCTACTACCTCTCTACTGTCTAACCTTTTCCCCCAGTGTATGGTAACTGAGTTGTGACTTTCCCTTCCAATTTCAGAGATGTGGGCCCCACTGCGTGACATCTGCTTTGTTTCCCCATGGACTACAGCTGTGTGACAGTGGTATGTTGGCATCACAATGTAAATAAGCTTTTTTGGCACGGTAATGTCTTATACATTTGTACAAACTCACAGCCAGACTCCTGATTGTTTTGTGCAATAACTGTTTATTTCAGTGCTCTATATTGGTGGGTGATTGCAAATCGGTGAGGGGTGATGGTGGAGGATTGTCCATGGCAGAGTCCAGACTATTAGTATCACAGGTGCATTGTCCTAATGCCTGTGGAAAGTGGAGCATGGGCAGTATAAGGATGGACAGGGTGTCAATGTGGGACAGTGGGATGACAATCAGGGAGGTATCCTTTCCTGGCGGGGGTCTTGGCATCTTACTCTGTCTTCTTCCTGGATCTCAGGGCCCGCTTGCGGGGTGGTTCTCCTTCTGCAGGGGGTGGGGTGCTGGTGGCCTGTTGGTCCTGTGGCGGGGCCTCCTGTCCACTAGCGCCGGCAGAGGTGGTAGGCAGTTCTTGATCCATGCTAGTGTCAGGGGCCCTTTTTGGTGCCACAGTGTTCCGCAATGTGGTGACTACCTGATTCAGAGCCCCTACAATGGTAGCCAGGGTGGAACTGATGTTTCGTAGTTCCTCCCTGAACCTCAAATACTGTTCCTCCTGCAGAAGCTGGATCTCCTGAAACCTGGCCAGGACCGTCGCCATCATCTCCTGGGAGTGGTGGTAGGCTCCCATGATGGAGGAGAGGGCCGCGTGGAGAGTGGGTTCCCTGGGCCTGTCCCCCCCGTCGCACAGCAGCCCTCCCAGTTCCCCTGTTTCCCTGGGCCTCTGTCCCCTGGACCGTGTGCCCACTACCACTGCCCCCAGGTCCCTGTTGTTGTTGGGGTGGTGGGTTAACCTGGGTGCCCTGTAGTGGTGGACACACCGCTGATTGACGTGTCCTGGGGACAGAGGTAGGGGCCCGCTGGGTGGGTGCTGTGCTGGTGGTCCCAGAGGGGGGAAGGTCTGCTATGGGCTGTGGCTGTCTGAGGGGAACCGACTGTCCAGAGGTCCCCGATGGGCTGGGCTGGTCATCTCGATCCAGGTCGCCAGAGCTGCTGTCCTCACTGTGGGCCTCTTCTGGGGGTGGAGTGGACATTTGTGGACCCTCCTGCGCGGTGACGTGGCGTTCGGGTCCTGCAGGGGTATAAGAGTATGGTTATTGCATTTGTGTGTGCCATAGCTTGTAATGGGTGGGTGTCCGTGTACCCCAGTGCTGGCATTCCCGTGTGGGGGCTTTTGTGACGGTGGTTTGGGGAGGGATGGGTATGTGCAGTGGGCATGCTTTGTTGATGGGTGTCCATGCTTTGTGGTCGCATGCAGGGCTTGGGATGGGTGGGCTGTGATGGGGAGACATTTGCAAGGAGCAGGATGTGATGGGGGTGAGGGTGAGGGTTGGGGTATGAGTTGGCATGCTGGTGGGGTGGGGGGGATGAAGTAGTGAAGATGAGACTTACCAGAGTCCATTCCTCCAGATACTCCTGCGAGGCCCTCAGGATGCAGGATTGCCAAGACCTGCTCCTCCCATGTTGTAAATTCTGGGGGAGGAGGTGGGGGTCCGCCGCCAGTCCGCTGCACCGCGATGTTGTGCCTGGATACCATTGAACGCACCTTCCCCCGTAGGTCGTTCCACCGCTTCCTGATGTCGTCCCTATTTCTTGGGTGCTGTCCCACAGAGTTGACCCTATCTACTATTCTGCTCCATAGCTCCATCTTCCTGGCAATGGTGGTGTGCTGCACCTGTGTTCCGAAGAGCTGTGGCTCTACCCGTACAATTTCCTCCACCATGACCCTGAGTTCATCCTCCGAGAACCTGGGGTGTCTTTGTGGTGCCATGGGGTGGTGTGGGTGATATGTGGGGTGGATTGTGTGGTGATGTGTATTGGTGTGTTGTGTGAAGTGCGTGGAAATATTGCTGGGTGAAAGTAAAATGGGCGTCTGGGTGCTCAGTTCTCTTTTTCTCAGTGCGTGGTCCCGATTCTGTAGGAGTGGGGGTTTGAGGGTGATGTGGGTGTGTGTTTTATATTGTGTTGGGTGTGTGGGAGTGGTGTGTGTATGTGTATCAGGTGTGTGTATTTGTAATTGTCCAATGTGGCTGTGTTTTGTAAGCGTGTGTGTATTTTGAGTGCGCCGGTGTGTACCGCCAATGGTATACCGCGGTTGAAAGACCGCTGCGTGGATTCGTGTGTCGTGATAGTGTGGGCATATTTCTGTTGGCGTGATGGTGGAGGTTTGGTCATCGCCAGTTTCTCGCTGCCCTTTGGTGTTGCGGACTTTTGTGGATGTCTGTATTTTGGCGGTTTGCCTGTTGTGGGTCAGAATGACCATGGCGGTTTACCGCGGCTGCGGCGGTATGTTGGCGGTCTTCTGACAGCGGTAAACGGCTTTTACCGCCAAGGTTGGAATGACCACCCAAATGATTAACAGTGTCAAAGGCTGCAGATAAGTCGGATAGGATCAGCGCAGACTTGCCTCCATTATCCATAATGTCCCTTATTTCCTCCACTGCAACTAACAGGGCCGACTTCGTACTATGGGCTTTCCTGAAACCGAATTGGGCACTGTCCAAAAAGTCATTTTGATCACGATGTTCCGAGATCACGGTATTCATATGCTTCTCAAGGATTTTGGCAGGGGAACGAAGGTGAGCCATTGGACAGTAATTCTTCTCTTCCTTTGGATCTAATGTAGCTTTTTTCAATATTGGTAAGATATTAGCCCTTTTCCATTCACCAGGAAATATCCTGGTCTTAATCACTTGATTTAGCAGTAATGTAAGGGAAGAAACGTGGGCATCAGCTAAAGTGTGACATATTTTAAGTGGACACGGGTCCGTTGGGGAGTCTGATTTGCTCAGTTTAATCAGTTCAGACACTTCACTGGTGGAGAAAATTGGAAAGCTAAAAAGCTTCAGATGGTCCTTTTGAATTACTACATTGGTTTAAAGACTAATGTCAACATTTGCCAAGGCATCAAGGGCATTGAAAGCGTTGTAAACTGATTCAACCTTCGATTTGAAAAATTCCCCCAGTTTAATACAAAGGTCTTGGTTAGGAGACTTCTTACTACAGGAAGGAGGACAAGTAAGTTCATGTACTGTTTTGTAAAAGCTCTTGCGAGGAGTTCTGTGCTTTATAAATTTTATCTGTGTAGAATTTCGTTTTTTCATTTATAATCCCAGTTTTATATTCCTGAATCAAATGTTTATATTTATCATTTTCTTCAACCAGGTAATGACTCCTCCAAATCCTTTCCTGCCTTTTTACACTTCTGTTTCATTTCTCTAAGATTAGAGGAAAACCAGGGGCTGTGTTCCTTCTAAAAGATGTAATGTCTCTGAACTGAGCCAATGTACTGACGGCTTTATAGAGCCAATCCTTGTACTCTGTGGCGGCCTTGTGAGGGTCATTAATCAGAGACGGATGGGTTGCTTGCCAGAGTGTGTTTGAGCTCACTCATATCTGTCTTGTTTCCAGGCCCTCAACAACCTGGTCTGAGCTGGGGTTTTAACGGTGGATTTATCTGCATCCAGACTAAGGGTGAAACTCACCACCTTATGGTCTGTCCGTGTCATGGGGAGGATTTCTTTTAAGCGCAGATTGAGATGATTAGTAAAAATGGCATCCAGCATGTGCCCAGCTTCATGAATGGCGGCATCAAATATTTGTGCAAGATTAAAACCAGTTATGTTGTCAATTGGGGCTTTTGTATTGTGTAATTAGCTAATTGAATACTGGCCTCCAGAAATTCATTAAGTGATTCTAAAGATCTAGTGGTAAAGGGACTCCCGTCTGGTATAAAGGGACAACTGCTTGGGATAAAGTGAACAGCACCTGGGATGAAGGGAATATCACCTCTGATAAATGGACTACCACTGGGATAAAGGAACTACCGTCTGGGATAAAGAAACTACTGCTTGGAATAAAGCGAGTAGCACCTGGGATGAAGGGAATATCAATGGGGACAAAGGGAATAGCACGTGGGGTAAGCTGAATACCACCTGGCATAAGGGGAATACCATCTGGATAAGGTGAATAGTTCTTGCACAAAAGGTACTCTACGCCCATCGTATTAGACAACATTCAGTACTTTAAATGTGTCCCAAGAGACCTTAGTGGGCTATCATGCAGAGGTTTATTCACCTTCTATATGTCGAGCATATGTTGATCGCGTTATACAGGATTTTCTAAAGCATCGTAAGAAGAGGGGGGACATGCCTCTGTGGTCACACTGTCCTCCAGGGTGCCACGTTACATTCCATACTTAAAACGCACCCCTATCTCTTCTTGTCATAGTCAGTCCACCTTAAAGAGATCAACATATACTCCATATATAACGCTCGAGTAAACATCTGTGCATGATACATCTTAGGTGTTGTATGTCCTGAACATTAGGGATAGGACTTCCTACTGTATCAATTACTGATGAAAGCCTTGGACCCACAGTGGCTACACGTATAAGGCTGAAACTTGTTGACTCCAGTTAGAGTCCCGCAGACACCCCAAGTCTGATTTTAGTGTACCTCAGGCACTCACCAATAAAGGGATACTGGAGTGACCCAAAGGTATTTGTATCTTTTATGATCCTTGTAAGGAAATATCGAAAGTGCTCCCTGGAACCAGGTACAGCCCAACCTGCTTTACACGGGCCAGGCTGAGACCCGATGATGAAGCATGCCACTCATAGAGTGGGTGAGGGTCTAACAAACTAACCTATTAGGGCCCCTTTGAGTCTTTCTTATTAAGACCCATTTAAACTACTAAGAAATGTTTAATAATATGGGTGTGGTATACCTTTGGTGCAACAGTTGAATTTAGGGAGATAGTGTCATCTCCCACCACGCATGGACAAAAAACCTAAGGTTCCAATCCGGTTTAAATGTAGAAGCATAAAGCGAATAGCACAGGGATCATGCTGAATGCTGTTCTGATATTGTCTATTTCTCTAATATGGAAAGCTCTTATGTCCATCCTATAGTCTTCTGCCCTGAATCCTAGTTGGGCTGTTAAATGAGCTAGGGCTCTGAAACTAGACCATCCTTGCCACCTGCAGAATCAGGTGTCATCGCATTGTCTGGAAATGGGATAACCAGTCCAAGATTATTTCCGGTGGCATCATCACGGCCAGTTCCTTTCCCATCGGTGTTGCAAGTGGCTGCTCTGCCTTTCGGGATGCTGCCATCCCTCACTTTTGTGATGCTGCCATCCCTCACTTTTGTGATGCTGCCATCACTCACTTTTGTGATAGTATGGATGAATGTACAGGATAGGGTAGGACTTTTGTATTAATTCTGACTGGAATCGTTTGGTCATACTGCCAAACAGACTACCTGAGATCCATGCCCAAGAGCTCCACAGGGCATCCTCTGTAGCATGTTTCACACCTTAAATCAAGCCCTCTGCCCAGCAGCGTGGCATCCAGCAGACGTACTAGGACCAAAACCCAGCAGGTACCCTGCAAAGCATGCCGGCTCTCTGAAGAGAGGATGCTGGGAATAATGGCCCTGTTTCTGACGTCTGCAGTGAATCAGTGAGCTAGTAGTGGCATCTGATTGCAGGGGCTCATGTCTCGATGGTGGGGGGTACGGCTCTTTTAGGGACGTGGTACAATGAAAAAGGGGCGTGAAGGTCTGGATAGTAGTAAGCTCCGCAATGGAATGAGGGGGAATAGCGTTTCGTATATAAACACTGGCTCCCTTTACTGAAGTTTTGCGCAGATGCTCACACGATGCAACACTGTGCACATGGCAGCGTGAATTTCCTTACAGGTATGAATGCTTCTGGGCACCTCATTACTACTAGCTTACCACCTGATTCAGCATTCGGCAACTGAAAGGCCACAACTTAACCTTTGCAATGGATCACCGTGCGCGGAACCAGTTTTTATTTTTTTTAAATATAATTCTACATCAAAAACTGTTATATACATAAATGGACAAGTCCGAGCATTGTAGCATGTATTGTCCGTGGACCACTGGGCCCAAATCACATGGGCAAAGCCCACACAAGATACCTGACTCCAATGGAGAGAACACTGCAGGGGCATCAGATAGCAAACCTACAGGCACCTCAGGGGGAAGGAAAGGGGGTGCACCTCAGCCAGATGAGTCCACGACGCCAGATCCACGAGGGGCCTCCATGGCCACTGTTCAATCCTGGGGAGTGCAAAGCCACAGTCTCTCAAGTCCGGACAGTGGGTGGGTTGCCCACTGTTCAATCCTGGGGAGTGTAAAGCCACAGTCTCTCAGGTCTCTACAGTGGGTGGCTTGCCCACTGTTACATCCTGGGGAGTGCAAAGCCACAGTCTCTCAAGTCTCTACAGTGGGTGTGTTGCCCACTGTTATATCCTGGGGAGTGCAAAGCCACAGTCCCTCAAGTCTCTACAGTGGGTGGGTTGCCCACTGTTACATCCTGGGGAGTGCAAAGCCACAGTCTCTCAAGTCTCTACAGTGGGTGGGTTGCCCACTGTTCAATCCTGGCGAGTGCAAAGCCACAGTCTCACAAGTGGATAACAGTCTTCACTGGTTCTGGGTGGGGCCTGGTGCCCAGACTGCTTCGTGCAGCCCTGCCCGACTAAGATGCGGGCCAGCCCCTGGTGCTCATGGATCAGCGGTGCTTGAGACGGCGGTGCCCAGTTCAGCGGTGCTTGAGACGGCGGTGCCCAGTTCAGCGGTGCTTGAGACGGCGGTGCCCAGTTCAGCGGTGCTTGAGACGGCGGTGCCCAGTTCAGCGTTGCTTGAGATGAAGGGCCCAGTTCAGCGGTGCTTGAGACGACGGTGCCCAGTTCAGCGGTGCTTGAGATGGCGGGGCCCAGTTCAGCGGTGCTTGAGATGAAGAGCCCAGTTCAGCGGTGCTTGAGACGGCGGTGCCCAGTTCAGCGGTGCTTGAGACGGCGGTGCCCAGTTCAGCGGTGCTTGAGACGGCGGTGCCCAGTTCAGCGGTGCTTGAGATGAAGGGCCCAGTTCAGCGGTGCTTGAGACGGCGGTGCCCAGTTCAGCGGTGCTTGAGATGAAGGGCCCAGTTCAGCGGTGCTTGAGACGGCGGTGCCCAGTTCAGCGGTGCTTGAGAAGGCGGTGCCCAGTTCAGCGGTGCTTGAGATGAAGAGCCCAGTTCAGCGGTGTTTGAGATGAAGGGCCTAGTTCAGCGGTGCTTGAGACGGCGGTGCCCAGTTCAGCGGTGCTTGAGACGGCGGTGCCCAGTTCAGCGGTGCTTGAGATGAAGAGCCCAGTTCAGCGGTGCTTGAGATGGCGGTGCCCAGTTCAGCGGTGCTTGAGATGAAGGGCCCAGTTCAGCGGTGCTTGAGACGGCGGTGCCCAGTTCAGCGGTGCTTGAGATGAAGGGCCCAGTTCAGCGGTGCTTGAGACGGCGGTGCCCAGTTCAGCGGTGCTTGAGACGGCGGTGCCCAGTTCAGCGGTGCTTGAGACGGCGGTGCCCAGTTCAGCGGTGCTTGAGATGAAGGGCCCAGTTCAGCGGTGATTGAGACGACGGTGCCGAGTTCAGCGGTGCTTGAGACGGCGGGGCCCAGTTCAGCGGTGCTTGAGACGGCGGTGCCCAGTTCAGCGGTGCTTGAGACGGCGGTGCCCAGTTCAGCGGTGCTTGAGACGGCGGTGCCCAGTTCAGCGGTGCTTGAGATGAAGGGCCTAGTTCAGCGGTGCTTGAGATGGCGGTGCCCAGTTCAGCGGTGCTTGAGATGAAGGGCCCAGTTCAGCGGTGCTTGAGACGGCGGTGCCCAGTTCAGCGGTGCTTGAGAAGGCGGTGCCCAGTTCAGCGGTGCTTGAGATGAAGAGCCCAGTTCAGCGGTGCTTGAGATGAAGGGCCTAGTTCAGCGGTGCTTGAGACGGCGGTGCCCAGTTCAGCGGTGCTTGAGACGGCGGTGCCCAGTTCAGCGGTGCTTGAGATGAAGAGCCCAGTTCAGCGGTGCTTGAGATGGCGGTGCCCAGTTCAGCGGTGCTTGAGATGAAGGGCCCAGTTCAGCGGTGCTTGAGACGGTGGTGCCCAGTTCAGCGGTGCTTGAGATGAAGGGCCCAGTTCAGCGGTGCTTGAGACGGCGGTGCCCAGTTCAGCGGTGCTTGAGACGGCGGTGCCCAGTTCAGCGGTGCTTGAGACGGCGATGCCCAGTTCAGCGGTGCTTGAGATGAAGGGCCCAGTTCAGCGGTGCTTGAGACGACGGTGCCCAGTTCAGCGGTGCTTGAGAAGGCGGGGCCCAGTTCAGCGGTGCTTGAGATGAAGAGCCCAGTTCAGCGGTGCTTGAGACGGCGGTGCCCAGTTCAGCGGTGCTTGAGACAGCGGTGCCCAGTTCAGCGGTGCTTGAGATGAAGAGCCCAGTTCAGCGGTGCTTGAGATGAAGGGCCCAGTTCAGCGGTGCTTGAGACGGCGGTGCCCAGTTCAGCGGTGCTTGAGATGAAGGGCCCAGTTCAGCGGTGCTTGAGACGGCGGTGCCCAGTTCAGCGGTGCTTGAGAAGGCGGTGCCCAGTTCAGCGGTGCTTGAGATGAAGAGCCCAGTTCAGCGGTGCTTGAGATGAAGGGCCTAGTTCAGCGGTGCTTGAGACGGCGGTGCCCAGTTCAGCGGTGCTTGAGACGGCGGTGCCCAGTTCAGCGGTGCTTGAGACGGCGGTGCCCAGTTCAGCGGTGCTTGAGACGACGGTGCCCAGTTCAGCGGTGCTTGAGATGGCGGGGCCCAGTTCAGCGGTGCTTGAGATGAAGAGCCCAGTTCAGCGGTGCTTGAGATGAAGGGCCTAGTTCAGCGGTGCTTGAGACGGCGGTGCCCAGTTCAGCGGTGCTTGAGACGGCGGTGCCCAGTTCAGCGTTGCTTGAGATGAAGGGCCCAGTTCAGCGGTGCTTGAGACGACGGTGCCCAGTTCAGCGGTGCTTGAGATGGCGGGGCCCAGTTCAGCGGTGCTTGAGATGAAGAGCCCAGTTCAGCGGTGCTTGAGACGGCGGTGCCCAGTTCAGCGGTGCTTGAGACGGCGGTGCCCAGTTCAGCGGTGCTTGAGATGAAGGGCCCAGTTCAGCGGTGCTTGAGACGGCGGTGCCCAGTTCAGCGGTGCTTGAGATGAAGGGCCCAGTTCAGCGGTGCTTGAGACGGCGGTGCCCAGTTCAGCGGTGCTTGAGAAGGCGGTGCCCAGTTCAGCGGTGCTTGAGATGAAGAGCCCAGTTCAGCGGTGCTTGAGATGAAGGGCCTAGTTCAGCGGTGCTTGAGACGGCGGTGCCCAGTTCAGCGGTGCTTGAGACGGCGGTGCCCAGTTCAGCGGTGCTTGAGATGAAGAGCCCAGTTCAGCGGTGCTTGAGATGGCGGTGCCCAGTTCAGCGGTGCTTGAGATGAAGGGCCCAGTTCAGCGGTGCTTGAGACGGCGGTGCCCTGTTCAGCGGTGCTTGAGATGAAGGGCCCAGTTCAGCGGTGCTTGAGACGGCGGTGCCCAGTTCAGCGGTGCTTGAGACGGCGGTGCCCAGTTCAGCGGTGCTTGAGACGGCGGTGCCCAGTTCAGCGGTGCTTGAGATGAAGGGCCCAGTTCAGCGGTGATTGAGACGACGGTGCCGAGTTCAGCGGTGCTTGAGACGGCGGGGCCCAGTTCAGCGGTGCTTGAGATGCAGAGCCCAGTTCAGCGGTGCTTGAGACGGCGGTGCCCAGTTCAGCGGTGCTTGAGACGGCGGTGCCCAGTTCAGCGGTGCTTGAGATGAAGGGCCCAGTTCAGCGGTGCTTGAGATGGCGGTGCCCAGTTCAGCGGTGCTTGAGATGAAGGGCCCAGTTCAGCGGTGCTTGAGACGGCGGTGCCCAGTTCAGCGGTGCTTGAGAAGGCGGTGCCCAGTTCAGCGGTGCTTGAGATGAAGAGCCCAGTTCAGCGGTGCTTGAGATGAAGGGCCTAGTTCAGCGGTGCTTGAGACGGCGGTGCCCAGTTCAGCGGTGCTTGAGACGGCGGTGCCCAGTTCAGCGGTGCTTGAGATGAAGAGCCCAGTTCAGCGGTGCTTGAGATGGCGGTGCCCAGTTCAGCGGTGCTTGAGATGAAGGGCCCAGTTCAGCGGTGCTTGAGACGGCGGTGCCCAGTTCAGCGGTGCTTGAGATGAAGGGCCCAGTTCAGCGGTGCTTGAGACGGCGGTGCCCAGTTCAGCGGTGCTTGAGACGGCGGTGCCCAGTTCAGCGGTGCTTGAGACGGCGATGCCCAGTTCAGCGGTACTTGAGATGAAGGGCCCAGTTCAGCGGTGCTTGAGACGACGGTGCCCAGTTCAGCGGTGCTTGAGACGGCGGGGCCCAGTTCAGCGGTGCTTGAGATGAAGAGCCCAGTTCAGCGGTGCTTGAGACGGCGGTGCCCAGTTCAGCGGTGCTTGAGACGGCGGTGCCCAGTTCAGCGGTGCTTGAGATGAAGAGCCCAGTTCAGCGGTGCTTGAGATGAAGGGCCCAGTTCAGCGGTGCTTGAGACGGCGGTGCCCAGTTCAGCGGTGCTTGAGATGAAGGGCCCAGTTCAGCGGTGCTTGAGACGGCGGTGCCCAGTTCAGCGGTGCTTGAGAAGGCGGTGCCCAGTTCAGCGGTGCTTGAGATGAAGAGCCCAGTTCAGCGGTGCTTGAGATGAAGGGCCTAGTTCAGCGGTGCTTGAGACGGCGGTGCCCAGTTCAGCGGTGCTTGAGACGGCGGTGCCCAGTTCAGCGGTGCTTGAGACGGCGGTGCCCAGTTCAGCGGTGCTTGAGATGGCGGTGCCCAGTTCAGCGGTGCTTGAGATGAAGGGCCCAGTTCAGCGGTGCTTGAGACGGCGGTGCCCAGTTCAGCGGTGCTTGAGATGAAGGGCCCGGTTCAGCGGTGCTTGAGACGGCGGTGCCCAGTTCAGCGGTGCTTGAGATGAAGAGCCCAGTTCAGCGGTGCTTGAGACGGCGGTGCCCAGTTCAGCGGTGCTTGAGATGAAGGGCCCAGTTCAGCGGTGCTTGAGACGGCGGTGCCCAGTTCAGCGGTGCTTGAGATGAAGGGCCCAGTTCAGCGGTGCTTGAGACGGCGGTGCCCAGTTCAGCGGTGCTTGAGACGGCGGTGCCCAGTTCAGCGGTGCTTGAGACGGCGGTGCCCAGTTCAGCGGTGCTTGAGACGGCGGTGCCCAGTTCAGCGGTGCTTGAGATGAAGAGCCCAGTTCAGCGGTGCTTGAGATGAAGGGCCCAGTTCAGCGGTGCTTGAGACGGCGGTGCCCAGTTCAGCGGTGCTTGAGATGAAGGGCCCAGTTCAGCGGTGCTTGAGACGGCGGTGCCCAGTTCAGCGGTGCTTGAGAAGGCGGTGCCCAGTTCAGCGGTGCTTGAGATGAAGAGCCCAGTTCAGCGGTGCTTGAGATGAAGGGCCTAGTTCAGCGGTGCTTGAGACGGCGGTGCCCAGTTCAGCGGTGCTTGAGACGGCGGTGCCCAGTTCAGCGGTGCTTGAGACGGCGGTGCCCAGTTCAGCGGTGCTTGAGATGGCGGTGCCCAGTTCAGCGGTGCTTGAGATGAAGGGCCCAGTTCAGCGGTGCTTGAGACGGCGGTGCCCAGTTCAGCGGTGCTTGAGATGAAGGGCCCAGTTCAGCGGTGCTTGAGACGGCGGTGCCCAGTTCAGCGGTGCTTGAGATGAAGAGCCCAGTTCAGCGGTGCTTGAGATGGCGGTGCCCAGTTCAGCGGTGCTTGAGATGAAGGGCCCAGTTCAGCGGTGCTTGAGACGGCGGTGCCCAGTTCAGCGGTGCTTGAGATTAAGGGCCCAGTTCAGCGGTGCTTGAGACGGCGGTGCCCAGTTCAGCGGTGCTTGAGACGGCGGTGCCCAGTTCAGCGGTGCTTGAGACGGCGATGCCCAGTTCAGCGGTGCTTGAGATGAAGGGCCCAGTTCAGCGGTGCTTGAGACGACGGTGCCCAGTTCAGCGGTGCTTGAGACGGCGGGGCCCAGTTCAGCGGTGCTTGAGATGAAGAGCCCAGTTCAGCGGTGTTTGAGACGGCGGTGCCCAGTTCAGCGGTGGTTGAGACGGCGGTGCCCAGTTCAGCGGTGCTTGAGATGAAGAGCCCAGTTCAGCGGTGCTTGAGATGAAGGGCCCAGTTCAGCGGTGCTTGAGACGGCGGTGCCCAGTTCAGCGGTGCTTGAGATGAAGGGCCCAGTTCAGCGGTGGTTGAGACGGCGGTGCCCAGTTCAGCGGTGCTTGAGAAGGCGGTGCCCAGTTCAGCGGTGCTTGAGATGAAGAGCCCAGTTCAGCGGTGCTTGAGATGAAGGGCCTAGTTCAGCGGTGCTTGAGACGGCGGTGCCCAGTTCAGCGGTGCTTGAGACGGTGGTGCCCAGTTCAGCGGTGCTTGAGACGGCGGTGCCCAGTTCAGCGGTGCTTGAGATGAAGGGCCCAGTTCAGCGGTGCTTGAGACGGCGGTGCCCAGTTCAGCGGTGCTTGAGATGAAGGGCCCAGTTCAGCGGTGCTTGAGACGGCGGTGCCCAGTTCAGCGGTGCTTGAGACGGCGGTGCTCAGTTCAGCGGTGCTTGAGATGAAGAGCCCAGTTCAGCAGATCTGGCCATGCCGTGGAGCTCATTTGCCACCTGTCCTGTGGCTGGCGGTGCCTTCCTGCCCATCTCTCCTGTGGCTGGCGGGGCCCTCCTGGGCTGCAGTGCCGGGCATGTTGGTGGCCTCCTGCCCACCTGGGATGGGGCTGGCGGGGCCCTCCTGGCCAGCTGGGCTGATGACGGTCTTGTTAGGCGTGCTGCCCTTCCCAGCCTTCCCTGATCGCCTGTGGCCCTTCCCCACTTTGGGCGGTGTGACAGCTGTCTCCACACCTCCTGCCGGAGCCATGGTAGGGGTTTTTGTGCCTGATGTCTTCACCCTCTCGCGCCGGCCACTGCCTATCTTTGATTGTTTCTCTGGGGGTGGGCTGCCCGTGCCTTGGCTCCGTACTGAACTGGCTGCCCTGGAGGGTGGGGGACTCCACAGTCCATGGCAGACTGTCATGACAGGGCCCGGTTTTGTGGTGGCTGAGGTGCTGACTGGAGTCCTATGACATGGACGGGGTGGGGGAGTTGGTGGAAAGAGGTTAAGTTTGGACAGGAAAAGCTTTTTAGGAGCAATGGGAGGGGTAGGTGTAGTGGGTATGGGAGTGGAGGAAGAGGATGTGGTTGTAGGAGTTTGAAGTCTGGTGTCTTTGGGTGCAGGTGCTTGGGCTGGAGGCTGTCGTGAGGTGGATGGCTGTTGGGTGGGTGGCTGCCTGCGTTTGTGTATCTTGGAAGAGGGGGTCACAGACACATTGGGAGAGGACACAGGCGACGTGTAAATGGCAGTGGGGGTGATGACTGTACGTGTGCAGGGGGTTCTGATGTGTGTGCTGGTGATGGACGTAGTGGCTGAAGATGTAGTGCATGCAGGTGTGAGTGGAGACGTGACAGGGAGGGAGGAGGAGGGGGACACAGTGGAGGCAGTGGGTGTTGGTATGTCTGTATGTGGATGTTGCTTGTGTGAATGCCTGTGTGATGTGTGGTGCTTATGTCTGCCTGAGCTTCCCTTGGGTGTTGAGGTGTGTGCAGGCTGGTCTGATGGTGTGTCTGGGATAGGCAGAGGTACAGGTGATAGGGTCTGGGTGGAGGAAGTTGGAGGGGGGAGGCTAGAGACAGGGACAATGGCTGCCATCAGTGCTGAGGCCAGAGTTTTGAACGATTGCTGAAGGGCAGCCTGACCAGAATGAATGCCCTCCAGGTATGCATTACTCTGGTGCACCTCTCTTTCGACACCCTGGATGGCATTCAATATGGTAGACTGCCCAACAGTGAGCGTCCTCAGGAGGTCAATGATCTCCTCACTGAGGGCAACAGGGGTGACTGGGGCAGGGCTTGAGGTGCCTGGGGCGAAGGAGATGCCCACCTTCCTGGGTGAGCGGGCACGGGGCAAACGCTGAGGGGCTGCTGGGAGGGCGGTGCTGGTGCGCTGGGTGGCGGCTGTACCTGTTGTTGCGGGGGGCACAGATGTTGCCGCCACCACAAGGGAGCTCCCTTCAGAGGACGAGTCCGTGTCACTTATGTCTGCCCGAGTCCCCGCTGTGGAGCTCCCCTCGCCCTCCGTCCCACTGGTGAAATCAAAATCCGTTGCATGGCCCTCCATGGCCATGTGGGATGCAGCTCCCTCGTGCTCTGATGCCACTTCTCCTCCGCCTGATGATGCTAATGCACACATGAACAGGAAAACCACAAAAAGGGGGGGGGGAGAAAATAAAGACATGTTGAGTGCATGCATTGGCGACACCGTTGGCGGACAGGACAGACACAGAAGCCCCCTGCACTACGCCGCGCACTTGGGGTCCACTACTCAATCCGTGGGACATGGCCTACAAGCCTATGGACGACATCTGCACACATAGATGACACAGGGCCATGAATAGCTGTACTTGGCACCCTACAGAGGTGGGGGGCGGGGGCACAGGGCCATGCCTTACGGAGGGGCCTAGCCTACAGAAATCGCCCTGGCCTAGGGATACCCACAGCCCTCCTCCCCCACCCAGACACCTCCACTGCGCGCAAAGTCACCAGAATAAGAGTGTACTCACCCCCTTGTGTCTGCTGTGATGTCCTCACGCGCCCATCCAAATCGGGGTAGGCCACCGCCAGGATCCGGAACATCAGGGGGGTCAAAGTCGACTGGCACCCCTCACACGTTGGGAGGCCATCCCCAGCTGAGCCTCCGCCGTCTTCCTGCTCCAGCGTCGGATGTCCTCCCATCTCTTCCGGCAGTGGGTGCCCTGTCTGTGGTGGACCCCCAGGGTCCGGACGTCCTTGGCGATGGCACGCCAAATATCAATCTTCTGGTGGGCGCTGACCTATGTGAAATGTACAGGGGGAGAAAAAGAGTCCTCACCTTCTGCACCCTCAATGTGAGTGGCCTCCCATCCCTACTCTTGCCATGTGGCACATGCTCTAATCCGTCGTTTGATGCATGCCTCAATCGCTCCCCTCCCCACCATCTTTCATCCACCCCACTCAACACAGGCATTGGCCACTGAGCATGGCCCCAGTGTACTTACCTGTTGGTCTGGAGGAACGTAGAGTAGCGCATACTGGGGGAGGACCCCATCCACGAGTTTATCCAATTCCTGAGCAGTGAAGGCAGGGGCCCTTTCCCCAGTCGCATGAGCCATTGTCTCTTCCAGACCGAGGTCACAGCAGCACTTGCAGTGTAGGTCCTCTCCTGTCGAAGATCAGGTATCGAGTGATTAAGCCGATAGAAAATGGCGGTCACGCCCGCGGCGGTGCGTACCGTGGCGGTGCGTACCGCGACCGCCGGCGCACATCGTCATTGGCTCCTGAGACCCATAGGGTTCAATGTTAACCAATGCTGCTTAGCGCCGCGGTCTTTGACCGCCTACCGCCACGGTGTGCCACGCCAGCGCATTTACCTCACATCCCATTGTCGCACTTCACAGGTCAGGCAGCCGCCATTTCAAGGGCCCACATGGCTTACTTTTTACTGCGTCACACATACCTAGGCCTTGCATCAACACTCATACAAGCCATTCAATGCATTGGGAATCGTGTTTTGTGCAAGCTGTGGTTACGTACCTGTGGGTTGATTGACTCTGTGCTCGCTGTTGTCCTTCATAGGCACCGTCCGCTGGGACATGCGAGGAGATGGAGGAATCTTCCTGTGTACAGACCGCTGGTAGACCTGTCGACAATGGAGGAAAGACATGTCATACTGAAATACAGGCTTGACCGAGCCACTATTCATGAACTGTGTGCCCAGCTGGAGCCAGACCTGATGTCACCAATCCGCCAACCCACAGGGATCCCCCCTCTAGTGCAGGTGCTGTCAGTACTCCATTTCTTTGCAAGTGGGTCATTTCAAACAAGAGTGGCCATATCATCAGGGATGTCCCAGCCTATGTTTTCCAAGGTGTTGTCCAGAATGTTGTCTGCCCTGCTGAAACACATGCAGAGCTACATCGTTTTCCCTGAGGTGGGGGATTTGCCTACAGTGAAGGGTGATTTCTATACCCTTGGACATATCCCCAACATCATAGGTGCCATTGATGGGACCCATGTGGCTTTAGTACCCCCCAGCAGGAGTGAACAAGTGTACAGAAACCGGAAGAGTTATCATTCTATGAATGTACAGATGGTGTGTTTGGCAGATCAGTACATCTCCCATGTTAATGCTAAGTTCCCTGGCTCAGTGCATGACGCGTACATCATGCGGAATAGCAGCATCCCTTACGTGATGGGTCAACTCCAGAGGCAACGTGTGTGGCTAATTGGTGACTCCGGTTACCCCAACCTGTCATGGCTACTGACCCCAGTGAGGAATCCCAGGACAAGGGCAGAGGAACGCTACAATGAGGCCCATGGGAGAACTAGGAGGGTGATCGAGCGGACCTTCGGCCTCCTGAAGGCCAGGTTCAGGTGCCTCCATATGACAGGTGGATCCCTATTGTACTCACCAAAGAAGGTGTGCCAGATCATCGTGGCTTGCTGTATGCTTCACAACCTGCCTTTGCGACGGCAGGTGCCTTTTCTGCAGGAGGATGGTCCAGATGGTGGTGTTGTAGCAGCTGTGGAGCCTGTGGAGAGTGAAGACGAGGAAGCCGAAGAGGACGACATAGACAACAGGAACGCAGTAATACAGCAGTATTTTCAATGACACACAGGTAAGATTCCAACCCGGCATACTACATATACTTAACCCCTACTACCTCTCTACTGTCTGACCTTTTCCCCCAGTGTATGGTAACTGAGTTGTGACTTTCCCTTCCAATTTCAGAGATGTGGGCCCCACTGCGTGACATCTGCTTTGTTTCCCCATGGACTACAGCTGTGTGACAGTGGTATGTTGGCATCACAATGTAAATAAGCTTTTTTGGCACGGTAATGTCTTATACATTTGTACAAACTCACAGCCAGACTCCTGATTGTTTTGTGCAATAACTGTGTTTATTTCAGTGCTCTATATTGGTGGGTGATTGCAAATCGGTGAGGGGTGATGGTGGAGGATTGTCCATGGCAGAGTCCAGACTATTAGTATCACAGGTGCATTGTCCTAATGCCTGTGGAAAGTGGAGCATGGGCAGTATAAGGATGGACAGGGTGTCAATGTGGGACAGTGGGATGACAATCAGGGAGGTATCCTTTCCTGGCGGGGGTCTTGGCATCTTACTCTGTCTTCTTCCTGGATCTCAGGGCCCGCTTGCGGGGTGGTTCTCCTTCTGCAGGGGGTGGGGTGCTGGTGGCCTGTTGGTCCTGTGGCGGGGCCTCCTGTCCACTAGCGCCGGCAGAGGTGGTAGGCAGTTCTTGATCCATGCTAGTGTCAGGGGCCCTTTTTGGTGCCACAGTGTTCCGCAATGTGGTGACTACCTGATTCAGAGCCCCTACAATGGTAGCCAGGGTGGAACTGATGTTTCGTAGTTCCTCCCTGAACCCCAAATACTGTTCCTCCTGCAGAAGCTGGATCTCCTGAAACCTGGCCAGGACCGTCGCCATCGTCTCCTGGGAGTGGTGGTAGGCTCCCATGATGGAGGAGAGGGCCGCGTGGAGAGTGGGTTCCCTGGGCCTGTCCCCCCCCGTCGCACAGCAGCCCTCCCAGTTCCCCTGTTTCCCTGGGCCTCTGTCCCCTGGACCGTGTGCCCACTACCACTGCCCCCAGGTCCCTGTTGTTGTTGGGGTGGTGGGTTAACCTGGGTGCCCTGTAGTGGTGGACACACCGCTGATTGACGTGTCCTGGGGACAGAGGTATGGGCCCGCTGGGTGGGTGCTGTGCTGGTGGTCCCAGAGGGGGGAAGGTCTGCTATGGGCTGTGGCTGTCTGAGGGGAACCGACTGTCCAGAGGTCCCCGATGGGCTGGGCTGGTCATCTCGATCCAGGTCGCCAGAGCTGCTGTCCTCACTGTGGGCCTCTTCTGGGGGTGGAGTGGACATTTGTGGACCCTCCTGCGCGGTGACGTGGCGTTCGGGTCCTGCAGGGGTATAAGAGTATGGTTATTGCATTTGTGTGTGCCATAGCTTGTAATGGGTGGGTGCCCGTGTACCCCAGTGCTGGCATTCCCGTGTGGGGGCTTTTGTGACGGTGGTTTGGGGAGGGATGGGTATGTGCAGTGGGCATGCTTTGTTTATGGGTGTCCATGCTTTGTGGTCGCATGCAGGGCTTGGGGTTGGGATGGGTGGGCTGTGATGGGGAGACATTTGCAAGGAGCAGGATGTGATGGGGGTGAGGGTTGGGGTATGAGTTGGCATGCTGGTGGGGTGGGGGGGATGAAGTAGTGAAGATGAGACTTACCAGAGTCCATTCCTCCAGATACTCCTGCGAGGCCCTCAGGATGCAGGATTGCCAAGACCTGCTCCTCCCATGTTGTAAATTCTGGGGGAGGAGGTGGGGGTCCGCCGCCAGTCCGCTGCACCGCGATGTTGTGCCTGGATACCATTGAACGCACCTTCCCCCGTAGGTCGTTCCACCGCTTCCTGATGTCGTCCCTATTTCTTGGGTGCTGTCCCACAGAGTTGACCCTATCTACTATTCTGCTCCATAGCTCCATCTTCCTGGCAATGGTGGTGTGCTGCACCTGTGTTCCGAAGAGCTGTGGCTCTACCCGTACAATTTCCTCCACCATGATCCTGAGTTCATCCTCCGAGAACCTGGGGTGTCTTTGTGGTGCCATGGGGTGGTGTGGGTGATATGTGGGGTGGATTGTGTGGTGATGTGTATTGGTGTGTTGTGTGAAGTGCGTGGAAATATTGCTGGGTGAAAGTAAAATGGGCGTCTGGGTGCTCAGTTCTCTTTTTCTCAGTGCGTGGTCCCGATTCTGTAGGAGTGGGGGTTTGAGGGTGATGTGGGTGTGTGTTTTATATTGTGTTGGGTGTGTGGGAGTGGTGTGTGTATGTGTATCAGGTGTGTGTATTTGTAATTGTCCAATGTGGCTGTGTTTTGTAAGCGTGTGTGTATTTTGAGTGCGCCGGTGTGTACCGCCAATGGTATACCGCGGTTGAAAGACCGCTGCGTGGATTCGTGTGTCGTGATAGTGTGGGCATATTTCTGTTGGCGTGATGGTGGAGGTTTGGTCATCGCCAGTTTCTCGCTGCCCTTTGGTGTTGCGGACTTTTGTGGATGTCTGTATTTTGGCAGTTTGCCTGTTGTGGGTCAGAATGACCATGACGGTTTACCGCGGCTGCGGCGGTATGTTGGCGGTCTTCTGACAGCGGTAAACGGCTTTTACCGCCAAGGTTGGAATGACCACCCAAATGATTAACAGTGTCAAAGGCTGCAGATAAGTCGGATAGGATCAGCGCAGACTTGCCTCCCTTATCCATAATGTCCCTTATTTCCTCCACTGCAACTAACAGGGCCGACTTCGTACTATGGGCTTTCCTGAAACCGAATTGGGCACTGTCCAAAAAGTCATTTTGATCACGATGTTCCGAGATCACGGTATTCATATGCTTCTCAAGGATTTTGGCAGGGGAACGAAGGTGAGCCATTGGACAGTAATTCTTCTCTTCCTTTGGATCTAATGTAGCTTTTTTCAATATTGGTAAGATATTAGCCCTTTTCCATTCACCAGGAAATATCCTGGTCTTAATCACTTGATTTAGCAGTAATGTAAGGGAAGAAACGTGGGCATCAGCTAAAGTGTGACATATTTTAAGTGGACACGGGTCCGTTGGGGAGTCTGATTTGCTCAGTTTAATCAGTTCAGACACTTCACTGGTGGAGAAAATTGGAAAGCTAAAAAGCTTCAGATGGTCCTTTTGAATTACTACATTGGTTTAAAGACTAATGTCAACATTTGCCAAGGCATTAAGGGCATTGAAAGCGTTGTAAACTGATTCAACCTTCGATTTGAAAAATTCCCCCAGTTTAATACAAAGGTCTTGGTTAGGAGACTTCTTACTACAGGAAGGAGGACAAGTAAGTTCATGTACTGTTTTGTAAAAGCTCTTGCGAGGAGTTCTGTGCTTTATAAATTTTATCTGTGTAGAATTTCGTTTTTTCATTTATAATCCCAGTTTTATATTCCTGAATCAAATGTTTATATTTATCATTTTCTTCAACCAGGTAATGACTCCTCCAAATCCTTTCCTGCCTTTTTACACTTCTGTTTCATTTCTCTAAGATTAGAGGAAAACCAGGGGCTGTGTTCCTTCTAAAAGATGTAATGTCTCTGAACTGAGCCAATGTACTGACGGCTTTATAGAGCCAATCCTTGTACTCTGTGGCGGCCTTGTGAGGGTCATTAATCAGAGACGGATGGGTTGCTTGCCAGAGTGTGTTTGAGCTCACTCATATCTGTCTTGTTTCCAGGCCCTCAACAACCTGGTCTGAGCTGGGGTTTTAACGGTGGATTTATCTGCATCCAGACTAAGGGTGAAACTCACCACCTTATGGTCTGTCCGTGTCATGGGGAGGATTTCTTTTAAGCGCAGATTGAGATGATTAGTAAAAATGGCATCCAGCATGTGCCCAGCTTCATGAATGGCGGCATCAAATATTTGTGCAAGATTAAAACCAGTTATGTTGTCAATTGGGGCTTTTGTATTGTGTAATTAGCTAATTGAATACTGGCCTCCAGAAATTCATTAAGTGATTCTAAAGATCTAGTGGTAAAGGGACTCCCGTCTGGTATAAAGGGACAACTGCTTGGGATAAAGTGAACAGCACCTGGGATGAAGGGAATATCACCTCTGATAAATGGACTACCACTGGGATAAAGGAACTACCGTCTGGGATAAAGAAACTACTGCTTGGAATAAAGCGAGTAGCACCTGGGATGAAGGGAATATCAATGGGGACAAAGGGAATAGCACGTGGGGTAAGCTGAATACCACCTGGCATAAGGGGAATACCATCTGGATAAGGTGAATAGTTCTTGCACAAAAGGTACTCTACGCCCATCGTATTAGACAACATTCAGTACTTTAAATGTGTCCCAAGAGACCTTAGTGGGCTATCATGCAGAGGTTTATTCACCTTCTATATGTCGAGCATATGTTGATCGCGTTATACAGGATTTTCTAAAGCATTGTAAGAAGAGGGGGGACATGCCTCTGTGGTCACACTGTCCTCCAGGGTGCCACGTTACATTCCATACTTAAAACGCACCCCTATCTCTTCTTGTCATAGTCAGTCCACCTTAAAGAGATCAACATATACTCTATATATAGCGCTCGAGTAAACATCTGTGCATGATACATGTTAGGTGTTGTATGTCCTGAACATTAGGGATAGGACTTCCTACTGTATCAATTACTGATGAAAGCCTTGGACCCACAGTGGCTACACGTATAAGTCTGAAACTTGTTGACTCCAGTTAGAGTCCCGCAGACACCCCAAGTCTGATTTTAGTGTACCTCAGGCACTCACCAATAAAGGGATACTGGAGTGACCCAAAGGTATTTGTATCTTTTATGATCCTTGTAAGGAAATATCGAAAGTGCTCCCTGGAACCAGGTAGAGCCCAACCTGCTTTACACGGGCCAGGCTGAGACCCGATGATGAAGCATGCCACTCATAGAGTGGGTGAGGGTCTAACAAACTAACCTATTAGGGCCCCTTTGGGTCTTTCTTATTAAGACCCATTTAAACTACTAAGAAATGTTTAATAATATGGGTGTGGTATACCTTTGGTCCAACAGTTGAATTTAGGGAGATAGTGTCATCTCCCACCACGCATGGACAAAAAACCTAAGGTTCCAATCCGGTTTAAATGTAGAAGCATAAAGCGAATAGCACAGGGATCATGCTGAATGCTGTTCTGATATTGTCTATTTCTCTAATATGGAAAGCTCTTATGTCCATCCCATAGTCTTCTGCCCTGAATCCTAGTTGGGCTTTTAAATGAGCTAGGGCCCTGAAACTAGACCATCCTTGCCACCTGCAGAATCAGGTGTCATCGCATTGTCTGGAAATGGGATAACCAGTCCAAGATTATTTCCGGTGGCATCATCACGGCCAGTTCCTTTCCCATCGGTGTTGCAAGTGGCTGCTCTGCCTTTCGGGATGCTGCCATCCCTCACTTTTGTGATGCTGCCATCCCTCACTTTTGTGATAGTATGG
The DNA here is from genome assembly GCF_031143425.1 of Pleurodeles waltl. Lineage (NCBI taxonomy): Eukaryota > Metazoa > Chordata > Amphibia > Caudata > Salamandridae > Pleurodeles > Pleurodeles waltl. The sequence goes on from NC_090439.1 coordinate 871,003,404, forward strand.
ATGAATGTACAGGATAGGGTAGGACTTTTGTATTAATTCTGACTGGAATCGTTTGGTCATACTGCCAAACAGACTACCTGAGATCCATGCCCAAGAGCTCCACAGGGCATCCTCTGTAGCATGTTTCACACCTTAAATCAAGCCCTCTGCCCAGCAGCGTGGCATCCAGCAGACGTACTAGGACCAAAACCCAGCAGGTACCCTGCAAAGCATGCCGGCTCTCTGAAGAGAGGATGCTGGGAATAATGGCCCTGTTTCTGACGTCTGCAGTGAATCAGTGAGCTAGTAGTGGCATCTGATTGCAGGGGCTCATGTCTCGATGGTGGGGGGTACGGCTCTTTTAGGGACGTGGTACAATGAAAAAGGGGCATGAAGGTCTGGATAGTAGTAAGCTCCGCAATGGAATGAGGGGGAATAGCGTTTCGTATATAAACACTGGCTCCCTTTACTGAAGTTTTGCGCAGATGCTCACACGATGCAACACTGTGCACATGGCAGCGTGAATTTCCTTACAGGTATGAATGCTTCTGGGCACCTCATTACTACCAGCTTACCACCTGATTCAGCATTCGGCAACTGAAAGGCCACAACTTAACCTTTGCAATGGATCACCGTGCGCTGAACCAGTTTTTATTTTTTTTAAATATAATTCTACATCAAAAACTGTTATATACATAAATGGACAAGTCCGAGCATTGTAGCATGTATTGTCCGTGGACCACTGGGCCCAAATCACATGGGCAAAGCCCACACAAGATACCTGACTCCAATGGAGAGAACACTGCAGGGGCATCAGATAGCAAACCTACAGGCACCTAAGGGGGAAGGAAAGGGGGTGCACCTCAGCCAGATGAGTCCACGACGCCAGATCCACGAGGGGCCTCCATGGCCACTGTTCAATCCTGGGGAGTGCAAAGCCACAGTCTCTCAAGTCCGGACAGTGGGTGGGTTGCCCACTGTTCAATCCTGGGGAGTGTAAAGCCACAGTCTCTCAGGTCTCTACAGTGGGTGGCTTGCCCACTGTTACATCCTGGGGAGTGCAAAGCCACAGTCTCTCAAGTCTCTACAGTGGGTGTGTTGCCCACTGTTATATCCTGGGGAGTGCAAAGCCACAGTCCCTCAAGTCTCTACAGTGGGTGGGTTGCCCACTGTTACATCCTGGGGAGTGCAAAGCCACAGTCTCTCAAGTCTCTACAGTGGGTGGGTTGCCCACTGTTCAATCCTGGCGAGTGCAAAGCCACCGTCTCACAAGTGGATAACAGTCTCCACTGGTTCTGGGTGGGGCCTGGTGCCCAGACTGCTTTGTGCAGCCCTGCCCGACTAAGATGCGGGCCAGCCCCTGGTGCTCATGGATCAGCGGTGCTTGAGACGGCGGTGCCCAGTTCAGCGGTGCTTGAGACGGCGGTGCCCAGTTCAGCGGTGCTTGAGACTGCGGTGCCCAGTTCAGCGGTGCTTGAGACGGCGGTGCCCAGTTCAGCGGTGCTTGAGATGAAGGGCCCAGTTCAGCGGTGCTTGAGACGACGGTGCCCAGTTCAGCGGTGCTTGAGACGGCGGGGCCCAGTTCAGCGGTGCTTGAGATGAAGAGCCCAGTTCAGCGGTGCTTGAGACGGCGGTGCCCAGTTCAGCGGTGCTTGAGACGGCGGTGCCCAGTTCAGCGGTGCTTGAGATGAAGGGCCCAGTTCAGCGGTGCTTGAGACGGCGGTGCCCAGTTCAGCGGTGCTTGAGATGAAGGGCCCAGTTCAGCGGTGCTTGAGACGGCGGTGCCCAGTTTAGCGGTGCTTGAGAAGGCGGTGCCCAGTTCAGCAGTGCTTGAGATGAAGAGCCCAGTTCAGCGGTGCTTGAGATGAAGGGCCTAGTTCAGCGGTGCTTGAGACGGCGGTGCCCAGTTCAGCGGTGCTTGAGACGGCGGGGCCCAGTTCAGCGGTGCTTGAGATGAAGAGCCCAGTTCAGCGGTGCTTGAGATGGCGGTGCCCAGTTCAGCGGTGCTTGAGATGAAGGGCCCAGTTCAGCGGTGCTTGAGACGGGGGTGCCCAGTTCAGCGGTGCTTGAGATGAAGGGCCCAGTTCAGCGGTGCTTGAGACGGCGGTGCCCAGTTCAGCGGTGCTTGAGACGGCGGTGCCCAGTTCAGCGGTGCTTGAGACGGCGGTGCCCAGTTCAGCGGTGCTTGAGATGAAGGGCCCAGTTCAGCGGTGATTGAGACGACGGTGCCGAGTTCAGCGGTGCTTGAGACGGCGGGGCCCAGTTCAGCGGTGCTTGAGATGCAGAGCCCAGTTCAGCGGTGCTTGAGACGGCGGTGCCCAGTTCAGCGGTGCTTGAGACGGCGGTGCCCAGTTCAGCGGTGCTTGAGATGAAGGGCCCAGTTCAGCGGTGCTTGAGATGGCGGTGCCCAGTTCAGCGGTGCTTGAGATGAAGGGCCCAGTTCAGCGGTGCTTGAGACGGCGGTGCCCAGTTAAGCGGTGCTTGAGAAGGCGGTGCCCAGTTCAGCGGTGCTTGAGATGAAGAGCCCAGTTCAGCGGTGCTTGAGATGAAGGGCCTAGTTCAGCGGTGCTTGAGACAGCGGTGCCCAGTTCAGCGGTGCTTGAGACGGCGGTGCCCAGTTCAGCGGTGCTTGAGATGAAGGGCCCAGTTCAGCGGTGCTTGAGACGGCGGTGCCCAGTTCAGCGGTGCTTGATAAGGCGGTGCCCAGTTCAGCGGTGCTTGAGAAGAAGAGCCCAGTTCAGCGGTGCTTGAGATGAAGGGCCTAGTTCAGCGGTGCTTGAGACGGCGGTGCCCAGTTCAGCGGTGCTTGAGACGGCGGTGCCCAGTTCAGCGGTGCTTGAGATGAAGAGCCCAGTTCAGCGGTGCTTGAGATGGCGGTGCCCAGTTCAGCGGTGCTTGAGATGAAGGGCCCAGTTCAGCGGTGCTTGAGACGGCGGTGCCCAGTTCAGCGGTGCTTGAGATGAAGGGCCCAGTTCAGCGGTGCTTGAGACGGCGGTGCCCAGTTCAGCGGTGCTTGAGACGGCGGTGCCCAGTTCAGCGGTGCTTGAGACGGCGGTGCCCAGTTCAGCGGTGCTTGAAATGAAGGGCCCAGTTCAGCGGTGCTTGAGACGACGGTGCCCAGTTCAGCGGTGCTTGAGACGGCGGGGCCCAGTTCAGCGGTGCTTGAGATGAAGAGCCCAGTTCAGCGGTGCTTGAGACGGCGGTGCCCAGTTCAGCGGTGCTTGAGATGAAGGGCCCAGTTCAGCGGTGCTTGAGACGGCGGTGCCCAGTTCAGCGGTGCTTGAGATGAAGGGCCCAGTTCAGCGGTGCTTGAGACGGCGGTGCCCAGTTCAGCGGTGCTTGAGAAGGCGGTGCCCAGTTCAGCGGTGCTTGAGATGAAGAGCCCAGTTCAGCGGTGCTTGAGATGAAGGACCTAGTTCAGCGGTGCTTGAGACGGCGGTGCCCAGTTCAGCGGTGCTTGAGACGGCGGTGCCCAGTTCAGCGGTGCTTGAGATGAAGAGCCCAGTTCAGCGGTGCTTGAGATGGCGGTGCCCAGTTCAGCGGTGCTTGAGATGAAGGGCCCAGTTCAGCGGTGCTTGAGACGGCGGTGCCCAGTTCAGCGGTGCTTGAGATGAAGGGCCCAGTTCAGCGGTGCTTGTGACGGCGGTGCCCAGTTCAGCGGTGCTTGAGACGGCGGTGCTCAGTTCAGCGGTGCTTGAGATGAAGAGCCCAGTTCAGCAGATCTGGCCATGGCGTGGAGCTCATTTGCCACCTGTCCTGTGGCTGGCGGTGCCTTCCTGCCCATCTCTCCTGTGGCTGGCGGGGCCCTCCTGGGCTGCAGTGCCGGGCATGTTGGTGGCCTCCTGCCCACCTGGGATGGGGCTGGCGGGGCCCTCCTGGCCAGCTGGGCTGATGACGGTCTTGTTAGGCGTGCTGCCCTTCCCAGCCTTCCCTGATCCCCTGTGGCCCTTCCCCACCTTGGGCGGTGTGACAGCTGTCTCCACACCTCCTGCCGGAGCCATGGTAGGGGTTTTTGTGCCTGATGTCTTCACCCTCTCACGCCGGCCACTGCCTATCTTTGATTGTTTCTCTGGGGGTGGGCTGCCCATGCCTTGGCTCCGTACTGAACTGGCTGCCCTGGAGGGTGGGGGACTCCACAGTCCATGGCAGACTGTCATGACAGGGCCCGGTTTTGTGGTGGCTGAGGTGCTGACTGGAGTCCTATGACATGGACGGGGTGGGGGAGTTGGTGGAAAGAGGTTAAGTTTGGACAGGAAAAGCTTTTTAGGAGCAATGGGAGGGGTAGGTGTAGTGGGTATGGGAGTGGAGGAAGAGGATGTGGTTGTAGGAGTTTGAAGTCTGGTGTCTTTGGGTGCAGGTGCTTGGGCTGGAGGCTGTCGTGAGGTGGATGGCTGTTGGGTGGGTGGCTGCCTGCGTTTGTGTATCTTGGAAGAGGGGGTCACAGACACATTGGGAGAGGACACAGGCGACGTGTAAATGGCAGTGGGGGTGATGACTGCACGTGTGCAGGGGGTTCTGATGTGTGTGCTGGTGATGGACGTAGTGGCTGAAGATGTAGTGCATGCAGGTGTGAGTGGAGACGTGACAGGGAGGGAGGAGGAGGGGGACACAGTGGAGGCAGTGGGTGTTGGTATGTCTGTATGTGGATGTTGCTTGTGTGAATGCCTGTGTGATGTGTGGTGCTTATGTCTGCCTGAGCTTCCCTTGGGTGTTGAGGTGTGTGCAGGCTGGTCTGATGGTGTGTCTGGGATAGGCAGAGGTACAGGTGATAGGGTCTGGGTGGAGGAAGTTGGAGGGGGGAGGCTAGAGACAGGGACAATGGCTGCCATCAGTGCTGAGGCCAGAGTTTTGAACGATTGCTGAAGGGCAGCCTGACCAGAATGAATGCCCTCCAGGTATGCATTACTCTGGTGCACCTCTCTTTCGACACCCTGGATGGCATTCAATATGGTAGACTGCCCAACAGTGAGCGTCCTCAGGAGGTCAATGATCTCCTCACTGAGGGCAACAGGGGTGACTGGGGCAGGGCTTGAGGTGCCTGGGGCGAAGGAGATGCCCACCTTCCTGGGTGAGCGGGCACGGGGCAAACGCTGAGGGGCTGCTGGGAGGGCGGTGCTGGTGCGCTGGGTGGCGGCTGTACCTGTTGTTGCGGGGGGCACAGATGTTGCCGCCACCACAAGGGAGCTCCCTTCAGAGGACGAGTCCGTGTCACTTATGTCTGCCCGAGTCCCCGCTGTGGAGCTCCCCTCGCCCTCCGTCCCACTGGTGAAATCAAAATCCGTTGCATGGCCCTCCATGGCCATGTGGGATGCAGCTCCCTCGTGCTCCGATGCCACTTCTCCTCCGCCTGATGATGCTAATGCACACATGAACAGGAAAACCACAAAAAGGGGGGGGGGAGAAAATAAAGACATGTTGAGTGCATGCATTGGCGACACCGTTGGCGGACAGGACAGACACAGAAGCCCCCTGCACTACGCCGCGCACTTGGGGTCCACTACTCAATCCGTGGGACATGGCCTACAAGCCTATGGACGACATCTGCACACATAGATGACACAGGGCCATGAATAGCTGTACTTGGCACCCTACATAGGTGGGGGGCGGGGGCACAGGGCCATGCCTTACGGAGGGGCCTAGCCTACAGAAATCGCCCTGGCCTAGGGATACCCACAGCCCTCCTCCCCCACCCAGACACCTCCACTGCACGCAAAGTCACCAGAATAAGAGTTTACTCACCCCCTTGTGTCTGCTGTGATGTCCTCACGCGCCCATCCAAATCGGGGTAGGCCACCGCCAGGATCCGGAACATCAGGGGGGTCAAAGTCCGACTGGCACCCCTCCCACGTTGGGAGGCCATCCCCAGCTGAGCCTCCGCCGTCTTCCTGCTCCAGCGTCGGATGTCCTCCCATCTCTTCCGGCAGTGGGTGCCCTGTCTGTGGTGGACCCCCAGGGTCCGGACATCCTTGGCGATGGCACGCCAAATATCAATCTTCTGGTGGGCGCTGACCTATGTGAAATGTACAGGGGGAGAAAAAGAGTCCTCACCTTCTGCACCCTCAATGTGAGTGGCCCCCCATCCCTACTCTTGCCATGTGGCACATGCTCTAATCCGTCGTTTGATGCATGCCTCAATCGCTCCCCTCCCCACCATCTTTCATCCACCCCACTCAACACAGGCATTGGCCACTGAGCATGGCCCCAGTGTACTTACCTGTTGGTCTGGAGGAACGTAGAGTAGCGCATACTGGGGGAGGACCCCATCCACGAGTTTATCCAATTCCTGAGCAGTGATGGCAGGGGCCCTTTCCCCAGTCGCATGAGCCATTGTCTCTTCCAGACCGAGGTCACAGCAGCACTTGCAGTGTAGGTCCTCTCCTGTCGAAGATCAGGTATCGAGTGATTAAGCCGATAGACAATGGCGGTCACGCCCGCGGCGGTGCGTACCGTGGCGGTGCGTACCGCGACCGCCGGCGCACATCGTCATTGGCTCCTGAGACCCATAGGGTTCAATGTTAACCAATGCTGCTTAGCGCCGCGGTCTTTGACCGCCTACCGCCACGGTGTGCCACGCCAGCGCATTTACCTCACATCCCATTGTCGCACTTCACAGGTCAGGCAGCCGCCATTTCAAGGGCCCACATGGCTTACTTTTTACTGCGTCACACATACCTAGGCCTTGCATCAACACTCATACAAGCCATTCAATGCATTGGGAATCGTGTTTTGTGCAAGCTGTGGTTACGTACCTGTGGGTTGATTGACTCTGTGCTCGCTGTTGTCCTTCATAGGCACCGTCCGCTGGGACATGCGAGGAGATGGAGGAATCTTCCTGTGTACAGACCGCTGGTAGACCTGTCGACAATGGAGGAAAGACATGTCATACTGAAATACAGGCTTGACCGAGCCACTATTCATGAACTGTGTGCCCAGCTGGAGCCAGACCTGATGTCACCAATCCGCCAACCCACAGGGATCCCCCCTCTAGTGCAGGTGCTGTCAGTACTCCATTTCTTTGCAAGTGGGTCATTTCAAACAAGAGTGGCCATATCATCAGGGATGTCCCAGCCTATGTTTTCCAAGGTGTTGTCCAGAATGTTGTCTGCCCTGCTGAAACACATGCAGAGCTACATCGTTTTCCCTGAGGTGGGGGATTTGCCTACAGTGAAGGGTGATTTCTATACCCTTGGACATATCCCCAACATCATAGGTGCCATTGATGGGACCCATGTGGCTTTAGTACCCCCCAGCAGGAGTGAACAAGTGTACAGAAACCGGAAGAGTTATCATTCTATGAATGTACAGATGGTGTGTTTGGCAGACCAGTACATCTCCCATGTTAATGCTAAGTTCCCTGGCTCAGTGCATGACGCGTACATCATGCGGAATAGCAGCATCCCTTACGTGATGGGTCAACTCCAGAGGCAACGTGTGTGGCTAATTGGTGACTCGGGTTACCCCAACCTGTCATGGCTACTGACCCCAGTGAGGAATCCCAGGACAAGGGCAGAGGAACGCTACAATGAGGCCCATGGGAGAACTAGGAGGGTGATCGAGCGGACCTTCGGCCTCCTGAAGGCCAGGTTCAGGTGCCTCCATATGACAGGTGGATCCCTATTGTACTCACCAAAGAAGGTGTGCCAGATCATCGTGGCTTGCTGTATGCTTCACAACCTGCCTTTGCGACGGCAGGTGCCTTTTCTGCAGGAGGATGGTCCAGATGGTGGTGTTGTAGCAGCTGTGGAGCCTGTGGAGAGTGAAGACGAGGAAGCCGAAGAGGACGACATAGACAACAGGAACGCAGTAATACAGCAGTATTTTCAATGACACACAGGTAAGATTCCAACCCGGCATACTACATATACTTAACCCCTACTACCTCTCTACTGTCTGACCTTTTCCCCCAGTGTATGGTAACTGAGTTGTGACTTTCCCTTCCAATTTCAGAGATGTGGGCCCCACTGCGTGACATCTGCTTTGTTTCCCCATGGACTACAGCTGTGTGACAGTGGTATGTTGGCATCACAATGTAAATAAGCTTTTTTGGCACGGTAATGTCTTATACATTTGTACAAACTCACAGCCAGACTCCTGATTGTTTTGTGCAATAACTGTGTTTATTTCAGTGCTCTATATTGGTGGGTGATTGCAAATCGGTGAGGGGTGATGGTGGAGGATTGTCCATGGCAGAGTCCAGACTATTAGTATCACAGGTGCATTGTCCTAATGCCTGTGGAAAGTGGAGCATGGGCAGCATAAGGATGGACAGGGTGTCAATGTGGGACAGTGGGATGACAATCAGGGAGGTATCCTTTCCTGGCGGGGGTCTTGGCATCTTACTCTGTCTTCTTCCTGGATCTCAGGGCCCGCTTGCGGGGTGGTTCTCCTTCTGCAGGGGGTGGGGTGCTGGTGGCCTGTTGGTCCTGTGGCGAGGCCTCCTGTCCACTAGCGCCGGCAGAGGTGGTAGGCAGTTCTTGATACATGCTAGTGTCAGGGGCCCTTTGTGGTGCCACAGTGTTCCGCAATGTGGTGACTACCTGATTCAGAGCCCCTACAATGGTAGCCAGGGTGGAACTGATGTTTCGTAGTTCCTCCCTGAACCCCAAATACTGTTCCTCCTGCAGAAGCTGGATCTCCTGAAACCTGGCCAGGACCGTCGCCATCGTCTCCTGGGAGTGGTGGTAGGCTCCCATGATGGAGGAGAGGGCCTCGTGGAGAGTGGGTTCCCTGGGCCTGTCCCCCCCCGTTGCACAGCAGCCCTCCCAGTTCCCCTGTTTCCCTGGGCCTCTGTCCCCTGGACCGTGTGCCCACTACCACTGCCCCCAGGTCCCTGTTGTTGTTGGGGTGGTGGGTTAACCTGGGTGCCCTGTAGTGGTGGACACACCGCTGATTGACGTGTCCTGGGGACAGAGGTATGGGCCTGCTGGGTGGGTGCTGTGCTGGTGTTCCCAGAGGGGGGAAGGTCTGCTATGGGCTGTGGCTGTCTGAGGGGAACCGACTGTCCAGAGGTCCCCGATGGGCCGGGCTGGTCATCTCGATCCAGGTCGACAGAGCTGCTGTCCTCACTGTGGGCCTCTTCTGGGGGTGGAGTGGACATTTGTGGACCCTCCTGCGCGGTGACGTGGCGTTCGGGTCCTGCAGGGGTATAAGAGTAAGGTTATTGCATTTGTGTGTGCCATAGCTTGTAATGGGTGGGTGCCCGTGTACCCCAGTGCTGGCATTCCCGTGTGGGGGCTTTTGTGACGGTGGTTTGGGGAGGGATGGGTATGTGCAGTGGGCAAGCTTTGTTGATGGGTGTCCATGCTTTGTGGTCGCATGCAGGGCTTGGGGTTGGGATGGGTGGGCTGTGATGGGGAGACATTTGCAAGGAACAGGATGTGATGGGGGTGAGGGTGAGGGTGGGGGTATGAGTTGGCATGCTGGTGGGGTGGGGGGGATGAAGTAGTGAAGATGAGACTTACCAGAGTCCATTCCTCCAGATACTCCTGCGAGGCCCTCAGGATGCAGGATTGCCAAGACCTGCTCCTCCCATGTTGTAAATTCTGGGGGAGGAGGTGGTGGTCCGCCGCCAGTCCGCTGCACCGCGATGTTGTGCCTGGATACCATTGAACGCACCTTCCCCCGTAGGTCGTTCCACCGCTTCCTGATGTCGTCCCTATTTCTTGGGTGCTGTCCCACAGAGTTGACCCTATCTACTATTCTGCTCCATAGCTCCATCTTCCTGGCAATGGTGGTGTGCTGCACCTGTGTTCCGAAGAGCTGTGGCTCTACCCGTACAATTTCCTCCACCATGACCCTGAGTTCATCCTCCGAGAACCTGGGGTGTCTTTGTGGTGCCATGGGGTGGTGTGGGTGATATGTGGGGTGGATTGTGTGGTGATGTGTATTGGTGTGTTGTGTGAAGTGCGTGGAAATATTGCTGGGTGAAAGTAAAATGGGCGTTTGGGTGCTCAGTTCTCTTTTTCTCAGTGCGTGGTCCCGATTCTGTAGGAGTGGGGGTTTGAGGGTGATGTGGGTGTGTGTTTTATATTCTGTTGGGTGTGTGGGAGTGGTGTGTGTATGTGTATCAGGTGTGTCTATTTGTAATTGTCCAATGTGGCTGTGTTTTGTAAGTGTGTGTGTATTTTGAGCGCGCCGGTGTGTACCGCCAATGGTATACCGCGGTTGAAAGACCGCTGCGTGGATTCGTGTGTCGTGATAGTGTGGGCATATTTCTGTTGGCGTGACGGTGGAGGTTTGGTCATCGCCAGTTTCTCGCTGCCCTTTGGTGTTGCGGACTTTTGTGGATGTCTGTATTTTGGCGGTTTGCCTGTTGTGGGTCAGAATGACCATGGCGGTTTACCACGGCTGCGGCGGTATGTTGGCGGTCTTCTGACAGCGGTAAGCGGCTTTTACCGCCAAGGTTGGAATGACCACCCAAATGATTAACAGTGTCAAAGGCTGCAGATAAGTCGGATAGGATCAGCGCAGACTTGCCTCCCTTATCCATAATGTCCCTTATTTCCTCCACTGCAACTAACAGGGCCGACTTCGTACTATGGGCTTTCCTGAAACCGAATTGGGCACTGTCCAAAAAGTCATTTTGATCACGATCTTCCGAGATCACGGTATTCATATGCTTCTCAAGGATTTTGGCAGGGGAACGAAGGTGAGCCATTGGACATTACCTCCCGTCCCTCCCTCGCCTTCCTTTTAACCAATGAGGCCTCCCGCCTCCCCCCTAGACCCTCCCTTCCCCTTTCAAAACCCCCCCCCACCCTTATCCCCTCCTGTTCTTTTGTCTAGCCCACGCTAGACGGTTTTCTTTCCCTTTCTTACCTGCACGGCAGAGCCTGGAGGTCGTCGATGGAGGCACTCCTCGGGACGCGGTGCTCCGCGAGGAGTGCTACGGCTGGGTCACGTCTTGAGCGAACGGCATGGCTGCTCGAGAGGCGTGTACTGGGGGCCGGCTGACGGGGTCAGCCGGCCCTCTGTGGCTGGGGCGTTAGTTTCCGGGTTTCCGCGCCGCGGAGCCGCGAGGTCCGATGAACTTCAATTTTTGGATGCTGGTCAGGTAGGACGGGCGTTCTGCCCGTGGTTTTTTGGATTTTTACATGGATTGTGAAGCCCTGTTGGGGGAGGACCAGGGTCCTATATGTAGGGTGGTGTTTTGGAATGAGAGGCAGTGTTATTTTGGTTGCCGTGCCTAAAGCTCCAGCAAAGAGACGTGGTTGTCTCTTCTTCCTCCTCGGAGGTGGGAGGGGAAGGTAGCATTGCTCTTCCTGAGAACCCACAGGTACCTGACAGGGGTACTCCCCTCATGTCTAGTGAGGAAGTGCAGGATATGGTTGAATTGGCTGTCACCAGGGCACTGCAGGCTGGCGTGGCCAGGACTGTTCAGTCTAAGCGTGCCCACTCATCGGTAGCGGCAAGGAAATCCTCATCGGAGAGTGAGGATGTGGCCCCATCAACGTCATCTGGGGGGGAAATGGGTTCCAGATGAAGTAATGTGGGCAGTGATGACACATGGTCGGGACAGTTTAGGTTTCCCTGTGTTTCAACCTACAAACTCAGAGTCTCATTTATTTCCTCAAATATCAGACGCCTTTTATGTTTGCCATGCCTTTCCAGGGACCTGTGAAGGATATGGTGTTTCGTGAGTGGAAGGATGTGGAGAAGGCTCAGGTTCCGCGATTCCTTCAGAAACTTTACTTACTTGAGGGTGAGGGGGTTTTTCCTCCTTCAATACGCCTGGACTCTATTCTGGCTACTCTAATTGGCGAAACGGCAGTCAATCCGGACGATTGTGTGCCTACGGATGCCACAGACCGTAAAGTGGGTCAGGTCTTAAGAGGGCTTTTGCTGCGGAGAATCTGGCGCTGAAGGCAGGGTTTTATTCTGCTTATGCGTCACGATCATTGGTTCAAGGCTTTGATAGACTGGCGGTGGCTGTCCAGGAAGGGGCAGAATGTTCGGAGCTCCTGGCTGGTATGGAACAGCAGGCCAGATTATTGGCGGATGTGTCTTCAGATATAGTCCGTACTTCGGCTCTGGCATCTGGGTCTTTGATTGGGGCTCGTAGGTCCCTCTGGTTGCGTTCATGGAAGGCTGATCCAGGGGAAAAGGCGGCCTTGTTGAGACTGCCGTTTGAGGGTTGTAACTTGTTTGGAGAACTATTACCATCCATACTTTCCAAGGCGTTTAAGGAGCGGAAGCATGCCTTACCTTATAAAGGGGTTTCTTCTTCGGGTAAAGGGTGGAAGAAGCATTCCAGTTCTTCTCCTACTAGGGTTGCTAAATCCTTTTCGTTTAGGTGACGGCGTTTTCATCCGCGTTTTTCACCTAAGAAGTCTACTCCTGGGACCCGGGGTGGTTTCAAGAAGGGGTCCTGGCATTCGCTGTGGGCCTGGCAGAGGGCCGGTTGGGGGTTGACTGTGTCACTTTCTTTCAGCTTGGGAGGACAGTGTAAACGATCATTGGGTACTAGACATGGTGTCCAATGGTTATGTCATTGATTTTGTGGCGGTTCCTCCAGATTCCGGGGTGCGTCCCACACCTCTGCCTTCAGAGGGGTCTTGGAGTGGTGCATTATTGGACGGCGTGCGGGCCTTACTGGTCATGGGGGCCATTTCCCACGTTCCGCTGGACGACCGCGGTCAGGGCACTTATGCGGTCTTGTTTTCTTGTGCGGAAAGTTTCAGGGGGATTTCCACCGGGGCTCAATCTGAAGGAGGTGAATACCTGGATCAGGACAGTGCATTTCCGCATGCTGTCCATTCGGACTATTTTTCCATTGGTCAGGCAAGGGGATTTTCTGGTGTCACTGGATCTGCAGGATGCTTACCCACACGTACCGGGGGCATGGTCCTCTCGAAAGTTCCTGAGGTTTGCTGTGGGGCAGGATCATTTCCAGTTTTGCGTTCTGCCTTTCGGTCTGTAATCTTCTCCCCGAATTTTCACGATAGTGCTGGCTCCTCTAGTGGCTTTGCTTCATTCAGAAGGGGTGTTTCTGCACCCTTATCTAGACGTCATTTTGATTTGTGCCCATTCATGAGACCTTTTGCAGAGGCAGGTGGCCCAAGTTCTGGGGGTCCTGCAATGACACGGGTTTTTGATCAATTGGGGGTATTCAGACTTTGTGCCGTCCCAGGATCTGGTTTTTCTAGGGGCTCGGTTTCAGCCTATTCTAGGGTTGGTGACTGTGTCCGAAAAAAGGTTGGATGCTCTCCAGGCTTTGGTAAAGAAGGTATGGTTGCTGTCTGCTCCCCGAGCTCTTCTATGGTTGCGACTGCACATTTGGCGTCAGTGATATTTTGGGGTTCTGGGGCACGTTTCCATCCCCTGTGCTTGAGGACGTGGTTCTTGAGTAGGTGGGCTCCAGGGTCCGGTTCTCTGAGGGACGGGGTTCCAGGGTCCGGATTGATTCACAGAGAGTTGCAATGGTGGTTGGATGCAGACCACCTGAGGGTAGGGGTGTCTTTGTCACCTCTGAGACCCGTGGTGGGGACGACGGATGCCAGCCTCTCCGGTTGGGGGGCATGGATGGGGTCAGCTCAGATTCGGGGGTTTTGGTCCCCTCGGGAGGCGATCCGGTCATCTAATTGGCGAGAATTGCGGGCTATATTCCTGGCTCTGGTCCATTTCCAGGATTCCCTGAGGGGATTGGCGGTTCTGGTTCGCACAGACGTCTTAGTGGCCGAGGCTTATGTCATTCGGCGAGAGTGGTAAATGTTTGGGCGGATCTACTGTGCAGAGTGATTTCTTCCTCTCAACTTTTCTCTCTCCGGAGGTCTCTGTTTCGGCATCTGGTTCGGCTTTGGGGTCTTCCAGTGCTGGATGTGTTTGCGTCAGTAGAGAATGCGATAGTGGGGTGCTTCTGCTCCCGGTTTCGGTGTCCCCAAGCATGGGAGGTGGACGGGATGTCAGGTCCTTGGCCGCAGGGCCTTTTATATGCGTTCCCTCCGTTTCAACTATTCAGGGCGTTTCTGTTAGGTGCCAGTGGCTTTGAGTTCTACCTTGCTGGCTTCATGGAGACGTTCAACTTTGCTTTCTTATGGTAGACAGTGGAAGGTGTTTTCATCTTGGTGCTTAAGTCGTGAGTTGGACCCTTCCTGCGCTTCTCTCTTTGAGGTGATGCAGTTCCTGCAGGACGGTGCTCGTTTAGGGTTGTCAGTGGCTTCTCTTCGGGTACGGTGGGCGGCTATTCAGGCATTTAGGGACCGTGGCGTAATCTTCAAGTTGAAGGGCGATTGATGCCTGGATTTTTTCAGGGGTTTATTAGTTTATTTCCTCGCCCGGTACGTTCTTTTCCCTCATGGGATCTGTCCTTGGTTTTGGATGGGTTGACGGGGGCCCCTTTTGACCCATTGGGGGACTGTGATTTGCGACGTCTATCTTTGAAGACGTTCTTTTTGGTCACCATTACTTCGGCTCGTCGGTTGGGGGAATTGGGGGCATTTGCATGTTCCTTTCCTTTTTTGTAAGATTTTTCCCGATGGGTGGTTCTGGTTCCGGTGCCTTCCTTTATTCCACAAGCCAATTCTTCGTTCCATTCCAGGCAGGCGGTCATCCTTCCTTCATTTTGTCCGGATCCCTCATCAGGGGAGGAGGTCCGTTTGCATTCGTTGGATGTACGTAGGGTGTTGTTGGAGTATCTGCGGGTGGTGGCTCCTTTTCATACAGGGGATTCACTGTTTGTTTCTTTTGGTCCGGCGCGCTAAGGTGAGAAACCTTCCACGGCTTCCTTGAGTCGGTGGGTTCGATCTTTGATTCTGTTGGCCTATTCCTTGAATGAGGTGGTTCCTCCTCTAGGGATTCAGGGGAGGTCTTCCAGAGACATGGCGGCGACGGTGGCAGAGCTTCAGGGGACTTCTGTGGTGGAGATTTGCAGGGCCGCCTCTTGGGCTTCTCCTTCGGCGTTTGTGCGTCATTATAGGCTGTCGGACTTGGGTGGTTTGGAGTCGGTGTTTGGTCACCGGGTCTTATCCTCTATGAGATAATGTTTGGGATGTTCTTGGTGCAGGATATTAAACAAGGGTCTTGCAACTCGATGTCCGTCTCCTGTGTGTTTTTCTTGCTATGTCTCATTGGTTAAAAGGAAGGCGAGGGAGGGACGGGAGGTAATGCTTCCATTTTCTTACGATAATGGCATTACTCCTAGTCCTACTCCCTCGCCTTCCTTTTCCGTTCCCTCCCACCCTCCCGGTACGGACTGTCCGAGTTGCGGCTTGGGCTTGGTTTTTGTACAGGAGGGGATAAGGGTGGGGGGGGGTTTTGAAAGGGGAAGGGAGGGTCTAGGGGGGAGGCGGGAGGCCTCATTGGTTAAAAGGAAGGCGAGGGAGTAGGACTAGGAGTAATGCCATTATCGTAAGAAAATGGAAGCAGTAATTCTTCTCTTCCTTTGGATCTAATGTAGCTTTTTTCAATATCGGTAAGATGTTAGCCCTTTTCCATTCACCAGGAAATATCCTGGTCTTAATCACTTGATTTAGTAGTAATGTAAGGGAAGAAACGTGGGCATCAGCTAAAGTGTGACATATTTTAAGTGGACACGGGTCCGTTGGGGAGTCTGATTTGCTTAGTTTAATCAGTTCAGACACTTCACTGGTGGAGAAAATTGGAAAGCTAAAATGCTTCAGATGGTCCTTTTGAATTACTACATTGGTTTAAAGACTAATGTCAACATTTGCCAAGGCATTAAGGGCATTGAAAGCGTTGTAAACTGATTCAACCTTCGATTTGAAAAATTCCCCCAGTTTAATACAAAGGTCTTGGTTAGGAGACTTCTTACTACAGGAAGGAGGACAAGTAAGTTCATGTACTGTTTTGTAAAAGCTCTTGCGAGGAGTTATGTGCTTTATAAATTTTATCTGTGTAGAATTTCGTTTTTTCATTTATAATCCCAGTTTTATATTCCTGAATCAAATGCTTATATTTATCATTTTCTTCAACCAGGTAATGACTCCTCCAAATCCTTTCCTGCCTTTTTACACTTCTGTTTCATTTCTCTAAGATTAGAGGAAAACCAGGGGCTGTGTTCCTTCTAAAAGATGTAATGTCTCTGAACTGAGCCAATGTACTGACGGCTTTATAGAGCCAATCCTTCTACTCTGTGGCGGCCTTGTGAGGGTCATTAATCAGAGACGGATGGGTTGCTTGCCAGAGTGTGTTTGAGCTCACTCATATCTGTCTTGTTTCCAGGCCCTCAACAACCTGGTCTGAGCTGGGGTTTTAACGGTGGATTTATCTGCATCCAGACTAAGGGTGAAACTCACCACCTTATGGTCTGTCCGTGTCATGGGGAGGATTTCTTTTAACCGCAGATTGAGATGATTAGTAAAAATGGCATCCAGCATGTGCCCAGCTTCATGAATGGCGGCATCAAATATTTGTGCAAGATTAAAACCAATTATGTTGTCAATTGGGGCTTTTGTATTGTGTAATTAGCTAATTGAATACTGGCCTCCAGAAATTAATTAAGTGATTCTAAAGATCTAGTGGTAAAGGGACTACCGCCTGGTATAAAGGGACAACTGCTTGGGATAAAGTGAACAGCACCTGGGATAAAGGGAATATCACCTCTGATAAATGGACTACCACTGGGATAAAGGAACTACCGTCTGGGATAAAGAAACTACTGCTTGGAATAAAGCGAGTAGCACCTGGGATGAAGGGAATATCAATGGGGATAAAGGGAATAGCACGTGGGGTAAGCTGAATACCACCTGGCATAAGGGGAATACCATCTGGATAAGGTGAATAGTTCTTGCACAAAAGGTACTCTACGCCCATCGTATTAGACAACATTCAGTACTTTAAATGTGTCCCAAGAGACCTTAGTGGGCTATCATGCGGAGGTTTATTCACCTTCTATATGTCGAGCATATGTTGATCGCGTTATACAGGATTTTCTAAAGCATCGTAAGAAGAGGGGGGACATGCCTCTGTGGTCACACTGTCCTCCAGGGTGCCACGTTACATTCCATACTTAAAACGCACCCCTATCTCTTCTTGTCATAGTCAGTCCACCTTAAAGAGATCAACATATACTCCATATATAGCTCTCGAGTAAATCTCTGTGCATGATACATGTTAGGTGTTGTATGTCCTGAACATTAGGGATAGGACTTCCTACTGTATCAATTACTGATGAAAGCCTTGGACCCACAGTGGCTACACGTATAAGTCTGAAACTTGTTGACTCCAGTTAGAGTCCCGCAGACACCCCAAGTCTGATTTTAGTGTACCTCAGGCACTCACCAATAAAGGGATACTGGAGTGACCCAAAGGTATTTGTATCTTTTATGATCCTTGTAAGGAAATATCGAAAGTGCTCCCTGGAACCAGGTAGAGCCCAACCTGCTTTACACGGGCCAGGCTGAGACCCGATGATGAAGCATGCCACTCATAGAGTGGGTGAGGGTCTAACAAACTAACCCATTAGGGCCCCTTTGGGTCTTTCTTATTAAGACCCATTTAAACTACTAAGAAATGTTTAATAATATGGGTGTGGTATACCTTTGGTGCAACAGTTGAATTTAGGGAGATAGTGTCATCTCCCACCACGCATGGACGAAAAACCTAAGGTTCCAATCCGGTTTAAATGTAGAAGCATAAAGCGAATAGCACAGGGATCATGCTGAATGCTGTTCTGATATTGTCTATTTCTCTAATATGGAAAGCTCTTATGTCCATCCTATAGTCTTCTGCCCTGAATCCTAGTTGGGCTGTTAAATGAGCTAGGGCCCTGAAACTAGACCATCCTTGCCACCTGCAGAATCAGGTGTCATCGCATTGTCTGGAAATGGGATAACCAGTCCAAGATTATTTCCGGTGGCATCATCACGGCCAGTTCCTTTCCCATCGGTGTTGCAAGTGGCTGCTCTGCCTTTCGGGATGCTGCCATCCCTCACTTTTGTGATGCTGCCATCCCTCACTTTTGTGATAGTATGGATGAATGTACAGAATAGGGTAGGACTTTTGTATTAATTCTGACTGGAATCGTTTGGTCATACTGCCAAACAGACTACCTGAGATCCATGCCCAAGAGCTCCACAGGGCATCCTCTGTAGCATGTTTCACACCTTAAATCAAGCCCTCTGCCCAGCAGCGTGGCATCCAGCAGACGTACTAGGACCAAAACCCAGCAGGTACCCTGCAAAGCATGCCGGCTCTCTGAAGAGAGGATGCTGGGAATAATGGCCCTGTTTCTGACGTCTGCAGTGAATCAGTGAGCTAGTAGTGGCATCTGATTGCAGGGGCTCATGTCTCGATGGTGGGGGGTACGGCTCTTTTAGGGACGTGGTACAATGAAAAAGGGGCGTGAAGGTCTGGATAGTAGTAAGCTCCGCAATGGAATGAGGGGGAATAGCGTTTCGTATATAAACACTGGCTCCCTTTACTGAAGTTTTGCGCAGATGCTCACACGATGCAACACTGTGCACATGGCAGCGTGAATTTCCTTACAGGTATGAATGCTTCTGGGCACCTCATTACTGCCAGCTTACCACCTGATTCAGCATTCGGCAACTGAAAGGCCACAACTTAACCTTTGCAATGGATCGCCGTGCGCGGAACCAGTTTTTATTTTTTCAGTAACGTTTTATCCGTTTAAGCTTGCAACCCTTTTTGGGGTGAAATCTGCAAAATATGCACCAGACGCTAAATTATGTGGCTAACCCAGGAAATTCATTATTATGTAGGACACGCGGCAGAATCGGATAATTGAAGCGGCGCTGTTGACGTTTCGCCTATCAGACAATACGTCAGCCTTCACATGCTGAATGTGTGAGTTATACCGTGTGCTAGGACACTTTTATTTACATTACAACTTGGCTAATGCTTAGTTGGAGGGAACCTCTCCCTCCCCAGCGATAGTTCCTGGTGTGATGCTCTCGCTCGCGTGAATCGAGGCTCATCGGAAAACACCTTCACAAACTTTTCCAGCAGTAAATCCCAGGCGCGTGTGCGTCATTGGGCGCTGGATTCCTACAGCGGGAAGCCCGCCATCCGCCCGGTTTGAGCATTCTGCGCGCGGCTTCGGGCGCTGCCCGGAGGAAGGAATGTGTGGCGGCCTGTCCCGGTTTCCGAGCAGTGTTGATTTGCTGTCTATGTTAATGACAAAAGACCCCGAGGATAAACGCTGTGACCTGCATGCGTGAGGCAGTAAAAGCCTGAGTGGATATTCAAGGCACACACGGAGAGGCTGCAGACTACGTATCACTAACCGAGATGGGATTTTTAACTCTGCATTCTGCTCTGTTTAATTGTGTAGGTGACTTTGTTGAACACCCCCGCCTAAGACACAGGCTGCATGTAAAGTAGACGCCTTGCCACCAATTGTTGAAGGATGTGCCCGCAGTCTCGGGATGGGCGAGGACAAGGGCCATTGGAGCCATGTGATTATGCGGCCGCGGCGTTTTTTCGCATAATTATGAAACTGCTGAATTTGCCACATAATTCATCATCTGCTGCATAATCTGCAGATTTTTACAAAAAAGTGTTTCTAGCTCAAACGGTTCTAAAGTTACTAAAAATGCAGGGACATGTGTTGCCACACAACAGAAGGCCCTTGGTAAAGGTTGACTTGTCACCTTTCTGTTGCGTATTGCTGTATTTGGGTGTTAAACTGGTACTAATGAGGTCCATGGTGTACTCAGAAAGTGTTAAAAAGTGTAAAAATGACAAAATAATGAAGTAATACTATCACAAAATTTGACAAATTATGCTGCATATTTTGCCTTTTCTTGATTCATAATTTAGACAACCCTGAAGCATAATTTGGCCTTCTCCTGCCACATAATTCCAATGGCCTTGGTGATGACTGCATCCATGCAGTGAAAAATCATGCTCAGAACCTTGATATGAATTGTCACCTTTAAATCCTTCAGAGCGTTTGCTGTGGTGACAGATCTTTACCCACAACAAAATAACAAGAGTAGGACCTGTGGTGAGGTCTTCACGCAACGGAAATGCTTAAGAGTGCAGGTCCTAGTTCACATCTTTAATCCACTGTGTGGCCATGTGTGTGTAATTTATTATTCTGTGGTAAATTGGGCACCTGGAAACAGAAAATTCATCTTGTGCATCATAAACGAGAATGGCTCTTCCCCCTCTGCTTTCTTAATTTTAGAATCTACTGCGGGGTGATTGAGAATATGAATATTAAATCTGTAACTCAAAAGTTCAGAGCCGGAAACAATATCTGTAAGGACGTGGAGTGAAGTGGTGGACCTGACTGGATGAGGCTCAGGAAGCAGAAAGTCATTTGTGACAGAATCACTGTTCCGGCACTCCTTTAGGTAAGGCCATAACTAATGAATGGGAGGAACAATTTTAGCACAACTCCCACCTTTCAAAGTCTGGCTAAGAGTCAGCCTACAAGACCACCATGAAAAGGAGCTGTAGCCCTGACCTTTTCAATAACAAGCTGCTCTGTAATCCATCACAGTCACAATAAACAATTTTTCTTCACACGTGAATGTTTGCAGAGCTTTATATTTTTCTGCTACTGACAATTCCCATTATGCACCTTCATCTACAAATCATTATTTTCAGGTGTTAGTCTAAGTACCACAATGGAAGCAATGTGAGTCAGCCATGGTGAGTAGGTGATCGCACAAAAACTCATGGATGGAAGCAGTATCTGCAATAACTTGGAAGGCGCTGTTCATCCTTCCTCTGGCACCACTATTGCTTCTTTCAAAACCAGGTGCCTGGGTTGGTCAATTAGACTGAAGGCACCTGTAAACAGCTATCTATCACAAAATCCATTTATTAGGAGGTTATAACACCCCAAATAGCCCCCCGGAAGCGACACCCATGGTTATTCCACAAGAAACAGTGGCAGAGTGGAGTATGGCCCACAGTTTCCTTAATCTGAATGCCGCACAGAACACCAAACCTGGTGATGCAAGACCAAACCCGGCGATGGAAAGCTTGGGTAATGCTACAAGCTCATGACAGTTTCTCCTGTTTTTGGTAGTGGTCAGAGATCAAGCGAACCGGTGCAGTGGTGTCACAAAGGTAGGGCCAACGGGGGCCGTAGCCCAACTGCATTCCTCCTGCCCTTGTGTCTCTGGGCCACATCTATTAGCAAGTAAAGACCACTTTAAATTAAAAAAGAAGCGAAATGCCAAGTGTTTTTTTTTTTTTTACATAACTCTGCATGAGGAGATGAACTAGAGAAAAAAAGAAATAAGATATGGTGTTGCACCCCTCCCCAAGTTTCTTTAAAGCCCTGGGAACCTCATCCCCAAGGCCAGTGTTTTCTCTTGCGGGGCTGGGGGTCGGGAAATCTCCCCTGCTATAGATTAGCCACAGGGACCCCACCCCCCTAGGCTCGATACTGGTGCCGTCTACCCATGTCCCCATTCCTGGAATACTGGTATTCCCTGCCCAGGAGAGTGCAGGCACGGAATATAATATTAATTCCCTGTCTGCACTCTCCCAAGTGGAGAACACAACTTTGCTCCTGTCCGGGCGACAGGAGCAAAGTGAAAGAGCTGGGTCACGCCAGCATCACAATGGGTGTTGGCTGGGGAGCCAGCTGAGAGCACCGGAGCCCTGGGGCTCCTGCTGTAGGCCCCAACATTGATATATGTTGTGGTTGCCCCAGGTAGGCAATGGGGCACGCAAAAAAAATACAAACAAATAGGTATTATTCACTGTTCTGTGCAAGGAGCGCCCCATAAAGCTTTACAATGCTTCTAAATATTATTTTTATATCTTGGTGGGGCTCCTGGAAGGAGGTGAGGCAACACCAAGCGTGTTGTTTAATGTTTTGGAGGCCTTCTGGCAGCACACTTTCTACTCTACATCTGCTTTGCACTGCCTTTTTATTAAGATGCCATTAACCTTCCCATTGTTATTTGAGAAATGATAAAGTTTGGCTCCTATTCAGCTAACTACATCAAGTGGGGCAAATGGGAGGTTTTTCCTGTGACTAAGGCACAAAGTCTTCTGAGTCTGACTACCCACTTAGATGGTGTTTATGCTCCGTTTGATATTTAGGGGTGACAGTCAATGGATTATGAAAAGTGGTCAAGGATACATGACCAAGCACACCACATGCCCAAGATGATACAAGCACACTACATGTGGTGACTGTACACAACAGTGCTGAAAACAGCATGATACACATGGAATTGGCAACCAAGATGGACTAACTGAACCAGAGCAGAAAGCCAAACTGTACTCGTCTCTGTTACCTTTAGGAAATAGTCCAGAAATTCCACTGCTTACCAAGGCAGTAGCAGACAGATTTCCAAGAAAGGTCAGGTCAATGGTACACTCTTCCTGAGTCTAGACCACTTCAGGAAGACCAGAAACATCACCCCTTTGGATGTAACAACAATCACGATAACCAAAATATCGAACACGATGATCACCCAAATAGCAGTTATTTCTTGTAACTATGGCAGGTCACGTTAAGCAGTCCCGTGCGTCCCCAGAGGTCTCCCCCGCCCACCCACCCCAGAATGCGGCAGAGGTAAGGCCCCCCAAAAGACGCTATCTTTCGTGCCTCGACAATGAGGAGGCGAGGCCACTTTGAGTAAAAACAGGGCTACCCGCAAAGGAGCGCAGGGCGGATTCAGTGGGACTTCGCAGACCCGAGGTTGGTATTCTTGTACCTTGTGGCTGGCATAGCGGGGAGACAGGCAGGCGGTACTGGGCTGTCCTCGTGTGGCTGGGGCAGCCTCAGTGGTTCACTGGCCAGCCCACAGTCTTCCGGAGGACGTTCTCTCTCCCCGCCGGCTCCTCGGTGTGCGGGAGCAATTCTTTCTCCCTCGATAAAACAGAGCCCCAAAAATGCAAAAATGAACCACAGAAATATATTACATTCAATACAAGTCCAATAATCCAAGGAATCCATCCAAAATCTGAAAAAAGGGGAAAAAAAGAAAATAAATGCTCCAGGAAAACTAAATGTGGTTAAAAAAGAAACTCCTTTTCCTTAAAAAATAAATAAAATGCATACAGGTTAAAAATAAACTCCGGAGTCTGAAAATAAAACCTGTAAAATAAAACTTTATACATCCTCCCAAAGACCCTTACAATCCTGGTACAAACCAAAACACAGTAAACAGGCCTGAAAATAAATGTCCTGTTGATGCAGTGCTGCCCCCTGTTGGCCAAATGTACAGCTCCGTCACTGTCCTGCTCCAGGCACAAATGCTCTACTGCCCTGGAAACACCCGCGGTTCCCTGAGGCCACTCCAAGTCTGCATTGTCTTAGAACCTTGTGGCCGAGCAGAGTCTCCTGTTATTCCTGGTGGAAGGTGAAGCAGAGAAGACTCAGCACCACCTCCCTTGCCGCTTACCCTTAGAAGATCACTGGAGTTACACAGCAACCAGCCACAGAGGACTGTGCCAAAGCATTTATTAGTTAAACAGACAGTCACACACAAAAGGCCAGGCCTCAGACACCAATGCAGGATGCTATGAAGAAAAACCAGGCCTGTTGTCTTTCTCCCACGGTGCAGCAGGTAAGGAAGTGTGAAGCAACACCCCACTCACAAAGAAGAGCCCTAGCCCAATGCAGACAGGCTTCCAGTAAAGTGAAAAGAATAATGGAAAGAGGAGGAGCACAAAAAGAGTCTCCAGAAGGGCTACATGGCCTGTGGATCACCACGATAAAGGAGGTCCCTGTGTCAGTAGTTACCACTTAGGCCTCCTGCAACTGTGCCACTACAGAGTGCTGTCGGTACTTTTGAGTCTTAATCAGAAAGTGTGACAGCAAGGAAGAGACTACCTCTCCATTCATAAAGGCACTCTAAAGAGGTGCCTGGCTCACACTAAATATTTAAAGGGGCCACAAAAAAGGCTACATCGTGAATTGCATTTTTAATAGTCTACTCACCCCTCATGGGCCCCAATTTGGACAATTCACCCAGGAAGAATTCCAGTACTTCAGATCCTACCTCTGCAATCAGATGAGTGTCATCACAGGTCTACTGATTTCTGCATTTTAAAAGAGAACCTCGACCTAAAATCTAAGCGATGGGATGTGAGGCCTGAATTTACACGTCACCGCTCCTGTCTGCATCTGCCCCATGACCTTAAGGCCCACCTCAGTTTACCAACTGGTCCTGAGGATCATTAAGCAGCCCGATGGCCAATTTGACTGCTGCACACCTCAGCTCACAGACTCCGGCCGCAAAGCTCCCTCAAGTGATAGAACATGTGGCAGGATGCCACGCCCCACTGTTTTGTCCCTGAAAAGAATAGGAAGATCGACCCTTGGTCCCCGTGTGCTAAAGCCATGACTTCAAAGACAAGACATTCAGCCAGCCAAATAACCCACTGGCCTGCTCATGGACATGGTGCACACCCAAGCAACAAGAAGAGAAGGAAGTGATTCCCTGGTGCACACTGGCAAACCTAAAAAGCAATCCTTGCACAGAAGAGAGAATAATCTTGCTTCATCACCAGCAACTCACAGATGAACTGGGATACAAACTCAGTTACTATCACCATCACCTCATGCAGGATGTAAAAACCTCTGCAAATCCATGGGCAAGCCATCAACATCTGTTATGAAATTACTTTAACTGGTAACACCATTATGCCAGTTTCTTTACAAGTGCATCACCACTACTACCGACAGAGCCTCTCACAACCTGACAGAAGCCAGATGATCAGCATTACAGCAAAGACCAAAAAGTACCCATCACTCTCTAAAGCAACAGCCGATTAGTACCAATCTGCTCATCCCACCAGTGTCTTGATCCAGTGTTGATCAATTCCGGTCTCTGATCCATCTGCCCCCAAGTGTGCCACCAGTGACTAGAAAGTGGCTCATTGAGGGGCTTGCAGTGCCCCACACATGGTGCACACACAGCACTGACAGCCCACATGCAGCCACACTTCCGAAGTGCCTCCCTACATAAAAGATGGACTTGGTGCTGCTCCAGTGAAGGATACCAGAGTCAGATGCGGCCTAGAGGAAGATTTCAGAAGCTCTTCTACAGGTTTTTAAGCCCCTCCAAGATTTCCTTCAAGAGAGTCAGGGAACCCACAGAAAACAAACTTTGCAATGGACTTCACGTGAATCGAGCAATGTTTCTGAGACACCGTCTTAACTTTGGACACTAACCACAAACTGTCTCGAGCATCAGCTGCACCCACCGACTCTATACTCCATCTGGACATGATCTCACACAGTTATGTCCTATTTTGTTTTCTACTTGGACTCTGACTTTTCATTGCTTTTTGGGAAGAATCTTGTATTCTGGGGATAAGTCACTGCAGCCCATCCTAGAGGGCTGGCCCTACACTAACACACCCCATCCACTTGGAGGTGTCACCAGTCAGGTGACTCTGCCAATAGAAATGAGCTGGACATACCATGCCCTCACTCCACTTCACTTCACTTCCCCTGCCAGGCCCTGCAGCTTTACAGTTCCCAAGGCTATGAAGTTACCTCTTGCAGTTGTTAGAGGCCTTCCCTTCAGTAATGATCATTCATCCTATTTATTCAATCAATGATTTTATGTAGCTGTATCTTTCAATGTAATACATATGTCATTCATGACGATTTGCTGCAAGAATCTTGCATTTAAAGAAAGGAATCTTAAAACTTAACTTTCAGAAAAACCTTGGTGCCCTGTTTTAAATGCTGCTTAAATTGAATTAATGTTTCCATGTATTATTTTTTGCAAATGACTTGAAATAATTGATTTTATCTTTGGAGGGTTCGAACCCCATGCATACAATTAAAGGAGAATAATGTGTGATGGTAACAGTGCATGTGCTGAAACGTTCCTTGGCATTATTCATTTTAGGTTCATCCTAGAGACATTACACATTTTGAGACGGTATAATCTAAAATTTTCAATGTGTTTTTAGCCAGTACCCAATTAGTGTAGACTGACATGTTTTGAGTGTGATTGAGAGCGGAACTAATTAAATCACACTGTCTGCCGTCTAGGCTCCGGGCTTCTCAGAGAGGATCTCGTCAGGTTTTATTGCTTTCACTAGTAGAATGTTGCATTCGATTGCGTTGTATTCGAATTTTTTGTAGCGCTTGCTACCCGTGAGGAGGCCTTGTAGCGCTTTGCTGGCGGGTAGCGCAGTACTCTGTGGGAGTATTATGGATAGTGTTATTACTGGCCGGACCAGCATTTTTATTTTAACATCAGTAAAAGTAATGAGGAAAACTGGGGAATCCTTTGAAATATGAATCATAAACAGCAAATATAAGAATGAATTTAGATATTTTACAGCCGTCTAAGTTAATGTTAAATGAATATTAAAGTACACAGAGGAAGAATTGTGATGTGAAAGAAGACATATTCACATTCAAGCTCTTGGCCCATTCAGTACCTGAAAACTTTGACTAATTTCCTAGTGTTTCCTGAGAAAAGTGGCAATCCTAGCCAGGGATGTATGAGGTTGTGTTCTATATGGTCGTGTGTGGCCTACATGGATAGTGCAGTTTCCCTGGACGAGAACCAAAGTTCTGATCTTGCTTTTGTGTCCCACCTGTGCTCGACGATCTTGAACAAAAGAACTGAGGGATAGAACAGTTACTCATGGGAGACTCTGTCACGGAGGGGACTATGGGGGGGGATTATGCAGGTGGTCACTCAAGTTCAGTCCTGGCTTGCGGGTGTTAAAGGGGGTGCAGTGCGTGCAGGGGGATGGAGGGGGTGCATGAGGGCTTACAGGGGTTAAATATTAAAAAAATGTAAAAAAATAATAATAATAAATTTACCTGACCGCCGTGCTCTGCCGCCGCTCCTACGTCTCCTCAGCATGCAGCAGACACAGGCTCTCAGCCTGCCCTGTGGCCAATCCGGACACTGCTCGGAGCAGCATCAGGATTGGCTGGGGGTGCCCAGCCAGGGCGCTTCCAAGCAGACTGGGAGCCTGTGCAGGCACTCTCCAGCCCGGCAACTATGTTGCTGGGCTGGAGAGAGCCCTGTGCACATGTGTGTTTGGCTGGCCCGAGACGGCCGGCCAAACACACGTGCACTCTGAGGTGGAGTGCTGTGCACTCCGCCTCACACTCGTCACCCCGTGGCCCCGCACCTTTACACGGAAACAATAATAAACACTGTTTATTATTGTTTCCTTGTAAAGGTATTGCAGCTGCTGCTTCTGACGGGGGCTACGCTCCTCCGCCCTAATGGAGAAGCCGCCCCTGCTCAAGTCTGTTTCCCATATCATAGTACCTGGGAGCCTGTATAAAGGCCATTCTCTAATTTCCTTATTACAGGTGACTTATGACATCTAGAGCTGTCTGTATCCATGAAATAACATTGATGCTCAACTGCAATAAATTATTGGGTAAGGGTAAGGGTAGGTCGCTCCCCCTGCCGCTGCAGCTCCTCCAGGTTCCTGAGACCCACCTCACAGTAAGTACCCCCCCCCCTCCCAGCCCCTCGCTCTGCCCCGCGCTACTCACCCTCTCTCCTGCTTCTTTTCTTCTTTTCTTCTTCTCTGTTCTTCTGTTCTTCCTCCTCGCTCCTCGTCTGTAATCTTCTTCTGTACTCTTCTTTCCCCCGTCTTCACTCTTCTTCTCTTCTTCCTCATCTTCTTCTGTGGTCTTCTGCCCTCTGTTCTTCGTTTTTCTGTATCTTCTTCTGTGTTCTTCTGTGTTCTTCTAT
Organism: Pleurodeles waltl; assembly: GCF_031143425.1. NCBI lineage: Eukaryota > Metazoa > Chordata > Amphibia > Caudata > Salamandridae > Pleurodeles > Pleurodeles waltl. Next base: position 871,030,973 of record NC_090439.1, read on the forward strand.
GTTCTTCTGTGTTCTTCCGGTCTTCCTTTCTTCTCTCCTTCCGGTCTTCTGATCTTCCTTTCTTCTGTTCTTCTGTTCTTCTTGTCTTCTGTTCTTCTTGTCTTCTGTTCTTCTTGTCTTCGGCTCTTCTGCCTCCTCCGTCCTCTTCTCCCCGCGCCTGCCCCCCTGCTCCTGCCTCATCACCCTCCCCCACTCGCATCCCCCTCTCTATCTCTCCTATCTAACCCGTTCACTATCTACCTCCCTCACTCCTCCTATCTACCTATCTCTCTATCTCTCTATCCCACTATCTAACTCCCTCACTCTCCACCTCCTCCTATCTTCCTATCTCTCTATCTATTTCCCTATCTATCGATTTCCCTATCTATTTTCTCTATCTATTTCTCTATCTCTCTCCCCCTCCCCCTCTATTACCTATCTTCCTATCCTCTCACTCCTCACCCACCTCTACAACCCCCCTCCCCTATCTTCTCAACCCTACTCCTATCTTTCTCCCTTATCTCCTAAACCTCCTAACACTCACCCCCCTCCACCCTTAAACCCCCCTCCCCCAGCTCTTCTCACTCTACCTGTCCCCCCCCCTCCCTCGCGCTTTCCCGCCGCGACCTCCTGCACGCCCCCCAGCTCCCATTCGCCCCCATCTGACCCCTCCCCCCCCTCCTACCTCATATGGCGGCCGCTGCGCAACAGTGGTAGCGACCCTTGACCCAAGGGTAGGTCGCTCCCCCTGCCGCTGCAGCTCCTCCAGGTTCCTGAGTTCCTGAGACCCACCTCACAGTAAGTACCCCCCCTCCCAGCCCCTCGCTCTGCCCCGCGCTACTCACCCTCTCTCCTGCTCCTGCTTCTTTTCTTCTTTTCTTCTTCTCTGTTCTTCTGTTCTTCCTCCTCGCTCCTCGTCTGTAATCTTCTTCTGTACTCTTCTTTCCCCCGTCTTCACTCTTCTTCTCTTCTTCCTCATCTTCTTCTGTGGTCTTCTGCCCTCTGTTCTTCGTTTTTCTGTATCTTCTTCTGTGTTCTTCTGTGTTCTTCTGTGTTCTTCTATGTTCTTCTGTGTTCTTCCGGTCTTCCTTTCTTCTCTCCTTCCGGTCTTCTGATCTTCCTTTCTTCTCTCCTTCCGGTCTTCTGTTCTTCTGTTCTTCTTGTCTTCTGTTCTTCTGTTCTTGTCTTCTGTTCTTCTTGTCTTCGGCTCTTCTGCCTCCTCCGTCCTCTTCTCCCCGCGCCTGCCCTCCTGCTCCTGCCTCATCCCCCTCCCCCACTCGCATCCCCCTCTCTATCTCTCCTATCTAACCCGTTCACTATCTACCTCCCTCACTCCTCCTATCTACCTATCTCTCTATCTCTCTATCCCACTATCTAACTCCCTCACTCTCCACCTCCTCCTATCTTTCTATCTCTCTATCTATTTCCCTATCTATCGATTTCCCTATCTATTTTCTCTATCTATTTCTCTATCTCTCCCCCCCTCCCTCACCCCCTCTATTACCTATCTTCCTATCCTCTCACTCTACCCTTCACCCTCACCCACCTCTACAACCCCCCCTCCCCTATCTTCTCAACCCTACTCCTATCTTTCTCCCTTATCTCCTAAACCTCCTAACACTCACCCCCCCTCCACCCTTAAACCCCCCTCCCCCAGCTCTTCTCACTCTACCTGTCCCCCCCTCCCTCGCGCTTTCCCGCCGTGACCTCCTGCACACCCCCGCCCCCCAGCTCCCATTCGCCCCCACCTGACCCCTCCCCCCCTCCTACCTCATATGGCGGCCGCTGCGCGAGTGCGCAGCGGGCGCGCCAGAGGCAAGCCCGTCTGCGCCCGTCCGCACCTGGCCCGCGCCCAGCGCCACGACCCCTGGTCCCCAGCTCTCCCAAGCCCCGCTGACCCGCTACGACCCCACCACACTCCACGCCCTCAACCCAGGACGCTCCAACACCTGCTTCCAAGCTCACCCCAAACGCACCCATGGACCCTTCGCCTGCAACTCCTGCAAACGCACCTTCCACCACGCAACAACCACGACCACAAGCCCACGCGCCATCAACCACCTCAAGTGCATCCTAGTCAACGCTCGCTCTGTCCACAAACACGCCATTGAACTCTGGGACCTCCTGGACTCCATAGCACCGGACGTCGCCTTCATCACGGAGACCTGGATGAACGCCTCCTCGGCCCCTGACATCGCCACTGCCATCCCCGAAGGCTACAAGATCTCCAGAAAAGACCGCACCAACCAGGTAGGAGGAGGTATCGCCATCGTCTTCAAAGACACCATCAGCGTCACCACCTCCACCGAAGACACCCCTCTCGCCGCTGAACACCTGCATTTTCAGATTCGCACCGATCCGAGGACCACCCTCAGAGGATCCCTAGTCTACCGTCCTCCCGGGCCACGCGCCCCTTTCAGCGACGCCATCGCCGACTTCATCTCCCCGCACGCCCTCGCCGGACTACATCCTCCTAGGTGACCTCAACTTCCATCTGGAACAAAACAACGACCCCAACACCACCACCCTGCTCGACAACCTCGCCAACCTCGGCCTTAAACAACTGGTGAACACCGCCACCCACATCGCCGGACACACGCTTGACCCCATCTTCTCCGCCAGCAAACACGTCTTCTTCAGCCACGCCTCCGCCCTACACTGGACCGACCACAGCTGCGTCCACTTCACATTCCGACGCGAGACCCGCCACCTCCGCACCCAACCCATCCCTCGTCGACAGTGGAACAAGATCCCCGAAGAGCAACTCTTCTCCGCACTCGCCGCCAACCAACCCACCCTCACCACCGACCCCAACGACGCAGCCCTCAACCTCACAAACTGGATCTCCAACTGCGCAGACATCCTTGCTCCCCTCAAACGCACGCATCGACAGACCAACACCAAAAAACCTCTCTGGTTCTCTGACACCCTCAAAGAATCAAAGAAAACTTGTCGCGCCCTTGAGAAAGCCTGGCGCAAGGACCGCACCGCTGACAACATGACTGCCCTCAAGAACGCTACCCACGAACATCACCACCTGATCCGCGCTGCCAAAAGGAACTTTTTCACCGACAGACTGGACAAAAACAGACACAACAGCAGAGAACTCTTCAGCATCGTCAAGGAGTTCTCCAACCCCAGCGCCAGCGCCAGCGCCAACGCCAACGCCGTCACGCCCTCACAGGATCTGTGCGAATCCCTCGCCACTTTCTTCCATCGCAAGATTAGCGACCTCCACGACAGCTTCGGACACCAGACCCAACCATACACCACCGAACCGGCATCCACGGCCATCACCCTCAACAACTGGTCCCACATCAACACGGAAGAAACCAAATCCATCATGAACTCTATCCACTCCAGCGCCCCTTCGGACCCCTGCCCGCACTTCATCTTTAACAAAGCCGACGACATCATCGCCCCGCACCTCCAGACCATCATCAACTCTTCTTTTTCTTCTGCTACCTTCCCCGAATGCTGGAAACACGCCGAAGTCAACGCCCTACTAAAGAAACCTACGGCTGACCCGAGCGACCTAAAAAACTTCCGCCCCATCTCTCTTCTGCCTTTCCCAGCCAAAGTAATAGAGAAGACCGTCAACAAACAGCTGACCACCTTCCTGGAAGACAACAACCTGCTCGACCACTCACAAACCGGATTCCGAACCAACCACAGCACTGAAACCGCCCTCATCTCAGTCACTGACGACATCAGAACCCTGATGGACAATGGTGAAACAGTCGCCCTCATTCTGCTCGACCTCTCGGCTGCCTTTGACACCGTCTGTCACCGCACCCTAATCACCCGCCTCCGCTCCACCGGGATCCAAGGCCAGGCCCTGGACTGGATCGCCTCCTTCCTCTCAAACCGTTCCCAAAGAGTTTACCTCCCTCCGTTTCGCTCAGAACCCACCGAGATCATCTGCGGCGTACCCCAAGGCTCATCACTCAGCCCGACACTCTTCAATGTCTACATGAGCCCCCTCGCCAACATCGTATGCAAGCACGACATCATCATCACCTCCTATGCCGACGACACCCAACTTATACTCTCCCCCACCAAGGACCCCGCCAGCGCCAAGACCAACCTACAAGAGGGTATGAAGGACGTCGCAGATTGGATGAGGCTCAGCCGCCTAAAGCTGAACTCTGAAAAAACGGAAGTCCTCATCCTCGGCAACACCCCGTCCGCCTGGGACGACTCCTGGTGGCCCACGGCCCTCGGCACCGCACCGACCCCCACAGACCACGCCCGCAACCTCGGCTTCATCTTGGACCCTCTTCTCACCATGACCAAGCAAGTCAACGCCGTGTCCTCCGCCTGCTTCCTCACCCTCCGCATGCTCCGCAAGATCTTCCGCTGGATCCCCGCCGACACCAGAAAAACCGTGACCCACGCCCTCGTCACGAGCCGCCTGGACTACGGCAACACCCTCTACGCTGGGACCACAGCCAAACTCCAAAATCGCTTGCAACGCATTCAAAACGCCTCGGCCCGCCTCATCCTCGACATACCCCGCAGCAGCCACATCTCCGCACACCTGAGACACCTGCATTGGCTCCCTGTCAGCAAAAGGATCACCTTCCGACTTCTCACCCACGCACACAAAGCCCTCTACGACAAGGGACCGGAATACCTCAACAGACGCCTCAGCTTCTACGTCCCCACCCGCCTCCTCCGCTCCTCTGGCCTCGCACTCGCTGCTGTCCCTCGCATCCGCCGCTCCACGGCGGGTGAGAGATCTTTCTCCTTCCTGGCGGCCAAGACATGGAACTACCTCCCCACCAGCCTCAGGACCACCCAGGACCACTCCGCTTTCCGGAGACTCCTAAAGACCTGGCTTTTCGAACAGCGATAACCCCCCCTTTTTCCCCTAGCGCCTTGAGACCCGCACGGGTGAGTAGCGCGCTTTATAAATGTTAATGATTTGATTTGATTGCAGTTGAGTTGTGACACCCTAATGCCTCAGGCCATCAGCCACAATGCAAAGACGGTCACAGAGTATCATTAAAGCCTCAACCTAAACAAGGCAACCTGAAGGAAAGCTGGATTTTCATTCTTCTGATTTGTTTTTTTCCCCTAAATTAAACCGAGATTACCAGAAAGGAGATATTTAGGAGAACAATTATTTTTTTTCACAAAAAAGGTAATTGCAGGAAAAATAGAATCTCTAAGCCTTTTTCACATATCCGAACCTCAGCACTCTGCTGAATTAAATTAAACAGATTCTAATATCTTTTTGCAACATATTACTAACTTCATTTTGGTGTGTTTAATGTGACACCAGATCCTGCTATCATTCCTCTAGTCTGCAACCATGCTGCCTCTTTAATGTGAAACAGCAAGGCACCAAGGATTTAAGTGATGGTGTTACCATGCATTATATGGAATAAAGTACTAGCTCTCATGCATTTGGTGGTTATTGCAAATCACCTTGGAGCGTCATGATCTTATAAAGGAACTTAGCCTTCAGCGTTGTTCCTGTATATGGTGATAGAACCCTCAATGACTTGCAAGATCCTTATAACATGCCCCAGGGGGTACTTTAGCCCATGTCTATTTTAACATTGTATTGCTTTTTGGGGAGATGACCTGGGCACCTCTGCCACTTCTGTAATTGGTAGTTTAATTTATACTATGCCCAGTTTTTAAATAGCGAGACCTACTGGCCGCTGCATCAAGACACATGCATGCATGATGATGCATATGCACAAATATGTTATTACACTGTAACTGCTTCTTTATGTTGTAACCAATGCAGTTCTGCATTGGCAAACAAGCATTTTTTTATTTTTGCTGAGGAACAGCATCTTCAAAAAGCATCGGGAAATCCAAAAGGCTGGGTAATGCCATTGAAAAGCAAGACATATTGGCTTTACCAATGCTTGTTCTTGTTATGTGGGCCAGCCAGTGCTGTTAATGGTAGAGATTACGTCCTGATCATGAAAAGCTGTATGTATCTATATGTGCATTGTCCTGTTATTACTGCATGCAGTTACAGATAGGTTTAGAGGTGTTCATTGTAAACTTATTCTGAGACCTGTTGTGTGCTGTTTTTATCACAGGCTAGTACAGAATAGTGAAGAAGTGAAGTTTAGAAGGTGTGGACCTGTGCGCTATGCAGCTATTAATCCATCTTCACATGTAGTAACAATGTGAACAGCAGCGGTTCCTCCGTGGGCGCGGAGGAGTGTTGCTCCCACCACACTGCTGTGCAGAAAGCATAAAAATAAAATGGTAATAAAATGGTTTTATTACCATTTTATTTTTTACACTTTCTGCCAGCAATAGAGTGCGAGGGCAGGGCGGGGCCAATGTGTCACTGCTGCCAATGATTGGTAGAAGTGAGGAGTGGCCTCTTCGGTTTGAAGTGCGCATGTTGGTTTGGCCGGCTACCTTGCTACGGTAAAACTGACATGCGCAATTCAAACCTCTCCAAACTCAGTGCCTTTTGGAACATGGTGCCGTCCCACTGCAGCCAATCAAGAAACTTTTTTTATGTTGCTTAACAGCATGAAAACAGCATTGTGATTGGATGATGGAGTTGGCTGTAAGCTTCGCGCTCGGAGGGTGTGCTACAGAGCAGCGAGGACATGCTACAGAACATCAGTAAAGTAAGTGTTTTTTCAAATATTTATATTACACGAGTGCGTTATATTAGTTTTGCCGCACGCTGTAACCGGAGCAGGGTGCCCTATTATTCAATGTTGTTACAGAATAATAAAAATGTGTACCTTCGATTCAGAGATTTTCACGGGGATCCTGCCAGTGCTGAACACAAGCCGTTTAAAAAAAAAAAACTGACAATAAAATAGGTCCCTACATGGCCCAAGTTTATAAAGGAACACACTGACCTCTCTCTTGACAATGAGTGTAGGACCCCCTAAACTAATCCATATGCTAGAGGCAGTCCCTGTTAGATTTCACACGTGTTGTTTGAGTTATGTGTCCCTATTCTCCAAGAACAATTCCTTTTCCTAATTGTTGCGTTTCTGTAGTTTTGTTTTTCATGCAACATATTTACTTATGCAGGATGCATGCTCAGAACCGAGTCACCTCTGTGCATTTGGGTGACCGGCACTTATTTTTTAGGGCCAGCACTTAGTTTTCTGCATCAGGCATTTATTGTGAGCAAAAGACACATTTGGGAAAGGTGGAGGAATAGAACACCGAAAAAGCGTCACAAAGGGAGAAAGCAAAAAGCTGCAAGAATGAGCTGAAGCGACAGGGAGTGGCTGTTAATGGATTAAAGAGGCCCGAGATGGCTCGCACATTTAAATGAAGCAGCCGCGGTCAGAAGAGAGCTTTGCGGCACCGGCACGTTTTTATTTACAAATTAAGCATTGGTTGAGGTTTGGGTATGTTCCTGCCAGGGGACATATTAAGAACTCTGGAGTTCAGGCCTAACTGGAGCAGTACGAGTTTCTCAAAGTACCTGCCACAGAGTCACTAAGACTTCAGGCCCATCTAATCATTGGCCTCTCTGCATTGCACACAGAGCAATTGTCGCCCATGGGCAAATGTAATTACAATTTTTTGGGAGATGGTGTGATGAAATGGTGGCGCAAAAGGAAAAGAGTATTCAATATTTCGCGAGAAAGAGAGAAAAGGGAGAGAAAGCCACGAGAGATAAGGATGATGGTAAAGTAGAGGAGATGAAAGGAAAGACATGAAGAATGAGAGAGTGAAATGACAGTGATATAAGAAAAGGAAATACGCGAGGCACAGAAATGAAGAGACACTAGAAAGAGAAGTAGAGAGAAAAATAGATTAATGCAGCGGGAGAGAGTGCATAAGACAGTGTTGTAAAGAGGATGACAGACGTGAACGAGACACCCACCACATACATCAGTGCTGTTGGCACACACCATCCAAACTAGACACAAGGAAGAACAGAGCCCACCCGTTGGCTGACCCAGCCTACATAGTGCAGTCCCATCGGGCTGAGGACAGGTCCTACAGCCCGCAATACCTTTGCGCCACCTAGGTGCTCTCACCATGATGTTGTTTCGCACATGTTGACCAGGTGGACACCCCTGTGGTGTTCCAGTGTTGCTTTTGTCTATGCACAAGCATGCTGTTAATGAAAGACTGCAGCACACATGCTGGGCACTTGGTGCCTGGAGACCAAACATCAGGTCTTCGCCTTTAGTTCTCAGAGCACAGCAAAATCATTCCACCAGATCACTGGTGCTCTGTCCACCAATGCTGTCGAGAGAACCAATCCCTAAAAAAAACTGCTGTGTGCGGAGGTTTCTGGCAGCGGAGGATGAGACGTCTGTGGTTTCCTTTGTCTCAAATCCTTATAAATCCGAGATACTGAATTACTTTAATTCGTGAAAGGATGAAGACATGAGTAGAGCTATTTCTACCTGACACAACCCGGCCTAACAGCTAAATAAAGAAGATATCTCTTCTACCTGACAGGCCCCTGATTAATCTTTGAACAACCTTCCCCAAGACGTGACAGGGTACTTGACAACAAAGTCCTGAATGACTGCGGGAGAGCTTTGAAGATGTTCTTAAGAAAGCAAGAGCTCGGATGTGAGACGGAACAAGGCCCTAAAAGACCACAGGGATGTAGTTTGAGGCCACCCACCCTCAAATTCAAGTGGTGTCAGTGTGTACTGCTGAGCAGAACAGCCCAGTGAGAATCTGGGCCCAGGAGTTGGACACTGCATGAATGTTAAAGATCTGAACCCGAGAAGCTGCAAAGAGAAGTGGCAACTAGTAGGAAAAGGAAAGATGCTATGCTGGACTTTTCTATAACAGAGGCAGCAGTTACTGTGACCGAGCTTGATCAGTCTGAAGGGCATGGACTGAACAAGAGGAGCTGGAAAAGGCTGACCAGTGTATGGGGACTGCAGTTCCTGAAGGAGAGGAATGATCCTGCGTGGACAGTTGCTGGAACTGTTAAGAAGTTTTGTTTTGGTGTATTTTGGCGACCAGACCAGTTGTGACTGGCCATCTGGAGTTAAGAAATACTGTGGTATCCTCTAGAACAGTGGTTCCCAACCTTTTGACTTCTGTGGACCCCCATTTTATCAATACTGGAGCTCGGGGACCCCCACTGAATCATTATTGGAACACGGGGACCCCCACTGAGTCATTACTGATAGCTGGGACCTAATAGTATTACATTTTTTAAGCAGTCACAGACCCCCTGAGGAGGCTTTGCGGACCCCCAGGGTTCCCCAGCCCACAGGTTGGGAACCACTGGTCTAGAAAATACAAGATTTTGTGAGCTCCCTAGTTGTCTGCCAATTCTCTGCAATGATGAGTGTTTTTATTCGATATCTCCCAGTTTGGTTTGACCAGTTAGTGTTTAGCTGGTCTTTTGACTAGTTAAAACACCGTGCACTGCAAGCAATCAAGACCTCTTTGAGTTTGGTTAATTTTGCATGGCCATCTGCACTTCATGAGGAGAGCAGTGCACATGGCTTTGTGCAGGAAGTAAGAATGTTCATTGTCAAAGGTCTGTGGTGTGTGTGTCATCACCCATCAGAGTTTGTGCGAGCTGCATTTAGTGTACAGGCACCACTGGCAGTGAATTGTGTCACGTTACGGCACTGTTCCCGCCTCAGCACCAGAGGAACTTCTATCTCGATGTAATTTTAGGGTATAAAAGAGGGAAAATCTCCCAACCCTGAGATAGGATTGAAAGGGTCTGGTATTTGTTAGTGAATAGGGACTGCACTGAGGATGTCCATGTGCCTAAAAGTGACTGTAGAAGAAGAAGGGCTAGGAGAAGTTTGTTTCTGCCACTGGGAAGGCTGCAATTTGGGGAAGACATCTGGGCTTCCCCCAAGAAAATGGATAGTAAGAAAATGTTCCAACTTTAGTTGTGCAATAGCTGGTATTACTTACTAAACTCGGGGCCAGGGCACTGAGCATCCCACAGTATACACATTTCTCCTGTCCTAACTAGAAAGTCTTTATTCAGTCAATCTTTGTAGCTTGTCTGAAAAATAGGGCAGCAAGGTGTGTTACATTTTAACATTAAAGTTTTATCTGCTGGACCTAAATCAAAATGGCGGCAAATATGTTCCCATCATGTGCACCCTGGATATGGTGTAGGACTGGACTGTTGGAAAGAGAAGTTTGAATGCTGGGAAATGAGACAGGCAGGAAAGTGAGCAAGATAACAAAAATTTACTAGGAACAGAAAATATAAGGAAATTGTACAGATAAGAGAATTAGGAGCAGGAAAAGTTAAATAATTAAAGAAAGAATTAATAGCCAAAATGCAGTCCTTGTGAGTGCAGTCTTTCTTGGTACAGACCAGGGGTTCAGCAGGGCTGTCATTCTTGTTTCCAGACGGGGATCTTAGGACGTCCACAACACCAATCCAAGAGTCTAGAAGGTCTGAGATGGTCCTTGGAAGTTTGTGACTTCAATTCCAACAATGCACCTGGCCAAATCCTTTCAAGTCCACTTGATGCACTCCAGGCTGGGGACTTTTGTGGAAGCTGGTGCAGGGAAGCTCTTTTAACCTGTTGCTTTCAGGAAGTTAACTCCTGAGTCCTTTGATAAGCCAGGCAAAGTGCTTTGGCAGTGTGCAACAGAAGCAATACTTCAGTATGCAGTTATCTGGGCTGCAGACCATGGTTCCAACAGGGCACCCCTTCTTCTTGTGGTTTTAAGCAGCAGATCTGGGTTCCAATGCAGATCGGCCACTTTTATTCAATCATCCTGTGGAACAGTCAGTGGGCATCCTTGTCCAGTGAGCTACAGAGTGCCACCCAGAAGCATGGCAACTTCCTCCAAAGTGTGGCATCTTCTTTGCCCTTAAAGCACTGCACTTTAATGTTCCAAGATGGAGGATTTCCCTCTAGAGGAGTAAGACCTGGCTAAATCAATCCACTGGTGTAGCTCATTTCCATTAACTCCCCATCTGGACATCTGCATATTCCTTTCCGAAGCCCCCTATCTATCTTTGGGGTACTGGGTGAGAGGGCAGGCCTGGCTGCATTCCTTTCTGACTTGTTTCCTTTTGAAGCCCAGTTTGATTTACCCAGCCCCTTCCTGGCCTGGCCTCAGCATCTGCCAACCTCCCCCATCAGATAACCTCTGCTCATTGCAGGCCACTTACCATCTCATCAAAGCAGCCTGGCTAATCCTGTTAGGGCTGACCAATCAGGAGAGACCACTAGCAGGCTGAAATTAGGCTTACAGAAAGGAAAGTCTTATCACTTCTTTTATGTATTAGTTATGACATATTCAACAATGGCAAGTTGTTGGATTTATCATTACCATACATTTGAGTCCTTTCATGCCATGTTTAACGCCTTCCTAGCAATACTTATAAAAAATATTTCCATTTTAGCCTATGAGGCTAACTTTCTACAATGGGGGGAAATGAAACGTGCAGTTTTTCTCTCACCAGGGCATATAAAACATATTTTGTAATATCCTTGCTTATAATTACATAGCACCCCACCACGGGAGGATCTAGGGGTGACCCTTGGGGTGACATGTGTAAAAATAAGGTAGCTTATCACTTTAGAAGTACCTTTAATTCCAAAGTCGAATTTGCATACATTTTACTTTTTAACGACAGTCTGCAAGGAAGGGCTGCCTTTTAAAAAAAAATGACAGGAGGCAACACAGGAGTGCACACTCCATTGCAGGAAAGTGACTGGGCCTCTAAAACTTCCTGCCCTATTATCTACTAGGTACGTATGGGTAGTTTGAATCTCCTTTGCCCTATTATCTACTAGGGATATATGGGTCTGGTATGCCAAATGTATTTATAACATTGTACCATATACCCTTTATTCAGAGCGCTGGCCATTGGCCTGGTTAGCAGACCCAGGGCACAGTCAGGATCAGTTACCACCAGTATCAGTCAGAAACATTGGGGTGAACATGCTAAAAGGGTAGCTTTCTCACATCCATGAAATCAAAGGAATTGCCTCTGGTGCGATGAGCATCCAATGTTGTATCAGCAGCCTTAGGAAGAGAGGTTTAGCTACAGCAAGTACTGTCTGGCCCCTCAATCATATGGGCATGGTGCCAGTGAGACCTCTGCCTAGAGCCCTAAATGGGGTACCACCCTTCACCAAGACTCTGGCAGAGAGCAGACAGAGCAAAGGGACATATGAAGCGTTTGTACCAGGAGCTCACCATGCAGGGAGCACAAGGAGACTCCATCTACTCCGGTCCAAATAGGGAGAAGAAAATTCAGCCTCAGCTCTCATACTACTAAGGCCTTGCAGCTCCTACTCCCCTTGTACCCTGACCTATAACATAGCCAATGGAACATACAGGTGACTGCACTTGGTCATTATTGTTAGGAATTAGCTGCAGCATAATATGATTTATTGTCACAGTTGGATTGCAGTGCTTGGAACAGCAGTAAGTATGTACTCGAGAAGAAATTGCACTTAGGAGTTCTTTTCTTTCTACATACACGGGCATGTCTTTAGCAGTTCTCTCCTTATGCGTAACTCACTGCTTCACAATGTTTCTAGGACCTAGGGGCAGGAAGGAGGCGCTGTGAGCTAACAAAGCCCCAACAAGAGGTGGTAGGGAATGGAACAAGGCCAGAGGCTGGGGGTCAAAAGACAATCCCAGTCAACCTGAGCCACGATCTGAAGAAAATCACTGGGAAACCAAATCCCTGTGCACAAGAATAGATCGTAACATTTTTAACCAGCTCCGTATCATCTAATGTCTTTTGTGGCAAATCTTACTATTTTCCCCTACAAAAAGTGTGTTTTGTAAATTTTTTAAAAGTGGAAAAGACATATAAATACTTTAACTATTGAGGCAGGGAATTCCAGGAGACTGGTCTTCAGACTGCAAATTCTTAACCTGGTTTGAATTTTAGTTCATACCAAGGGATACATAGCGGCCTCTTGCTTGGACTCCTTCGATCTGTGATAACAAGATAATAAAGGATCTGTTTTGGTAGGAAAGAAGGGTCCATCTGTGCATCTTGGAGTCCACTTTGAACAGAATTCTGTCCTTAAATAGCAGCCAGTGTAGAGGAGATTTGCATGCACAACACAATCTTTTATGCCTTGTCCACAAAAAAATTCACCTTACCAACCCTGAGTGCTGAGGATTATTTCAGCATCATGTACGAAGCTGATATATTTGAATTTGGTGGCAGCATCAACATTTTGACCACAACTTTTTGGGATAGCCGTGGAGCTATGGTTAGCCTACTCCGGTGGCCCTAACAGGATAATCTCCATTTTGGAGCTATTAAGCTGATTGCTGTACATCCAGTCTTCAATGATTTCCAAAAGGCTTTGACATCCCACTTCTGTGAAGCAATTTCAAGAGAAGCTAATGTAGACCAGGGTGCTATATGCCAATGTACACCAGACTGTACCCGATAATATAACCCTGGCTGTTAACCACTAATGAATACCTGAATTCTATCTGCCAATGTAGACCTTGGAGTTTTTCTTATTGTGAATGGTCCTGGAGAGCTCAAACAGTCAGGTAAAATAAATACTAAGGTACCGGATAGTGGTGAATACTGTGGAACGGCACAGGATGGTGACACTCCTTCCAACAAGAAAGGGACAGGAAAAGAGGCTTTTTGAAAGCAATGAGAGATAATAAATCAAACCAGTCAGTGGTCAAATAAAGTACTGAACCACCATTGACAACTTGTCCGGAACCGGTCCACAGTGTTGAATGCTGTTAAGAGGCCCAACATGACCAACAGACATCCCACACCCTTGTCTGTGAATCGGAGGCTATCACTTAAAAAGCCTAGGGGTGCACTTTCCATGACATGTTTTGGTCAAAATCCAGAAGCAAATGTGGGTGTACATTTTTTGAATGTCAATGTGCTTTTAGAGTTGAGTGACCATAACTTTCACAAAAAAATTGTAAAAACTGGCACTTTGGTGATAGTCCGGGTATTTTTTGTCTTTTTTGCATGGAATGTTCAGTCAGGTGGCAGGCTGTAGCACACAAACAAAAAGGTAGGTCAAAGCTTTTGAAGCAAGGCCAGAAGGAGAGCTAGAAGCCCAGAGTTTTCTGGAATGCTAAAGTGGACATAGATATGAAAGCCTCAATCTTGACATACTACTCAATGCCAGAAGGAAATAATCTGAACCGTCTCAATTAAGTCTTTCTCAGGGAGAGCATTTTACAAACAATAACAGGTACCATTGTTGGAGCTCAGATGTGCTTTTAACTATATAGCAGAGTTATCCGTTATCAGACTCCAGGAACCACATTACACAAATTGTCATGGGGCACAACTGGAATTTTCGTCTGTTTTTTGTACCTCAGAGCACGTTTGGCCACAGACTTTTGTGTGACACCCTTCTGTAATATGGATCTCACTGATGCACATTTTGCACCCATTAAATTCTTACAAGTAATTTCCTCATTTGCACTGGGCCCGGCCCCATGCAAATAAAGCAGCACCTTTGGTCCTACATTTGCACTGTATTACAGGTTCAGGGACAAAGAGGTGACTTGATTGTGCACCACATATAACACAGCACTCGGTAAGTGCACCCCAGAGACCATCCCTTCGAAGAGTAGCATGGAGATCATAGGGACTTCTCAGGCATCCCCTACAGGCAGGTGTGCTGGCACTCTGCACCCACCTGAGGGTATTGCTGCCCTCTCTTTAAAATGTGATTGGGTCTTCTGACAGTGAAAGTCACAGCAGTGGTTTTAAACCCCAAGACAGGGACAAACTACCAGAGCTTGTGCTTGTGCTGGGGATGGCACATTATTTTAAATATTCAGGATCAGTTTCCTGGTATTCGCTAGGTGCTCCTCTGTGCAGGCGTGAGGTTGCACTGTATGGCTTACATGGACCAACTGAGCAGAGCAGACATGTTCTTTGTCAAAATAAGTAAGTAGAAATCATTAACCATAATTTACATCCATTTTTACATGTTATTTTAATTTTAATTTTTTGGGGGGAATATGGGATGTTATTGTATATGTTTTTTATTTTTGACCTTGATTTTCTGTGTTTAAAAAAAAAAAAAACAGGGGTGGCACTGCTGAACCACTCTACCAGTTTCAGATTTTTTCTGATTCTTGCCATTCTTTAGCCTTTTCTCTGAACTATTACTTTATTTACTTTTGCTAATGCCTCTTATCCATTCTTTCCCAGCACAGTTCAACAGAAGGACCATCATTTAAGATGGATCTTAGTGAATGGTGCTGTTTTGTTGTGTGCCTCCTGTGATGGTGAGTCCTTCTGCCACATAGGGTTGTGTAGTGGTTGTTGCCCCACTGTAGGAGGTGAAACAAGTGTAGTAGCTAATGCTAGCATGAAGGAGCAAACAGAAATGGCCTATCAGCTTTGCAATAATGTGGTCCTTTAATGTGCATCTGGATGGTATTGTTCACCCAAATAAAAATGATGCTTAGGCGCTCATGACGAGTGACCTCTTAATTCTCATGGGGCTGATAACAGCAGTAAGGTGCCCCATCAGTATTATGCGATCCATGAGAACACTGAGGATCTCTTTACCTTCACCCTGAGAACCTCCTGGTGAAAGTCTGGACCAAAATGTGGAACTACTTGGGGAATCGGGTGCCGTGTTAATGATTCATGTGGTACTTACTAATTTCCAAGCGGATCCCCAGGGTCTTAATTGTAATGGGAATGACCTGTTCACCCCTTGAGCTTTATGTAGCATGACAAAAAGAACCACGAAACCAGCCGAAAGGAAGATTCTTCTAATGCTAAAATAAATAATGTAAAAACTCCAGTTATATGGGATTTTCATCAGGAATTGCACTATCTATCACAAATCAGGTTTCTTATTTGAAAGTTGCTGGATTAAATAAACAAGTAGGTAGTATGAAGATGAATTGGCAAAAAAGAAAAAAATATTTTGGATTGACTCATTAGACTTTTATAGCAGAGGTGGAAATAGCATTTTGATTTGTCATGTTTCCTTTGATTACTTTGTTGCAGTTTCACTGCAGAAATAGAATGCTGAACTGCCTGAAAGAGGAACAAGGCTCAGTTTAAGCTATAAGGATATGATGCCAAGAACAGAATAAGATTGGCCACCTTCTTGTGAGAATACCAGCTGCTGATATTGGAGTTATGGTAATCGGAACTTTCAATATGATAGCGCTCTTTAAAAAGTTTGAATTATAATTAACATCCTTTATGACATAACAAACACAATTTGAAATATTTATGACCCATAGTGAATCAATTTCTGTTCTATATTTTGATGTAATTTTCTTGATGAAGGGGTCAAAAGACCTTGCTTGAAATGCCATGAATATGACACAGAATGGATTAAATTATAACAAGTGGAATTTATGTTGAATTACAAGCAATTAAATGAAATTGGAAGAGACATACGAAACATTAAGGTGAAACGGTTTACAATTAATCGTTTTAATTCATTTACTGAAAGAGATTGTGGCGTGTGTCCAAGAAAGAAGTGCCTTTGAGAATTGAAAATATTGTTTTAGGGGGCTAACTTGATATCCTCTTTGCAAGGGCATCATAAATTGTATTTGAAAGTTGCATTTAGAATATGAACACTTAAAGAATTTAAAAATACTGCATTTTACTTGTGCCCTATGTACTTTTCTGGGCCTTGTATACAGGACTTTACCTGAGATGACCATTCAGGACTGTAGAGCATGCGTAGGAAACCAGCGGGCATACTAAATTCCACAAGGGCAGCTCATGGCCATGGGTGCTGGCTCATCCATATCCTAAAGGTGCAGATAGGATTCAAATGAGGTGCATATCGCTTGTAACAAGTGAGTCATCAAAACTACAAAGGACTCATCTGGTATGATATATATTAGATTAGATATATAGTACTGTGTGCATCGGACTAATCACATCACTATGTGTTTCAGCACTGATCGTTTCTAGTAGGGTTCAACCAAAATGTCCTGAATAAATGTCTGTGGCTTTATGAGTAGTGGTGTGTGGGGAGCGCCATTCGGCTGGCGGAGCTAACAGAATGTTTGGAACACCTCGCTCCACTTGAAGCACTGAGTTAGTCCAAAAACTCCGCTAGCCCCGTCAGAGGAGAGGAGCTAACCCGGTGCGCCCTGCAGACCAGTTATGGGCCACACAGTGCATAACTGGGCTGCAGCGCACACCAGAGCAGAGGCCAAAGGGAGGCAGCCGCTGTAGGCTCGTCACTGACGGATGAGGAGAAGAGGACTCCCTAGAAGGCCCAGGTAAGTCCTTGTCTCTTTCTTTTTTCATTGTTTGTGCACACTGGTACACAAACAAGGACTGAAAAGGCAGCCTTCGCTGCCTACGGCCCTAGCCTGAATTAAGGCCTGTGTACTGCACACAGGACAGGCCGGTGCACAAGATGCCTGAAACAGCAGCTTTCACTGCCTACAGCTCTGTCCTTAATGCACCCAATCTTGGAATTGCTAAGCAGGGTCGGGCCTGGCTAACCAGGCCCGACCCTGCTTAGCGCTTCCGAGATCTGGCGCATTCAGGACTCTGCGGGTCACGGACCTATGCCTCCGCGGAATTCCACTGAGCTTTTATTCAACTCTGCGGAGTTCTGTGGAGTCGGACTCCATGAACTCTGCTCAGGCCTACTTATGAGGTAACAGAGCATGAAACATGACAGCCATAGGAGAGGGACCACAGAACCCCTCAGGTTCAACTGGTCCTCCATGTGTTTACTATTCCTACTGATCCCAGTTCCCATAAAAAAAGGTCCAAAGTCATATAGGGGGCTATAGACAATTTTAATTCTCTAATACATCTGACACTACACCGACTATTATTACTGTCAAACCAGCACTTAACACTAGCAGTGAAAAGATCCTGACTAAAGACTCCCCATTAAAGGGCCCACTAGGCATTGCACTGCCCACCTAGTGTGGGAAAAAATCCTATGATGAAGCATGTCACCTAGGTGGGTGAGGATTCTTGACCCTGAAGGAAATTTTTCCATGCTTTCCTGAGGGGCCAACCACACTGTAGATCATACTATAAACATTTGGAATAGCAAACTAATACGTTTATCTCTAGTCTCTCCAGAATGTCACATTTCACAATTTCGTATTCAGGTGGTGAGGTTATGTGACAGTCTGTTAAGACCGCCCAGTCCTTCACTTTATGTATATTCATGAGACGATGATTCCTAGGTTCTGCTCTAGCTCTGCTAGTTCCTGAGAAGAGAGCCACATGTAGGAGTAATGGAGGACGTAGTGTAGCTACAGTGTTCTGGTCAGAGTTGGGTAGCTCTGGAACATTACCGTTGGCAGATGCGTACGCTCATTTTGTGCCAGATAGCAGATAGCCATCAGTAGTGTAACACAAGGTGATGGGGCCCCTATGCATAAAATCAAGAGGGGCCCCTGAGTCTCTTATACCTCACAGATATTCATTGGCCTTAGCCTGAATGGGAACCCGAGCTGCCCCTCATTCCACCTGTGCTGCATTGCACCCCTGACAGTCATGACAGGTTGCAGCTCGGATCTTGATTTCAGCATCTAACTCCCTCCGCATTTTCTAAAGTTGTACAATGCATTACAATGTCAATGCTGCAGCTCCTGCCCACCAGTCTCCCACATAAAAAAATGCTGGCCACTTACAGGCAATTTTACACCATCATGTTCATGGAGAGCAACACTGCTGCAGTACTCCCACCCAGGCCAGTCGAGGTACTGCATTTAACACTTAGATTAAATCTTGCACTACTACTATAGCCTACACTGTATGCTTACCATCCTCGCTGTACCTGTTCTGTGTATGTGAGGGAAACATGTACTGCAGCAGCTTGAGCTGTACCCCTTGTGTGCATGTGAGGGACGCTTGCACTGCTGCAGCTTGTGATGTACCTGTTCTGTGCATTTGAGGGAATATTGCACTGCTGCATCTTGTGTTGTACCCGTTCTGTGCATATGCAAGACACTTGCACTACTGCAGCTTGTGCTGTACCTGTTCTGTGCATGTGAGGGAAGCTGGCACTGTTGCAGCTTGAGGTGCACCCCTTCTGTGCATGTGAGGGAAGCTTGCACTGCTACATCTTGTGTTGTACCCGTTCTGTGCACATGCATGAGGCTTGCACTGCTGCAGCCTGTGCTGTACCTGTTCTGTGCATTTGAGGGAATATTGCACTGCTACATCTTGTGTTGTACCCGTTCTGTGCATATGCAAGACACTTGCACTACTGCAGCTTGTGCTGTACCTGTTCTGTGCATGTGAGGGAAGCTGGCACTGTTGCAGCTTGTGCTGTACTCATTCTGTGCATGTGAGGAAAGGGTGCACTGCTGCAGCTTGTGTTGGGCCCATTCAGTGGATCTGAGGGAATTTTGAACTGCTGCAGCTTCTGTTGAACCCATTCTGTGCTTGTGAGGGAAGCCTGAATTGCTCAAGCTTGTGCTGTACCGGTTCTGTGCATGTGAGGGACGCTTGCACTGCTGCAGCTTGTGATGTACCTGTTCTGTGCATTTGAGGGAATATTGCACTGCTGCATCTTGTGTTGTACCCGTTCTGTGCATATGCAAGACACTTGCACTACTGCAGCTTGTGCTGTACCTGTTCTGTGCATGTGAGGGAAGCTGGCACTGTTGCAGCTTGAGGTGCACCCCTTCTGTGCATGTGAGGGAAGCTTGCACTGCTACATCTTGTGTTGTACCCGTTCTGTGCACATGCATGAGGCTTGCACTGCTGCAGCCTGTGCTTTACCTGTTCTGTGCATTTGAGGGAATATTGCACTGCTACATCTTGTGTTGTACCCGTTCTGTGCATATGCAAGACACTTGCACTACTGCAGCTTGTGCTGTACCTGTTCTGTGCATGTGAGGGAAGCTGGCACTGTTGCAGCTTGTGCTGTACTCATTCTGTGCATGTGAGGAAAGGGTGCACTGCTGCAGCTTGTGTTGGGCCCATTCAGTGGATCTGAGGGAATTTTGAACTGCTGCAGCTTCTGTTGAACCCATTCTGTGCTTGTGAGGGAAGCCTGAATTGCTCAAGCTTGTGCTGTACCGGTTCTGTGCATGTGAGTGAAGCTTGCACTGCTGCAACTTGTGCAGTACCCATTCTGTGTGTGTGTGAGGGAAGCTCACCTGCCTGCCTTTTGAGCGCAAGAAAGGTGGACATACTGCTGCCTGTACTGTAAGTGTTCTATTTATAAGAGGGAAGCCTGAGAACAACCTTTCATTATACAAAAGCTCAGACTATTGGCTTTGTCGGTACTTGGTCCATGTACAAGAGGCACTGTCTTGTTTTATGGTGTCTTCCGAGCCCTGTGGACGTTTTCGATAAACCTACCACTTTTGCTTTTTTATCAATTGATTAGTAAAAGTGTGCATCCTAGCCAACTTTGTTTACCAAGTTGGTTCATCCCTCAACCTCGCCTTTGACCGCTCCCCTTGTTAAGGTAGTTCAAGCAGTGGGCATATTAACAAGCCCCATGAACCACCATGTCACCTTTTATGATGCTCCAGCACGTAGAGTGCAGAACCATATCGATGAGGCCACGCAAAGCCACCTTGCATGGCTTTTCATGTCCTCGTAGATATGTTGTAAGACAATGCAGCGCAAGTTGCTGCATTGCCTTACTCTGCACCCGGGGGGCTTTCAATGGGCGTTACGGTGGGTTTTCCCACACAACACCCATGGGTTTTGGTGCATTCCCAGATTTACAAGGCTCTCTAAACATGGGAATGAGTCAAAACCGTACCCCTCCCCAGGAGGGGCAGAGCGGGGAGAAATATCTCAATTTCTCCTCATGGGTTGTTTTTATGCAGGAAGGTGGCCCTTTCTGCACAAAAGGAATCCTTCCTGCAACGCAGGCACCCTTGCACCATGCATTAGCACTAGGCAGCCAAAATGGCATCAGCGTAGGGGGAGAGGACAGAAGTGCACCGTATTTCGTAAATACGGTGCATTTCTGCCCTTTACTTGCGGCGCTGCCCTGCACCACTTTGTAGTGAATACCCCCCATAGTTTCCGTCTTCAGTACTGACCAGATGCCTGCCTCCTTAGCACACACTGGAAGAACCAGACAGAAGGGCCAGTAAGCATGTTCAGCACCTGACATTCAGATAAACGAGAAATGTGACTCTCATGTCTCTAGAAAAGAACTTTCTGTGCCACCAAAGCGTTTCCCTACATTAGTAGACTCATTTAACTAGTAGGCACAATATAATTCATGAGCAGTTTTCGCACCATAGCTCCATTGTCAAGTCTGTAATTGCCTGAGACATTTCTGAAGGCTGTTTACGGACAGATAATTCGACACTGCACAAGGTGTGGAGACGGGCAGAAGCTGCAGCGCCAGGGAGGGCCGAGGACACCGAGGATGCCTGATCCGGATTTGTTTACCATTCTGTCTGTTCTCCATCCTTTCACTCCCTTCAGTGGTTCATCAGAGTCAACCACCTCGGGCAGACCTGGCTCTATTCCAAGGCTTTAATTGTGTGCCAGCCAAATTAACATCGTTCTAGTCTGACCTTCAAATATTTCCTTACCTTATTTTGTGAGTTCGAATACCTGTAGTCTCCAGTGTAATCTAGATCATGAAATGAAAGAGCATTGTTTTTCAGGAGGAGAATAAATGTGAAGAGAGAGATGATTTTAACTACAAAAATTAGTGTATGAGTGAGTCACTCTGGGACCTTCACACTATCAGGGACAAGCTCTGAGCGCCAGAGTGCATCTTCTGTTTCCACGCAATCTACGCATACATGTACTGGTGCAGTCTCACGTTACTGTCATCCCGAGTGCTTAATTTAAGCCGGTGGTTTCCGGTGCGAGGCACCTTTTTGAGATGGCACTTATTTTACTGAATCAGGCATTTACTGCGAGCAAAAGCCACATATCGGAAAGACGAAGGGAGAGAAAAAACGAAAACGCCTCACAAAGGGAGAAAGCAGAAAGCTGCCAGAGTGAGCTGAAGGGGCAGGGAGCTTCTGTAAATGGATTAAAGAGGCCCGAGGTGGCTTTAGGATAACGCCGCCTTCAGTATTCTGCGCTCCACATTTAAATGCAGCAGCCACGTGTTTCACATTTAAATGCAGCAGCCACGTGTTTCAGAAGAGAGCCTTTTGCACTGGCACGTTTTTCTTTACAAATTAAGCACTAGTCATTCCTAGAGATATCCAGTATGGTAGCAAAGATGCCATGGTGTTAAATTGACGAATCAGCACTCAGTGAGGTAAGACGTATTTTATTGATGCTCTGAAGTATACATACTGCCACAACCATGAACCTTGAGGCAATAGGCTCCAAGGGAAGAGAGAGGGAGACCCGTTTTGAGCATTCCCACAACAAGGCAATACAAAGGGCAGAGGTGTAGCTGTAATATGCTTGGTATTTATTATATTATTTGCTATTTCTGTTGTTCACATTTTACCCTGTACTGTCGCGTGTCTTGTCTTTTAATATTGTGTTCTCGAACTCACACAGCATAGCTAAACACTCTGTGTTCGAGTGTTTAGTCAGCTGTCAGTTGGTGACTGGCTCTCGACTCGGATGGTTGTGCCTTCGCTGTCGTGGGTCCCTACTATTTGGATTAAATTTTCTTGTTGGAGCAAACCACTTGAAGTTTCCAGGAAATCTTTTATTTAGTTATTTGGAGTGACACCATCTCCACATTTTTGGTACCAGGAGTGGGGTGAAGGAGCGCTTTCCAGGACAGTGCCAGGGACCCACCGACCAGAATGTCATTTTTCAACACTTGGATCCGGTAGACTGTGTACCAGGTTTCTGGGGTGAGAATAGTTTATTTTTGGATTTTCTTTCCAGTGTACTCAAAGCTGCTACCGTCAGACTGCTTGTGCTTGTCCGCGTGAGGTGCCAGCGTGTTCTAGGCAGTTACAGCCAGCAGTAGACCGTCCGCGTGTTGTAGAGCTTACCTTTTGCACGAGCTCCGGCTGTGGGTCCAGCTTCTTGAGTATTTTGCTACGTTACGTCACCCGCTTCGGCGTGCGCTTTCTCGTTAAAAAAAAACAAAAAACGATCGTCATGGCAACCAGTAAAACAGGAAGTACACGCGCTTGACAAGTACGCTCAGGAACAATTAGACGTGAGAGTTTACGACGTCCTAACGGCGCACAGTTGCAATGTGAAGATTTCTTCTCAGCATACATGTAAAGGATTTTCGCTTGTTTTTTTACTTTTTCCCTGATGATATTTGGAAATTTCTGCTTACATTTTAACCATTCAGGAACATTCTTTAACTTTTGTGAGGGCACTCTTCTGGCGAACAGGAACTTATTTTTGTACTCTAGTGGAGGCACTGGAGCACTAGACAGAGACCTTTTCTCTGACGTTTGAATTAAGAAATATCCACCCACCAGGAGGTTCTGTACACATGACTGTGGAGAGGGAATCCTATTTCTAATTTTCCTTTAATTTAGTACTCTTGTATCATGGCCTCCTCTCAAAGTGTTGTTCAACCTCCGCCCTTCTTACACAAAAATGGGAAACCTGACCTAAAATGGTCTGAGTGGCTGAGGAATTTTGAGAACTATCTTGTAGCCATTGATGCCACTACGTTTTCGCCGGCAAGGAAAATGGCTTTGTTGTTCAATCACTTGGGGGTAGCAGGCCAACGTGTCTTTGACAACTTACCACCTGTTCCTGCACCACTTTCTAATGATGTTATGTGGAATGAGTATGAGGAAGGAAAAGCAAGAATGATGAGACAGTATGCGGATGAATCCAGTGTTTTATTGGAGAGATTCAATTTCGCCATGTGTAAACAGGCTGCGGATGAGTCAGTTAAGGAGTATGTGGCTACATTGCGTGTTTTAGCTGCTAAATGTGATTTTGGGGCCAATGTAGATTTACATATTAGAGACCAATTTGTCTTTTACTGCTTTTCTAAAAGAATTCAGGAACGACTTTTGGCCTGTCGTAACCCGACTTTGGTAGAGACCATAGACATTGCTAAAAGCATTGAGGGATCTATAGTTTCTTCCAAAGCTATTTCCAACCTTAATCATTACACAGCGGTTAACTCTGTAGTGGATGAAGATTCTATTTGCACTGTTGTTGACAAATACCAGAAAATTAAGAGGAATTCTAGTCAAAGTAGGAGCATACCTGTCTGTTTCAGGTGTGGCTCTTATAATCACATTGGAAATTGTCCATCTTGTCCTGCATTGAACAAAAAATGCTTGAAATGTCGAAAAATTGGCCATTTCCAAAAAGTGTGCAGGATGGGAAAACTCAAGCCAGGTTCAGGTTCAAGTGCCAATGTATCCAAATTGCGAATTAGCAACGTATATACCACAAACTCTGAGAATGATGTTTCTGAATGCATGGGTAGACTTTCTAATGTTGTACTGACTGTTGACACACAAAATGATTTGAGTTTCGATGAAGTAAAAATCAAAGGGCCACTATGTGAGGCAAGTATAGGTGGTAAAAGATTAACAGTCATAGCTGACTCTGGAGCCCCAGTGACCATAATTTCTGATAGAACATACTTTGCTTTATGGCCAGATTCATCTGGGTTGCTGTCTCCCGACATCAATCCTAAGGCTTTAGGTGATCAGGACATAGACTTGTTAGGGTATTTTTGGTCAGATCTATCCATTTTAGGAAGAACGGCACATACCAAAGTCTATGTAGCAGTTAATGGTAGGAATATAGTTGGTTGGAGAGATCTGGCCAAACTTGGGATAATTCTATGTCCTGGGCATTGTACACCCATTAGGTTAGCTGACCCGCCGGTGTCTGATGCCTCTGTTTTGTCGGTGTTATCTCCTGAGGAAGTCTTTTGTGATTTAAAACTTAAATTTCCTAAAGTTTTTCAGGACATGGTTGGCAATGTCAAGGGTTTCGAGCACAATATCAGACTTAAGAAAGGAGCTTTGCCTGTGATTCACAAAGTAAGGCCAGTACCCTTGAGTGTCAGGCCAAAATTGAAGAAATTGCTGGACAAGTTGATTTGTGAAGGCATAATTGCCCCTACCGACTCTTCCGAGTGGGTTTCACCCATTGTCCTTACGAAGAAAAGATCAGGGGACTTGAGACTATGTGTGGATTTGAGGTCTCTCAATAAGAACATACTGATTGATTGCCATCCTCTTCCTCACATACAGGAGTTAGTTACTAGCATAGGGACCTCCAAGTATTTCTCCGCCATTGATCTGCACTCAGCATATCATCAGATACCTTTGAGTGTAACCTCTCAGTCACTCACTACTTTTGTAACCCCTTTTGGAGCGTATAAATATCGCAGGCTCCCTTTCGGGTTGGCGTCTGCAGCCAGCGTCTTTCAAAAAATGATGGATACCTTGTTTAGTGGATTAGACAATGTAGTAGCCTTCCAAGACGATATATTGGTACACACTGTTACCACGGAGGAGCATATTACCCTCTTGAGTAAAGTTTTTGACATCCTTCAATCTCATGGCATGACCATTAAAGCTGAAAAGTGTAAAATTCTAGCTGATCAAGTAGAGTACCTTGGTCATACCATTTCGGCAGAAGGGATAAAGCCGAAGTTCTGTCATTTAGAAGCCATTAAAAATGCTCCTGCACCATCAGATAAGGACACTTTGCGTTCTTTCTTGGGGCTCTGTGAATACTATGCGCGTTTTGTGCCTGGATATGCAATTATTGTTCAACCATTGAGGTCATTACTCAAGAAAGATCAAAAGTTTATTTGGGATGACTTGATGGATATCACCTTCAAAAAGGTGAAAGATTTAGTTTTATCTGCACCCTCACTAAAGCCTTTCATCCCATCGGGTGAGTCATTTGTAGCGGTTGATGCTAGTCTCAAAGGTTTAGGAGCTGTTTTTGGGCAGATAGTTAATGGAAAAGAAAATACAGTTACATTCGCTTCCCGGTCCCTTTCAGAAGCAGAGAAGAATTATAGCACCATTGAAAGGGAGGCCCTTGCTTGCGCATGGTCAGTTGAGAAGTTTAAAACATATATATGGGGCATGAAATGTGATGTGTTCACAGACCATAAGCCTTTGGTTTATCTTCTTAGCGGCAATGGCTTGGGGAAGGCTTCGGCTCGTTTAGTGCGTATTTTATCAAAATTACAGGAATACAACTTAAATGTCAAATACATCCGAGGAGGTATGAATGTTTGTGCTGACTGTTTATCTCGCATGCCACTGCAACTTGCTGGAAGTGAAACGGATAGTCAAGAGGATGAATGTGTGGTGGGCTTGGTGGAAGCAATTTCTGCTTGTGATGGCAGAATTACGACAGATGAGTGGAAAGCGGCCATGTCCACTGACAAAGTTCTAACTCGGTGGCTCATTTTATCAAATGTGGGTGGCCTTCAGAGAAAACTCTTGATAGAGTTATGAGAACTTTTAAACAGGTGTCGGGGGAATTGTCATGTAATAAGGAAGTTTGTATCAGAGGTAACCTTTTCATTCCCCCAGATGATCTTCGCCATAAGATCATTAATATTGCTCATCAAGGACATTTAGGAATTTCAGCTACAGAAAAGAAATTAAAAGCATCATATTGGTGGCCTGGACTACACGAACAAGTTACACACTTTATTGATAAGTGTGAACACTGTGTTGTTTCTGACAAACACTGGAAGAGTTACACCAAACCCTTATGCCCTGTTCCTTTTCCGACGAAGGCATGGGACACCTTAGCCATTGATTTTTCTGTGCCTTTCCTCATGTTACCGAGGGAAATTAAATTTTTGATTGTACTTATTGACTATTATTCTAAGTGGATATACCACTCTTTAGTTGAATCTGCTGACTCTGAATCGGTTATAAAATTTCTAGAAAGACTTTTCCAAGTAGAAGGTCCACTGACTACTATAATTTCTGACAATGGAGTTCACTTTTCATCTCGTAAGATGGAGTTTTAAAAAAAAAGATTTGGTGTAAAGCATTCTCAAGTAGCACTCTATAGTCCTGCCTCCAACGGTTTGGTGGAGAGGGCTAACCGCATTTTGAAAGAGGGTATTCAGACCTCTATTGCCATGAACGTGGATGTTTCCAGTTTTTTACAGGAAAAAATGTGGGCATACCATACCACTCCCCATTCTACCACAGAAGTGACTCCCTTCTTACTTCTTAGAGGAAGAGAAGCCATCACTAACTTGACTCCCACCTGGCTTCTACAGAACAGAAAATCTAAGGAAGGAGGGGAAGGTTTGATAGACTTGAATAAATTAAGAAGTACAGTAGAAAAGAAACAATTGGCACAGAAACAAAACTATGACTTCAGGAATAAAGTCAAAGATGTCATTATAAACGCTCAAGACTTTGTTTTAATCAAAAAACCACATAAAATCATGAAAGGGGAGTCCACGTTTTCCTTACCTGTTAAAGTCATCAAAGCCAATAAAAATTCTCTTTTATTAGAAGGAAAGGGATGGTGGGATAGGAACAACGTGGTTCCGGTATCTAAGCAACAAGATGAAATTTTCAGTAAGGTTTATTCAGAGCCTAATTTAAGTATTTCTGCTTTTCCCAATAGTTCTGATTCCTCAGACTTTTCCATTGAGAACAGTTTGTTGCAAGGAAAATTGACAATGGCAGAATCCATGCCTCCAACATCGACACAGACTTCTTTGAACATCATACCATATACTGCGACGCGAGATGAAACTATTCTGGCTGGTCAATCTGATTCAGTTGTTGATACGAGGGAATCTGGGAGCAAAGAAGAATGCTCTAGGTTCAAGCGTACCACCAAATTACCTTTTAGATTTCGTGATTACCTGTTGAATTGATTTAACCCTTAGTTTTTGTTTTGTTTCTGTTATGGGAAGGAGGTGATGTAATATGCTTGGTATTTATTATATTATTTGCTATTTCTGTTGTTCACATTTTTCCCTGTACTGTTGCGTGTCTTGTTGTCTTTTAATATTGTGTTCTCGAACTCACGCAGCATAGCTAAACACTCCGTGTTCGAGTGTTTAGTCAGCTGTCAGTTGGTGACTGGCTCTCGACTCGGATGGTTGTGCCTTCGCTGTCGTGGGTCCCTACTATTTGGATTAAATTTTCTTGTTGGAGCAAACCACTTGAAGTTTCCAGGAAATCTTTTATTTAGTTATTTGGAGTGACACCATCTCCACAGTAGCATCAAAGGAAAACAGAAGGCAAACACCCTGAATAGAAATGAGGTCGGGGAGTTACAGTAGGATGCCAGAGGGCCGGAATCACGTGAGACATGCGCTTGGGAGCTATTTTGATGGCAGTGACATGGGCGTCAGAGTAGAGGGGAGGGGAGGATGGGGGAGCATTTGCTGCTTCCTCGTTGCGCAGGAGGAGGGCGGTCTGAGGCCGGATGCAGCAGCTGTCTGCGGCCACCACGGCACCGCACACAGCTTCGGTTCCCAGGCCTGGCAGTAGCGGGTCTGGTATTTTTGGACCTTGTAATGCTGGGCTGGGAAATACCGGGTCTACGCAGAATAGATACATTTTCATCTTCAACAGAGTAATAAAGCGGAAGTTTTCTTCCACAGAAGTTGCCCTTTCCACAGATTTGACTTCTGGCATTGTCCGAAGGTAGTTTATACCCAAAATTCACACTGCCGTGCTGGGAGGGGAAGAGAGAGAAACTTACATATTGGTAATGTAGGATACCATCTCCCAGTTTAGAATGCACTGCACAATGGGAATCCTAGCACCCAATTGCTAATAGTATTATTGTGACCTTGTCCTCCTGCCCCAGAAGAAATACTCAATATTTTCGTGTGGACCTTCACATTCTCTATTGGTGTCATGCTTCATCATCGGGTCACACCCTGGTCCCTAAAAAACAGGGTGGGCTCAACCATATTCCAGGGAACTCTTTAGGTAATGTTCTAATCCTGACAGGGACTATAAATATTAAAAATACCTAGAAGTCTCCCCGATTTCCTTTTATTCTGGGTGCCACTGGTATGATTAAAATATGAATGAATTACTTGGGTGAATTAAAGGGGGGGTTACTAGCCCTATACCCTCAGACTAAGTCAACATGTTTCAGGCCTTCCTCACGGCCCATACAGTGTCTCAGGCTTTTGTCAGGATGGATTGTTGATCCCTGTTCCCTATTATGTGTCAACATCTCTGTTTACTCTATAATTTTGTGTCTGTCACTCGTCAATTGTGACAACAAAGGACATAAAACAAACATCAACAGGTCAGGCTGGCCTACTTGCCTGTGCCCTAGATGGATAGGCATGCATTTGAGCCCTCCTAGGTGCATAATACCACTGCATACAGGCTGGTGGGAAACCTCCTTGTAGTCACACTCACTCCAAGGGTTGCTTGTCGCACTAAGCCCACAGTGCGTCTGAAAGTGCAATACATGTTTCCCAGTAACACAGTGAATGTTGCAACCATTGAAACTGAGTTATTGGCATGGGTGTTCTACCACAAATTATTTTATCAAATTATCAACCTACTGATATATTCAGTTAATAGTACAGACTACAATATATTGGAAGAGCAAAAATGATAATAGTAAATCTTCACCTTACTTTGGTAGTGGATATTATGGACATGGTATAACTGCAGGCTGATATTTCAACCACAATACTGTCACTTAAAGCCACAGGAATGGGACCAGCTTTTGAACTATTACTCAATGTCCATACTTCATCCATTTCGATCCATTTGTAACCCTCCCAATCCGTGCCTGGTCACCAAATGTCAGACCAGGCGTTAAGGGACCAGTGGACCCATTTCCATGGTTAAACACCTTTGAATGGATCCACAGGTGCCTTCTTGAAGCTCCAGGAACACTCCCACCCCCACTGGAGGATGGGGACCCCATCCCAGGTATGTCCAGGAAAGCATTTTTTAATTTTTTTTTATTTTTTTTTTTGCCATCAGGGGCCCTAACTTGGGGCTCCCTGCAAGGATGCAATGGCCATTGGGGTGGTGGGCATGACTCCTATCTTTCCTAAGACAGGAATCATGTTTTTGGTGGTTGTGTGCCAGGAAATGGCGCTAGTCTGGTTAGAGGTATGTATTTGCCTCTAACCAGGCTGGAGTCATTTTTTGACGCACAACCCCCTCCTTCCTAACGCCACCCTCACCCAGCTAGCATCTTTTTTTAAGAAGCTAGCCTGAGTTTAGTGTCGGCTTGCGCTATTCCTTTAATATGATGCCTGGCTGGCGCAGTGGAATGGAGCAAGCCGGCGCTATACTTTTTGCCGCAAAAGCACGCAAACGCAGTTTTGCGGCAAAAAGTATAAATCTGGGCCGTAGTTTATGAGCAAACTGATAAAAATCGGGCAACTGTTCTTCTAAGCTCTTCCCATAAGTCCATCTTTACCCTCAATAACTCTTTAACTTCTTTTGGAACTTCATCTTTAACATTTGCGTCTAAGCAATCTTTTTGATACCTCCAAAAGAATGACTTGCAATACCTGTACAACTTCTACCATATCTATTTCTCCACATCTCGGTTAATGTCATTATCTATTGGAAAAGAGGGGCATAACTGACTTGTCCGCAGCAAGTTGTTTACTTTTCAGGCAGAAATAATATTTAAAAATTATAATTTTGTAATTGAGAGCTCATCCAGCAATACACTGGTAACCAGCAGTTTATAATGAGTGTATAAATTACACCAAATATACTGTCTGGGGTGATCTACAGGCTAGATGCAGACCAGAGGTTTTTTATCCATTGCCTCTATCTACATTCTGTTTTATTCAGTGTTTTAGTGGCACTTGCGACATTCTGGTCATGTATACCTGACATTTGTTTATGACTATCTATGCTTACATCCTCAGTAATGAAATTCAACTTCCCTGCCAGAATATTTCAAAGTTAGTGAAGAGATAGTGACTGTTTTGACATATTTTACCGTGATACAATTTTGTCTGTTCTGTAAATGTTTTCTAGAGGTTCTATGACTTCAGAAACGTTTTGTTGCAGAGGAAAAAGGTAAGTAAAGTACTAGGTAGGAAAGAGATGGAGTCCAAGTATGAGAGGTTTCGCGCCAAGAAACAGGTTAATGATGCAGAATTGAGATGGTTGACAATGATGTGTCCAGTGTATAGACGGGAGACTAAGGGCCTGATTACGACCTTGGTGGATGGGATACTCCATCACAAATGTGACGGACATCCTGCCCGCCGTTTTACAAGTTCCATAGGATATAATTGAACTTATAATACAGTGGATGGGATATCCGTCTGGTTTGTGACGGAGTACCCAATCCGTCAATGTCATAATCAGGCCCTAAAGGATCTTCAGTAGAGGCTCTAGGAGGGTCACATATTTCACCCTTTAAAGCCACCCCACCTGCTGCAGCTCAGCTGGCAGTGAATACAGTAAAAACAGATTACATACCACATTGTATCACCTTCAAGACCTTCTGCATAAGGTGCGCTGCATTACAATTAGGGTGTGGTATCAGAGTATGGTTGTCAGAATCAGTTTGACATAACTATCTTGCAGTAAATATCAATTTTAAAAAAAACATATCGGCCTTTTGGAGAATATAATATAAAACCTGCACTAGATAAAAAAAAAATTTGTAAAAAATATGTAGGACCAAATATTTATGTCAGACAGTATTTCTGTATATGGTATTATGACCTACAACCACATTCATGTTACAAAATACCTGCAAGAAAAAATGGACACCTCTCAGGGTCAAAAAGGAACAGAAGTAAAAGATTCCAGTATCAAACAGGAGCAAAACTGCCAATGCGACTTTCTTGTGCCTAGCTCATAGAGTCTAGCAACAAATTCCTGAAAGTGTACTTCCTTGCCTTCTGAAAAAAACTCAAAACACACCTTTTTTGACCAACCAGCTTATGATCCCTGTATATAGTTACTGATAATTGAATGTTTTCTAATGCTATATTGTTACCATGCTTATTAGATATAAATCACCCTATTCCCCCAGGGACTAGGGCTGTACTCTATAAATACTGTAAATAACGGTAGTCACAAAAGATCAAAGTGCTTGTTATTAATGAGGACATTCACACCATTTGGCTAAAGCTAAGGAGAATCCCAAACTCAAGCTAGCATGTAAACATTGTGGCTATAAAGGAATGTGATGGTGACAAATTCAGATTTTGGGGTTTTATCCATGATATTATATTTAGAAAATATAATGTGTTAGGGAAAATGTTTGAATCCAATAAACAAGTTCAAGGGTGAGGGAGAGTGGAGCAAGGATGACTTGACGCATGCAGAATGACTTCGAAGCAGTAGCACTGCATTCAGTTCCTGAGCTCAGCACCCCTTCCTACAGAGTCTCCTGGCGGGGCCTTCTCGACTCCCTGCTTCCTGTGGCTTCTTTCGTAAGGCAGAAAATCCGGACCTCTGCTCCCTGGTTTGATGATTCTCTTCTAGCCTTGAGGAGACATTGTATGTGCTTATAACACAGCTGGTGTAGGCAGTATGATCAGCAGCACAAAGCAAAATTTAAAACTGCTTTGAGGGACTATCATAAGGCCCGTCAAGCTGCCCGATCTGCTTTGTACACTCAAAAGATCAATAAATCCCATAATCTTCAAGAGATCTTTTTCAAATAGTGAAATCTCTCATCGATCCCAGCAATATCTCCCTACCCTTTTCTCTTTCTTTGGCCAACTGGGATAAACAGGTTTATTTTTTTTTTAACACAGTGGACGGCATGCATTCTTCTTTCACTACAGACGATTGCCTCATTACTGGGTAATGTCATGCTCTTGAAACATACTTCTCTTCTCTTCATTTTCTTAATAAAAGTAATTCTTTGGTAATTTTAAATATGATTAAGACTGGCTCTCCCCTAGATCATCTTCCATCTGAGTTCTTAAAAAGGTCCAGCACTATTTTTTCTATTTTTTGAAATTACTTAACTTCTATGTGTGCAGGTAGGGTCCCCTTGGCTAGGAAACATGCCTTGGCGGTTCCTTTTTAAACTACTCTGTGCCTTCTAATTTCCATCCCAACTTGCTCCTACTGATCTGCTTGAAGTTCCTAAAAACACATATCAGTCGTCAGTTGTCTGAATATCTTGAATTGAATGACCGCCATCATCCATCGCAAATGTGTTTTCACCCAGCTCACAGCAATTAATCTGCGCTCTTAGGTGTAACTGATAATCTGAAACTAATTCTGGTGATTGAGGAACTGCAGGCTTGACTCTTCTAGACCTGATCACAGCCTTCTCGACTGTGGCAACTTTGGTTCCGTAAGAATACAAGCAGATTGTGGCACTAAGGGCACAGCTCTGCTGTGGTTTCACTCATTTTTAAAGAATTGATCTTTTCAAGTGGTTTCTAAGACTTTTGTGTACTCAGGTAAGCCACTGCTGTATGGGGTTCCTCAGGGTTCTTCCTTGAGCCCAACATTGTTTAACGTTTATGCCATCCCTTTGGCGACATAGTAAGAGCCTACGGTCTTACTCTATTTCTTATGATGATGACAGACAAATCGTTGTCTCTCTACACTCAGTGGATGCTACCTTACCGTCCAGCTTGAGTGTGTGTTTAACAGAGGTCACACACTGGATGTGAAGAAACTGTCTTAAACCTAAAGGCAATAAGGCAGAAGTGCTAGTGTTGGGGAATCAGCACAATTTGCGTATTACTAGGTTTCTGCCGGTCAGCCCGGTGGAAACAGTGCGGCGTCTTTGACCTGGCACCCTCAGATCGCCACCGTAAGTTTGGCGTTCTCAAGACCGACAACCTTGTATTCAGGCCCTTAGGCTTCTATATTGATAAAAAAAATTGACTATGGACTTTCAAATCAACAAAGTAGCCACTGGCTGCTTTGGCTTACTAAGATGTTTAATAAGATGCACTCGTTACTGCTAGTCACCCCCTAGAGGACTATTCAGCCTTTAATTATTTCACGCCTTGACTATTGCAATGTCCTATATTTAGGAGCTACTAAGTCTGCTATGAAAAGACTCCAAACTCTACAGAATGTGGAAGCTCACTTTCTCTGACATATTACAAAATTTGAGTCAATCTTGATGCATCTACGGGAGCTTCATTGGATCTCGATTGACAAGCAAATTAAGTTTAAGGCCCTCTGTTACATGCATAAAGCTATGACTAAGGGACTGATTTAGAGTTTGGCGGAGGGGCTTAGTCCGTCATAAACGTGTCAGATATCCCTTCCACCATATTACAATTTCATTATAGCCTATGGAGTTCGTACTACGGCAGAGGGGATATCCGTCACATTTTTGACGCAGTAGCCTGTCTGCCAAACTTTAAATCACACCCTAAGCCTGGCCTTCAGTTCCTCAGTGGGTTGATCCATCCTTATCTCCTCGAACGACCTCTGTGCTTGGCAAGTAGAAATCTAGCAGTGATCCCGCAGTTCAAACAGGCAAGAATAGGGTATCGTTCTTTTACCTTCCTATGACTAAAACTATGGAATTACCTTTCTCTCAGGCTGCAACTCTGTCCCTCTTATGTGAAGTTTAAAAAGATTTTAAAACGTGCTGTTTTTTAAAAATATTGCTGTCTGATCTCTTGTCTCTTGCAGTGCTGGGACTCTTCCCCATGCGCTTTACAAATTAATTAAATTGAATTAAATTAAATTGAGAGTGACTGGCCTTTAGACACACAGAGCTTTAGGAGCAAACTGTGGGCCCCCCTTTGCCCATCCTTGCACCTCCAGAACCCACAGTGCTAGCTTGAGGTAGTGTGCTGTTGAAATGGGCAGAACACCTGACCTCTGGCTATGTCCTGTGTCCAGACATTGTCAACCCAGAATCAGTTAAGTAGGGCCATCAGCAGTCCGTAGCGAGCCCTGGCATCAGACAGCATGAACCAAGAACACACACCTTATGCCTATAGGTGGGGAACTCTGAAATGGAAGTAATAAGCATCTGTGCATGGCCTCAACATCTGTGGATCTCTTTTTGAAGTCCTCAAATTCAAAATCACTCCCTCTGTGCTTTCCAGTATCCAGGGGGCCGGAAATTGATTTACTGTATCCAAGAATATCAGCTAAATCCTCTGATTCTGAAATGTAAAATAATGTTTTTTAACTTCTGTGACCACCCTCATACAACCCAGGATTGAGAGTGCTCCCTCAACACCTTATATGTCTCATTTTCCTTTGCACAATGCTGGATCCTGAAATCCAAGGGAGACTCTTAAATCTTTTATATGATTTAATAGCAGGTGCAACAAAATGTTCTTGTTTCAGAAGACCAATCAACATTTTGGAATTCGTGGAGCTATAAAAACCTAACTGACTAATAAAAGAAAAACGTATTTTGCCAATC
This sequence comes from Pleurodeles waltl, assembly GCF_031143425.1. Lineage (NCBI taxonomy): Eukaryota > Metazoa > Chordata > Amphibia > Caudata > Salamandridae > Pleurodeles > Pleurodeles waltl. Next base: position 871,066,044 of record NC_090439.1, read on the forward strand.
ATAATTGTTTATATATTTTTTTTAATGTTTGACCCTTAGATGAGCTGCATGAATTTGCCCAAATATACAAAAGAGTAACACTTCGATCTCACCTGACTCCTTTTGTAGCACTTTGAGGGGAATATTTGCAGAAACATGTTGCAGCGGTGATGTACTCTCTCTAAGTGTGTATCCCTCATGGAGTTTGAAGATGTGGTTGAAGTAGGTGGGTGAACTGAGTGGGAAAAGAAGTTCCTACTACCCACAAAGAGCTATGGATAGTCAAGGGCCAGCTATGCCTAGGAACAAGAACCTCTTTCTATGCAATTCACTGTCAATTCGTCTGATAGTAGATGTCAGTAGTCAAAGGCTTGTTTCGTCAGCTTGATCTTCAAAGGTTTTATGAAGAGTAGGCGATTTGGTTCTGCTCGGAGAGAGCCACTCAGCAGGTATTAGACACGTATGTGGCCCAGGATCCAGAAACACTTTTCTCTGTGATTAATCTAGTTTCAATTTATGAAGAATGCAATTTTTAGCAAACAACACAGGTTAAGAGTGAAACCATTGTCTATCCTGATGTAACCTCGGTGCTTCAGCATGAGAACTGCATAAGGTCAGGCTCTAGGAGTGGATTGTTAGAGGGTGGAGTTGCACGCAAGTCACGGGTCTGTCCCAGAGCTCCCCTCTGAATACTGGTAAATGCAGTTCAAGGTAGTCCATAACTCACAGTTTTTCTCGTAGTTGTTTGAATGTTGAAGCACAGCCAGTACTATTAGCCCTTCACACCAGCCTTTTTTTCTTCCAACCTCTATTGGGGACAACATGACCTGCTATTTAGTGTTTGTGGATGAATGCCAAACAGCTCCTCTGCTCAGGTTCCTGATTCTGAAATTTAGGTTAGGACGTGGCCTTGTTGAAGTAAGCTAAAAAAGTGTTACAGTTCCATCCTTGTTGTAGATTGTTTGGTACAATGTTGGTAAATATAAAACATGTTTTATTAAAAAAGGAATACCTTGTTTCATACAGTGAAAATGTATCATGAAGGTGAGAAATAAGGAACTAGATTACTAGAATTATGGATGGATATATTTAAAGAGAAAGTAAAAATGCTGTGAAGCGTACAATTAACAGTTACAAAATAAAACACTTTGTACAGTAGGTTCTTAACAGTTTCTATCTTCAGATTTGGTAACTCTGAAGGTTTGCAACCTCTAAAACACTTGTTGAAATGTACTAAAGCCAATAGCATTTCGAAAAATGTTTTCCAAAAGGGTAAATGGGTTTAGAAAACAATAAGGAATCGGTATTTGTATAGGGCGTGTTTACGGCGTCCCTTCCAAGTACCTATTCTTTATGGTATGTATTTATGTTAACGATCAAAAGCTGTTCTCAAAACAATAATATTTTACCAACAACTCAAAGGAGGCGGTAACTCATATCCACAGACTGGAAGGGGTCCCTAACAGACACCCTTCCCCTTTTTGAATTTCGACACACATGGTTGTTTTTGGAGTAAAAGGTTTTTTTTTTGTAGCTTTTAATGTTTTTTTTATTAAACACATCCCTTTTTAGTTCGAGGCCTACCAGGCAGCTCAGCTGTCTGGTTTGCTAAAGATTTCTTGAAGACATTTAGAGGGCTTTCCTGGGAATGCATTCTGCCCATTTCTTTGTGATTTGTAACTCACATTTGCTTTCTTTCTATTTGCTGGCTTTATTTGCTTTAGACTACCCAGCTTGAGTTTGTTCTTTCCTGGAGCACAGCCTGTTTACAAGGACCACTTGTATTCTTTAAATCTTGTTCTTATCTTGTCACGTTTGCTGTGCACTCAGAAACAGAGGTCAGATGTCAGCATTTGTTTTTCGAGGGAGGTTGGTGTTTACTTTTCTTTTCCTGACTTCAAACTAAGCGGATTTATGGGAAAATCATACTGGTGACTGAATGTATGCTGGAGGAAGGCTGTACAATGTTGTTTTATTTTAGCATATAACAAAATGTGAAGGTCTGTAAATGAACTGAGCAGAAATTTCAGAATATATCTGAGTTATGAAAGCACAAATCAAGCATGTTTTTTGTTAATTTTGAAGTGTGGTGGAAACAAATATTTTATTACGATCAAAACAAATCAATACACTAGGTGATGACATTTCCACACATTATCATTTGTGTGTTTTATACAAAAAAACTATGTTTCCAGTCTGCATCACTGCACTCTACTCTGCACCACTCCACTCTATGCCACTCTACCCTACTGTGCACCACTGCGCAGTACACCACTCCAGTCTAGGCTACTTCACTCTACTCTGCAACAATCCACTCTGTGCTACGCCACTTTATGCCACTCTGCTCTGCAACACTGCACTATGTGTCAGTGCACTTTATGCCATCCACTCTATGCCACTCTCATCTACTCTGCACTATTGCACTTTACTCCATTGCACTCTATGCCAACTACTTTATGCCACTGCACTCTACGCCACTCTACACTACTGCACTGTACCCTGCACCACTCCACTCTATGCCACTCCACTCTGCATCACTGCACCCTACTCTGCACCACTACACTCTGCACCACTGCACTCCACACCTCTCTACTCTACACCACTCTACTCTAGGCCAAACCATTCTATGCCACTCTACTATACTCTGTGCAACTGCACTTTTCACCAATGCACAGTACACCACTCCAGCCTAGGTCACTCCATTCTACTCTGTACCAGTACACTCTAAGCCACTCCACTCTACACCACTCTAGTCTGCAACACTGCACTCTATGCCAATACACTGTACTCTGTATCACTCCACTCTATGTCAATGCACTCTTTGACAATCCACTCTACTCTGCACCACTGCACTCCACGCCATTGCACTCTGCGCCACTCTACTTTACACCACTGCATTCTATGCCACTCTGTGCAACTGCACTGTACCCTGTGCTACTACACTCTACCTTGCACCACTTCACTGTACACCACTTCACTCTACTCTGAAACAATCTATTCTACACCACCACACTCTACGCCACTCTACTGCAGTCTGTGCCACTCCACTCTCTGTCAGACTACTCTACGTCACTGCACTGTGCATCACTGCAGTCAGTGGTGCACCACTTCACTCTACTCTACTCTGCACCATTTTACATCACTGCACTCTACACCACTCTACTCTATCAACTGCACTCGATGCCACTGCACTCTATACCACTTTACTAAAAATCAGTGCACTCAGTGCCACTGCACACTATGCCAATCTACTCTGGACCACTGTACTCTATGCCACTATGCTCTACTCTATGTCATTGCACTGTATGCCAAAGCACTCTACGCCACTCTACACCACTCCACTCTATGACACTCTACTCTGCAGCACTGCGCTCTCAGCCACTCTTCTCTGCACCACTGTACTCTATGCCATTGCACTCCACTCTGCATCTTTCTGCTCTATGCCACTCTACTGCACCCTATGCCAATGCATTGTACATCACTACAATCTATGTCACTCTACTCTGAAATACTCAACTCTACGCCATTGCGCTCTAGGCCAATCCACTCTAAGATACTCTAATCTATTTGCACTGCTACATCCTATGACATTGCACTGTATGCCACTCTACACTACGCCACTGCACTTTACACAACATCACTGCACTCTATCCTACATCACTTCACTCTATGCTGCTTCACTCTACTCTGAAACAATCTTCTGTATGCCACTACACTAAATGATACTGCAGTCTGTGTCACCCTACCCCACTCTGCACCACTCCACACTACACCACTGCAATCTACACAATGCCACTCCACTCTATGCCACTCTACTCTGCACCACTCTACTGTGCGTCACTACAGTCTATGCTATTCTACTGCAAACTACTACATTCTACACCACTGTACTCTACACCAATGCACTATACACCACTTTACTCAAAACAAGTGCACCCTATGCCACTGCACTCTATTCTGCTGTGCACCGCTGTACTCTACACCACTGCTGTCTGCGCCACTCTGCTCAATTCCACTGCACTGTATCCCATTGCACTCTGTGCCAATGCACTCTGCACCATTCTATGCCACTCTACTCTAAGCCACTGCACTTTATACCACTCTACTCTACGCCACTTTACTGAATGCCGTTGCACTTTACCCTGCACTACTCCACTGTACCTTGCACCACTTCAAGTCATTTCACTTCACTCTTAACCCCTCTGTGCCCAGGACGTAACCGTTTTGTCCAAGTAGGGGCCCTCGGAGGAAGCGCTAGCGCTCCCCCTGGGGGCCTTGCAACCCCCTCCCCTGGGCAGGGATGGAAGGGGAAATTGCTTCCCCTTCCACCCCCACTCCCACTCCCCCTGTGGCGTCTGATGACGTCAGTGCATGATTGTGCACCAACCTCATCAGAGGCCTACCCCTCAGCATGGATCGGAGGAGAAATGCAAAAGCTTTTTTCCTCCGATCATGTGGAGGGGCAGAGAGAGGTACCAAAGGAAAGGAAAGACATTTCCTTTCCTTTGATGTCTCTCGAAGCGATCGGGCAGCAGAAATGCCACTAGACGCCAGGGAAATTGTTTGCTTTTTATTTTTGAATAAGGGCCGCTCCCCAGAGGGGCAATTAATTTTTAGGCCATTTCTACATCCCCCCTATTATAATTAGGGCGATCTGCCCCTGGAGGGGCAGAAACCCTTAGAAACCACGGATCTTTCTTTTTGTTTGTGTTTATTTTTTTATATGACGGGAGCGACCCCTTAGGCAAGGGTCGCTCCCCTGGGGGCAAAATTAACTCTAGGCCATTTTTGCCCCCATTGGGGGCATATCGGACTATTTTTATTAGGCCAATTTGCCCCCAAGGGGGGCAGAAACCACTAGACACAGGGATTTTATTTGGTCAGTTTCACGTGAGGGGAGCGACCCCTTTTTGGCCTATTGTAATTAGGCCGATCTGCCTCTAGACACTAGGGATTTCTTTTGTTGCTTATTTTATGTTTTTTATATGTGGGGACCGACCCCTAAAGCAAGGGTCACTCCCCTGGTGGGCAAATTGTCTTTAGGCCACTTCTGCCCACCTTGGGGGCAGATCTGCCTATTTTTTTTACACCAATCTGTCCCCCACTAGACACCAGGTATTTTAATTTTTTTGCAGCCATTTCACGCAAGAGAAGCGACCCCTTAGGTAAGGGTTGTTCCCCTGTGGGGAAAATTTATTTTAGGCCATATCTGCCCCCAAGGGGGGCAGAAACCACTAGACCCTGGGGATTATTTTTTTTGTGCCAATTTCACGCAAGGGGAGTGTCCCCTAGGAAAGGGTCGCTCCCCTTGGGGGGGCAAATTTATTTTAGGCCATTTCTGTTCCCCTTGGGGGCAGATCGTCCTATTTCTATTAGGCCGATCTGCCCACGGGAGGGCAGAAACCACTTCCCCACCAGGGATTGGTGTGTGTGTATGTGCATGTTTTGTTTGGGGGGGAAACCCCTTGGGCAAGGGTTGCTCCCCATGGGGGCACATTACTGTTGGGCATATCTGCCCCCTTTGGGGGGCAGATCGGCCTAGTTTTCGAAGGCCCATCTCCCCCCAAGCGGGCAGAAAGCCCACCAGAGACCAGGGAAGATTTTTTTCTCAAAATAAGAGGGTGGGGGTATGCCCATACCCCCACCCGAAGAAATGGGGCCAAAGTTGTTCTGCCCGATCCACACCCAGGCGGTGGAGGGGGAGTCTACTAGATGCCAAGGATAAAAAAAAAAAATAGTGGGGTGGTTTCTACCAACCAGTATGGGCATGGTTATGCCCCCACCCCAACTGAAGGGGGTAGCAGTCCTTCAGCTCTCCTCCACACACTAAAACATCTTATCCCACGGCAAGCAAGAGGACATTTGATTATTTTGGGATCTGGTTTTACATTTGGGCCATGAGAGCTTGGCTAACTCTCAAAATTGTCCCACTTGGAATGGTGAAGGCTGCACTTTTTGGGCTTTGGGGCGCTGCCATGTACAAAAATCCACAAGACCTCGACACATCTGAAAACTAAACATTTGGATGAGTCCAGGGTGGTGTGCTTCACATGCACCCGCACCATTTTCTTACCAACAATGCCGTGCAAACCTCCAACTTTACTGGGACTCACACATTTTTTCCACATTTTTGTGATGGAACCTTCCGGAATCTGATGGAATCCACAAAATTCCTACCACCCAGCATTGTCTCATCTATAATGATAAAAATTCTGCCCCACTTGTCAGCCTAGAATTTTTCTTTTCTTTTTTCAAACTGCCCTTTTGGACCCACTTGGTTCCCCCTCAATTTCAACATGTTTTTGGCTCTTCCCTGTCACAGGCACTTGACCCACCTACACAAGTGAGGTATCATTTTTACTGGGAGACTGAGGGGAACGTTAAGTGGTAGAAAATTTGTCCTGGTGCGGTGATTCCACACAGAAATGTCTGAAAATGTTGATTTATTAGCTAAATTTGAGGTTTGCTGAGGATTCTGGGTAAGAAAACACTAGGGGATCAATGCAAGTCACACCTCCCTGGACTCCCTTGGGTGTCTAGTTTTCAGAAATGTCTGGGTTTGGTAGGTTTCCCTGTATGGCTGCTGAGCCCAGGACCAAAAACGCAGGTGTCTCCATCCATTACCCCCCCCCCCCCATACCCCTGCCCACTAAAACAGGTAGTGGTATATTTGATAATTTTGATGTGTCCACATACTGTTTTGGGGCATTTCCTTTCGCGGGCACTAGGCCTACCCACACAAGTGAGGTACCATTTTTATCAGGAGACGTGGGGGAACGCTGGGTGGAAGGAAATTTGTGGCTCCTCTCAGATTCCAGACTTTCTGTCACCGAAATGTGAGGAAAAAGTGTTTTGGGACAAATTTTGAAGTTTGCAAAGGATTCTGGGTAACAGAACCTGGTGAGAGCCCCACAAGTCACCCCATCCTGAATTCCCCTAGGTGTCTAGTTTTCAGAAATGCACAGGTTTGGTAGGTTTCCCTAGGTGCTGACTGAGCTAAAGGCCAACATCTACAGCTTGGCACTTTCCAAAAATCAGCTTTGTTTTCTTTGGGAAAATGTGATGTGTCCATGTTGTGTTTTGGGGAATTTCCTGTTGTGAGCACTAGGTCTACCCACACAAGTGAGGTACCATTTTTATCAGGAGACTTGGGGGAACGCTGGGTGGAAGGAAATTTGTGGCTCCTCTTAGATTCCAGAACTTTCTGTCACTGATGTGAGGAACAAGTGTTTTTTTGGCCAAATATTTAGGTTTGCAAAGGATTCTGGGTAACAGACCATGGTGAGAGCCCCACAAGTCACCCCATCTTGGATTCCCCTTGGTGTCTAGTTTTCAAAAATGTGCAGTTTTGGTAGGTTTTCCTAGGTGCCAGCTGAGCTAGATAGAGGCCAAATTCACAGCTAGGCACTTTGCAAAAAACAGCTCTGTTTTCTTTGGGAAAATGTGATGTGTGAACATTGTGTTTTGGGGCATTTCCTGTCGCAGGCGCTAGGCCTACCCACACAAGTGAGATACCTTTTTTATCGGGAGACTTGGGGGAACGCTGGGTGGAAAGACATTTGTGGCTTTTCTCAGATTCCAGAACTTTCTGTCACCAAAATGTGAGGAAGAAAAGTGGGTTTTTTGGCCAAATTTTGAGGTTTGCAAAGGATTCTGGGTAACAGAACCTGGTGAGAGCCCCACAAGTCACCCCATCTTGGATTCTGCTAGGTGTTTAGTTTTCAAAAATGCATAGGTTTGGTAGGTTTCCCTAGGTTCCGGCTGAGGTAGAGATCAAAATCCACAACTAGGCACTTTCCAAAAAACACGTCAGTTTTAATGTAAAAATGTGATGTGGCTATGTTGCGTTTCCTGTCGTAGGCATTAGGCCTACCCATGCAAGTGAGGTACCATTTGTATCGGGAGACTTGGGGGAACACAGAATAGCAGAACAAGTGTTTTTTCTCATTGTCTTGATGTATATTTATTCCTTCCAAACGTAATACAGTGTATAAAAAAAGACGCCTATTTGAGAAATGCCCTGTAATTCACATGCTAGTATGGGGACCCCAGAATTCAGAGATGTGCAAATAACCACTGCTTCTCAACACCTTATCTTGTGCCCATTTTGGAAATACAATGGTTTTCTTGATACCTATTTTTCACTCTTAATATTTTACCAAACAAATTGCTGTATACCCCGTATAGAATGAAAACCCTTTGCAAGGTGCAGCTCAATTATTGACTCTGGGTATCTAGGGAACTTGATAAACCTACAAGCCCTATATATCCTCACAACCAGAAGAGTCCAGCAGACATAACGGTATATTGCTTTTACAAATCTGACATCGCTGACAAAAGGTTGCAGAGTAAAACGTGGAGAAAAATGGCTGTTTTTTTCAGCTCAATTTCAATATTTTTTAATTTCAGCTGTGTAGGAAAAGCTTGTAAGATCTACACAAATGACCCCTTGTTCAATTCAGAATTTTGTCTACTTTTTAGAAATGTTTAGCTCTCCGGGATCCAGCATTAGTTTCATACCCATTTCTGTCACTAACTGGAAGGAGGCTAGAAGCACAAAAAATAGTAAAAAAAGGGGTATGTCCCAGTAAAATGCCAAAATTATGTTGAAAAATTTGGTTTTCTGATTCAAGTCTGCCTGTTCTTGAAAGCTGGGAACATGGTGATTTTACCACTGCAAACCCTTTGTTGATGCCATTTTCAGGGAAAATACCACAAGCCTTCTTCTGTAGCCCGTTTTTCCAATTTAAAAAAATAAATAAATAAATTGCTGTACTTCAGCTTATTTTTTGGTCTCCTTCAGGGGAACCCACAAACTCTGGGTACCTCTAGAATCCATAGGATATTGGAAAAAAAGGAAGCAAATTTGGCCTGGGTAGCTTATGTGGACAAAAAGTTATGGGGGCCTAAGCGTGAACTGCCCCGAATAGCCAAAAAAAGGCCTGTCACCTGAGGGGGGAAAAGGCCTGGCAGTGAAGAGGTTTAAACAGTCTACTCTACGCCACTGCCCCTACAACACTGTACTCCACTCTGCACTGCTCTACTGTAAGCCACTCCACTCTACACCACTCGACATTACACCACTGCAGTCTACACCACTGTAATCAATGCTGCACCACTTCACTCTGTCAGTCTACTCTGCACCACTCTACTCGACACAACTACACTCTATGCCACTCTACTGTCTGTCACTGCATTCTATACCAATGTACTCTGCACCATTTTACTAAAAAACAATGGACTCTACACGACTGCACTCTGTGCCAGACTAGCCAGAGTGATCTGCACCACTGCACTCTATGCCACTGTACTCTACTCTGCAACTCTCTATGCCACTGTACTATATGCCATCTCTCTCTAGGACACTCTACTCCACGACACTACAGTCAATGATACTTCACTCTGACACTCTACTCCACTCCATGTCCCTCCACTTCATGTCACTCACTCTACACTCCTACACTCCACACTACGCCCCTCCACTCCACGCCATTCCACGCTATGATACTTTACTCTAGGCCACTCTACTCTACACCACATCACTCCACTCTGACACTCTATGCCAGTCTATGGCACTTTACTCTATGCCACTCCACTCTACACCTCTCCATTTGACTATAGGTCACTCTACTATGCTCTGCACAACTCCTCTATGACACTCAATGCTACTGTTCTTCACTCTACGCCACTTCACTCTATGCCACTCCACTCCATGACACAGTATGCCACTTCACTCTCTGGCAGTCTATGCCACTTCACTCTACTCTACCTTACTCCACTCTATGACACTCTACAAAACTCTGCCCCGCTCTATGGCATTCCACTCTACTACACTACACCACTCCATGCCACTCCATTCCACTACAGTCAACTCTGTTCTACACCACTCTACTCTACTCCACTCTACACAATTCCTCTATGCCATTCTATGTTTCTTTTCTCCACTCTACACCTCTCCACTCTGCTGTACTATGCCACTTGACACTAGGTCACTGCACTCTATGCACTCCAGTCTACACAGTGTCACTCCACTCTGCACCAATCGACTTTACACCACTGCACTCTATGCCACTCTATTCTACATCATTGCACTCATTGTCTCTGCACTCTATGCCAGTGCACTCTACACAACTTTACTTAATACCAATGTACTCTATTCCACTCCAATCTAGGACACTATGCCACTCCACGACACTCTTCGCCACTCTATGCCCTTCTACTCTACAATGCTCTATTCCTTCCATAACACTCCACGCCACCTCATGACACTCCACTTCATTCCATGCCACTCCATGACAATCCACTCTACTTTACATCACTCTATGCCACTTCAGGACACTCCACTCTATGCCACTCTCTTTCACGCCACTAACTTTTAGCCATGCTGAACAGTATCCACACAGGTGTATAACATAGCTAAAACACAATGGCAGAGCCAATAGCTCTTTCATAGGCAAGACCTATTGGCTTTGCCAATGCTTTTTCCTTTAAGAAAACAGGCTACATTTAAAAAAAAAAAAAAAAGATTGCGTCATTTAAAAATAATCACACACTCTGTGACCTGCTGACCCCATCAGGCCACCATCTCTGTGCTTGTGGCCAATCGTAGCGGGTTGGAATTTGCAACCTACCTCATGTACCTTGATGAGGTATGTCAAATTAACACCCACTATGATTCTTTATTTTGTGAATTGGCCTATTAGAGCATGGGTCGGTTTGCAAAATCAAAACCAATTGGATGTTTTGTACATGAAGCTTCAAGTGGATAGTTTTAATGTGTTAATTATAAATTGCTGCTGTAAGACACAGACATGTTTAAATAATGGTGTGATTTACTGTATGTCTTTTATACAAAATAAGAATCTGATTCACATATCTAATTATGCCCGTGAGTATGACGCTAACATAATTTACAGGACCAACTTCACATTTTGCACCTCTAAATGTAGTTACTACGCTTAAAATTCTGCGGGAGCGTCCAGTTTTAAGACATTTTCTCCAAAGTGCAGGATGTGACCATTTCAGGTCAAGGTCACCGATAAAAGGTGGGGAACACCACAGATCGACTAGTTGGGGATATTAACAGTGGCTTAACGAAACTTGTGGGGTCCCCCTGCAAAGAACATGGAGTCCCCTCCCCCCCTCCCCCCGGCTCACTCAGGCCAGGTGCTGAGGGGGCCTCCTGGAGGAACCCGGGGGAAGCCGGGCACTTTGTTAAGCCACTGGATATTAATACACCTTCCCACCATGAAACTAAGAAGAAGAATTATATTTGTAACACAATCACGCATCAGTCTTGCTGAATAAAAATCGTTTGCCTCTTCGACATGTTTACAGCTTTGAAAGGTTTGTTCTCATTAGTCCTAGGAGGGGCAGGGGAAGCTTGCCATGATCAGGGACTCGCTGGCAATCCCAGAAAGGGCGCAGTATAATGTTTTATTGTGTATTATCCGGTTAACCAAAATAGCTGAAAACCCTACAATGAGCCAGTGTATTTCAAGTGTTTTACTTTCAGTAAAAAATCCCAGGAGGAAGAATAAACATGACTAAAAGAACCAACAATTAGTAGCCAAGAAATACAGTGAATGTCAGTACCCAGCCTCGCTATCACAACGCGAGGAAGGGATTCCAGATGTTCACCGTCTACTGTTTGTTTACAACACCCACGATTCACTGATGAGGTCGTGTTTACACTCACATTTGAACATTTTGGGTGTTCCAGGATGTTCTTGTGGCGCAGCCTGCCAATCATTTTTGCAGCACAAACTAAGTACATTTTTAGAAAGTGATGGACAGTACTTCTTGTTGTACCAGTCCTTTCAGCAAATCAAACTGATAAAATGCTAAGCTTCACTTGCAGTCTTAAGCGCTGCAGATTGATTCTCTCTTTTCTGTTAATTGGACAAAATAATTTACTTTTCCAAAATGTCTACGAGCTAAACACCTTTACGTCGAGCAATTACAGTGGTCTTATACCCGGTGTGAATACATTTTGGGAAAACCAGGAACTAGTTTATGTCACCTGGGGCTGTGCATGGACAGAGAAGAAAGACTGGATGTCTGGTGAAACTTGCACTCTGGAGTCAGGAGGTCTGGTGCCCACAGATAATTCATCCAAAACGGAATATCTCCCCTTCCTGGTGCCAGAGGGTTTGTTGGTCTCACTGTCATCTTTTGGAAAGGAGAAAGGGGATTTTTGTCATACTCTGACTACCATTTAACTGAGAGACCTGCCTATCTCTGTGACCTGCTGGTCCGCTGACAGTCATCCCGGGGACCAGAACAGGAGGGTTTATGAAGCCCCTGCAGCCAAGTTGTCTCTCTTTTTCTCTTGATGCGCCTTGCGTGATACTCCTGGTGCACTGGTGTGAAGAATAGAGGAGAGTTGCTCCTGCTGTGTCTGCAAGGCCCAGCTAGGATCTAGCACATAAGGCAGATCAGGTCACCTGGCGGTGATCCCCAATAAGAGCACCTACAGGACGGTGCATTTCTCCTACCTGGAGGCTTCCGATTCCATGATGTATTGTGGCCACTGGCTGATCCTGCACCATCTCAGCAAACGCCTACTTATGGGGCATACTTGACGAGCAAACCTTATCTCCTGCTACCTCACCTGCCACGCGGGACCAAGAGGCGTCCTAAAGCCAGACATCCCATCCTTTGGGAACTGACTGTCCATCCTGATGGGGCTCCCCACAGATATTCAGAGAGTGCCTCGGAGGCATTTAGTTGTTATCCAAGTCCTCATCACTTTGCAGCACTTGGCGACCATTCTTTGATGGTAACTGCACCAGCACACCACTCGCTTTAGTATCCCACCTATTTGTTTCCCTCTTCAGTTTGGGCCGCTATTGGCAGGGTCCAGATGGTTTCTACCTTACCTCCCACCACATTGGTCAGTAGTTCTGGGTTGCACCTTGAACCGTTTCGTATATCTTGATTAAGGGATGTTTTGCCTGCCATCTGGGCCACCACAGACCCAACTCTCCACCAAGGTCACTCTGACTGAGCTTTCCTTACTGGCCTGGAGATTGGGCTGCTACTCACACCCCTCACAACTTTAAACGGACTCAACCACTGCCGTTGGCCCCAAACTGTACAACCTACCTTGGTCACATCCTATTTCACAGAATTTAAAAGTCCTAAAAGAGTCCAACTGATCGCTGAGATTCCCGAACAATGGGTAAGTGATAAACTCCAGGGAAGGGATTAAGTATTTGGGGCCTGTTGGTGGCCTTCTGTGTAGTTTACTGCACACTTGGCCTACCCTTTACCTCTGCAAAGGAGGCGACAATAAAACCCGTTTCTTTGTTCCATGTAACCTTTCTCCATTTTGCTTGTTCTACATACCTTGACCTGTGGGTGTGTGCCACGGATGCGGGAACCTACTAATCTATTTCTCGATCATGTGCCACGGGACCTAAACCATCACCTGAGTGCCTAGCAACCTGCAAACCCATTCAATCAGTACATTCATTCTCACCAATCGCGAAGAAGCACTCACTACAGCGCAGAGCGCAGTCAGGAATTTGACGCCTCAGAACGCGCTCCTGCGGTTTTGACCCCAATGCATTTCAGCATTTTCAACTTGGTGAAATTTAGAAAGCAAAAAAAATCCCAACTGTTTCCTCAACGTGCGGATTTTGATGCAATACGTCCCAAAAGCTGCATGTTAGCCCCCATTATCGGGTGCAATATTGTAGTAAGGGTTTATTTATTGGACTCAATAAATTCCGAGGCAGCGGAGTCCGATTTGATCGGGTCAGATAAATATCAGCCCAGACAGTGGGCACTCGTAAAGAGGGCCGAAGAGTGCTAAAATACCCGTCCATATTTCACCTACTCTCATCATGTGAGTACGTAAGATTCGGTGGATGCTCTTAGTGGGAAACTGTCAAAGGGGCACTAAGCAAGGGCACAGAATGCAAATTGTGTTCACGCACGTAGAATAATAGGAATATGTTTGCAGGAGATTTGGTATCCGATGACTAATAACCTGACATTAGGGCGCTCGAGGGCATCAATACATTTGAAATTCAATAAGGTACGGGGAGGAATAGTTTGGGAAAATACTTCTGCTGGTACAAGAAGAATGAAACAGAAAAAGCGGCCTTTTCACATCCTACAAGCAGGCGCTTGCAATTTACACAAGTGAGGGCTACACAAGTGAGGGGCTACACAAGTGAGGGCTACACAAGTGAGGGGTTACACAAGTGAGGGGCTACACAAGTGAGGGGTTACACAAGTGAGGGGCTACACAAGTGAGGGGTTACACAAGTGAGGGGTTACACAAGTGAGGGGCTACACAAGTGAGGGGCTACACAAGTGAGGGGTTACACAAGTGAGGGGTTACACAAACAGGAGAACGCCGGCCGTCTATACCCGGAAATCTAGGAGTTCATATTGAAGGCAGAGCTTGCCTTAGTTTTCCAGGAGTAAGTCGTGCTTCCTGCTCCTTGTCTGGACGATTAGCTGTCAGTATTAATAGAGGCAAGTGTTAAGTATAACAGTGCCTTTCTACATTACTTTATTCATCAGAGTGAAAAAACATCTGCTGCAGTCTACAATATATTGAGCTCATTATTTAAGTTTCCCAAACTAACTACCATAAATCCATCTTTCTGTTGCAAGCATTTTCATGGTGGAAAACGACAAATTTGTGAATCCAGTTCCGACACTGTGGGGGTTACCAAAGGTTGCACTTGGCCACATAAACACCCTCCACCCACTTACCACTCCGATCCTTCAATTGCTGTACCCCCTCTGTGGTTATTCAAATGAAAAAGTTCACTTAATCACCTGGGAGGCCACAAATCTAGAACTGAGTAAACTGTGACTTTTTGCTGATACCTTTATGAATCAGCCCCAAAGGGTCTGATTTAGAGTTTGGCAGATGGTCTCCTCTGTCACAAATGTGAAGGATATCCTGTGCATTGTGTTACAAGTCCATTAGAGCCTATGTCACTTATAGTAAACTTCGCACTTGTATAGCGCACTACTCACCCGTTAGGGTCTCAAGGTGCTGTACGCATACCGCTGTGGAACCCCTCCTGGCTTGTCCCTGTGAGGCACCCACTCCTGGACAGCCTCAGGGTGAAGCCAAGCATCCAAACGCTGTGAGGGCCGTTGTGAAGATTAAGCAAGCTATTGCCCAGAGTTACAGAGTGGGACCCATTAATTAGATTAGGCACCGAGGCGAGAATTATCTGGTCCAAGGGAATTGAGCCCACGACCCCCCGAGGTCTTAGTGAGGCGGACAGTGTGAGAAAGTGTAATATTAGTTGGAGTGGTTGTAAGATCTCACCTTGTAATAATGTTACTATTCTGTTTCACGCCCAGTTAGGTTAGCGTGATTTAAATCTTAGCCCAGTCCTGGGTTGCTGTGGGACAGAGCAGCCAGGCTTAACTCAAAAGGAAATGTGTATATCATCTATCAGACCCAAAACATTTAATAAGTAAGAAACACTGCACAATAAAAATATACCTCTAGTTTATAAAAAAGTGCATATTTTGATCTTTAAATGAACAGCTTAACAATAAAGATTTGATGAATGGAACCGGAGTTATTATTTTTGAAAGGTTATCATATATCTCTGCAATTTACTCAAAAGTTTCATAAATCACTCCACTTGTAGCAGCAGTTTATGAGCCCTGAACGCAGGGCTCTGGGCCAGAGTCTAGGACTCTATCTCCCAGGCTGCACCAGCAGGGTTGGGGGCAACACCATTTGTAAGTGGTCAGCAGTGCACTTTGCAAATGCAGGACACAGCCTTAGCTTCTGTGTTCCAGGAGCTTAATAGGAGGCTAGCCAACTGACCCATGAAGTCCACTCACGAGCCCTTTGCACAAGTGGGAGCACAACCCATAGGGGGTCTCTCCCCATGACTTTAACAGCAGACGCAGGCTTCTCTTTCTAAAGACCCATCTTTCTTCAGCAGGTGCAGATTTTCTTAGTGTAGCCTTTCTTTCTGAGGCCCACAGGTTCAGCAGGTGCAGTTCTTTTTCTGATCTTTCCAAGTCCAGAAGTGTTCTAAGGCTGGTCATCAGGGGTGCCATTTTTATTCCAATTTTGAGTTTTTGGGTGGGGAGGATTCCCTAACAAATTAGGCCAAAATTTCCATGGGCAACCCTACCCACTCTTACATCACTTCCTGGGGATTGGCACTAAACAATCCTGCAGTGCATCTCCCTGCTCAAAACTCTGAAGTGTGTCCAGTAAAATGACCACCTGATCCTCGAAAACTTGTTCTGCAATGGGTTTCCCCACTTGAGGAGATGCAAGGCTGTCTACCTAGACAAAGGAGAGGGCAGCCTAAAGTGTAAGTCGCATTTGCCTGAGACAGTTGGCTGGCCCTTAGAAACTTAGCCATCTGTGACCAGAGTCCTCTGACCATCCTGTCAGGAGAAAGTCACACCTCCTTCCACCAACAGGCTTTTGTTCCCCTTTCCTGGGAGCTATTCACTCCTCCTGGCAGGAGAACAGCAGGCTGTCTCAAGTGTCAAAGGCTGTACTTTAATCAGAAAGGGCTACTAGAACCTTTCGGTCAAAAAAGTGATGGATTTCTAAAGTGATTAATTTGCACCGGTGGTTGAAGGTGATGGGCATCAGCATTCATTTTTAGGGATGCAAACTCATTTTTCATCATTAGACTCTGAACCAGAGCAAGATAGAGAAGGCCAGAAAAGGGAGGAAGGAGTAGGAGACAGATAGCAAAACAGACACAAAGAGAAACATCAGAGATGCAGAAGAGCCAACAAGAATAAGAAAAAAAGGCAGGAAGTGTAGGGTCGTGGAAGAAAGAGGCTTGAGGTGGCATCAAGACAAGGCAACCTTGCTATTCAGCAACCCTTGCAGTAGAGGTCTCCAAAGAAAAAGTTTGGCCCCCTGTACTTATTGTTATTTGTTTATTTATGTTACAAATTAAGTGGTGAATGGAAAGAAGGCACTTGGGGATTCATACTAAATATTGAAAAAATGAAGGAACTAGCTGTTCATTGCTTCATTGCTGCAGAGGATAGAAATTGCCAAATGAGTGGGAAAACAACCATTTTAATCAGTCCCTCCCAGCCCATAACTGACAATGATAGCGTGGAGCAAAATGTGAATTGTGCTCTAAGTGCCCAGGCTGTGCTCCCTAGATTGCCATCATGTAGATTATTTGCAGAATGATAAACATTAATCCCTAGATATTTTAATATTGTAATTTCCCATGGTAACCTGGCTTCCAAATGTATCTGCTGAGGTAAAGAATACCCTGATCTAAAAGGGAAAATACAGCATTTGGACATATTAACATGCAATCTGGATATGCTGGCAAAAATCACCCTGAAGTTCTGCAATAGAAGTGAGATCCATTTGTGCATCCTTGATATAAAATAAAATATCATCAGCAGAGAAAGATGTAATTTGTTGTGTATCTCGGATTGTGATCCTCCATTGGCTCCATTACACTGCGACATAGTCATGAAGGGTTCCATCAACACTGCAAATAGCAAGGGTGGGAAAGGGCAGCCTTGGCGAGTGCCCACGCCCAGTGCAAATGAGTTCAAAATACATTAATTCATTTTAACTCTGATATTTGGGTTGCATATAAAAGGCAAACTCATTTATGCCAATTCAGTCCAGCCCAGTTCGTGCCTATACCCTGTGCATGCATCCCCAACACGAGGAGTCTAAAGCTTTCTCCAAATCAAGGACAACACATGCTGCATTTGGAAAAATCTCAGATGTACTGATCATGTGATTATTTTATATTAGGTAATGAATTAGAAAGAATACATGCAGTCAAGAAATAGTAATTCAATTGACCCCTAAAATGCACAGAATAAAGTACCTAAGACTTCTCATAGGATACAGAGATGTTCATAGTGGACTGTTGGACGGGTAATATAAGCCACAACACGTATAGATGGATCCCATGAACAACATAGAAATAAAGTCCTACTGAGTTTATAATAAAAGCTAGTTCCTCAGCCCAAAGTAAACAGAGGAGCATAGAGAGGAGGGTGCTGGCCACCACAAGGAAGGTATATCCAGACTCTCTGATTAATGCATATCTTAAGAAGGAGGCCTAATAGTATGTAGAAGGTGATGTGTGGTGCATCACTCTGTCAGATGCGTCCACCACTATGGAGGCCAATGCTGGATAGTCCCATAGGCACCTCACACAGTAAGAGCGCATGTTCACACCATTTTCACTCTCACTGTCCTCCGTTTGTAGAGGAAATCAAGGATAGCACAATAGAATTCAAATATAATAAGGTATAAGGATTTCCAGTTAGCAAAGGATATTAAAACGTCAAAGCAAGTCATCAACAAATTGTGTCACCGGCGTTTCCAAGGACTCCACATCCATTACCTACAAGGACAGCCCATTATCAGAAATACTAGATCCAGATGAAAGTAAAATTGGAGTTGCAGGGAGTTCATGAATCAATACCACTGCTGCCACTGCTATGCATTGCTCCCGTTGGGCCCCTACAAGGTGCTAACCAACAGTGCATTTTCCAGACCATTGCTGGGAAATGATCAATGGAAAGGGGCGAAGACAAGGGGATGGGAGAGGCAGCAGTGGCAGTATTGTCCATGGATTAAACTCAGCCCCATGCTGATTCAAGAACAATGAAGAAATGGGAATGATGACTATCTGAGATCTTCAATTTCACCAGGAATAGTAATGCATACTTAAGGCACAGTGATCGCAGGTTTATTTTCACCTGCATAAAAGAAGATTACCTACGTTTCATAGCTAATGTGTAATCTGGAAAAATCATAATTTTGACATTATCACTCTTGATCTGACCTTTCTTCTGGGTTTCCAACAGAAGTGCGTCTTGGCCTTTGTAATAAAAGATATTGGCTACCAAGGACTGAGGTTGTGAACTACGGGGAGAATGTCATACCAGAACACAGTGAGGGCGTCCTACAACAAAACATGCAGATGAGTTCAGGGCTGTGTCTGTATTCAGCCATTTCTCAAGGAAATTAGTAGCATCATCACCCTCCAAACAACCTGTAAGTCCAATAAGGCAGATATTAATACAACAGGGGCAGCCCTTCGCATCCTCCAGCCTAACATCCATAATGCACAATTGGGATGAGTACACTGAGATAAACAGTACAGGGGTCAAAGCCACAGTGGCAAGCGTATTCCAAGCGACTTTGTCCAACAGCCTTCATTGATTCCCGTGCAGCAAGGCAAAATCAGTGGGGTTTGTGCATCCACTTTGTCCTCTAAGTCAAAACAGGACTCTGCTGTCACCGCAGAGGTCATGTAGAGTCACAGGTGGATTGTCCAGACCACCTCGAGGGGCATCAGAAGGCAGTACTCATGATAGGTCCATGGAGTTAGCCTGTGCTCAACAAGGCGATTGCTAGTCACAGATGGAACAAGTTTACGTGTGTCTCGTGACTTGTCCACTTGTCACAGCAACTCTGGCAAGCTAGGCAAGGTGTACACAAAGGAGGTTAATGCGACAAAAAGCAAAGCTCTGGACCCACCACAGTAGTATAAAATGCCATTCCATCACTTGCCCGCCTCACCCAGTGTACCAACTTTTAGCCTCTTAAAAAACATTAGACAGATTCATTAGAGGTACGAGCACCCAAGATGTCCTGTAGTGGATATGAGAGACGACAATATACCAGGGTTTACCGGCTCAAGGAGACACTCCAGCTGCCGGCATCCCCAGCACATCAAAAACTAAGAGCACTTAGGCAGAGTAGAAAGGGAGCAAACTTTGTGGGTGGTTACCATCATCCATAGGGGCACGGGGGACCCACTCAGGAAGGGAAGAGCGTACACCACTCCTTCTCCTTGAGACCGACCCTATCCAGCTTTGAACCACAACTGCAACCTATATTCACAGAATCTGCAACAATAAAATATTTCACCAATAACACTGCAAAACGGTAACAATGGAACTGCAATGATCACAACCCAACAACCAGAACACTATTGTGCACTACTGCAACTATGATACCACCACATCGCGTTCCAACAACACTGTATAACGGCAACAACACTTCAACACAATAACTATAACTCTACAAATGAAACCAGGCATACCTACACCACACTTATAAAACACTATTATAAAGCAGTGCTTAATTTGTGCTTATTGTTTCTGATGCTGATCACCAGCACTTATTTTTGAGGGCCGGCGCTTATTCTTCTTCCTCAAGCATTTGCTGCGAACAAAAGAAACATATGGGAAAAACAGATGAAGGGAAAAGCGAACAAGCGTCACAAAGGGAGAAAGTAGAAAGCTGCCAGAGTGAGCTGAAGGGACAGCGAGTGGCTTTATATGGATTGAAGAGGCCCGAGATGGCTTCAGGCCTTCATAGTTGCAGTATTCCAAGTTCACACATTTAATTGCAGCAGCCGCGTGTTTAAGAGGAGAGCTTTGGACACCGGCACCTTTTTATTTACTAAATTCAGTACTGTTACAAAGCCAAACATCTTACATTTTACAAAGCATGATATAACTGAAAAGGTATGTAGGTTCTTAGAAAGTAAATATTGTCTACTCCTCCTGTCTTCAAATCTTTAACTTGGAGCGCAATTACATTTATTTTAGAATTCGCAGCGCTAAATTCTGACCTTATCTGTGTGCCATGCAAACTGATCAAACAGAGAACATATTAAAGAAAATCATATTTTTAAGAAATCAGGATTATGTTCCTGGATAGGAAGATGAATAGTTATGTAGAAGTCTCTTGGGATGCGTTTGACACTAGTCGCTTGAGAACGTTTCATGCAAAAAATGGTTTCCTTTTTCTTTCGATTCTCTGGAGTTAATCAATGCAATAAGTTATCTGCTCCAAAAACGTCCTCTTGTGCGGTAGGACATTCCTCGTTTTTGCGGATTATCCGCCCTGAAGTACTAGGTGCCTTGAATGTTTAAAGCCAGCCCCGTAAAATCTAGTTGACAGTGCTATCTGCTCATCCCCAGGCTATAAGGGACATCCTTTATAGAGTTTATGACCGGTGAAAACAAAAATAGCTTGTTGAAGAGTGTTACACTCGCTATCATTATACATTTATATATTAGAGGAATTAGCATGGAGAAGAGAAAGCGATATATTCATGTGGAAAAGTCCATATTTTTGTCTGGAGAAAAAAAGATGGAGATTTGTGTTGTTTACCACAGAGATCATCATTTGCTGTGGGTTAATCATGAACCGTGGACAACTCCGTTTAATGGCATCCCTGAGTATTTGTTTCTTTGCACTTCTGTTACTTTGCCGATTTACAAGCCGGGCTGTTCATTACTTGCTGCGGTGGGCCCGAGGATGAGAATCACGATTTAATATTTATGTAGGAACGTGCTTTTAGGTATTTTTCAGGAGCAAGCAGACAATTCACCCTTTTCCCAGGGCTGCATTAATGGGGATGATTGAACGGGTTTGTCACAGGACCAAAGGAATCCTGGGGGGGGAGGATACTGTTAAGTTCATGGCAGTTTGGTGGCGGGCCTCTCCTTTGCAGCAAAGTAGGGTCGCCAAGAAGTCACACCCCTATGTCTCAGCTCTCCATCATTTCACATTGTTGCCTTCCACAAAACCACGTGCTACACTCATGAATACAGAAACCTTCTAAACTAGATCAAAACATTTCCGAGAGAAAACAGAATTGAAACAATTTAACTAGGGATCGGAAAGGCATAAATGTAATTCAGTTGTTGATCACTTTGGCAATAATGTACTAGTACAAGCAGAATGCATTTTAGAGATTAAAAAATGAGTTTTAAAATGTTTTGTGCTAGATCTAAGAAATAAACGATTACTAACTTGTAATTTTAAGCAACTTCAAGTCAGTGCATTTGTCAAAATGAACTGCAGTTCAGATATAAAAAAACGTTTTCTACGAAGGAGCAAAACGGATTACTTTACATACTTTTTGGTAAATTACTCAAAGCAGTAATGTAAAGACTAACATGCTCTTGCATTAAATGAAATTGGTATTCAAAATATTCGGAGCTATCTTTACCCAACTCAGTGGTAACCATCGCATTACTCCCTAGGCTTTCCCACTGCAATTAATACCTGTGGACTGAAGAGTAATCCCTTTCACCAGTCACTTGATAGCAACAGTGGTCATCATTTCAGTGGCAGATGAGGTTTTTCAGTAGCTCAATAACATAAGTGACTCATTATTAGCAAGAGCTCAATATTCTTAGCAGCTCAGTATAATCGGTGGCTTAGTATCATCAGTGGATTCGCATTGTTCTCATAAAGAGACCAACACATTTCCATTATGAAAACAGCATCCTAAATGGTCAAACAAGAAAAACATGCTGTAATTCTAAAAATACCTAAAAAATTGAAAAGTCTTGTAACTGTTAGAGGATGTTGGGGTATATGTGAAAAAAAAGCGTACACTCGATAGGTTACTAGAAACTTCAAACAAAGATATTTATGACTAAGGGCCTCATTACGAGTTTGGCAGTTGGACAAACCGACCACCAGACTCGTGGTGGTCTCCTCACCAGCCCCATTACAAGGTTTCCACTGGGCTGACCAGTTGAAACCACGATTTCCATCAGTCAGTCCACTGGAAACTGTGCGGTGGCTCGAGGACAATGCCATCACACACGGGGAGCGGAGGGGGCCCCCTGTGGCACCCAGTACTGGTGTACCGCCAGACTTTCCATGGCTGCCATGGAAAGGCTGGTGGTAAGAATAGTTGTAATCAGCCAGGCTGAGTTCAGTGCCGCTGTGGCTGAGACCAACCCAGACGGTAGTCTTGTGGTGGTCCGACCGCCAGGGACGTAATGTGGCGGTCAGACCGCTGGTCCGACCGTCACCAAAAGGCTGGCGGTCCTTGGACCGCCAGCCTCGTAATGAGACCTTTAGTCAAGAGCATGGTACAAATTTTAAAGGTGTATTTACAATCCCTTTTTTACAGAAATTACAGATATTCTGATCAGATTTTGTGCGTTACCACTTCCCTCTATTACTCTGCAGAAGAGTCTCCGCTTCCCTGTCCTGACACTTAGGGCCAGATGTAGGAAGCAGTTTGCACGTCGCAAACAGTGAATTTCGCTGTTTGCGATGTGCAAAATGCACTTTGGAATTCACAAAACCCATTTTGCGATTCGGTAACCTGGTTACCAAATCGCAAAACGGGTTTGCGAGTCGCAATTAGGAAGGAGTGTCCCCTTTCTAATTGCGAGTCGCAGTGCAATGCAGGATTGCTTTGTGACCGCGAATGCGGTCGCAAACCAACCGCAGTTTACACCCATTTGAAATGAAACAAAAAACTTTTCATTTTTCGTTTTTGTAATGCATCTCGTTTTCGTTTAAGGAAAACGGGCTGCATTACAAAAAAAAAAACTGCTTTATTAAAAAGCAGTCACAGACATGGTGGTCTGCTGTCCGCAGCAGGCCACCATCCCTGTAAATGCCGCCACTTGCAAGGGGGTCGCAAATTGTGACCCACCTCATGAATATTCATGAGGTGGGCCTTTGTGACCCCCTTGCGAGTCGCAGATGATGTCAGGGACACCATCCAACATTCCGAATTGCGACTCGCAACTTGCGGGTCGCAATTCGGAAGTTTGCTACATCTGACCCTAAGAAACAATTTTCATGAACAATGACCTTGAAATGCAAACGAGTATTTCTGTGGTGTATTCAGTACTGCTGCATCAGAAATCACTTTCAGAGGCATAGTTCTAAGACAGAAGCTAGTACTTTCATGAAAGCTTGCAACTGCCACTGGTCTTGATCATGGCTTTCCCCATGCTTCTGGAGGTCATTAGAACAAATTATCCACTCATAACTGAAGAGTTCCGGAGGCCTTACTGAAATTGTCTAGCACTGTAAATGCCCGAGAATGGTTTACAGCAGCATAAGATACTTTCACCAGCCTGCCCAAATGGAAACCCCCAACTAAGCCCAACACCTAGTGCTGTGCAGTAAAAGTCTACCGTCCCAGCCTCAAGGCGCGTAACGTGGGCTGAGGACCTGAGAATGGAGTTCAAAGTTTAGCCCGGTGCTCTATTTAAAAAAGACAACCTTAAAAGGCGTACACCTTTTATCCCATATAAACGGGAATATTTCACGTTTCTTTCCCATTGCATTGCAGAAACTATTTAAGACTTCTCTATGAAGTATTCCTTTTATTGATTCACGCTTTCCCTGGGACATTACCATGCGTCAATAATTATAATGGCTTGCTTTTTCGAGTTTTTCCTCTCCCAGGCCGTGAAGGACGCGGGCATCAAACGCTCTCGGTGTTGTTTACCCTTGCTGGAGGCCACTCCGGGTCAGAGCCGATGTATTGGCATCATCAGCATGTCGCAGTGCGTTTAAACATATGGACCTCAGCGCTGGGGGGATCCTTACCGCCGCTTCAAAGATCACCGGGAAGTCAGGGAACTCCGTGGAGAAGGGCGGGAGCAATCCTGCCTTATATGCATTTGCTGTAATATTTGTCTGGTTGAACTCTTATCGGCTGTTTTCAGAGATGTAATCCTAGGCCCAGTTCACAGTGCAGCGAGAAGCTTGAGGATCCGGCATCAGTATCCCTACTGGCTGTATTATTAGTGGCTCAGCATGATGCCAATGATTTTAAGAATGGTTTAAAAAAAATAGCTGTAAACACAAGTAGATGGTTAAATGTAGAAACTGAATACAGCACCTGGTACTCTCCACTACCCCAGTGACCCCAATTATATAGAATAGTGATTCATTTGCATCGTTCAGTACTTTACTGTTTGAAATTAATTGTGAATACAGACTGTAGACGCTTTAACAAAGGAACCAGCATGTACTTTGCTGCCTCCGAGCAGCGTTCTCAAGGTTTTAATATCGAACTGCTAATAGCTCCTTTATTTCAAGTAATGAGAATGTGATGGCCCCCTCAGAAGCACCTAGATCCGACTCAGATGTATTCCTTTACTGCTCGTGTCGAATTTTAAATCCCAGTGTCTTGTTTCCTCGGATTTTTGTAAACTAATGGCACATATGCAGATTAACTGTTAATTCATATTGCATCAAAAAACAGAACCGAGGTATTGTGCACTGAAAATATGTTTTCAGAAGTGATCTGGGCCCAGGATGTGCCCCAACAGAGTATATTACTTGGGAGGTAAGCACCCAACCTGCTTGTCACCGGTTCAGATTTTAATATGGACAGCTCAGCCTTTCATTCTGTGAGCATCTTAAGCTGAGTATCATATAACTGCTTAATAATGACACCTGTACTATACAACTTTGCAAAATGGCAAATCTGCTTAATCAAGTGCTATATGCACACTGGTTATTATCATCACTGGCCCCGTGTTACTGTGGGACTTTAGATTCATATGGCTTCGGTGGCCTCAGTGGCTAGTGATATGTGTCACTCAGTACCATCACTGGCTCAGTATCATCATTGGTTAAAAATAATACCATCTGTGACTCGGTATCACTACGTGTTTCCCATTCAGGTGTGTGTTTCCCGGTTCGGCGGGGTACCTCCGGCATGACAACTAAGAGTATTTTGGTTTGCTAATGCATTAGATGAGGTGATCGCAGCTTTAAGTGGGTGGCGAGGCGTCTGAGAGCAAGGATGGTCAGCTGGGCTCTTGACACGATGGTGTAAAGTGAGTGTGGGGCAGCTGTGCGGATTGGCTCTGGATGGAAGGTCTGCATTAGTGGAGCAGTGAACAGCTAGTCACTCAGGCGCCTGATCCACTACGTGGAGTACACAACCACGTCTAGTCTTGTGGGGATTAAGGATGTGTCTGTACATAGGTGGAAGGTGTAACCAGCTGCAGCCCAACCTATCAGCCTAAGTACCTGAAGAAGAAATCTGAATACTAGAGCTCTGGGAAAGAGCAATCAGTAGTGCCAGAGTGAAGGCCTAGCTGGTCAACTTAAGTTAAAGAAAGGAGACTGGGCCTTATGACACCAACATGAATTTGTCCATCGTGACCATAATGCAGTCAGTTGACAATCCTCGCTCCAGTTTCTGGGACTTTGTGATTAGTCAAATTGAGAAGGTTAGAAAGAGCTATACTTTGTAGCCACTAAATAGGCAGGGGATACAGTGGAGAGGCACGTGCAAGTTAGGGGCAGATAAAGAAGAAATGCTCGGTCTTGTAATTAAAAACGGTTTATTTTTCCCTCTGGAGTGTTTACAATGAGATGTTTTTCACTCTGGTGTGATTCATCAGAGAGCCTATGTCATCTGCTGTGGATTTAATTGCCCACCAAGTATCATTATAGACACAGGGGAATAAAGGCTCGCCTAATGCCATCTTTAAAAACAATGTATTTTTAATCAATATATTTATTTTCTTTTATAAAGTGCTCCATTTGTCCTCATTTCTTAAGTATATTTCTTGGAGAGGTCACCCTCCAACAAAACCTCTTGAAATGTGCTGATTGCCTCGTAGTGTTAGCTCACCGGCTCAGTGAGTATGTGGGTAAAATGGCTCTAACAAGTGAGGAGCACTTGGAATGCACAGATACTCAGAGTCTTCAAAGACTAGGGCCCTCATTATGACATTGGCGGTAAATCCCACTTACCGCCATGCTGACTGCTGCCAACATACCGCCGCTGTGGCAGATATCTGCTAACCATATTATGACACACACACACCAACCCGTCAGTATTCAGCCACACACACAAATCCGCAAGCCCAAAGGTCAGTGATAAAGTGGCGGTAGCCAAACCCACACCGTTACACCAACAGAACAACACCCACAACATTATGACCCACGAATCACCACGGCCAACATTTAACGGCGGTAAACCATTAGCGGTACATACCGCCGCACTCAAAATACACACACACTAACAAAACAGCACCACATTGGACAATTCAAACTACACACACCTGACACCCATACACACACACCACACCTACACCACTATAAAACACCCACTCATATTACCCACCACCCTTTACGAATACCAATAATTGCCAGCAGAGAGAGACAGCAAGAGCACCCACACAACCAGAGACACATACCACCATCACCTATACACCGCTCACGCATCTTACATCACACACCCCAACACATCACCCTATACACCCTCACCCACACCACTCACAGTGCACTCATGGCACCACAATGACACCCCAGATTCTCTGAGGAGGAGCTGAGGGTCATGGTGGAGGAAATCATCTGGGTAGAGCCACAGCTATTTGGATAACAGGTGCAGCGGATATCCATAGCTAGGAAGATGGCGGAGAATCGTGGACAGGGTCAACGCTGTGAGACAGCACCCCAGAACAAGGGATGACATCAGGAAGAGGTGGAACGACTTACGGGGGAAGGTGTGTTCCATTGCAGCAAGACACCAGCTCACAGTACACAGGACTGGCTGTGGACCCACACCTCCTCCCCCACAACTAACAACATGGGAGGAGCAAGTATTGGTAATACTGCATCTTGAGGGCCTGGCAGGAGTAGGAGGAGGACTGGACTCTGGTAAGCCAACTCTATACTACTATCACCCCCTAGCTGCATGCCATCACATACCCCCACCCTCACTCCCATCACTCCACCACTTCCCACACACACCCCCATCAAAATCCACTCATCCCAATGCCAAGCCCTGCATGCACCATCAATGCATAAACACCACTCACAGCCCTGCATGGACACCAATCACTAAAGCATGCACACTAGAGAGAATCAGCCAGCCCACCACATACCAACTTAAACAAGGCAAAGCTGCCAGGGTAATAACAACCATAGAGGGCTACCCACCCATGCACAATATGTCACACACCGAAACAATAACACTTGAATTAAATCCCCACAGGTATCCCAGCCAATGTCACCAGAGAAGAGGTACCAGCAGCATCCAGTCCCCCCACAGAAGAGGCCCATAGTGATGACAGCAGCTCTGCTCGCCTGGATCTGGATGACCAACCTGGCCCATCAGGGACCTTCGGACAGTCGATTACCCAGGCAGTCTCACACACATCACCACAGAGCCTTCCCCTCAGGAAACACCACCACAGCACCCACCCAGCGGACCCATGCCTCTGTCCCCAGGACACGTCAATCAGCAGTGTATCCACCACTACAGGGACCCGAGGGCACCCCACAAACCCAGGACAATCAGGGACCTGGGGTCAGTGGCAGTGGGCACACGGTTCAGGCGACAGAGGCACCGGACAACAGGGAATCTGGGAGGACTGCTGTGTGCCAGGGGGAGGACATGCCCAGGGAACCGACTCTCCAGGAGGCACTCACCGCGATCCTGGGAGCATACCAACATTCCCAGGATACACTGAGCCAGATCCTGGACAAGATGCAGGAGAACATGCGGCTGCAGGAGGGAGATCAGGGAGGACTTGAAGTCCATTAACACCACCCTGGTCTCCATTGCAGGGGTGCTGGCAGACATGGCCAATAGTATGAGGGAAGCAGTGGCACACCAGCGGGCCCATGACACTAGCCAGACTACTAAGCAGCCCTCCACCTCCGCTGCCCCTAGTGGACATGAGGCCCCGCCACAGGACCAACAGGCCACCAGCCCGCTCCCCCTGCAGAAGGAGAACCACCCTGCAAACGTTCCCTGCGATCCAGGCAGAAGCCAGAGACTAGTGCCAAGAACCCCACCAGGAAATAAGACTCCTGATTGTCACCCTTGTGTCCCACTCTGTCACCCTGTCCACCTTGAACTGCCATTGCTCCCCTTCCTATGCCCCCCTTGGAGAATGCACCTGTGCTGCAAATAGACTGGATTCTAACCTGGACTTTCCTCATCATCACTCCAGCCCATAGCACTTCCCCCTTTTCATCAGAGCACTGCAATAAACACACTTTGAAAAAATACAAGTATGAAGTATGTCAAATGATTTAAGTGTGTATTCGTTTAACTTGCTTTAAACATTGCAATTCAACTGTACAATAATATATACATTGCAAAGACCTGTAGTTGGCTGCAGTGAACACACCAGGAACAATAGTGTGGCACCAACATCTGCAAAAAGAGATGCCAATGGGTACAGTGAGTGGGCATAGAAGTAGGAATTCATAGCCTGACAGTGACAATGTCACACATCAAACTGTCAATGAAATGTGAAATAACACTGTCTTACATGTGTGTCATTGTAAGTATTGACGAATGACTGCACTTCTGTTGTCTTCGTCCTCATCCTCATCCTCTGCCTCCTCATCTTCACTGTCCACAGGGTCCACAGCTGCCACACAGCCATCTCCAGCCTCCTCCTCCTGCAGAAAAGGCACATGGCATCTCAAGGCAAGGTTGTGCAACATGCAGCATGCCACGATTATCTGGCAGACTTTCTTGGGTGAGTAGCACAGGGATCCACCTGTTAGATGGAAGCACCAAAACCTGGTCTTCAGGAGGCCGAAGGTACGTTCAATAATCCTTCTTGTTCACCCATGTGCCTCATTGTAACGTTCCTCAGCCCTTGTCCTGGGATTCCTTATAGGGGTCAGTAGCCATGCTAAGTTTGGGTAACCTGAGTCACCTGCAAATATCGCGGGACAACTGTTAGCCACACACTAACCCTTATGTCCCACACCATACCCATACACCAACATTCATTAGGTGGGAACCAGGGCTCACCTATTAGCCACACCCTGTGCCTCTGGAGTTGGGCCATCACATTTGGGATGCTCTTATTCCTCAGGATAAAAGCATCATGCACCGAGCCCGAATACTTAGCATTGACATGGGAGATGTACTGGTCCGCCAAACACACCATCTGCACATTCATAGAGTGATAACTTTTTCGATTTCTGAAGACCTGCTCATTTCGGCGGGGGGGACAAATGCAATATGTGTCACATCAATCGCACCAATGACGTTGGGGATATGTCTCATTGCATAGAAGTCAGTCTTCACTGTGGCCAAATCCTTCACGTGGGAGAAAACAATGTAGCTGCACATGTGTCTAATCAGGGCACCCAAAACTTGGGTCGGCACTATTGAGAACATTGGCTATGACATTCCTGCTGCCAAGGCTTACTGTCACTTGGAAAGAACTTGTTGCCAAAAAATGGAGCACTGATAGCACTTGCACAAGAGTAGGGATCCCAGAGGGTTGACAGATAGCAGATATCAGGTCAGGCTCCAATTGGGCACACAGCTCTGTGATTGTGGCCCTGTCAAGTCTGTAGGTGAGGATAATGTGCCTGTCCTCCATTGTTGCCAAGTCCACAAGGGGTCTGTACAAAGGGGGATGTCTCCATCTCCTATTCATCCGCAGTGGTTGCAATCTATGGGGCAAAAGAGTGTGCAGCTGGTCATTATGAGATAATTCCGCTGACATTGTGCACCATTGTGGAAGGCGGTCGTGAACCGCAGTGCAACTCCTCATTGGTTATCATTGGGCCCTATGGGGTACAGTGGCCAATGGTTATGTACGCCGGCGGTAACGGTATGCACCGCCGCGGATGTCACCGCCATTTTCTATCTGTTCACTAACTTGCTACCTGACCTTCAAAAGGAGAGGACCTACACTGCATGTGCTGCTGTGACCTGTGTCTGGATCCTACCATGGCTTGTGTGATTGGGGAAAGGGCCCCTGGCTTCACCTCGGCAGAGTTGGAGAGACTGGTGGATGTAGTCGTACCCCAGTACCGACTTCTGTATGGGCCTCCAGACCAACAGGTGAGTACACTGTGAGTGTGATGCATGGGTCATGAATGCATGGAGTTCTTTTTGTGAAGGCCTCGTGTCGGGGGGTTAGTGGATGGGCCCTGGGCAGCGTGCAGCATGTATGCTGGGGCATGTCTGTGCTAATGGGGTTGGTAAGGGGCATGGTGGCCATAAGTGTAACAGGCAGGGCGGTCTGACTAATACCTTTCCCTGTGAGTATTTCCTCTGCAGGTCAGCACCCATCAAAAGAGGGTAATATGGCGTGCCATCGCCAAGGACGTGCGGACCCTGGGGGTCTACGGCAGGCAGAGCACCCACTGTTGCAAATGGTGGTAGGACCTGAGACGCTGGGCACGGAAGACGGCGGAGGTCCAGCTGGGATGGCCTCCCAACGAGGAAGGGGTGCCCGTCGAACCCTGACCCCCCCAATGGCCTGTATACTAACAGTGGACTATCCGGAGCTGGCTAGGCGCTTGGGGGCATCACAGCAGCAACAAGGGGGTGAGTACAGTGCCCTTCATTACTACTTATGCCTGGTGGGGTGGTATCCGGGTGGGGGATGTGGGCCTGTGGGTGCCCCGAGGCCAGGCCTGACATTGTAGAGTAGGTCCCATGTTAGGCAGGGTTCTGATGTGAAATTCCTCCAACCTAGCTAGTAGGCATCCACTACTGAGCAGGATTGTGTGGGTCCCAGGTATGCTGCAGTTAGCGGTATCTGTCCCTACCCATGGCCTGGTGACTAGCATTGTAAATGGTAGTGCATTGCCTAGTACGTAGGGCTGTTTCCTGTGTGTGAGTGTGTTGTGTACGCCAGCGGTGGTGTTGGTGCCGCAATTGACCAAGTGTATCCTTTTTCTCTCTCCCCCCTCTTTTTGTTTTGTCATCCTGTCCTTATGTGTATTAGCATCGTCTGGCGGA
The DNA here is from genome assembly GCF_031143425.1 of Pleurodeles waltl. Taxonomy (NCBI): domain Eukaryota; kingdom Metazoa; phylum Chordata; class Amphibia; order Caudata; family Salamandridae; genus Pleurodeles; species Pleurodeles waltl. The sequence continues at coordinate 871,097,525 of NC_090439.1, forward strand.
TAAGTAGAGGCACTGGCGACGGAAGGAGCTGCATCCCACAGGACCCAGGAGGCAGAGTCCACCAACGCTGAGGGCACCAGTGGGATGGAGGGCGAGGGAAGCACCACGGCAGAGACAGTTAGCCCTGATGCCCTGAGTGAGGAGGCTATTGACCTCCTGCGATCCATCTCTGTTGGGCAGTCAACCATTGTTAATGCCATCCGGGGCTGGTAGCCCAAATGCATTTCTGGAGGGTATTCACACTGGCTTGGCGGCCCAACAGAGATCAATCCAGTCTCTGGCCTCCTTTCTGATGACAGCCATTGTCCCTGTTTCCACCCTCCCCCCTCCAACTTCCTCTTCCCAGTCCCATTCCCCTCAACCCCAACATATCACAAGCAAACGGGCAGACGAGCATGCACACAGGACAGCACACAAGAGTGGACATGACAAACACAAGCACCACACTTCATCCCACAGGCACTCACACAAACAACATCCAGAGGCAGACATACCAACATCCACTGCCTCCACTGTGGCCCCTTCTCCTCGTCCTCCACCTCCCTCCCAGTTCCATCTACACTCACACCTGCATGCACTACATCCTCACCCACTACCCCCATCACCAGCACACCTATCAGAACACACAACTCACTGGCAGACACCCCCCCACATCCATGCACACATCCCCTGTTCCCTCTCCCACTGTGTCTGTGCCCCCTCCTCCCAAAGTACACAAACGCAAGCACTCAGACACCCAACAGCCATCCACCTCATAACAGCATCCAGCCCATGCACCTGCACCCAAACACAGCAGACACCTCCTACAACCACTCCCTCTTCCTCCACTCCCAGACCTTCTCCCTCATCCTACCCCAATGTCCCTGAGAAGCTTTTCCTCTCAACTGTTTACCTCTTCCCTTCCCCACCTCCCCCATCCTTCACGTCAGGCCAGGGTGGTCAGAACCAAGGCAAGCACCTCAGCCACCCAGCCCACGGGCACAGTAGTGTCCCCAGCAACTCCAGGTGGGAAAGGATCCCGGCCACCAGCCAGCCAGACGGAAAGGGTGCCTGCCCAAAGTGGTTCAAGAAAGGGTAAGGAGCCAGCCCCATTTGCAGGAAGGAAGGGGAAGGAGCCAGCTCCAGCTAGGAAGGGAAAGGGGCCACCCCCAGCTGCTGCCAAAAGGAGCAAGGATCCATCCTCAGCTGCTGCCAAAAGGAGCAAGGAGCCTTCCCCAGCTGCTGGCAGAAAGGGCAAGGGGCCTGCACCAGAAGGCAGTAAGGACAAGGGGCCTGGTGCTAGGACTCAGTTAGAGCCCCAACCATGGTGGTGCAGCTGTCCGAGGCTGCAGGGGATGGGCTGGAGCCTTCCCCCACCACTACCAGCAGCAGCACCACTGCCACCACGGAACAGCCGCACTGCCGGTGGACATTCTGTAAACCTGCCTCCATGGGTTGTTGTGAAGCCTGCCCCTTGCAAATCTTGTGGGTATGACACCTAGCTGTGACACTGTGGCCTCCACTCACCCCATCCTCCCCAGGATGAAGCTCACAGGGCATTATGCTCCCTCCAGAACCAGTGGAGAAGTCATCCACTCACCCAATCCTCCCCAGGACGAAGCTCACAGGGCACGATGCCCCCTCCAGAACCAGTGGAGAATCCATCCACTCACCCCATCTTCCCCAGGATGAAGCTCACAGGGCACGATGCCCCCTCCAGAGCCAGTGGAGAAGCCATCCACTCACCCCATCCTCCCCAGGAAGAAGCTCACTGGGTACGATGCCCCCTCCAGAACCAGTGGAGAAGCCATCCACTCACCCCATCCTCCCCAGGATGAAGCACAGGGGCATGTTGCCTCCTCCAGAGCATATGGGCAAGTCACCCACTTGAGAGACTGTGGCCTTGTACTCCCCAGGACAAAGCACAGGGCACAATGCCCCCTCCAGTGCCAGTGGGCAAGTCACCTACTTGAGAGACTGTGGCCTTGCACTCCCCAGGACAAAGCACAGGGCATGTTGCCCCCTCCAGGGCCAGTGAGTAAGTCACCCACTAGAGAGACTGTGGCCTTGCACTCCCCAGGACAAAGCACAGGGCATGTTGCCCCCTCCAGGACCAGGGGCGTTGTTCCATCTGCCCGCTGAGGTGCTCCCCGTTCCCTGTCCCCCTGAGGTGCCTGCCTATTTTTGACCTGATGCCCCTGCCGTCTTCTCTCCGTGTTGTTGCAGGAGTGAAGTGTGACCTTGGACTTTGTAATCTGGCCCTGTGGCCCACGAACATTGAGGATTGGGCAGTGTCCCTTCATTTGTAAATATGTATATACTTTTTTGATTTGGATGTACATATTTCTACTATATTTATCTTATTACACTCACTTTTCTCTATTGGATTTGTCCTTGCATTATTCCTGAGAGGTACGGGGTAAATATGTTATGTTACTGCATCTGCTTGTGTGTATGGGGCTGGGTGTGTGTGTTGTGCGTGTGTATGTCACTCTCTTTTTCCTCCCCCCTCCCCTGTGGGCTAGGCAGCTGTACTCGCCGTGATCGTCTTCGCCGTAGTTGGTGTTCGTAGTGGAGCAGGACGTAAGTCAACATTGGAAATATGTGCAGCTCCGGCTCCATGGCGTCGTAGTTCTTCCCCGAGTCTCCACAGGGGAGATCTTTGACTTCCGAGATATGTTTCTGCCAGGCTTTTGATGTCGTTGGTACCACCCCGGAAAAGTTGGCGGTTTTCTGTGTCTTAATACAGTGGGTGGAACATTGGCTTCCGCCTGGCTGTGGACGGTTAGCACCGTGGTGCCTGTCGATTCCGCCCGGGCGGTCGGAGTGTTAAAGTGGCTGTCTGTCTGAGCTGTTTCCGCCATGGTCATAATTTTGCAGTATTTACCGCCAGCGTGTTGGCGGTATTACCCCCACTTTATCACCAACCGCCAGGGATGTAATGAGGGCCTACATGTTTTGTTAACATAGTCTACGTAACACTGCCTCTATAATTTAGCATTTTAGCTCTTTTAGATTACTTTTCCACTCCACTCAATATTAAAATTGTCATTACCACAACACTATCTTCTCATTTCGACTTTAGGTAGCTTTACATTAAACATAATGCTAGCCCTAACATTAACCCTAGGACATGTTGTTAATTACAGCATGTAAAAATGATACTGAATTGCATTGAATTCAATTAAAATAATTCAATGTTAATTATATCTGTGTCCATTTGACCTCTTGATGAGGTAATTAGGCACAGTGCAGTGGCAAACAAGGTAATTCACTGTTGCCTTAGCATGCTTGTATCTGCTGCAGGCATGTGTTCTTGCTCATGCCCTTTTATGGTGATTTAGAGCCCTGGCATAGTGATCTGTAGCCTTTCTATGGTGAGTTAGATCACATCTTGGCAATCAAGAAAACAAATTGTTCAGTAGTTTGCTCAAACTTGAGAGTTTATAATCTTGTAACTGAAGATTGTCTCCTTCCTTTTCCATCATCTCGGTCTCCGCTACCCGTGTATTCCCTTCATTTTTCCAAAAGACATCTAATCGCCATTGGAAGTCTGATTGTGAAATATTACGTACTCAGGTCTCGTTTTTTGCACAGCAGCACTCATTTTGCACAGTTGTAGAGGGACCTCCTTGTTGGTTATTTCATTGACTCACAGATGTCTTTTTTTCCTTCAATAAACATTTTAACACTTCAGTTGTCTTGAATCAAAACTTTCTTTGCTAAGAGGAAATGGTAAATCCCTTACAGAATATATTTCCAGCCATTGGTAATGTCTATTGTATTTTAGTTTTTGGGCATTTTTATTTGGACTCCCTTCCATGCTGGTCCTTCCCTGGACTCAGACAGTATCACACAATGATGCAAGTATTCATGTAATGCACCTGTGAAGTGAAATAATTCATTTATTTATTCGGCTATTTAGGTGCTTTGTAGAACACTGAGCGTCATCTTTCCATAACTATGAAATGCTTAAATATACATAATGGTAAAGAGATGAAGATCAGAGAAATACAATCAAAGTACATAGTGGGTATTAGTGCCCAGTCTGATATGAAAGGAGATGCAATCTTACATTCTTTGATCACAGACTAAAGAAATTGTAGTCACGCGAATTAATTTAGGAATAGCTTTATTTTGGGGATATTCCTGAATTTGAGATAGTTTGTTTCAGCTGTTTCTACTGTCACATTATTACGGTTTGTTCTCCTAGCAAACCCCCTTTTAGGTTTAGTAACTTCAAGGTACTTTTGTGGGATCAGGTGCATTAAACCAGAGCAAATGTCCCTAGTTTGTACATATTTGGAGACTGGATTATGATGGTATGACGTGCCTTTGTTACAGTAAGTCTTATGACCAAAGCTGATTATTTTGAATTTTTCATTTCCTCTGGTTTGCCAGTGGAGTGGTTTCGATGCTGGTTTGACACAGTCATGTTTTCACAGCCTTAGGGACATCTTAGCAACCTGATTTTGAAGTCTTTGGAGTTTGTCTACAAGCTTTTCAGGGAGATCAAAATACAATATGTTGCAACAGACAAAACATCTCATAACCAGGCCTCTCGTAAGGTTAATTTGGTGAGGCATTTGTAAGATAGGTAACATTTTCGGGACATGGGGTTGCATGTTGACACCCTTGACCATGGGATTGATTTGGTGTGTGAATAATAGTGGCAAGTCCCAAAAATTCCTCGGTTCTCGACTTTATGCTTGATGGTGGGGGGACACCGAAGGTTTCAGGAAATGGAGGTAAGGGGCTCTAGGAAAAGGAACTCCTGTTTTTTCTCCATTAAAGCAGAATGACCTTTTCTTCATGCTCTGTATGATCTAGGCAGTTTATGATGTTAACCACGATGCTCAGTGATGCTGCTGATTCCATAAAAAGAAATGCCTTATGGGTGGAGGACTAACAACGGTGTTTGTTGGTGGAGTCTCTATTGTCTCTTTGCCCTTTACCTCTGCTGTTTTCTCTAATGTGTCCCATTTGTTTTCACAAAGCTCTCTACATCTACCTGACTTGACTCAAAATAAATCCTTCCTCACTTATTCATTGTCCATTGATACAGGCTGAGCAACTCGGTCTAATTAGCTTTGCTTTGTGAAACTTATGTGTGTGCATTTTAGGTCCAAAATGAATGCTTAATTGTGACCTTGTCCCTTATCGTACCATGAAGTTATGACTCTAGATATGCTACAATCTGTCCAACTCTAAATGTTGGCTTCATGACATAATACCATTGCAGCCATTTTGAATTTTTACTTTTGGTTATTTATAGTACACACAACAACGATGGGTCTAAAGTCTACACCTCTGATGAGGAGCCTCATTGGCTAAGAACTACGGTCAGAACAGAACTCCTTATCTTTCAGGTGTTACAACCTATTTGAGTTTAAGGGTCTAATTTATTTGTTATATTACATATAATGTTTTTCCAATAAAAATATATGTGAATGGAGAGCTTATGTCTGTGCTGTGCTAACCCTATAGGCATGCACCTTTTAAAGCTTGTAAGGTACTTCAATGTGTGTATTGGTATTTATTTAGTGTGAATCTAGCTAGGAGCGACAGGGTGCTGTATGTTATTTGAGGGGGATGGGAGACTATCTACAAGGCCATGTACATCAAATTGAGAATACAAAAATACAATTCACATTTTTAGGCAGAGGGAGCTAGTGATTTGCTCAGAATTATACAATGTTGAGTCAAGCGCAGTGCTTCGAGCCTGAGTCGCCAAGTTCCATAATTGGTAGCTCTAGCCTGTAGGCCACGTCTTCGCCATACTTCAACACCCCCATTAGAGTGTGATTGGTGACAAAATAAATTTGTCATAGTTAATTATTTACTTGATTTAGTTCCTCCTTTCCACCTTGCCTGTCCAACTTAGTGGTAATTTGCAACTTTATAAAGAGGAGGATGGGTGTTTTCTATTCTTGCCTCCCAGGCCCATGAACTCCACTGATTTTTCATGCAATGAATGATCTTCTGTCCTTTCACAAAATACTGAAAGCAGTGCCTTTCCAAATTCCAGTTTTGGCTGATACACCATTCTGCTTTGATTGCTCTGTATAAACTGGTTTATCAAAGCCGAGACATTATCATGGGATGCAAGCTGATCTGTAGAAACCCTTTAACATGGTACAATATGTAAATAAAATAATTTCTGGGGCCCATGACATTTCACGTTTCGTTGTTCCATATTTCGTTAGGCAAGTTTATATGTGTTTTGACCGGATGCAAGAATCTGGTAATGAGAAAAGGGGAAGTTCACTTCGCACACAAGCTTGATTCCTTCAATATTGTGTCATTACCCAACAGTGTATTTGATGCAGAGGCTGAAACTTTAGTTTCAGTGATATTAATGAGAAGGCCATCTTAGCATGGTATAAACCATTAACAGTAAGGGCCAGATGAACAAAAGGTTTTTTGCATTCACAAATGGAACCAATCACTATTTTGGGCCATTTGTGAATGCAAAAACCCCTTTCTTTATGTACAAAAGGTCATTTTGTCACCATTAATTGTGATTTCTTATTTTTGCTTATTGGTATTTATGCGTTTACAAATAAGGTGTCGTAAACAGTAATTTGCAAATTGCACATCGCAATTTGTAGGTGTGAAGCATTTCCTAACTGGGACTAGTTGTAAAATGCAGTTTTAGGAAATCCAATTACCATCAATTCAAATCACGTGTTACCTATATAAAGCGGCCCAAAGTGCATCACGTCCTCTCACAATGACAACATGGTATGTTCTGATGAAGAGGATGAGGATTTTGGCTGGTATGCAGAAAAGGAGACAGGAGAGGATTATTAGAGTTATGGTAACCCTTTTTGATCAAACTCAGGAGGCTATTCTTTTTAAGTACAGGCTAGGTAGACAGGTAATTTTGGATTTAATTGCTGATTTACAGCCACTGCTAGAGACCCCAACATACAAAGGCAGTGCTATTCCACCGCTTGTGCAGGTACTGTGTTGCCTTCACCTTTTATCTTCTGGAGGTTACCAGTGAGTAATAGCAGTAGCAGGGGGAGTGTCCCAAAGTGCTTTTTTCAGATTTTTTTTTTTCATAAGTTCCTTGATACAATGTTGTCCAAAATTAATGATTACATTTATTTTCCTGCATCTCAGCAGAACTTACTACATACAAAACTATTATTTTATTGTGTGGTACATTTTTCAAATGTTATAGCATGTGCTGATAGGAATAAGTGTACTATCTGTGCACCATCTGCAAATGAATTTATTTTCAAAGCCACAAAAATAGTCACTCCTTCAATACACAGGTTCTGTGTGATGACTCCTGTATAATAACAGACCATGTTGCTCGGTTTCCATGCAGCAAACATGATTGATAGATGTTGCGCCACAATGACATATATGTATATATATATATATATATATATATATATATATATATATATATAATAGGCTACTTCGAGGTGATTTTGGTGACAGTTTTCTACTTGGTATGCCTATATAAAAGTTATTTTACATTCTTTTTACCATCCAACGCAAAAACCCATACTAATGCCACCTTCCTAAACTTTTTAGGACACAGTAAATATGCATTAAGCCCTTGGACTTAAAACCAAGTACAAGGAGTGAGGGGAGATACAACAATTCTGACAAAACTACACTATCTGTCATACAGAAGACATTTGGATTACTAAAAGAACCCTTCAGGTGGCTGCACAAAAGTAGTGGAGCCCTCTCTCTGGAAACATGTAAAAGCAGTGTTGCATAATCTTGTGATGAGGAGGGGTATTCACAATATGGAGATTTATTCAGATTCTGATCCTGAAGTAGGAATACCACACATACAACACAAACAGGATGCCTCTTGTGCTGCTAAGGGTAGAGCACATTGTGCAGAGATCACGACTAACTATTTTTAAGTCAAAAGCAAATATGCAAAATGAAATCAAGACTACAGTACATGTTTAATGATGTTTTAAAATCAAAATATTACTTTTATTCAGGAATCATACTCATTTTGCGTTGTAATAACCACACATATTGATCAAGAACAACATTTTTTAATATTCTTGAATATATTTTGTTAACAAACGTAAGAAGTCAGGTTCATGAGAAAAAACAAATACATTACTGCTTTCTTCTTTCTCTCCTTGCAATACTTGTCTCGTCAGTACCTGCCTGTGGGGGTATCACAGACATCAGTACCAGGGGTATATCAGTGAATATACCTTGAGTTTGCTACATTAAGCACAGAATGGCTATTTAGGCTTGATGCCTCTTCACTATCGCCTACAAGCCTAAATCTGTAGGCCCTGATATTGTGCTTGTTCGCAATATTTTATAAGCCATATGTAATCTACAATAAGCCACAGGCTACCTCACTACAGCAGTATCCCATCTCAGTTTATATGTTTACAGTGCTAGATGGTTAATGGGACTGCTTAATGTATTAAACCTCAACATATAGTGGTGATGTCTACACCTTTGTGTTGTTTAATCTTGTTGCATTGTTGTTACACGTTTATCATTAGATTCTATGAGTCTGACAAAGTGTTCATTCGTCACAATTTGGGCATCTTCAAATTTGTTTCTAAAATGTTTTTGCCCATCAAGCAATTGTGACATTGTGCGATTAACACACATTAGTTGGTGATTCACACCTTTCAAATTTCAGAATTGAGGCCTTTAACTTCCCAAACAATAGAAATGTCTTTGAACTATTATCCGCAGCAAGGAGACCAGTATTACAGAAGCTGTGGCATTACAATGACGCTGCAAAACCCTGCAACTTATTTGTCTGCCTCACAAAGATGTTGGTGTGATTTTCCTTCCTGTGGTTGGTTCATCTGATCCATGTGGGAATTCTGGTAATGGTGAAAATGTAACTCACTTTCTGGATGTTACTTCAACTGTCTATGTGACAGGTATGTCTGTGAATTGCTCCATATCACAAGGACTTTCATTTGTGCCATCTTGTTCAATGAGATCCTCTACGAGTTGTGATACATTTGTGAGACATATATAGATGTACTTTACTATACTGCTTTTGTTTAACATACACATAAAATTAACTTCTCTCTTTACAAACTACTTTGAATGATAATGTTTTTAAAGCAAAACTATTTTACATCTGTTTCACAACATAAAAAATGTTATTGGTACTAGAGCTCCCAAAATATATTTGAAAGTTACTACAAACATTAAAATGGAGTGTCTTTTCTAAAATACGACAACTAAATTATTATATATGGTATAATCTCATGAATTTATGAAAATAGTATGAAATCTCATCTTGCAGTGGAGATGGTGGATTTAAGGAATCAATGTTGGACACACAAACAACACTCAGGCTGAATTGTTGCCTCAATCAGAGTTTCCATGGGTGTTGGCTGCTGAGATTGCCCTTACCATGGGCCTCTGCCAAGCGACTTGAACCTTCTCTTTAGTATGCGATCTTAAGTCGTACCATCTTTTCCATATTTTAGGGAAGGTACACTGCATAACAGCAAGTGAATTCTTTTAATCCAAAATGTCAGTCCAAATTGTATTTTCTTGTGATTCTGGCACAGTGAAAGCGCTCACAAAAGAGCTCCTCGTAATAGGCAAAACACTCCTCCGTAAGGATCTCCAGCCCCTTGTCTGAAAACTTTGTCTTGTGCTTTCAAGCAGAATGTTCTTTATCAACCTCTTCCTTTGGCTTGATTCTTGTTCTTTGCAGGTAAGAATTCCAAGAAGGAACCACAGGTTTGCTCCTGCCAAACACTCCCTTCTTCTGTGTCACAGAACACTGGGAGGCGCATGCATTCGAACTTCCTCATTGTGACGTCATCTTTGTGTCCAAAAATTGGCTTTTACTATTTGCAGTTTCCTAAAACAAATTCACTAAATAGTGAATGCAAATCTCACCAATTCCCAAATTGGGAAAAGTGATTTTTCATGCATTAGTATTAGCCATTTCCCAATAGATATTCAGTTGAAATCGCTATTTGGAAATCAGTAATAGAAACATACATACATGTAGCCCTGTATACTGTGCTTTTCCATTAACTTTTGAAATAAATACATCATACCATTACCATATTTGCAAATTATTTTATGACTCCAATATTTGAAGCTTACCACAGACTTACATGTAAATATGGTGAGTCTGCACTAATGTTGCAGTTCATTTTTCCACAAAGGTATGGCTGCAGCATGGTGGGGGAGCTGCGAGACATTCGAAATGTAAAGTGAGCAATCCAGTGGCAGAGGAAGAAAAGGCAGCAGTCGCAGCAGCAGGAGAGCCAGTAGGCACTGAATGTGAAACACTGCAGGATAGCAGGCACACAAGGGTGGGATAGCCTTACCCAATAAAACTATTAGTGCAACACACAGTGCTCAAGATATAAAATGAGCAACCTGGCAGCAGAGGGAGAACGAATCTAGCAGCAGAGGGAGATTACACAGCAGTGGCAGCAGAAGCAGGGGAGCCTGTGGGCACTGGAAGTGAAAAGGGAAAGGGCTGTGGGACCTGGAACATCAGGATGCCTGACCCCAGCAAGAAAGGCTTAAGACATCATTATGAATCTGGTGGTCTACTGACACATTATGACTGCGGCGGTTGCGCCGCTGTCAGACCACCAGCACCACCAGGATTAGTCGTCCCAACGGTCTGGCGGTCATGGCGGTCTTAATCCGCCAGGGCAGCGTTGCAAGCAGAGCTGCCCTGGGGATTACGCCCCCATTCTCCACCAGAAATTTCATGGTGTTACCACCACCATGAAAAGGCTGGCGGAGACGGGGTGCAGGGAGCCCCTGCACTGCCCATGCACGTGACATGGGCAGTGCAGGCCCCCCCCCCCCCGGCCAGCACCCTGCTGGTGCACCCTATGCACTACAGAATTGCCACTTTCTCGATTACGAGCTGGAGACAATGCCGTAGGCCGTTAACAAAATCAATAAGGAATAAGACTGAGCCTGTGAAAAGAGAGTGTAGAAAAGCATTGCTTTATGTCTATAATGTATGCATGACACAAGGAATTGAGGCCTGATTTACTAACACTTTGCTACGGGTTTGCATCAGAAAAGTAATAGAAGCCCAGCACAAGGTATTGTGGTGGGATTTATTTTCCAAAGCAAATCATGATTCGCATTGAAAAGATGCCTAAAGTTACAAAAAGTAGCACTATCAGCTACTTTGCACTAGTTTGCATCAAGGAGGTATACCATGGGATGTACATGGGCATTTGCATGCAAACACCCATCACGTTTGACAAGAATCTATCTAACCTTTGAAGACAGAGATTTGCTGTATAAACTTACTCCTCCACAAGGCAGGTGTGATAGAGGAACAAGATCTCAAACTCTCCACAGTATTCCAACTTTGCATATTGGCTGCACTGTACAGCACACATACAACGTGTGAAAAGTCTTAAAGCATTGTTTTTGCACTGGAGAACGCAAATAACGGAGAAGTGGTTCCAAATGAAAGAGTTATGCCTCGAGGCAGACCCTGTCTTCATACTGACCATTTCATGATCCTTGTCATGTGTGAGGCCGGACGGTTGTGGAATGGTCCACCTTAGGGTCAGCCCTGCTGCTGTTGCTCCCTTCCCGTATTAACTTGAAATAAAACTCACCTGCATCACATCCCCGGAGTTCATGGTGTTCTCACTGGTGTCGCTCAACACTTGCAACAAGTGGTTTACCCACTTCCTGTGGCAGACTGCCTTCCATTTACCATTGTTTCCAAGCTGCCAAGTAGACTCACAGACTGCTGCTTTCAAAAACAGTGTCTTTCTTAACTGCAGCTACTGGAAAATAGGTAAGTAGGAAGAAAGTTGTTTTATTTTGCAGGAGCAACAGCGATGAGAGTAATGGGTGGCTCTCTTCATCAGCCATTTCAAATGCAGCACACTACTCAGACTTTATTCCACCATTATGTGTCCCTGGCGGACAAGCTGAACAATGCGGACCTCTATGGCAACCATCTTGGTTGTGGCAGTGAGCACCAGATCGTGAATTTGCAAGATCTGCACTTCGTTGAGTGCAAAGGAGTATGTAGTGCAACAAAGCAACGGCCACAATTACCAGATGCAATGCGAAGGAGTTTAATTCACATTCAGGTTTAAACAGTTGCCCCAACGTCAGACAATCTTCCAATGGTACGGTTCCCTTCCAGTCCACCTCACTGGTGTCTGGTTTTAGGGATTTTTCTCCCTGGTGCCATTTGGGTAGAAATGCGGCCCTCGAAAGGGAGTAACCAAAAGTATACTGTATTAGGGTCAGCCTCTTTTGGGGTTTCCCCATCCAATGACACCCGGTGCGACCGTCACCTCTCACCCATGCTCGTATATTGTTTCAAATGGGCTCTAATACTGAGTATTCTGTGTCGTTGCTCAACCAATGACCCATCTGTCGTATTTCACGCGCTACCTCTTTTCCCCACATGCTCAGACCTGGCCACAATTAGTGGCTGTCACCCATTCCCTGCCACCAACCCAGCAAACCAAAGAAACTACGTTCAATACTTGCCTGAAGCCACGACCCTCCTCCTGGGCCGTGGCGCCTGGAGGTGTCTTTCTTCTCACAGCCACCTGGTCGTTCACTTTCGGATCCTGCTCTGTCGGGTTTACGGCTTTGGTTCCTCTCAGTCTGTCTTCCTGCTCCACGCTGTTCACCAGTCCTCCCTCTCCTTCTGCTACCTCCAGCCTCTCCTCCATTCTCTCCAGCAGAGCTGGGCTACTCTCAGCTCCACACCTGCTTCCTCTCGATGACCCACCTTGCTTTCTCTACCATCAGCCTTTTAGGTCGACCTTCCAGTGATGTCTGTTGTTGCCACTAGAGCGCTAACCTTCCAGGCCATATTTTTTGCCATTTTGGAGAGCTTGTTATATTTTGCATCCGTACTACAGGGTGGCTATATTTAAACTTTCTGGAACTGAAAAATACATCAGTGTTGTAATTAACCCTATGATTAAACAACTCAACTATTTTCTGTTAAAATTGGATTGATTACTAGCGGTAACTGACACTAATGTATAGTTTAATTTCAAGTCATACTTTTAACTGTGTGATGCACAATGTAAACATTAATCCTCCACCACCATTCCTACTATTGCCTGAAGAACAACCTATTAAGTGGAGGCAGTGGTTTAGAGCATTTAATGTAAGAGTGGGCATAAAATTCCACTCCGGCGGCGGAGTTCGCAGCGTTTTGACGACTCCACGTTCTGCTTGGAGCGAGGAGTTCAGGCAAAACTCCGCCAACTGCCATGTGGCGGAGTTAATTCTTGTGTGTGGTTTGCCAGCATTAAGTTGGCTCACACAAGAGAGAATTTGTCTCCCCTGAATTTCAGGCACTAGAATACCTCCTGGCGCAATTTGTCATTGTGGGTGGTCGCTACCACTAATTTTGAGAAAGCTGCCACTCAAGTAGAGAACCTACTCAAAGCGGCAGGTAGAAAGAGCACCCTCTGGCGTGCCATGTGGTGCAGTTCACACTGATTTTACAGTGCCAGACAAACTCCTGGTTCTAAAAATCAGCACGAGCAGTGTGACACACCGGAATTCTGCTGCTCGCAGAACTCTGGGGAATCTCGCTGAGTTCTGAGTTAACTCGATGGAAATCCATGGAGTGAAACTCTGCGAGTTCTGCCCAGGCCTTATTTAATGCTTACTTAGGGGTTAATTGATGGTGCACTCGCTTGGTTTGGAAGGCCAGGAAATTTTTTAACGATTACCTGTGCTTGTTTCAGAAGAGGATGAAGATGAGTTGGATGAGTACAAGGAAGTGGTTAAAAGGCTGGAAAGGATGAAAAAAAGATTTCCCTAAACCACTGAACTTGATTGTTAGAAGGCATAACATTTTCTCACATGAACAACAAGTGAGTTAGACCATTGACATGTATGTGGACTCAATGAGAGTTTTGGTGGCCAAGTGCGAATTTCGAAATTTCAGGGTTCAGTGCATTAGAGACCAGTTATCTATAAACTCCTGGCAGAAGCATTGCATTTTACTACCACTATTGAGGGATCTAAAAAATGTGTAAAAGTACAGACTAAGGTGGTCATTCTGACCCTGGCGGTCTTTGACCGCCAGGGCGGAGGACCGCGGGAGCACCGCCGACAGGCCGGCGGTGCTCCAATGGGGATTCCGACCGCGGCGGTAAAGCCGCGGTCGGACCGGCACCACTGGCGGGGTCCCGCCAGTGTACCGCGGCCCCATTGAATCCTCCGCGGCGGCGCAGCTTGCTGCACCGCCGCGGGGATTCCGACCCCCCCTACCGCCATCCAGATCCCGGCGGTCGGACCGCCGAGATCCGGATGGCGGTAGGGGGGGTCGCGGGGCCCCTTGGGGCCCCTGCAGTGCCCATGCCACTGGCATGGGCATTGCAGGGGCCCCCGTAAGAGGGCCCCTACATGTATTTCACTGTCTGCTGCGCAGACAGTGAAATACGCGACGGGTGCAACTGCACCCGTCGCACAGCTTCCACTCCGCCGGCTCGATTCCGAGCCGGCTTCATCGTGGAAGCCTCTTTCCCGCTGGGCTGGCTGGCGGTCTGAAGGCGACCGCCCGCCAGCCCAGCGGGAAAGTCAGAATTACCGCCGCGGTCTTTCGACCGCGGAACGGTAACCTGACGGCGGGACTTTGGCGGGCGGCCTCCGCCGCCCGCCAAGGTCAGAATGAGGGCCTAAATCTCAAGAGTAGATAATTTGTGTCATAAAGAACACAAAAAGTACTCATGAGAAAAAATTCACATTTAGGAAAAAAGGGATTCCCTTTGAAGGAAGTTGCTTTATATGTGGATCAAGAGCACACATTGCTTCTTTCAAATTATGCCTGGCAAAAATTGAAAAATGTTTGAAATGTGGTATGTTTGGGCATTTTCAAAGGATATACGTTCAGCATACCATAAATCTTGCCACTTGAAGCCTTTAGTCATGCCAGATGGTGTTTTTGAGTTCTGCAAGATGCCTTTTCAGATTAGCATCATAGGTGTCTTTCAGCATCTTATGGCTCATGTGTTGTTTGGGTTTGGATGGTTTCTTGCCATTTTTAAGATGATAGGCTATTACAGAAAGGATGAACAGGAACA
The DNA here is from genome assembly GCF_031143425.1 of Pleurodeles waltl. Lineage (NCBI taxonomy): Eukaryota > Metazoa > Chordata > Amphibia > Caudata > Salamandridae > Pleurodeles > Pleurodeles waltl. Next base: position 871,112,557 of record NC_090439.1, read on the forward strand.
TTGGAAGAGATCGAATCTAGTCTTGGTAGCTCTAAAAGACAAAAGTGTGAAACTCCGGAGGGATAAATGTGAGTTTGGAGTCACCAATGTGTATTGTGACATTTAGAGGATCCTTGTCATGTGTGAGGTCGTTGGGTTCTGGAATTGTCAAGATGAAATTGTGAGACGTTAGCTAGACCTTAGTAGCTGCACTGCTGCTGTTGCCCCTTCCAGTATTAAGTTGTAAAAAAACTTACCTGCATCAGTCACCAGAGTACATGATATTTTCTTTGGTGCCCTGCGGCAGAAAACATTTCCACCAGCAGAAGGTTAAGTCTTAGCCAATAAATTTGAACAAGCTTTCTTTATATCACCGAATGCCTCTAATAGCCAGTGTTTAATTTAAGCCAGTGGTTTCCCGTGTTCGGCACTGGCCCGTAATTGTCAACACTGGCACTTATGACAGTCTGCCACAAGGTGGTGCAGTTTGTCTCATTTAGGGATGAGCTCAGCAACAGTTCTACATTAATTCTAATGGCTAATACCTGCCACCCAAACCATTCTTATAGATTTAGGGGCCTGCAATAGTTTGAATTGTCTCACTTGTAGGAGAGAAATGGTTAGTAGTTATGATGGTACTGTCCTTGGCAAGGCTGGCTGCGGCAATAGATGGAGCAAGCTGCAGTGGCCTCCAGTCAAGGGCCCTGATTTTATTTAATTTTTTTTACAAATTGGGCACTGCTAATAGCACACAACTGTAAGCAATCTATGTGAAAACTTGGCTAGGAAACAAGGTTATGAGAGCTGTTTAAAAGTGGAAAGACTTATTGGGCTGCAGCACAACCTCACTCCCTTCATACATTAGCATGCAAAGGATATAGCTCAGCATGCTCTAATTGTTTTATTTTTCCTCTCTGAATTCACTAAGCCACACAAGTAAGATTGAATACCTTACAGATGGCTTTCGGAGCAGTATTTTATGAAATAGGCAAATGCAATAAGCCAGAGCTGCGAGTTATGCTGTCAGCAGCAGTAAAGCTCACAATGTCATCTTCTTCAGTTCACTTAGGCGAGCATTCCCTTTTAACTAGGAAGAAAAATCTGGAGGATAAAGAAGCTGATTATGTAAGATCTAAGCAATGCATATATGGGGGATGTGTGCATCTGTGTTTCAATGCTCCTTAGTTTAGAAACGCAGCTCCCAAAATGGATGGTACTAGAAAATACAGCTATCCGTTGTGTAAAAAGAGTAAAGCAGCTACAAGGTTTTGTGATGCTTCCGTATTAGTATCACTGGTGCTAGCCTTTAGGAAGTCTACAGAGCAGCTTCAGATATTTATGACCCTTTTTAGAGTCGAGCCTGCGAGTGAATGCGTCTCACATGCAAGACACTGTGTTGTTCAGTGAAGGGCTTGGAGCCCGCCTGTCGCTCAACATTTGTTGGTTTGCGTGGCACTGTTCTTTACAGCCTTGTAATTCGTCAAGGGATTTCCGTTCCTCTGTGTGGAGCAGGGATCCAGCAATGATTTATGCAACTGGTCTCAAAGTGATTGAGGTACTATTTAGTTCTAACTTCTAGTGCCCTGCAAACAGAAGGCTTGTGACTGGCAAAAACGTGCCCAGCAAGGCAAACGAAATTGCAAAGTTTTATTTCTTAATACAAACTTTATTTTATTTTGCCAAGTCATCTTTTCTCAGTTTCTTCTCATGTTTTCTTTTGGTTTTGCTCGTGGGTGCTGTTGTCAAAAGATGACAATTAACTTGTTCGAAATATGCGAGACCTATTGCATTGCTAAGCCTGTTTCTCTCTGTTTCCTCCTCCCTCTCCTGCTCTGTCTTCTTCCAGTCCCTCATCCTGCTATTCTAGTCTTCAGCTCGCTCCTCCTTCTTTTTATTGTCTGTTCTCCTCATGCCCTGTTGGTGAATGTTCCCTCCTCACCTTTCAAATACACTCAAACTCCTCTTCTCCACCCACTTCTTCCAATTCTGTTCCTTAGTTGCCCTTTACTCTGTTTCTCTTGTTTTTCTTCTTTTCCCTTTCCATTAATTCTTCCCAACTTTTTCCTATTGCCGATCAGATCTTAGTGCTGTTCCTCCCATGCTCCTTTGCTAATAAGCCTTCTCTTGTGCTCTAAAACACACATTCCTACAGCTCTTCCTACTCTCTCATACTCTTCTCTATCACCCTTAGATTGGGTGATTCTGTTTTTTAGCTACCTGCATTCCCATCTCTCTCCAGGCTTTTCGCATTTGTCCCACCATCTTTTTTGTCAAGTGCCCTTTTATCAAAATTTTCATAGTCTGTTCATAATTGCCAGGCTCCCCCACTTCCTTCAACTATACCTCTCTCTCAACTCATTTCTCAATATTGTCTCTTGAATGTTTGCAGGACAAGAGCACACATTTATGGCACCAGAATAGGCAGGTGCTTTGATGGACATGGATCGCTTTGGCAGTAATAGTAACTGTGAGAAATATAGTATCAATCAAGACCTAATTTTTTGTTCCTTGGAAAAACTTTGGCATGGCAAGAAGAATTCTGCAAATTCCTTTTCTGCGCACTGCATTAATATTCCAGATAAATCACCGGTGGAATATCATGCACAGGGAGGAAAGACAAATGAAAGTATTTTATAGGTTTTATGGATTGATTTTGGAATTTATGGCAGGGAATCCAGATAAGATCGAAGTAAAATGGGACAGAGATCTGGAGTACCACCATACGGGATACGGGAGGGGATGTTTTCTTGTCTTAAAGAATGTGCAAGATCCATGATTAAAGTCTGTGAGGAAGGCAAAAAAAATTCATACTACAACGCAAGGAGGAAATGATTAAAAACGCCTATAATCGATTCTCTTTTATGTCTCAGGAGGAAACCAGAAGCAAGAGTTTACGTGCATATAGCATGGACTTGTAACAAACATATTCCAAATCAGAGGGGAGCATAATTGAAAGGGGGGTCATAAAACTGGTGTTAGATCCTGAGAACATTTATCAGCGTAACAAATTGTTTCTGAATTTGATGTTGATTGTGCCTCATAGGAGGATTGCATGGAAATGGAAAGGATAACATTTAATTAATACTATCCAATGTTTGGCCAGATTCTTGAAAATATAATCATTATCTAGACTATACATTATCATGAACCTGATAATCTCTTCCCCATTTCTTTTGATGGCTTTTGTTTTTTCAGTAGTTCAAGTCGTGGGATAGTCCTAGTTCTCATTTTGAATTACTGTGATGTTTGAGTTTTACAACCCTTTTCCAGAAATGTATCAACTATAAAGGTCTGTGCTGTAGCATATTCTCCACCAGTACTACAACTTTACCTTGCTTGTAGGAGCTCTCAATAAGGTATGTTGTCCTTTTGTTTGTGTGAATGTGCTGATGGAACATTTTATACTGTATTAATACAAGTTGCTTTTCTGGGTAGCAATACACTGTTTAAAAACATACAACTCAACATCAAATAAAATAATTCTGTTATAACACTGGGCTGAGGATGACTTTAAATTAATTATCATTCAAATACAGGTGATATGTTATCAATGTCACATCTGTGCCTTTCCATATCATGAGAATATCATTTATATCTCTTCCACAGTATATCCCATTTTTATGGTAGTATACATGGCCACTCAAGAGAGGTTTCCTCTCATGGAGGCACATAAAAAGGTTTGCGTAAGAGGGAACAAACATGAAGCCCATAGCTGTCCCTTTTTTTTGTGGTATAGTTCATTTTCAGATAGAATAAAAATATTTTCCAGATCAAATTTTGTCAAGTCTAATAATATTTTGGACTGCTATAGGTAGTTAGCTGATTTCATAAACAGAACAAATGTAATGTGCTATAGTAAATTTTCATGCTCAATTTTAGTCCATAAGCTTGAAACATCCACCAAATATTCCTCCTCCCAAGGTATGTCATGATTTGATTCAATAAATCCTTAGTGTCTCTAATGTACAAATGGAGTGCAGTGGATACTGGTCCGAAATATATGTCTATATATACAGAAATCCTTTCTGTCTGTGATCCCATCCCAGAAATTCTGGTTGTACCTGGTGGAATTTTAAAATTTTTATGAATTTTTGAAGGAAATAGATAATTGGGGTTGTAGCAGTATCAACATTGAGAGTTCTAAATTCATGCTCAGTTAATAAATACATCTCATAATCCATTTTCAATTTTTCTTTTAGCAGGTTCTTAAATATTTTTCATCATGCCAAGCTATTTCTTGGTATCTCTGTCTTAATCAGCATAGCTCATCACAATGGCATTCACACTCCTGTCAGCCTGACAAGTGATGCTAGATGCATCACTCTTTAAATCATTCAATGCTTCAACTTCAAATTTGTTCAGATTGGGTGAACGTTTATAATGTGAATATATATCAAAATAATTTAGTACCAAATTGTAAAAAACATCAATTAAATTGTCAGTATTCAGATTAGGTATACATTTTGATTTAGACTTCTTACCACTATGTATGGGTGCTTCCTCCATGATCCCTATCTGTTTGCTATATGTTCTCTATCTTCATTATGGTTATCTTCTAGACTCATCAGCGTTGAAATAGCTGGTAAATCCTTTATACTCATAGAGCTAGCCTCTGCACTCAATATTAAATGTGATCTATGCTTGGGGATCATATAAAAAAACCTTCTTTAATTTTAATCTTCTGGTGAATCTAAGAAGATCCATTTTGACCTGTAATTCATCCAAATGTCTCACAGGAGCAAAAGTTGAGACCCCTACTTAAATACATTGATTTCTACTGAACTCATTGGTCTTTCTGAAACATTATGTACTATGTTTTTAATTTCCCTTGTGAGGCATTGTCTTTAACCTATTCTTCTCTGTTTTTCCTACTTGAGGTCCAACTTCTAGCACCTCTTGTTGACAGTTTCTTACTCCCTGGCTCTCTCTGTCTCAAGCAGAGCCCCTGTTCCACCATTTGTATCCTTTTCAGTTCTTCTAAAATTGGCGAGGTACATCTATGGCCTTTGGTTTTGTCTCTTATTTTGGAACATCTCAAATCAGAGCCACTATTGCTTGTTTCTAGACTAGTAATCATACGAGTACTGTGGCCATCATTTAAGTGTATTTTGTTCCCCACACTTGTGGTGAGAGTCTTTTGTGTAGTTGTATCAAACTTCCCAGCATATGCGTACACTCTTCCTGTTATATAGTCTCTTTTGCCCTATTAGAATTTAGAAAATGTCTTCTCTCTTCTTGATGTTAGCACATACAACCTTCTAAAATGTTGTAGCACTTGTGTATTCTCAGAACTACTTCAAAAGAGAAAGCCAAGCAAGAGAGCTCATTTTCCATTCTCCATCTGCACAGGAAGTGAGATCACTTGATTTCCGATCATCCATCTGCACAGAAAGTGCCATCACTAGATTTCCCATCATCCATCTGCACAGGATGTGGCATCACTGGTTTCCTGCCAAAACTGTCTTCACTGAATGAATGCTGCAGCGCATATTTGTAGCAGACGCGTCCAGCGAGTGTGTCCAAGGCAAACCCGTCTGCTCCAGTCCGCACCCTGCCTGAGCTCGGACTTCCTCACCACATCACTACTTCACCATGACCTTCTGTGCCTTGAATCCTGATCACATCTTCTAGTGTAGCTGGCACACCTCATCTTCTAACACTGAAGATGTGTTCTCCTGCACCACCTGCCATTTCACGTGCACCCCTCTGCACCCACCTCACTCCCCCCATCCACCTCACAGACCCAACACACAAGACCATGCACACACAACCCCACTATGACATACCCTTTCCAGCATATTTCTCAACACTCGCTCCCTCACGAAGCATGCCACCGGACTTTGGGATCTGTTACATGACTGCTCACTGGAACTCCTCTGTCTGAACAAAATCTGGCTGCTTCCCTTCTCATCGCCACACCTTGGATATAAGATTACAAGTCAGGACAGGACAAAAAGACCTGTTCATCTTTGTAGAATCCAGCCAATGCTTCGCCAATTCGGAAAACACCAGCAGCAGCATGGACCACTTGACCTTCAAATTCCTCCTCATCACCAACTACACCCGCAGTGGCACCATTGTCTACTGCCCTTCCGGACCATGCACCAACTTCGACAGCACCATCCTGGACTTCGCAACCCCTTGATCTTCAACTCCAGTACTTTCATTCTCCTCAACAGACCTTGTTTACCATCTGGAGGACCTCATTGATTCCAACATAGCCAACTTTCTTGAGGTCCTTTCCAATCTCAGACTCACCCACTGTAGGGAGCTAGGTTCTACTTGTAGTACCCCCCCCACACACACTTTTTGCCTGTTTTTCAGATGCAAATTTGACTGAAGTGCACTGGATTGCACTGGATTCTGGCTGACCAGGTCCCAATGCCAGCGTTCCTTCCCTAAAACAAGACACCTGGTCCCTTGATCCTTTAGCCCATAAATACATCCCTAATAAATGGTACCCCTAGTATCTAAGGCATGGGTACTGAAGTGGGCTCCTCAGAGCTGCAGCACAACGTGTGCCACTCTGAGGGACACAGCAACAACCTTATGCAGACTGCCATTGCAGGCTGTATGACAAGGCGCTCACAAAAGTGAAAACACAACATGGCACACACTTGTGTGCCATGTCACACCTATAGCAGGCCTTCAGCCTTAAGGCAAAGTGCATTATATTACAAGTGAGGGCATATAAACATGAGCATTTATGCCCTTACTACGTCTTTGTTGATTCTTAGACACAGTAAGTATGCAATATTTTAAATGCATGTGCTGGACACTGGTCAATACGAGTTCCCAAGCTACATGATGGCTTCTCTGTACCGAGGGATGTTTGGTATTAAACATCTCATATTAATAAACCCTTGCTGATTCCAGTGATGGATTTATTAATACATGCACCCAGGAGGCACTTTACAGGTGTTCCCTAGAAAACCTACCAACTGCTGCTGAGCTCACTGACCGGTTCTGGCCAACCTGCCACCAACAGACATGAATCTGACCTCCCAAGGTGAGAGTTTCTGCTCTCGAGAGGCCAGAAACAAAAGCCTGTCCAGACTGTGATGTTACCTACCCCTCTGTGCAGGATGACCTGCATTCTAAGGCAGGAGCTTCAAAGAAGCTCACTGCCTTTGGTATGCAGATATGGCCAACCCCCCTGCCCCAAGGACCTTCTGGCACCTAGATAGGTGGGAAAATAAGCTATGCAGGAGACGTGTCACACTTCCAGACTGGGAATACCAATCTAGACTGAAGTGGACACGACTTAGGAAATTCCACCATCTTGCATGTGATTAAATTTAGGAATTCTGGACAGAGTGATGGCCACTCCTCACAGGAAGTGGTCATCTAGGGGGTGTAATGACCCCAAGGGTAAGTAGCTCATTGGCTACTACCCTTCACTCCCATTACTGCCCCCTAAATTGAGTATTTAGGGGACTCCCTGGTACCGGATCCTCAGATCTTCGCTGGACACAAAAGAAGGAGTGGACAAGAAGCCTGCTGAAGACAAGAACCAAGGAGCACAACTGACTTGGTGCCAACCCTGCCAGCCTGCCTGCTGCACCCGAACCTTGAGGAGCAACTGACCTGTCCTGCCGCTGGAGCCTTCAAGAAACTGGGAGAGCTGCCAGTGCTTCGCAAATCAAGCTGAAGTGGGCCAATGGTGTCAGCATCATCCCCAGGCCCTCCAGAGATGAAGCCCATCCCAAGCTTGCCCTCTGTGGACTTCCAGACGGCATCTACAGCCTGATTCTGCAGACCCCTCCTTCACTGCAGCCACCTCTGGTGACAGAGACCCGAGGGTCCACTGCACCTCTGAACCGAATGCCCCAGACCAAGGAGAAGAGGCCCACTGGTGTCTGCATGTCTCCCAGGCTTATGAGATCCAAGGCCATCTGCTAATTCGGCCAGACTGGCACCACACCCGTCCATACCTGCAGCCTGTTTCTATGGGCCCCCCACACCACGACCGGTGACAATAAACCCGACAGTCCAAATCACCTCTGAGGTTGTTGTATACTGCCCCCTCTGCACGCGTTAGGGTAGGTGGAGAGCTATCGGACTCATGGGAGATCGGCAGGGGTACTAGACATGGATGTCCGCTCTTGCCACTCCCCTTTGCCCTGGCTGTGGAGCTGTTGGTGATATGGCTCTGGGAGGAACTAGGACCATGAGGTATTAGGGTGGGGCAGACCACGCACATTGTTTCCCTATGTGCAGATGATGCATTGGTGTATCTTTGGGAACCCAGTTTCTCGGTGCCTTTGTTGCTGCAGATGTTGGGCGCCTTCGGAGTTGTCTCTGGTCTTAAGGTAAATAGGAAGAAGTCACTCCTGTTTCCCTTGGGGTCCCTTTACGGGGTCTCCCAGGATGATTTGCCGAGGGTAGGACTCAGATGGGAGATTGAGAGTTTCCAGTATCTTGGCATATGGGTCACTCACACTGCGGTGGTGCATTTTGGAACACATTACCTCTTTCTGTCATGGGAAGGGCAGCTGTAGCAAAAATGGTGTTCCTGCCACGGTGCTTTTACTTGGTTCAGAACTCCTTGTTTCCGCTGCCCGTCTGGCTTTTCCGCTGTCTGGATAGCTTGCTGATCTCATTGGTGTGGGCCAGTCAACGTAGTAAGGTGGCGCTGCCTGTGTTACAGAGGGATCTTGCGGGCAGAGGGCTGGCGATTCCCAATATAAGACATTATTATTACGCAGCGCACCTGCAACACGCAGCAAAGTGGATGACGGAGTTCGACAACTGAGAAAAGAGATTGTTTGCAGGAAAGCTGGATGGACAGATGTTGGTGCATCTATTGATGTTGGGTGGTCGGTCTGAGTCAATCGTCCCCTATTAGTCAAGACCACAGCCTGGATCTGGGAGCAGGCCGTTAAGACTGTGCTGCGACGGGCCCCCTTTGACAGAGAGTTGAGAATATGGGACTTAGCACCCTTTAGGGACATGGAAAATCTGAGGTCCATGAAGGGTTGGAGGCTGGGAGGCTGCGAGGTGGTTGGAGATCTATACCCCAATGGAGAGTTCATTTCCTTTAATGCAGCTCAGGATTCGTTTGGTCTGGGCCCTGGGCAGTTCTTGCAATATGCAAAAATGGAGAGTGTGGCTCGTGAGATTTGGCAGGCCTCGGCGGTGCTGAATGGACTGATTAATTGGGGCGAGGGGACTCACTTGATCACCCGGTTTTACAAAGCCCTTCGGGCTGATCAGCCAGATGCGTTAAGTGTGGCCCGTAGGGCATGGGATCATGAATAGGGGGAACACATAGAAGAAGCTGATTGGGAACTGACGTTATAGCTGGTGTGCACAGTGTCATGCAACAATAGGCTTAAGCTGTTACACTTCAACTTCGTGCACAGGACATACCTCACACCTACCCGACTAAAAAAGATCGACCCAGGACGCAGAGTGGGGTGCCCCAGGTGTGGTGCTTTTGGTGCTCCCTTCCTGCATTTAGCTTGGACCTGTAGGGTGGTGTATAACTTCTGGTAGGAAGTGGTAGGGAGAATTGAGGAGGTCACAGGATTGAGGTTGGAAGCAACGCCACTGACATGTCTTTTGGGAGTAGTGCGGAGACCACGGGCCGCAGTATCCCATATAAAATCGCGCAGCTGGCCCTGGTGTTGGCCAGGCGCAGGATAGCTATTGGCTGGATGAGTGACCAGAGACCTTCAATCCCCTGGTGGATTCGAGATCTAATGGAATGGGGCGCGGCTGAGGAACAGCACATGCGCCTGACACGCAGGGATGAGGGGGCTTTAACAGATGTGGTGGCTTAGGGTGCATTATTGGAACAGTTCACTGGTGTGGAGGACTTAGGTTCTGCAGGAAGCACAGAGGATGAGGGGTGTGAGAGTACGCCTTGAACCAATTTGGTAGGAGACGGCCAACTATGGTGAGGTCATGTTTCTGCTTTATACAATATGTGTAATGACTAGTCTCATGCTAATCTTCGGCGGGGGTCTGAGGGAAATTCTGCAGCTGTGATTGCTATTTTCTCTTGGCTTGGATTTATGTGAATGAGGCCCTCTGGTACTGTGATATAATGATACGGCCATGTCTCGCAATAACCAGCACTGCATTGTATGTTTATTGTTGATCATGTTTTTCAAACTCAATAAAAACAGAGTTATACAAAAAAAAGTATTTGTTATTTTTATAAATTGGTGCTGGATTTCCTTATTGAGTGTGTGCCTCACTTACTGCATGAGTGTGTGCCATATATGCTTAGCACTACCCTCTGATATGCCTAACTGCTTGACAACACTACCCAAAAAGAGAACATTTGGGATGTCATCTGTGTCTCTGTGATACTTCTTCGGACTGCTTGGACTCTTTGCACAGTGTACCTCATTTTGATCTATTATATAAAGAGCCAGCATCCTGCACCCAACAAGTGCAAGGTTCCACACATGCTGTCGGACACATACTGAGCCCCCATCTTCATTAGCTTCATCAACATCACAGTAGACAAGCCCACACTAACGACCTGGTCCAACCACATGCTCATCAACTTTCTTCATACCCATGCCACACCACCACATAAACACCATAACCAAATGTTCACAATGGGACTGGAACAAGATCTCTGAAGCATACTGGTCTTCCGAACTCCTACACCACCGGACTCTGTACAACAACCTCTCCAAATCCATCTACAGTTTTAAAGCCTGGATCACCACCTGTGTAAATACTCTGGCTCCTCTCAAAGCCAGCAAAGCCAGGAGAACCAGACCACAAGCATGCCAGAACACGGAACAGCACAGGCTCACTAAACACCACTGCAATCAAGATGAAAACAAATGAAGACAAAGTCAGAACAACACCAACAAAATCACCTACAAATCCACCCTTGGGCACTACCATCAGCAAATCAGAGCCACCAAACACTCCATCTTTACTCGGTGCATTAAAAGCAGCACCATCAGCACTAACAAAATCTTTGCCATAGTGAAAGACTATACCTCTCTGGCAGCAAACTCCACCAGTGTAACCCCCTCTCAGGACCTCAGCATCCATCTGTCCCTATTCTTCAGCAACAAAATTACCAGCATCTTCGAAAACTCTGAGCCCTAATCCGACTCTTCACCCTGGCAGCCATCCTTTCCTTCCCTACAAACAACTAAATGACCACCCTGACCATCTGACTGACCATCAAACACTAGAAACTACAACAACAATGCAGTCCATACACGCTGGTGCACACTTGGACCCCTGCCCACGACACATCATTATCAAAGGACTGGACTCCATCAGCGCAATCCTCACCCCAATCAGGAATGACTCAATCATCACAGCCATCTACTAAGATACCTGGAAAACTGCTACAGTTCTCACCCTCCTCAAGAAACATTTAGCAGACTGAAGACAATGGGCAATTACTGGCCTATTTCCCTGCTACCCTAACCAGTAAATGTCACAGAAAAGATGATAAGCAAACACATAGCCACCCACCTCACTGACAACCACCTCCTTGACACCCCTCAATTCAGCTCCAACCACAGTACTGAGGCTACCCTCACCTCCACTCTAGATGACATCCAGATGATCATTGACAGAGGTGACAACACATCCCTCATCCTACTGGATCTTCTGTCAGCCTTTGATGCCGTCTCCCACCCCATCCTTCTTGAAGAACTGAGTGAAGTCCGCATCCAAGGACACACACCGCTGGATTTACTCATTCCTGAGAGGCCACATCCAGTTGGTAAACCAGACCCCCTTAATCTTGGACACCATCAACCTCACCTGCAGAGTTCCACATGGATCTTCACTCAGCCCCACTCTGTTTAATGCCTACATTACCCCACTTGCCAGCATCTTTCCCACCCATAGAATCAACATCATATCCTATGCTAATAACACCCAGCTCATAATCTCCCTCTTCAAAAAGACGCCAAACTCCTGGACTAATTTCTCTGCCTACATATCTGAAGTCGCCAGATGGATGAGAACTAACACAGACAAGAAGGAAGTAATAATGTTCGCCAAAGATACCTCACTCTGGGACTCCACCAAGTGGCCCGCCAAACTCAGATCTACACCCTTCCTGGGAACCAAAGCAACGAACCTCAAAATAGTAATTGACAACTAACTTACCATGACCGGCCAAGTGAACAAAATCCATCTCTCCTGCTTCCACACACTCAAGATGCTCAAAAAGATCTTCAAATGGCTCCCCATCAACACTCGCAGTACTGTCACACAGGCCCTCATTACCAGCAAGCTGGACTACGGCAATACACTATATACTGGAATCAACACAAAACTGACCAGAAGAATCCAGAGCATACAAAAACTGGATTCCAGTCCACTAACAAGCATGTTTCAAACTCTTCATAAACACATACAAAGCCTTAAACAATACTGGTCTCAAGTACTCCAACAACCACATAAACTTCCACCAACCTAGCAGACACCTCAGCTCAGCCAGACCTGCTTGCACCCCCCCCCCCACCATGCACAGAACCTGACCCATCAGTCATGCCTTCTCCCACCTCACTCCTAAAGCCTGGAATGACCTGTCACTGCACATCAGAGCTGCCTGCTCAGTTCTTGAATTCTGCAAGGAACTAAAGACCTGGATCTTCACTTAACCCCAACCCTGGCTCTGCCTATACAACTCCCGCTTCAGTGCCAGGAATCCCTCCCGGGTGAGTTGTGCGCTATATAAACACACATAACATATTTAAATTTGCTATCTCTAGTTTAATCTCATCAATCTCTCTATTTAGTTCATTCCTCTGAAACTCTGCTTGATGTATAAGCATTTCTATGAGGGTCCTTGAGGTTTTACTTATGTTATTCCTACACTTATCAGCTCTTTCTTATTCCAAATCTTCTACTGCTGGGAAAATTTTGATCCTTAGGCCCCCTTGGGATTTGATCAATCTCCAAATATGTTTTTAGAGTCAACAAGTCCCACCATTTGGATGATTCTCACTTTGATTTTGTTTAGCCAAACTTTATTGGGTTTTGTTGATGTCTTCAAAGTAATACAATAGTCCAGTCAGAAACAATGCAAATTATTTGAGTCATTATAACTCATGCCAAACATTAACAACAATTGTTTTTAAATCAAAGCCGTAACTTGAGGAAACTTAGGGCCTGATATAGATCTTGGTGGCAACAGTCCTGCAGTAATTTTTCTGATGGAAAACCCATCCGCCGGCTTGGTGGCCCGTCTGCCCGATTTAGATGTTGGTGGGAACATAAGCAAAAGACTGTCTGAGCCCCGCAGACTCTGCCAGGAATCTTCACCAGCGTCAACGGCACCACTGGAAATAGTGGCTGGCGGCAGGATTCCAGCCACCTTTACCGCTGAGTAGATTTGGATGTGCCCCACCACCAAGTCAACTGTGGCGGTCAGACCTCCACACCTGAGTTGGTGATTGGAGGGGAAATGAGGTAAAAACATATGTTTTTTCTCCGGAACCCACTTCAGTTTTTGACTGGACACAACTGGATATGACCTTCCGTCGCCGCTGCAACTGGACCACGAAGAAAACATGAACCCAACCCCCCATCACCAGACTTGAAGGTAGGGAAACCACATTGGCTCTGTACGTTGTGTGGGCACCGCATATGAACTCGAGACCACTGCAGTCAAATGCATTTCACAGTAATTTTGTACAATTACGGTGAAAGGCATATGTTAGGAATACATTTGAGTAGGACATGGATGGGGACACACTGGTACATGACACATATCGTACACATACACAACTATCATTGTGCCAGTATTTATTGCCAAATGAATGCTGGGATCACAATGTCACATTCACACTCGTCGGCTCTGTCCATTTGTGCAGATTGTGAGGGGTCCTGTACCTGTGATGTTGTACTTCCAGTTGTCTATGTGAGTCACTACGTGTATGTGTCTGTGCGATTCGATTGGCTGGTTGTTGTGGAGGGAGCTGGAGTAAGTAATGTAGTTGTGTCAGTATGAGTGCCACTTGCATATGGGTGTGATGTTGTGTATGTTTGGTTGTGTGTTGTGATGCTGTGTGCAACATTCACATGAGTGTTGTGTGGTGGTTGTTGTTATGATGTGCATAGTTGTGCTTTTGTGTGTATTTGTGTAGGCGATTGTGTAGTTGTGTTGTTTGTTGTGTCAGGCCTGTGTGCAGTGTCAATAGTGTGTGTATGTTGTGTAATGGATGTATGGCAATGTGTATTTTCGACATGTACGTGTTGTGGTGGAATGGCAATAGATAATAGTGTGTATGTGGTGTGTTAGGTTGTATTACCTCTATTCTGTAGCCACTGCCATTGTACGATGTCCATTGGGTCCAAAGAAGACCTCCTTTCATCAGCAATCCACTGCTAGTACAGCGCCTGCAGGACTGTCACATCTAAATATAGTGGGCGGGAATCCACCACCCTGATGGCAAGGATGAGCACTCTATTGTGGCGGTCTGCGGCTCAGTAGCAATACATCTAAATATAGTAGGCGGAACATCGTTGACTTGACTGTGTTTTCGGGTCCGTCGTCATAGCCGATTGGTGGTAATTCTGTCAAGATCTAAATCAGACTCGTAATTAGTGGGAAGTGGAGAAACAGAAAGGTAAGGGAGAGTAGATGAAAAGGTCTGACACATACCACAGGGTACAAAGGCATTGGAGTGGTGGTAGAATCTAGTTCCTAGTGAGTGGAGCGCCGGTTTCTACTGACATGATGTGCGGTAATCCAATCACAGATAAGTGGTGATCAGCATTTTTAAAGAAATAATGCTGACTTGTTAAATTATTATGAAATGTTAGTTATGAATAAATAGAAGAGAGGAATGACCACAGCTCAAAAAATGGTTCTGCAATAGTAAGTGATGAGAATAGGAAACACGTGGAAAAGGAGGTGCAGACAAAAAAGGGCACAGATCTGAAGATTTGAAAAGAAACTCAGTTCAGAAAATTCTTAAACTTTTCCCCTAGCATCTTAATCAGCCCCTCCTGACTTCACCTAAGCTTCCCAGCACAGTTTCCTGTTTCTAGTGTTTCTACTTTTAGGATGCCTTCACTGACAGTTACATCAAAGGGAACTTCTGAACAGACTCTCACTACAGGACTTGAAAACAACTTTAAAAAACACTCATGTCTTGTTACCTAAACGCAGTGAAAGATAATTTTGCCGCAGAGCCTTCGGAGAAAACAGTGTATGGTAAATATGTGAATAAGTAGTTGTTGAATATGCTTTACTTTGTTTTGTAATTTACTAAGAAGTAGGTTGGTCCTTGCTGCTCTTTTTTCAAAAAATGTGATGATATTCTTAACTCTTTCACTGCATTGGTATATCTTAAGTAACTTATCCTCTGCCTGTCTTTTGCAATAGAAGGTCATAGCTTGTGTCTGGGCATCATGCTTTCCTGTCCTATGTCATTTTCCCTGCTTGTGTAGTCACTATGGGGCTTATTTACAAGTAGCTTGCACCACAATTGCATAATTTTTTTAGACACACCGGCAACACTATAGCAGCTCCATATACACAAGGCGGCGCATATGGCCCAATGCATCAGTTTTTTAGGAGGCCTGCATAAAAAAAAAAACTTGCACGGGATCCGGCTGTGTCTATTGGAAAAAGTCACTTACAACTGACACAGTGATATTTACAAGATTTTCTTTGTTTGACACTTTTTCCAGATGCATCTCGCAAGGCCTGCAATGCAATAGAATTTCTACGCCTCCAAAACCTAGGTGTAGGGACTGACACAGTGGCTTTATAACAGGAATCAGACTATTTGAAGTTACTTTACACGCTGGAAGATATCTGTATTTCACATCCCCACTACTAGTAGTAGTTCTTCAAATGTAAGAATCATGTTGTCCAACCTGGGACCATGGCACCTATGATTTCATCCTCCACTGCAGCAAGGCTATGTGACGTTTTGTACTTTTTGTAAGGGACAGGCCAGGATTGTCACTTCTCCAAGGAGGAATGGGCCCCCAAGTCCAGGCCAGCATACTCCAAAGGACAACAGGTAAGTACACACATAAGGTAGGTAAAACATGTATTGCCACTTCACATTCCTACATATATTTGTATTCACTTACATTACATTGTCACTCACTATGTCACATTTACTCAGGACTCTACATACACATCAGCAGACTATGCCCACTGTAATGTGACACATAACCATACTGCATACTTCATCTCTTACATGCAGGACTAATGTAAAAGTGTAGAAGGTGTTATTCCACCATTTTACAGTCTTTACATTGGTCCCCACAAATTAGACCACTTGTGTCAATCTGAACTGATGCATCACCTCTGATTTCTAACGCATTGCTGAAGGTGAGTCAGTTCTAAGACCAACTTCAGTGATGGGTCACTTTTTGAGAGGATGCATTGCGGCATCCTTCCCCGATGCGTCTGTATTTCTGACGCATTCTAGGACCCTATGCCATGGTGCCTCATATTGTAAATACAAAACATCCAACATAAGTATTTTTGACGAGTTGCTGCTGATCAAGCTGAGTACCCAAAACATACCCCTCTTTCTGAATGGGGCTACTGTCCTGGCCATCTGGGCTTTCTGTGACTAGTGGTGGTGGAAGTGTAATTTGTGATGCAGGGACAGGCATTTTTACCAGCCCTCTCTCTGCAAAGGTTCTGTTAGTCTCACTTAATCGTGTTGTTAACTCCCATCTGTGTGAGTAATAAATGAGAGGTATATGTACATTATGTGCACAACACACAAACAGTGTGAAACCGTGGTATATGCCTGACAAAGTGCAGGAGAGAATCCATTTTGTCTAGCCTCTGTGTGGGGGAGGAAAAAACCCCAAATGGTGTAGGGCTTTGGCTGTACAGGTCTCTGATGGCCTGGGGTCCTCCATAATTATATTCCTCCCTTTCCTCCAAGTCTCCTGTTATACAGAATTGCACTGTCCTGAAGGTGAGGTGGGCTGATTCCTCCTTTTGTATTTTGCTGCAGTACTTACAGCCTGGTATATGGGACAGATAAAAATATGTACCTGAGGTTGTTTGAATCAACTCTGGATGGGTTCCTGCCCTGGTGAGGGCCACTTACGTTGCATTTAATTGAATGAGCTCCTAAACATTGTAACTATTCAAGTGAGCTGAATGGCCAGCTCTGGTGATACCTATGGCCAGCAAGACCAGCACTTTGTTTCCAGGATCCTTCACGACCAAAGAAGGAGTTGTGCCTCAGTACATTCGAGAAAGCACGGAGTTCCAGGGACAGAGTCTTCCTAACCCACACTTTGACTCGGACTACGTTTTGGACAAGAATCCAGCTAGAAGTGGTGCTGGACTGCTGTGGTGTAGGCTTTAGTGTTAAAGTACGTTTGTTTTTACAGTGTAAAGCACTGTGCTGAGGGTATTGTATTTTGAAGTGTCCAGGCCATAGCACCACATTGACTAAGTCTTGAACTACCCTTCCTAGCTATCCCGAGAGTCCATTGCTAAATTGAGGCACTTGATCTTCCAGTTCCAAGTCCTCTACTACCGTGGCCCCAGGAGTCCAGATGACTCGAATTGTCACGAATGGAGAGCAGTAACATCTGACTGCCAATGGAACCCAGGAGCCCCATGTCTCATTCTGTCCCATTTACCTGATAATACACTATCCTACAACATTTCTGATCCAACTGTTACTTGCTGATGTTACAAATGGGACTAATTCACAAAACAGTTGGAAGAGTCTGCACAGAAATTACAAACATTTTGGAATTCACAATCATTCTCAGGATCAGGCCTGAAAAGCTGTGCTAGATACAGGTGTGCAGGCGCACCCTAGGTAGGTCATGCGACCTTTCCAGCAGAGAGATTCACACCAAAGGCACAGGATCTCCTGTACAAATTCACATATTTGTTTAATAAAAAAGGTTGTCTGTGAGCAAAATATTTTTCCTCATGGGGAAATCCCTTTCCTTACACCCCTGCTAGTCTGGGGTGATGCATTCCCTTCCCCCCACTGGTAGGGGATTCATGCCATTCCTTGTCAAGAATGCTCCTTTTCCGTAAGGGAATATGGAGCACTGGATTCATAAACCATCCACCAGTCTCACTGTATGGATTTCTCAGGAGGCAGGGCAGTGAAACTACCTCACGAAATAAGCCCTGGTCGAGTAAAGAGGGGTTTGGAGGTGAGAAAAGGGAGAGAGAACAAAACATGCCTGCCGTCGACATCAGATTAAGGACCCTCAGTACTTGCAAGGGAAATTTCCAGCGAAAAGTAACATTCCAATTCTGGGCAATGCTCTATATTAAAAGGCAGCAGCTCACTCCTAGAGAAAAAAATGTAGAATCATTGAAGTATAAGGTTGTCTGCATAAGTCATTAATGAGCAAATAGAAGACCCGTAAACTTGAGGAAATGCCATGGGACACTCAAGGAACTGGTACTGATGACCCCATCAGATTAATGACCTTAGTAGGGTTTATCCATCTGCAATTCAGGGAATGCAGGAGTGAAGTTCTAACAAGTAGTACCGCAAAGGGAATATGAACTGAGCAAAGAAACAAAACGGTAAATGGAACACACTAGAGATTACCAGGCACCATCTTGCTAGTTCTGACTGCTTTTATGGACAACGTCAACCAGCGTGCTTGCTCCGTTAGTCTTTACCCGGAACTGACTGTCTCTGACTCTTATGGTGCTTGTGTGGGCCATCTGCCATATGCCAGTCCTCCGTAGTCTCCAATATCCTTCCAAACTCCCTCATGAATTGGAGTGTGTCTGCAACACTTTTGGGCATTCTCGCCTATGTTCGCCACTGGCTTGCCTCATTACAAAAACTTGAAAGTTCACTCCCCAACTCCCTCACCGAAGATCACTCTTTTCTCACGATGCCTAGCTGGCTTGTGTGGATGGGCAGCACTGAAGGTATACTCTAATCTGGGTACATGCACATGAGGCCAGTTCTCACAATCTCTTGAAAGCATCACATGTTCGCATGTTATAAGATACTGTAAACTTCCCCTATGTTTCCTGGAATATGCCTGGATCTTCCATCTATAAGAACTGATGGGTTAGGTGGTAGCTATTCGGTTACTTTAACCATTGATATATGCACTACAAGATAGAGTTCCCTCTGCTTGGTGAAGCCAGATGTAAAGCACAATCCCCTACCAGTTAAGTGATCTTAAATGGGCCTACGAATCTGGGCATAAACATGAGATGGGTACCAGAATTAAAAGGTGTGGTGTAGAAAACCATACGGTTTCTCCTACATGGTAACGAGGTGCTTATAAAAAAATATTGTAATCTGCCTCAGCCTTAATTAGATGAGAAACTGCACAGCTTTGAATATTATCTATCTCTTTTTACATGGGTGTGAAGATGGAGTTGCAGTGGGTGAAACATGAAAGACCATAACCTAGAGTGAAACCCACAAATGAAACAAAATGGAGAAGACCCCAAAGCATTATGATGGGAATTATTTCAGGCTAATTCGGCTCGAGGTTCCCAAGATTCCCAATCCTCCAGATGCTCAATGATAAAATGCCTTAAGTACTGCTCTAATGAATAAGTTAGTCTTTCTGTCTGACCATCTACTTGCAGAATATAATTTGTGGAGCTGGAGTGCACTGTACCCACAGACTGTAATAACAGGTTACAAATGTTTGCTATGAACTGTGACCCTCTATGAGACGGACCTCCAGGAGTCCGTGTAACCTAGCTATATGGTTCGGAACATGTTGGGCCAATTCTGCAGTTCTGGAGCCATAGGTAACTCAGTCAAATGCTCAAAATGGGTCAGGATTGTGACCAACAAAATTGTGCAGCCTTGTGAAAGACGTAATCCAATAATAAAGTTCATAGAAACATTTGACCAAGAATGAGATGGAGTTGGCAAAGGTCCCAATGCATCCACAGGTCTTTGATGATCACTCTTTGCTTGGGTGCAAATGTTACACGGCTTAATATACCAGGTGACATCCTATCGAACAGTAGGGCACCAAAACTTCCCCAGAATGATTTTGAAAGTATATTGCATTCTCCTTTGACCAGCTACTGGGGAGTCATGAGTCCATGAAAAAATAAGGGTCATTTACAAGAAGCTTGTACCGGCGCTGCTTCATTTTTTTTTACACTCTTCCATATTTACAGAGTGATGCATGCAGTGAAATGTGCACTTTTCCATGTCGTGTGTAATTTTTTTCTTGAAGTTTAATAACTTCGAGCACACCTTATAAAAGAGACCAGATGGTTTATCATTATCATTCATAATTGTTCCATACTTTATTCATTTTATCCCAGATGTTTGGATAGTCTTCATGTAATCAGAAGAAATCAGTCAGTGTTTCATAAGTGATTACTTCTTATTCTTGTATAATGTGTGCTTGAAGCTATTAAACTTGAAATTGACTGAGGAAGATCAGGCTGGTTTTCCACCCTTTCTGAGCACCATGCATTAAGCTTGCAGTTTTTACACTTGATACTGCTGTGGAAACTAGGTGAGAGCACTGTCAATCCCAGCCACCCGTTGAACCTTGACTGTAATATTTTTCTTGCACGACTACCGGCTGCGTCAGGTAACCTTAATCATATGAAAGGTAAGTGTTTCCACTCAAAAACCCACACAGAATTGATGCATCTAAATTTACATAATTTTGGGAAAGTGACATATCGCAGGCAAATGACATGCTGATTCAAAATGTGTCAAAACTCCTATGCATCCGCAATCCAGGCACAAAAATGATGCATTAACACTGGTACATAAACAGATCATACCCAAAACACTCTGGCAAGCTCAACTACACCATGGAGATATTCCTACTCCAGCTCAGAGCATCGAGAAGAAGATGGCCACCACCACCCCACCACTATCTCCACCCCCACAGAGGCAGCGCAGGAGAAGGGAGTGGTTATACTGGCAGAGGAATACCCTCATTGACCTCAGGGAGGAGGAGGTCATTGCCTACTATAGGTTCAGGAGGGAGTCCATTGTCCAGCTACTACACCAGATTGCCCCAAGGCTACAGACATTACAGAGGTCCACCAACATCTCTCTGCATGCCAAGCTGGCAGCAATATTACACATGCTGATGTCTGGCTCATTCCAAACCACCACAGCCAGAGTGGTACGAATATTGCAGCCATCATTTTCTGCATTCCTACCTGCATTCCTACCTTCCATCTTTGATGCCATCATAAGCCTCACTCCACAGTACCTTATGTTCCCCAACAAATAGCAGAACTAACTGGAGACAGGCAGGGCTTCTATGTCATTGCTGGGTTTGCACATGTGTTGGGGGCAACAGACTGCACCCATGTGCAAGCCTCCTGCTGCAACATCACACCTCTATCGAAACCGAAAGCACACATATTCCATCAATGTGCAGGTCATAGTGGACCATCTGGGATGTTCATCAATGTGCTGCAAAGTACCCTGGGAGTGCCCATGATGCCTACATCTTCAAGCACTCCATCATCAATGTGCGATTTCAGTACATGAAATATGGGAATGGCCTACTGGTTGGTAAGTACATCTCAAGAACATGACTCACTTCATAACAGTCAACCATGATGCTCAAAATAGCCATATTTGGGTTGGGTGAATGAGTCAGTTTCTATGGAGCTGGTGTGTGCCTTATACTTGCGAACTAACATATGGCACATTTGCAATATAACCCTACAAGTCAAACACGTCAAGACCTGTAAAACCACCGTGGGCCTCACGTAGAAGAAGTCTGTACTTCTGGGGTGTCCATTTCCATGACACTCTGCTGAGGCAGATATCCAATCATACATATGAGGCAACACAAAGTCACCCTGTGTGCCTTTGCATAGCCTCATAACTATGGACAAAGACAAGGTAGTGCAAAGTACTGCATTGACTTAATCTGCATCAATGATATGTCACATGGTCTTTACGTTACGTTTACCCATGCAACACCTAATGCATTTGATACATTCCGGGATGTACAAGGACATGGAAAATTGCATATTTGTCACAAATGTGTGTGTCGTGTGTGTGTCCTCAAGGGAGGTGTAACAAGGGCAACATAAATTCATTTTCATCATTAGTTACACTTCTTATGTGTGCTGTATACTGTAGCACAAATATAAAGCATCAAAAACCTGCCTTGTTTGTGCATATGCAGGAGGTTTCCCTTACGGTATAAAAACAAGAATGCAGACACACCTGAACTATGGAGCAAGGGAATGTGTTGTCACCATTCACCAATTGATGATATTGCGTATGCATAAGAAACACAAGTTTGCCGTATTTCATTAACATGACATTCATGCACTTTTCATTTAATACAGGGCAGCACAGGTAAGTGACTCACTGTGATGCCCTGTGGCAACAACCTGGAAATTAGACCCTGTGTGTGTTTCAAAATGTTGGACAGATCCTCAGCAATGCCTCAACATGTAAAATGCTGTGTTACAACCCCAGATTCAAGCAAGGGCCTCCATTGTTTATGTCTGTCTGTCCATAGGTAACTCCTGTGGTCATGAGGAATGTCATGTAAACAATACCTGTGAAACATAATTATGGCCATGTGCACCATGGGATATTACCTTATTTGTCGTATTAACACACCTCTCATCCTGTGTCTCCTCCATTTTGTAATCCAAAATCCTAATCATGCAGTCACCCAAGGCTTCCCAATGTGCAGTAAGGTAGGCTCTGATACACAAAGTTTAGCTTATAGACCAGACAGCCATGCATTCACCATTCTAACAAGTTGTCTGTCTTGGTGCTATGCTGCCCATTGACTGCAAGAGCAGGTGGCAAGCCAACAACACTGTATCATGTAGAAAAATGTTTCCAACACTGTCCTCAATAAGTGACGCAGGGTAGTTCTGAGAGTTTGGCAGTTGCTATATACAGGTCAAACCTCCTAAAAATCTCTCACCTTTTGTACTGTCAACCCAGTGGACAGAGTGCACTGCCATGGGTAGACTATTGTGTACCACAATGACATGCACTTATGGACTCTCCATGGCAGTAGCCAATGAACAACAGTGACTACTACTGTCACATGCGAATATGTGTGAATGAATGGGACGACATCATCAGCACTTGTAAAATTTGGAACAATCCAACATGTATGAGATCAGAAATGCCAACAGCAGTCCCAAAAAATATGTTTTAGAAGTGTGAGAGAAGTGCCTGCTCAATTGCTAACTTGCTATCCATACTATTAAATACTCGCCATGGTCCTGGCATGGGCACTCACAAGTTAGACAAATAGTAAGTTTAACACCAAGGCCAGTACACCTTTATGTGTAGTACAGTGTCAGTCAAAACAGAAATGAAAGTATTTAGATGTCAAATAATGCTGGTACACCTCCTGTACTGTGTGAAAAGTGATTGAGTCAATCAGGACATAAAACAGTATGTAGATGAATGTGTGTACAGCAACCATTATGAACATTGTCTGATTGTTCCCCTCCTGTCTTTACAGTTGACCAAGGATATGGTCTGCAGCCATGTGTCATGACCCAATATGCACATCCCCAGACAGAGCACAGCTCAACTACTATTATGATCTCAGCAGGACCTGGTCCATTGTTGGGCACTCGTTAGGACTACTGAAATCAGGATTTTGTTGTCTTGATTTGTCCTGGGGAGATTGCTCCACTCTCTCCATGTGATCTGTAAAAAAACACCCTGGTCTGCTGCATCTTACATAATATCTATGTGCATATCAATGTGCCATGGGATTATGAAAATGTGGACCAGGAAGGCCCTGCTGAGGATGAAGAGGCAGATGAGGGCCAATGTGAAAATTTTGCAACAATTGCTGGGACAGGATGGGGAGACCAAATTGTGAACAATTTCATCTCAGGTGCATAAGACTATTCAAGACAATAACAAATGCATTGACTACCTGACAAAAGGGTAATACAATGTAAAATAGTTTGTAACACTAACAATGTGGAAGAATTCTTAGTTCCAAGTTACAGTAAACCACTAAAATATCTAATCATGTCTGCTAGTCATTGGCATACAACAAAGGTATGTAGCAATGGATATCAAACAGCGCTGGACAATGTCTTGTAATCCAAAAATAGTGTCCATTTTAATGACCTGTGGCAAATGCAGGTCTGGTGGGAATATATACCTCAAACAACGATTGCCATATGGTAAAGTTTGTACAGCTCATGATAATATATTCTGTTGCGGCGTAATTAATATTAGACAACAAAACACAAAAATCTGTGCAAAAGTCAATATTGTCAAAATACTATATATGTGTTGTTCAACTAACCATTTGTATAGCCACATACTTGTGAAGGATAGTAGAGTCAACTCATAGTCTGATGCCTGTCAGCTGAGGCACATAGTATGTACATGGGAACCCAGTCCAATCCATACAGTTGACATATGCTTCATCAACGTATGTAGGCGTATGTCAAATACATTGTGACATATCACAACACACATATAACAAGAAAATACACAAACATGGGAGTAGAAGATTGTCTATCTACTACCAATGCTGCCACGCTTGCCCCAGAAGGCGATTATGGAAATGGGCCAAACAGGGATGTCTCATACCATGTTCCTGTGCTGCACTCAGATGCAAAAAAATAGTTTAACTCCTAGAACAACATGTCATCTGTGAATGTTAAAACACAACACAAAGAGTCTGATCATGTAGCCTTTACACAGAAGCAGTTACTAAATGCAAGCTGAATCCAGCCAAGGTACCATGCACTGATGCATTCCATGTCAGTGTGGTGGAAAGTGACAATAAATGAACAGCTGAACATCTTGTGTGAATACATACCCACATCCGAAGTACAAGTTACCCCTCAATATTTCACCATATTGTGAAGCATGCCAATAGCAAACAGATCCCACCTTGGAATAAATCAGACCCCCTTTTGATTAGCCAAGCTGGCCTTGTGAACTCAAAAATGTTGATAAAGATATGAGTAAAAAAATAATGTATAATGACACTGTGCTCGTGCAACACATATCCTTCCAGACCCAAGTTCATACACCAGATATGTGTACAACATGACATGATATGGTGGTTGTTCAACATTACTCTCTGGTACCTGTTGGTATGCACAGATCAACATGGATCTCAGGTGCCACAATCATCTTAAACATATCCATGAGGGCATGCCAAGACATCCTGTGTGGCTCATCCTGACTTTATAGCTATTAAGGAAATCAAGGCACATCAATAGGCTGCCTTGATCTACCCTGTGTCACGTGTGTGTCCAATGCAGGGTGCACACTGTGTTTTGACAGCCAACACACATGAATATCCAGGATGAATGATGTACAGTTTAGGATTAAAAGATGGAGTGGCAGAAAAGGCTTATGCCTTCATGCAATCTGATGTCAAGTTCCATCAAAGTCATCTATGCTGCTTCATGTACATAAACCATATGTGGTTTTGTTTGGCATGTACCATGTGTGTTGCATGTTGCGGCACACATGGGAATTTGAGAGACAAGCATGTTTTATAAAGGATCACCTTGTTAAGCCTCTTCTGGGGATGTGTAAAGATTTGGCCCTGCACTAGGTTCATGGGAGCATAAGAACCTGGGTCAGTGTCAAACTCCATGGGTCTTGATTGTGAACACCAACTGGAACACACATGCCACACCGCCTTGATGCCAACTCAAGCTATGCTGTGCTTCGTGCTACCTTGACTTATTAAATGATCATGAGGTCACACACAGATATGCATGCTTGCTTTGCATTGCATAAACAGTATGAGTGAGAGTCCTGCGCACCCCAACCATCAAGAAAGAAAGCTTCTTGGGATCCTTGTATATGAACAGCAAGATGTCAACAAATGTAGAACATTCCTGCCTCGATCACCTAGCATTTTGTGTAATCATTGCACCGCTTTGTTAAGCATCCATTGAACAAAATGTCAAAATACAATCCTAAAGCCAGGGAAGGGGCAATCTGACACCCCTTGTGCATGCCTAAAAGAAACTTCTACAGATTTGCCAACTGCAGCAATGCATGACATAACATTTAGGAAGGTGTTCCATGTGGGAAACATGGCCGTTATCATACATCCACCCTCAGATTTCATGTAATAACTGCTTAGAGAAAGTATGTACTCCAGGGATAGAAATTTTCACCAATGCATCACGGACAATGATGGAACAATGAGGGAACTGTCTGTGACATTGTTATTGATTATTGCCATGTGTGCTGTATTATGCAGAACACATAGGGAAAAGGAAACAACTTCATTTGTTGTCTTTGTGCAGGAAGGGGTCCCTTCCTCCAGATATGTGCAAACAACACAGACACCCTTGCACCATACTGCAAGGGTGCCTGTGTTGGTGATAGGCTACCTGCACCTCATCGGCACAATAAGACCTAAGAAAACCCCTATATCTTCATATTCATGTTGGATTTCTGACCTTTCCATTTCATGCAACGCAGTGCATCAACTTGCCTTGCTTCACTGCATAGCCTCAATGAATAATCAATACGCCCCTTCACACGTGAGCAAATTGGAAAAAGCTACCATGTGTGTCCCATTATGAACACCAGGAGCTGTATCAGAGAAGTGGTGTGGGGTCACAATGGGCGTGGTCCCTGATTTGTCCACCTTCCCAGTGCACTTGGGAATGCCGGAAGGGGCAGCAAACATTAGTGCAGCTCTTCCAGCAGGAGCAATAGCCCTGGGCCACTTATGTTGGCAGTGCCATCAACAGAGGTTGCATACGCTTTTGCAGGGATGTGTGGCCCCATGCAAAGGAGTGAATCACTTTGTCTCTTCATCTGTGTTGTATACAAAACATTGGTGCAGAGCCATAGAAGATTTAATGTGGTGCACTGACAGTTCACCTTCTGATTTCAGCCCTCTGGAGGGGGTGAAACTGGATCCCATGGCCCCACCCAGGCATACATTTGCAGGTGAGTGCTGCCACTCATTGCACTCATAGGCAAGGGGATCTGTGGTGATACCCCATGAAATTGCAGGCAGATGCTGCATGCACTGTGCAACATGGAGCTGTTCCAAAAAACTGCTCCGTTTAACACTTCAATGCGCAGCAACCAGCGCAATGCAAGTCTCCACCAAACCTGGGACTAGCACAAAAAACGCATTGTGTGCATTAGCACAGGATGCACCTCTTGTAAGCTGTCTTGTTAAACAAAGAGGGGGAGGTACACATTTACTACACTTTCACACAAGCAAAGTTGCTGCGTTGTGTTGTGTGCAAGGGAGAGGGCCGAAATGCTCCATATTTACAAATATATGGAGCAATTCTTCTCTCTCCTTGTGCTGGTGCACTTCAGGCACCCTAGCGCCAATGTAGGCACATTTGCACCATGGTGCAAGGGGCCCTGTGTTGCCAGAAGAATTGTTTTGAAGAGAAAGGTAAACGTTCCTGCACAAAATTATCTTTCAAATCTCTCAAGACGTTTTCCCCTAACTGTGTAATGCAGATTACAGCACAAATAAAAAAAGAATAAATAACAAGTAGACAGAATTATGTTTCTCCTTTTTATGCCATCTTCTGGAAGGTGTAGAAATTTCACGCAATTCTAGGATCACAAACCTTTGTAATTCTGGGATTACGTGAAATCCATGGGTGGATGCATGGGAACACCTATGTCCCAAACATGGAAAGCCTCCCACAATAAAAGGTAATGCAATGCAGCACAAGCCTCTGCATTGCGTTACATTTTCTTTACAAAGCCAGGCAACACTGCAGAAATAGCCCTTTCATTGCTTTGTAAATATCTACTAGCATTTATCATCATGGATGCGCCACAAAAGTGGCGCAAACTTCGTACAAAATGTTAGTAAATATGGTCCTAAAATCCATACAGGTAGTCTTCACCAGTTATGCAATTAGTCACACATATGTGCACTCTCAACATGCACATGCAATGCACTGAGATACATCATGCATGTCCTCTCCAATAGTCCCATGCAATATACTGCTCTATGTCATTCTTTACATGCATTTCAAAAAGACATTACACTGTAAAACACACATTTCACCCACTGTGTCAAAAAAAGTCACAGTAACATAATGCGTGCTTTTTTAACCCATTGCATCAGGTGGATGTGACGCATCCTAGCTGAGGTGTCAGAACTACCACATGGTACCTTGTCATGCCTTGTGTGTAAATCACACATTGCCTATTTTTCCATTTAAAGCATAATAAAAAACAACACTTTTGGTGAAAACATGATGCATCCACACAGGAAATGATGCAATGGCTCTGCCATGCTGCAAAACCGGGAAGTGTGAAGTTAGTTTCACTTTGCCTCATAGTCTTTCTGTCTGAGCTTGGTAAAGGTTGTGAGTAGTCTGTGCTGGAGAGTGTATTGATGTAGTTTGATATTGTTGTAGTGTGTGTTGTGCCTGGTGTGTCCAAAAAGTTTATTTAGTGTTTTGTAATTGTTTATAGTATTGTTTTGTCCTGTGTTTTGTCGGGTGTTTGTCTTTTGGGGTTTATTGTTGTTGTGGATAGTTGTGTTTTTTTTATATAGTTTCAAACATTTTTAGGGTAAGATTGTGTTTGGGAAGGGACATGTCTGGGAAGGGTAGAGCACAAAATATTAGGTAATGTAGCAACACCCACCGTAATGCCCACGGCAAACCTCCCTATCACAGGGTGAGGCAATGCAGTGACTTGTGCTGCGTTGCTTCTGTCCACATTTACAAGGCCATAAAAAGCCATGCAGGGTGGCTATATGTGGCCTTGTATATATGGCCTGGTAGTGTGTGCCACATGACTGTCAATAAAAGTGACCTTCTAGGGGCACAGAGGGGCGTGTAAATGAGCTCATATGTGTAGCAGGCTCAGATGTCACCATTTCACACATGGTGAGGCACACGAGGCTCATGTCTCATGCCCCATACACAATAGTGAGTACATAAAAATACCTTCTTAACAGAAATGTGAAGGTGTGTTTGGCCAGAGGCTTGTCTGTACTGCATAGTCATTCGACAGGCCATTGCCCAATCCAACTTCTGGTTGTGTTACCCATGACAGTCTTCAAAATATTTTCACAAAAATATATAAGCTTTGCCCAACAATTGCTAATTCCAGCACAAGATACTTGGGCAGATGAGTTGCAGACAATGCATGCACACAGCCATCACATGGATGTGCATGCTGAGTGCTGACATGCAGCAAGGTTATCTTACTAACTGGTACATAGGGACCGACACAAGGCTGTGTGAAGGGACACATGCTATTACATTGGCTTCATGTAATGAGCCATGGCATGGTCCTACATGCAATTACATCATTTCATATAGAAGTTGCTTCATACACCTCTGCTTGATGTGCGTTAGCTATCCACCCTCCATCCTCAATTCTAATCCCTGAAACATGGTAAGTATAATTAGCAATGTGTCCAGATATGTGTCCTCGCCATATCAGGTACCCAATGTTGTGACACTATACATGTGCTTTGCAGACATTGTCATCTTACTTTGGCTAATGCCAATGGAATCAAGCCCATTGCAGGCTGCAAAAGGGACACTAATGATCAGTAATAATGATATGTGTACCACAACATTTGTACACAACAGCATTGTTCCAAAGCATACTCTGTGCTGACATGGTTATATTTAGATGTGGCAAGATTACTCAACTTTCAATGGCAAACATTTGCTAAGCCTTGATACTTTGGCCTTAGTAAATTTGGAGATTAGATATATTAGGTAAATGGATGCTCCATTTATCCTTACAGATAATTTTTTGGGTTTGGACAATGCAACATGTGATGTTTGATACTAATTTTACTATTGTGATGATTGAACCATTTCCTTATTACACTTTTTCTGACAGAATTACATTCTGCTTAAACAGACAACATAACCCGGAGCAGAAGAGGACCATAGCCTACAATGCAATGGGGGGAAGATTTTTGGAGGACAGGGCTGTCGGAAATGGCGCATCACACAGCAGGGACCATCCAAAGCTGACAAGCCAAGTACATCTCAGGCTGTCTCAGTGGACCAGGGTGGTGCTGCAAAATCCATAGCCAGTACCTCCACAAGCTAGCCCAGAGGACTAGCATTGCACAAGCTGCAGACCCTATGACCAGTCAGTCAATTTGAACCAAAAATGTTGGACCGGGTGGCAGGACTTGAATACAAAATTGACATAGCCATTCGTCTACTGCAGTATCTAAAGCAGGCTGTGAACTGACTTCCAACCCCAAACCCCTAACCCCACCCACTTAGCCACATGGAGCCTTTCTGCCCTTCCCCTTTGGTTATAGTTGTCTTTATTAATAATGTTTTTATAGCTTAGTTTAGGGTTAGTTAGTTTAGAGGTAGTGTAGGTTGAGTAGTTTTAACATTTTAGGTGGGGAGGGTAATTTATGGGGGGCTAGGTGTGTTTAGGGTTTTTGTGGGTGGGGGTGGATGTGTTAGATATGTGTTAGATATGTGTTTTATCAGAAAAATTCAAAAAAAGAAAACATTAAAAAAAAAATACAGAAAATATATATTTTTGTTCAGGATTAAATGTGTATGTAGTTTTTGTTTAGGTGTATTGAGTGTAGTTTCTGTATGAGAATGTGTGTTAAGGGGGGGTTGATTTTTAACCTGTGTTTTATTTGTTTAGTTTAGGCTGAGTTAAGATAAGGTATTTTTTATCTGTTTTAGGATAAGATAGTGGAGTTCAGAAAGCATAGACTAGAATGGGTGTAGTTTAGTATTTGTTGGTTAAGGTTGTGTAGATTAGGTAGTTTTATGTAAGCTAAGTTTTATTTTTACAATAAATGTCTTTGAATCCTACATAAGAGTCTACCTCGTGTTTACTGTGAAACTGTTACCATATGTGCCTACGTAATGTCATTTATCTGTGCTAGTAGTGCTTTAGACGTGTGACTGGGTGAAAGGCCTATGGTGATTAATCTGTCAGATTGGGCATGGAATGACATTAGGATTGACAAACATAGTTGTGCTCTGTAAAGGGCACTCTTAATGTAAAATCGAAGACAGGCCAAACCAGGTTTTCACATTTTATTGCTCTAGCATGTGTATCATGCCACATGCATTGGAGGTGTGGTGATGTAAAACCATTGTCACTAATCCGAGACTTCCATGGTCACATATTGATTGACAGATCCTTACACACTGCGCCTTTCATCATTTGCTTGCCACAGCACTGTAGTTTGTTGGCGAGTATCCATGGATAGACTCTCCACCAGTGCTGTGACTTAATTCACCCTCAACAATGACTGCATGATACATGCTGCACTTCATGCTTGGGACCTTTGGTGAGTACTTGCTTATCTGCATACACATAGGGTTCACAAGATATATTTCCCTCAACCTGTGAAGCTTTGTCCATGGCAACATAACACATGTGTCCCTTTGGGGAGTATGTTTTGTTTTTGCCACACACAATCCACCAGGTTCTATTTAGTCCATATTTCTACAGAGACATAACACAGTTATGACTCAGTGCAGTTATGTACATGTGCAAATTTTGTTGTTACACCAACAACCCCACACAGTTTTATTTGACATGGAATGTCCAGACAGAGTCCATAGGTGAACCACTGCATGTACCATGTGGAGTATTTGGACTGAGGCACCTATGGACTGCCTCTAAGGTGCCCGCTATGATCTCTATCCCTACCCCCAGAACATCTAGTTTTTCCCGTTGGACTCCTACCTCCCGTCACTGGAATTCAACTTGGGGGTCCCCAGAGTCCATGCAGGGGGTGGTGTGGCAGGTGGTGTTTGTTGTGTGCTGGGTCGATCCTCTGGAGACCCCACAACAGTATCGCCCCTTCCTGCAACCAGAGATGGTGTGTCAAGGGAGCCCAGGATTTCCCCGACGGTATCGAAATCAAGAGTGGGCAGGCTGTCATCCTCAGCCAGATAGTCATCCCGAACAGGCAGCTGCTCATGAGGTGTAGGTACATCCTCTGCAATGAGAGAAAACAATTTTGAGATGTTGACACGAGTAAACTGTTTTATAGTCTAACTTGATAATGTTTGGCTTCCTAAACAACATTCTTGTATACAATGTATGTTACAAGGAGTCTTTGAGTCCAAGGTGCACTGTACTTGCCTTTCAAATGGCAGTACCTCGGTATTATCACTACAACCTCTGTGTGCCAGTCAGACTTCTAGACTTATTACACATATCGTCAAGTAGGCTTTCCTTACCCTAATGAGACTACTGGGTTTGGGTGGCAGAATCACTTGCACTGTGGGGGACTCAGTCTGAACCCACTACAGGTGACACCTGTCTGCCTAATCCAGGTTTTGTTCCGGAAAACTAGCAGTGCCTCATCTCTACCCAAGAGCAGGGATGATTGGGCAACCAAGCACATGACACAATTGACTCCTCAGGGAAATCGTGGTCACTCAGATCTCATCCGTTTTGCTCACTTACATTAGTCTCACATATGCAAGGACAATCAGAGGCAGAATATAGTTCAATAAGGTTTTATTGAAATAACTGCATCTTAGATAAGAAAGCATGGATTGCAACAACAAGGGCGATGAAGCATGCCATATTAAAATTGTGACAAGGAGAGTGAAACATAAAAATAACACTATCATATTGTCACTAAGATCCTTAAAAATAGCTCCTACCTAAGCTATGTTAGAGCACAGCATGTTAAGCTCGAAGTGTGCCCTTCTGGTTCCCCTGGGAAGACATCATCCCTCATACCTGAGCAAGAGGCCTTCAGCGAAGCACTCAACATTCAGCATGAAGTCTCTGTCATCTGGCTGGAATCTCCCTCTAACGTACATGGCTCAAAGTAGTGTTTTTATAATAAAACAGCTGATGTTCCAAGAACGGATCCCCACATAAGAGTGTGTATGTTTCTTTGAACATTAGAGACAAAGGGGGTCATTCTGACAGGGCCACGAATGACGGAAGCACCGCCAACAGGCTGGCGGTACTTCCAAGCCCATTCTGACCGCGGCGGTAAAGCCGCGGTCGTAAAACCGGGGCCGGCGGTTTCCAGCCGTTTTTGCCCCGGCTGGGCGAATCCGCCAGGGCAGCGCTGCAAGCAGCGCTGCCCTGGGGATTCTGACCCCCTTACCGCCAGCCTGTTTCTGGCGGTTTTCACCGCCAGGAAGAGGCTGGCGATAAGGGGTGTCCTGGGGCCCCTGGGGGCCCCTGCACTGCCCATGCCACTGGCATGGGCACTGCTGGGGCCCCCTAACAGGGCCCCATGAAGCTTTTCACTGCCTGCCTAGCAGACAGTGAAAAGCGCGATGGGTGCAACTGCACCCGTCGCACCGCCGCAACACCGCCGGCTCCATTCGGAGCCGGCTCCTGTGTTGCGGCCCCCATTCCCGCTGGGCCGGCCGGCGCTAACTTGGTTAGCGCCCGCCGGCCCAGCGGGAATGTCAGAATGGGGGAAGCGGTATTTTGGCTGCATGGCGGCCAAATGCCGGTTCCCGCCTAGCGGACGGCTACCGCTGCCCGCCAGGGTTAGTATCAGGGCCAAAGTGTACCACTATTGCCAGCAACCTATCTTACTGCAGCCTTGAGAAAAGCACAGAGTGAAGGAAATGTCTTGTTTAAGAACGCAGTGCTGGCCTAGGCAAAGAACAGCTAAATAGAGAAAATAAAACAAGACCGCAAATGTGGCTATTGTTAAAATAATAAAAATCAAGCTGAATAAAATATATCTAGGTTAAGGTGCACAGCGGCAGGCCTAGTTTGCTAAAATAATGTATATGGAGCTATAACTAAGATGGCTACATAACACCCTTCCGTTGCCGGTTCGAAGCCTAATTATGTATAAAAGCTACTAAAATTCAACCTAAGGCATATATATCAGAATGTCAACAATGACAAGTTTAAGGACACTTGAGCATGAATTATAAGAACAATTTAAAATGCTAAGTGTGGTGCCAAAAAGCCGAATTTCAAAAGTCAGAGTCATTTTGGAAGTTGCCAATTGAATACGGGATATCTGAAGACAGGAAATCTTCCACTTCGGCAGTTGATAAAGTAGGAAGTTCATTGCCAAGGAAAACCAAGGAGCATTCGTGTGTCAAAGCCTGAGCTCCAGCCAAGGCAGCAGCATTCCGCAGTGTGCCCAACAATAAGTTTAGAGCTGCATCATCCACAAGGGGTAACTCATAAGCAG
This sequence comes from Pleurodeles waltl, assembly GCF_031143425.1. Classification (NCBI taxonomy): domain Eukaryota; kingdom Metazoa; phylum Chordata; class Amphibia; order Caudata; family Salamandridae; genus Pleurodeles; species Pleurodeles waltl. The sequence continues at coordinate 871,146,559 of NC_090439.1, forward strand.
CTTCCCGTAGCAAACGCACCCTCAACGTGCACGCCTGGTAATGAGCCCTCAGCGAGAACATCAAAAGATCAGTGTCCAATGAAAGCAAGCGCGGCGTAGAAAGACAAACTTTCAGTACATGTTCGAACGAGCACCAGAGGCACCGAAACATGGGCTGCACACAATGCAAAACCGGCCTGAATGACAAAGATCAGTCACACTCCAATTGCTCCAGGAGTGTTGCTCCAAAGTACTGCATCATGCGTTCACGACCCAGCTGCGCTGGTGGAAGTGCTTTCAGTTCTCCTTGTTGCAGCGGGACAGCCATTGCACAGAAAAGGTAGCAACAGCAAAATGCCACCTATTATAGCCAAAGTTATCGGAAATCCCCTGAAAATACTGGAGAATATTGCGAGGACGGCTGAAGGTATTAAGCCGAATATAGAGGAGAAGGTGTGAACGAAACCAGAACCAGCAGCCTTAAAGAAATTTGCAATTCCAGTAGTACTGGACGCATTAAATATTCGTCCCATGAGCTCACCAAAGTGTCTCGGAAAATTGGTACTTAAAAAGAACTGTATCTCCGGTGCTGACCTTGCAACCTGAAGCGCATAGGTCTCCCGTACAGATGTGAGCGCCATATGTTTTTGAAACAATAAAGCCTTGAGTATGCTCACCTACTTCCCTCTGTCGTGTAGGAGGGAAAAGTACATTCCCGCATCATGGAACAATCTTACTATTCCGGCTCGCATCCCACAACAGTTTTCACTATTGAGGAGGACATAGCTGCCATTCAAGAGCACCTGGAACATAGGTCTAATCAAGGGGATTGGAACTCCCTTCAGATAACAAGCCAAGTTTGCTGCTGAAGCGTTACACGCCCCGTGCAAGGACACCTGTTTACAAACCATCGAATGGCTGACAGAAGTCTCACATTCACTACTGCTAAGAAAGTCCTCTTTCATGTCACTGAGACATTTGTACAAGAAGGGTAGCTCCTACACCTCATGGATGTAACTATCTCCTAGCCATTCATATCTGCCTACTGGAAAAGTCAGTGTTATTAGACAGGAGACTGCGGTGTTCTCTAACAGCATCTAGTTAGGAACTCTTCAACCATTGCTGGCATAGTTTCCCTACGCTGTATGTTGTTGCTGTACCCCCATGTTCAGATGACACATAGCGAGTGTCTGGCCTACTTGTTCTAAAACCCCCGTGGAGTTTATGAAACGCTTATGACACCCGTTGGTATCTATTGGCCACAATGACCACCCACCAGGATGTGAAAGTGAAGCATGAAACATGCCATTCTGGACCCATTCATTGAGCTGATCTTCAATTGCGTTTATATACTTTGCCATTTATAACATTTTGCCGGGGCAGGAATACTGGGCGCATTCAAATCCTTAATTTTTGCCAAGCCTAAACAGCTTGTATGTTGTACAGTTTCATTTAAAAATATAATTTGAACAGGTATTAGGCATGCTCTTAATAAAGCTTCCTTCCCCCTCATTTGCCAATTTTTTGTTCCCCACACACTTTGTAAGTCAATCGACTTCAGCCAATATTCAGAGCCTTCTATAGCCAACCGGGAAACAAAGCAATCCGAATAAATGAATTTTGTATCTGTCAATAATATGTGTACATTTTCCATTAATGGCAATTTGAAATAATATTACTGAGCATTTTTAACATTGTGCCCAGAAAAATATGCAAATTTTTCAGAATATGTTTTAGAACTCCCTTGTGGCGGAGTCGGACAATGTTCCCATTGTGTATAATTAAAAATAGTCTTTGGTGTACTTGCTTTGTGAATGAAATGGTGTCCATAATAACTATAGCAAAACATGTCACCATAATTCTCTTTAGATTGATAAACATCCTCACTTTCAAATTCAGTAAAATATTGCAATTTAGTCATCATAAAGTCAACTGTTTTCACATCCCAGTCATCAGAAACAACACCTGGTATTATTACATCGTTCATTGAAAGTTTAAACACATATGGTATTTGAATGACCTCCTGTGGGGTCATGTATATCAAATGTGACTTTATCCCAAATAATACCATCAGGAATTGGTATAGCGGAAATGTTTACGAAAGACAAGACTCTGCGGACCTTGTGAGAAGAAAAATTGGGTTTTAGGACCTCATCCACCAGTTCAACTGTTGATCTTTCAGGAAGGTAATGACCATGTATTAATAGAAAGAAAGTAATGACAAAGCCAATCCAAAGGAGGAAAGCTAATATAGTGAAGGAAAACCACAGATAGTTCCATGGGAAGATGATGTCATTTGTTTTAAGCCAGATTATCAGTTTACGTGTTTTTGGCAGTTCAGATGTAGAAGAGGCAACTGAGTCTGAGAAGGTATCGTTGATGTTAGCAAAGTATCCAGAAGCAGTTCCTGCAAAAGCGGGAGCCGTATTTGAAGGTTGAGAACTGGTAGGGGTCTCCCACGGTGGTTCACAGTAAATGACGCCATCCGTCTGTGTAGAAGTTGTGTCAAATCGATCAGTAATTTCTGTATTGTTTGTAGTAACGGATGTTAGTGGAACTGATGCAAGATCATTTTCCACCTTCCCCAAGTTCAGAGAGGTGTCAGGGTTGCTGCTCAAAAGTTGTAGAGGGACATCTCGGCCTAATGAATCCATGGCATCCCTGAATGCCCTTGAGGCAAAGGCAAGGCCCTGGTCCGAGTGGAATGTCGCAACTGCATATGTACTGATAATGACTTATCGAATCTTTAATAACAGTCTGAGCATCAGCCGAGCGTTGTGGCCACACCCATAGGAATCTGGAGCAAGAGTTGACAGTGACTCAGATGTATTTGTATGCGCTGTCCGGTGTTAGGGGACCAAAATGTTCCAAGTACACACATTGTAAAGGTTTGTTGGAAATCAGGAGGGGTGTCTGTGGTGGGCATTTGATGGTGGATCCCTTGATTTGTTGGCAGATGTCACAGCAAAGGACATACTGCTTGGTCTGTTTGTATAGACCTGGCCACCGATAACATGCTTGCAATAAAGATATTGTAGCCACCACACCAGCATGGGCAGATGCAACCCCCTCATGCTGTGCTTTATGGATCAAATCTGTTTATTATTTCAAGTTATAAATGTTACAATTACAGCTCTTCGAAATAAGACAATCACACTGCAGTAGTTCTTGTCTGGAGGTGTGGAGGTAGGCCATAACAGACCACTCCTGGACCACCATGTCCCAATGGGCCACCCTCCACCCTCCTCTACTTGCTCACACCCTCGAGAGGGTTGCCCTCTATCATATGCTGCAATATGAAGCGTACTCCATGTATAATAATATAAAACATGAAAATACAAAATAAAACATTAACATTGTTTCCCCGGCACTGGCTCGCCATACAGCAATCTCTCAATTCCCGGCCATACACCTACATGATCCTGGATCTCCAGAAAGTCTCCTCCGCTTACACACTCCCACTAGCTCAAGTCAACCCCAGCACTCTCAAGTAAGCCGGGCAGTTCCGTGAACTCTGTGGATAAGATCTGTAAAAATGGTTGCCAAAGGTCCCTGAAATCGTCGCTGCGCTGCTGTGAGGTTAAAGTAAGCTTCTCCTTAGTGACAATTAACCAAAGCTTATGAAGCCATGATATAAACGTTGGGATCTTGTTCGTACCCCACATCTCTAATATCAGCTGCAGTGCCGCATAGAGGGCCAAGGCCATCTGCCGCCCTTTCAGTGATCTCAGGGGGAAGGTGAGCGGATTGGGCAGGCCCTACAAAGTATACGCAGGGAATCTGGGGATCTGAGTGTCAAACGCTGCATCAATAGTATCTATAATATTCTCCCAATATCGATGAAGCTTTGGGCAATGCCATAGTAAGTGCACAAGCGAACCCCCACCCCCACACACCCTCCAACAGAGGCTAGACTTAGTGGGATCCCAAGCATGAATCCGTGCTGGGGTGAAGTACCAATAGGAGGCCACCTTATAGGCTGTCTCTGTGCCTGCCGCTTTGTATGCCGTATGGTGTGAGCTGTAAAAGATGCTATCCCACTCTTCGTCAGACATTTCCCTTTCCAGTTCCCTCTCCCACCACAACTGACCCTTAGTCTTAGGCGGGTGACCCTCCCCTCGTAACAGGCCGTAAAGCTCCGAGATCACCCGCTTATCATACTTTTTCACTAGGATCCATTTTTCAAACGGGGTTAACGGCCTATCAATTAATGCTCTATTGGCTGGCTGCAAGGCCCAATGCCGTATTTGACAGTACATCATCCTGTCCACCTCTGTTAAGCCGTATGTCTCCCTCATCTGGTCAAAGGAGATCACCCCCTGTTTGTCAAAGAAATATCCCACCCTTTTACAGCCCCCTTCATACCATCGGCGCAGCGCTTCCAGTTGCAGGCCCGGTCCAAAGTCAGGGTTCGCACCCATGGGAGTCATTGGGGATGGGAACATCGTCAGCCCCAGTCTACTCGCCACCACATCCCATACATGCATCGTTACTTCCTTGATCGGAGATGCATACAGACCACTCGCTCTATGGCGGCGTCGAAGCCAGGGCTCCTTCCATATATGGGAGCCCGCCACCACTTGGTCCATAAAGCACCAATGCTTCTCGGTAGATGGGCGACTCCATTCTAGTAAAAAACACAACTGTGCTGCCTGAAAGTATCGTAAGAGGCAGGAAACCGCTAATCCTCCCATCCCCTTGGGGTGTTACAAGACCCGACGTGGAAGACGCGTCGCTCTGCCCTCCCAAATGAATATCAGAACCGCCGTCTGTAGGGTTGCAATCGTTCGGGGCGGGGGCGTCACGGGAAGCGCCTGGAACACATACAGAACGTGTGGCAAAATGGTAATCTTCACCGCCGCCACCCTGCCCAACCAAGACAGCTTAAGTCTCCCCCAGGTCTCTAGATCACGCTGCACCTCCCTAGTCAACTTCGTGTAGTTCAGCGCCGCCGTTCGAGCAACAGAGGGCGCTAAGTCAATCCCCAAGTAAGGAAGCTTTGAGGAAGACCATATAAAATGGAACCGGCCCTTCGGATCCCTCTCATGCTCGGCGCTAATAAACCTGCTCATGGCCTGCGACTTTAGCATGTTCATCCGGAATCCCGAGACCCGGCCAAATTCATCTAGTATCCCCATTAGTGTGGGCAGTGAGATCGCGGGCTCCGCCAGAGTAAGAATCATTTCATCCGCATACAGAGAAATGATATGCTCATCGCCCCCGAACTTCACACCCACAGTCTGAGGGTTATCCCGTAGCCGCTGCGCCATGGGCTCCATATAGAGCGCAAAAAAGGAGGTGAAAGTGGGCACCCCTGCCGGGTCCCACGTTGGATTGAGAATGGCAACGAAAGCGTCCCATTGACCCGGACCGCCGCCCGAGGCGCCTGGTAGATACACCGGATCCATGCCAAAAAACCCAGGCCCAACCCAAAGCGCTCTAGCACCCTAAACAGGTATGGCCAGTGGACTCTATCGAACGCCTTTTCGGCATCAATAGAAAGGAAAAGCGCCTCCCTGCGTGAAAGGTCCGTTTTATCCAGTAGATGAAGCAATCGCTTGGTATTATCACTACACTGCCTGTGCGGTATAAAGCCTGCTTGATCGGGATCCACAAGGCCCGGCATGTAATAATTAAGACCGTGTGCCAATTTTCCAGTAAATAATTTGGCATTAATATTCAAGAGGGAGATCGGCCTAGAGGAGGCGCATTCCTCAGGATCTTTCCCCGGCTTAGGAATAACCACAATAGTGGCATCCAACATACTGGCCGTTAGAACTCCCGTCGCTCGAAAGGAATTAAAAAGCCGCACTAATATCGGTACAAGTTCCACACAGAAGGTCTTATAAAAAAGTGCAGTGAAGCTGTCCGGACCAGGGGACTTCCCCACCTGCAAACGTGAGATTACTGATATGACCTCTTCTGCCCTTATAGGTTGATCTAATGAAGTCGCCTCTCTCTCGCCCAAAGAAGTAATTGCTATACCCTCTAGGAAGGCCTCAGGAGCTGCATTACCAGGGTCCTCTGCCCCATACAGTCCCCATAGAACTCCGCAAACGCCTCCGCCATCTGATCGCTCGTGTGCGCTTCCGCTCCCGAGGGAGAACGAACCAGTTTTATCGTCTACGCCGCGCGCTGCGCACGTAACCGGTGTGCCAGAAGCTTCCCACATCTATTACTTCCAATATAATACTTGTGCTTAAGGCGAGTCACCACATACTCTGCCATGTCCCAGTATAGCCGTTTCAGCTGCTTCCTTACCTTCTCAAGCTCTCGCCATACTCTAGGAGCACCCGTATGTTTATGGGAGCGCTCCAGTAGCGCCACCCTCTGTTCTAGATCCTCTCTCATCAATCTCCTCGCTTTATTATCCCTGGCGGACAGCGACATCACCTCACCTCTCACCACTGCCTTCAATGCCTCCCACAGCGTCGCCAAACTGGTGCTCCCGTCGTCATTCAAGCTAATTGCTCTACAGATCGCCTCCACTGTTGCACCATTCTGAAGCATTGAGTCCCTGAATCGCCACCCTGATGCCCCCACTCGCTCCATACTCATAGCAACCTCCACGGTAACAGGAGAATGATCTGACAGGGCCCGAGGCTCGATCGCTGACTCCCTGATTCGGGAAAGAAACTCTTGCGAGGCCAAGAAAAGGTCAAGCCTAGCGTATGTCTTGGTCACTGCTGAGTAAAAGGAATAATCCCTTAGCATGGGGTGTGCCCTCCTCCACACATCCTCCAGGCCACACTCACCCAGCCACTGACGGCCAGCCGCTGTCAAGGACCCTGTCTGCCCATGACGGTGACCGGAGCGGTCCAAATCACCATCCACCACCAGGTTAAAATCGCCCCCCACCAAGATGGCACCATCCGGCGAATGCAGCAGCGGGGTCAGAGCCTGCTTTAGGAAGACTTCTTGCTGGGTATTAGGCACGTATAAAGAAGCAATAGTAAAAGAGAAGGCCCCCAACCTCATCCTCATGGCCAAAAGCCTACCTTGCACCTCATGCAGTTTTGTCACCACTTCCCCGGGAAATGAGCGCGCTAATAGTATCGCAACCCCTGCATGCTTTGATGAAGCCGAAGACCAAAACTGCCTAGGGAACCACTTAGAACGCATGCAATAGATGTCCTTCTGCACGAGGTGTGTCTCCTGCAACAGGCATATGTGACTCCCTGACCTCTCTAGGGCGGACAGGATGGCTAACCTCTTTGTTGGATTATTAAGCCCACGGACATTCAAGCTTATGCATTTAATGGTCATACCCTAAAATGAAAGCGGCGATCAAGAAGGGAGAGGCCTCACGGGAAGACCACCCTCCAGGCCACAGCATCAACCACCTCAAACCCCAGGACCCGGGAACATCTCCACACGAAGGCCAGCATCGCAGGGAAACACACCAACATTCAACCAATACGCACAACAGGTGCTCACAACCAAGAAGTCCTCGCACATCCATCTCCACGAGGAAAAGTCTCCACAGGGCTGTAGAACCATTCATGTTCAACGAACCAGGTCCATCGCCCCCGCCACACCGGCCCTCTTCAGCGACCACCAGGCCGCGAGCATTGCAACCATCCGCAGATCAGTTCTCTCCGGTCACCTCTCGCCTAGGCATTAGTTCCAGCGGCCACGCTGCTCAAGACTGATTCCCGCTCCGACCTCAGCTCCGAAGCCGTAGGGCACTGTAGTTTCCTCCTTTTCTCCTTCCGCCGCCAACGCGGGCGATCCACGCCAGCCGAGCTCGCTTTTTCGCTCGCATCCTGACTATGCTCCTCCAAGCCCAGGATCCGATTCTCTTCCGATATAGACCTCACCTGCCGGAACTGATCCTCCAACCGGAAGACAAGGCGGAATGGGTGGCCCCAGGAGTAAGACACCTCATATGCCTGCAGGTGCTCCGTAATGGGTTTAAATTCTCTCCGCCTCTGCAAGGTCCGGACAGAGAGGTCCTGGAATAATTGGAGCTCGTGTCCTCTAAAAAGAACCTGCTGAAGATTGCGGGCCCGCTGTAAAACATTCTCTTTAAGCCCAAAGTTGTGAACACAAGCTAGAATGTCCGGAGGACTGTCTGCAGGGCCACCCGCACGGCCCACACGGTGAACTCTATCCAAGATTACCTCCTGGGTCTCATCCGGGCCAAGCAATGAGCGAAACCGGCCCACCACGAAGCCCCCAATGTCCTCCTTCTCAGCCCCCATCGGGGCCCCTCTGATGCGAATATTATGTCTCCTCGAGCGATTTTCCAAATCCTCAACTGCTATCTGGAGGAGGTCCTGTTGCTTCCGGAGGCGGACGACCTCCTGTTGCAGACCCGTCAACTCCTCACCACGAGAAATCTTGCCGTCCTCCATCTGCGCTACTCGCTCACCCAGGGACGTAACCTCTCCTCGCAGCTCTTTCACCTCTTGAGAAATGTCCCTACGAAGATCCTGGATATCACTCCGGAGCGAGTCAAACAAGGAGGTTAAAAAGCCCTTCGTAACTGGGGAACACTCATCCGGCTCCACCTCCGTCCGCCTCTCTGGGGATTTCGATGCCGGTGGGTCCTCAGCCACACCACCCGTTGCCAGACGGGCCCCAGTCAACATTTCTCTAACTGATCGCTTCTGTTTGGATTTGGACGCCGCCATGGCACGTGCGTGTATTCCCGGTCCGATAGGCCGTCCTCCTGGGCCCCTCCGCCGGCTCCATCTGGGGCCAACCACCAGACGCCCCCTATGTCCAAGATTGCACCTGGCCTTCCGCTTTTGAGCCTCCTCTTGCCAATCGTCGCAGCTCTATATCGTCTGCACCATCACTCAGGGGCCCGCTCCTCCACCTTGCCACTGCTTACTACACCTTTGAGGCGAGCCAATGGCCCTTCGTGGCTCTGCCTCCACTTCCAGGCCTCTCGGCGACCCAGGAGGGTCCAGCTGGGGGGGCAGGGGAGCTTCCACCCGACCCCCCGGACAAGCCCAGCAGACAGGCCGCCCACCGCTCCCAGGGGGCGCCTGCAAATCCTGGGTCTCGGGCCCCCGCTCCGGCCCCACCACACGCGGGGCCCAGCGCCGTCTTTCTGGGGCTCCGCCCCCGCAGCTCCGCGTCCCAGGTAGCCGCCGGAGCAGGGCCCACCATGTGGCTCAGACCGCCGCTCAAACTGCTTGGTGGCCCTGGGCGCAGGCCAAGGCCGGCCGCTCTACACGCGGGCGGCACTGCTCGCTGTCTCGGGCGGCCTCAGGGCGTCCCCCTGCCGGGCCGCACAAAGATATTCTGGGCCAGGGCGGCGGAGCTCGGACGGACACGTCCTCTCACACCGCCATCTTGGCCACACCCCTCATGCTGTGCTTTAATCAAGTCTGGTCTTAGGTCTTTATTGGGCATTACTCAAACTCCAACGCCTGGTATTTTTACTTCTGCATCAAGGAAGCCTCCCATTCGGTAGAAATATTTAGCAGGAAATGCTTTAGGGAAGGGCATGCCTTCAGCTGTAGCTTTCACGGCAACCCATATGTCATCGTCACGTTTCGTTCTAGAACGAGTTACTGCAGCAAAAGCAACCGTGGCTACTGCTGATTTGGCTGCTTCATCAGCCAGTGTATTTCCAGCAATGTGTATTCCAACGCACTGGTGTCCAAGTGTATTTACAACATGGACATTTGGTAGCGTTTCCTTCAGATCCACTACTTTCCCCCACAGAATTCTGTGTTTGATGGTGTTACCTTTAGAATCTCTGAACCCATTCTGGTGCTAGTAATGCTGGTATTCATTGAAGGACTGCACACAATAATACTAATCACAAACAATCAGTGTTAGCTGTGCAGGATCCGTAGTTCTAGTGCCATTATCAGAGCTTTTAGCTCTGCTAATTGTGCTGTGCAATCCCCTAGGGTTTGCGTGAAAGTATGTTGTGGATAAAACTTATTGCCCTCCATGTAGCCACTTACAACTGCGCAAGCAACGGAGTATTGATGCTTTGTGCCTATTGCAGGTTGTGCTTAGCCATCGGTGTACATGACTCTTTGATATTGATCAATAGGCAATGTATTTGCCGGAACTGGATATTCTAGTTCATATTGCAAAAATTCTTGAGTTTGTAATTTTGGGTCAAAAATATAGTCAACATCAGTGGCTGTCCAAGATGTTGCCCATTGGATCCAACGTGGATGTAACGATTTAGCGTTCGGAACGCTGGCTTTGATAACAGCCTCAAGGGCTGGAATTGGAGCTACAACAATAATGTATTTCCCCTGGGCTAGTGGTCTTTCTTTAATGATAGCCATTTGAACAGCAGTGAGACTTTTCTAGGCGAGAGCAAAGCGTTGTTCTGCTGCTGAATACAAATGTGATTTGTATGCAATCAGGACTGTCTCACCCTCATTGAAAGTTACATAGGTGAAACCAATGGCACCAGCAATTACTCTGATGACCAGATGTTTTTTGTTGTCCCTTGTATGTAAGTGTTGTGCTGCAAGCATGTCTGTTTGCAAAGCTATGGGAATGTGTGTGTGTTCGACTGTCCAAATATTACTGGAAAAGTCAGGACGTATTAAGTCATATAGCGGTTTTATGTGTGATGCATAATATGGAATGTATGTTCTGCCAAAATTTAGGAAACTGAATAAGGATTGGAGTTTTTTGATGGTATTTGGAGGTTGTAATTGTGCGCATTTTTCCGAGAATTGTGGTGCAAGGCTCTTTCCTTCACTTGATAGCTCGTATCCCAAAAACAGGCGCTAAGGAAGGCTATTTTTGTTTTTTTGAAGTTGAATTTATAACCGAATTCGGTAAATCCTACAACAAAGCAGGCTGCCCGTCTTAGATGTTGCAGTAATTCATCATCCGTGAGAAAGATATCATCTACATAGGACAATACTTCGGGGTCAATGTTGTGGAATATTGAAGTCACATGAGCCGCAAACAGTCCTGGACTGTTCTTGGACCCCTGGGGTAAACAACAAAAAAATTTCTGGGAGCCTAGTGCGCTGAAACTTGTTAAGTCTCTACTCTCAGGTGCTATATTTTGGCAAAAGAAACCACTGGAAATAGCCAGCGTTCTTTTATATTTTTTGTGCACTATGTTGTTCATAAGTGCTGTGCTGTGTGAGTTTTGTATAGCATATGTGCGTGTGTGACTGTTTAAATGTCTGTAGTGTAAGACTGTCCTGTACGAATGGTACGGTATAGCTACTTGGACTAAAGCATTATTCATTGGTGAGACACAGGGTTCGATTACGCCCTGGTACTCTAGTTGTGTGAGGATTTCCCTCACGGGTGCTTTAGCATCATGTTTTATTGGATACTGGGGTTGAGGTTCGGGTTGATTCTTTATTGGAATTACATGATAGGGGGAATCTTTATCCGTTGCGATATTACATGGGTGCCTGTGCCAATGCCCAATAAATGGCATAGGATTCTGCAAGCTCATCGGGAACAAGAGGTGAGAAAGAAGGTTTGATAACATCTTCCCCATATGGGCAAGTACGGACAAATGCTGGTGGCCAATCCCTTTGAGCCAGTAGAATATTATAGAAATTTGAGACGTGGTCCCAATAGATTACATCGATTGTGCGTTCAATCTCCTAACTGTGATGTTACTTTGTACACCCTATCAGGTGTGGAGACACGCATGTCCACAGTTTCAACTTGTAAGAAGTCATCAGTTGTTTTCACCTCCAGATGCTGTTGAAGATTCTAGCGTACTATTGTAACCTATGCCGTGCTGTCTAGCAGTGCTAGTGCCCACTTCTTGTTCTTCAATAGAGCCCTCTTCTTGAGTGGCATGATGAATCGCAACTGCTGCCACTTTCTTCTTTTTAAATTGGGGTTTTTGTTGGGGAAGTTTCTCTTCTTTTTTAACAGAAATGTCTGTAGAGCATTGTGATTCCTGTCTCGGTTTCACGTATTCAGTTCTTCGCTCTGACCTCCCACTTCTCTCACTGCGTTTTTCTGGTGAGTCCTGAAAGGAACGAGATTGGCGTGTATCAGTATATTGAGATCTATCAGGTGTTTTTATATTACCTCTATTTCTGAGATTACATCTGTTCTGTGGGGTCTCCGTATGCGGACAATCTCCCCTTTCTTTTTTAGGTGTTTGTTGTATTTTATTCTAGTGTTTCATAGAACCCTCAGGAGCTTGCTTGGTAGAATCTTTATTAGATTTACCCTGAAATTGTGGTTTTGTGGGTCTGGCCCCCAGACTATCTCGACCAATACTAGTATAGGTCTCCACGATAATCTTTGGCAGCTCACGTTCTTGATCCTGTGGAGGAACGTCCTGGAGCTGCATACACACTGCTAGTGCAATTGCATCCCCTTTAAGATTACTCAGTATAATGAAAGATACAGTGGCAAAATTACCCATTAGTTGCATCCCCAAGTCAGGGCCGGGGCAGCCCCCTATTCATCTTGAATCTGTTTTAACACTTCCGGTAGATTGGCAAGTGTGGGTGTACAGTGTGCGGTAGTATAGAGCATGGCAAATAACGTGCCCCAAGTACTGCAGTTATCTACTGTGGGAACCATCCCAAATGGCAAGCACATAGTTAATATTCTATGCTTAACCTGAGGTCCCATATGGGGAGATACTGCGTCCAGTGCATTTATTTTTGAGCTAACCAAAACGGAATCTCTTCTCATTTGGCAGGTACTTTACCCATGATCGAATGTACAGTTGCAGGATTAATGCCTGGCGTTACTGCATATGGTTGCGCTGGGCCAGCACGTACTGGGGTAGCATTTAATGTTTGCATTACAAACTGTACTAATCATCTGTATATTGCCATAAGCTTAGCAAATAAGCGACAGGCTTCAGCTACCGTCAAGTTCGCTGCAGCAGGGTGTGGTTTATATGTGGCTGTTAAAGGCCAGGTAGGACAATCATTAATTAGAGGATCTAACCTAACATATAGAATTGTATGGGGGAGGGCGCCATCAAGCCAATTATTATGTTCTTGATAAGAAAGGTATTTCTAAATATGCTTATGTTCTATATTGTGCAGGTATGTTTGCAGGTGTTTAGCGATGAAATGTATTTGTATTCCCATCAGCTGCTGGAAATGTGACCCAAGAATAAAAAATGTATGTTCTATAGGCAGGATGAGCCTCAACGACAAATGTAACTGGAGCCCCCTGGGCCGTTAGGCCATGTGCCAATAAATGTGCAGTAAGGGGTGGTCACATATTGACTGCAATTGCTACCTGTTGCGGTTTTGCCATGATGAATGGTTTCTTCAGAGATAAGCACACCAAATGGGGATTATCCTTTTAGAGTTCAAGCTTGAACAACCTACAGCGTTAGCTAGGTACTCCCTACTTAGTTGAGGAGGAAAATCCTCAATACTACGGATGTCTCCGTAAATAGTACTGAGGTGTCTTTGCATGTAGTGAGATAGAGATACTCAGGAGGACCCGAAAATTAGTGCCTGACCAAGCGTTGGGGGCACCATGTCAAGTAGGCTCTCATTATCCTAATGAGACTACTAGATTTGGGCGGCAGAATCACTTGCATTGTGGGGGACTGAGTCTGAACCCACTACAGGTGACACAGGGATGATTGGGCAACCGAGCGCATGACACAATTTACTCCTCAGGGGACTCGTGGTCACTCAGATCTCATCCGTCTCTCTCAGTCACATTAGTCTCACATATGCAAGGACAATCAGAGGCAGAATATAGTTCAATAAGGTTTTATTGAAATAACTGCATCTTAGATAATAAAGCATGGATTACAATAACTAGGACGATGAAGCATGACAGGATTAAAATTGTGACAAGGAGAGTGAAACATAAAAATAACGCTATCATATTGTCACTAAGATTGTTAAAAATAGCTCCTACCTAGGCTATGTTAGAGCACAGCATGTTAAGCTCTACGGTGGTCATTATGAACATGGCGGGAAACACCGCACCGCCGGCGGTGGCGGTAACTACTGCCAACAGGCTGGCGGTCCGGAGTGCCAAATAATGAAGAACATGAGAAACAAGTAGCGGCCCATCCACACAGTGCCATTTTTGTGGTCCCACCGACAATGGAGGAAGCCGCCCTCATGCCGGCTGAAAGGCCCTACCCATCCACCAAATAATGAAACACCGCAATCAGTTCTGGGGCGGGAACCACCGCTAGGGAAAGCGTGGCGGAAACAACCCATATAAAAGGAAACACTAACCAGAGGCACACAGAACACGCCGACGCCGACATGGAGCGAGAGTTGGAAATAATCCCAGTGGTTCTCCTTGCCATAGTCCTCCAGGACCGTGACCGACGACGAAGACGACAAATGTAAGTACTGCAGCCTAGTACACATGGGAAGAAAGGGCACAGTTACCCACCCACCCACCCCACCCCGCAACGCACTCCCAACCCCTCCCACCATCCCAAGCCATACATACCATAAATTTTTTTACTTACTACTCACAAGCCAACAAATACATGCACCAATGCACACACCTGTACACACCACACCCCCACAGTGAAACGCTGCACAACGTCTATATATTGTGCCAATGGCACTGATGGGCACTCAAATTTAATTGCAACAAAGAACAGTAATGTCCAAATAAGGCCATTGGCCAGTCCATTACAAAGTACTGGAACGGCACATACAGCCCAAACTTGACCCCCATGTGAGTAAAGAAAACTTCACTGGGAAGGGGCATCAGTGTGGCAGCCAGGCACCTCAGGGATCAGAGGCAGGGGGTGACTGGGGTGGGGACTCAGGTCTTGAAGGGGGGGGTTTGTTTTCGGTTTAGGAGGTGGAGGTGGAGGTGGAGAGGGTTTGGGCTTTCCCTTGGAAGGAGGGGGAGTGGGCCAGGACCCGGGGGTGGCAGAGGGACCTGGGGCAACACGGGCTTCTTCCTCCCTGGGTAAGGGGCATGGGAATGGGAGGGACGGACTGGGGCGGACTTAGACGAGGAAGGAATGGACTGGGCTGGGGCATGGGAACGTTTAGGGACAAGACGGGGTGGGCCAGTAGGTTCAAACAGGTCAACACGGGAGAAGAAAAGGTTCTTAGGTGCTGTTGGAGGGGATTTGGAGCCAGGTCTGGGAGTGGAGGTTGAGGGAGTGGTCGTAGGAGGTGTAGGTGTGCTGGACTTAGATGCAGGTGCCTGTTTAGTATGCTTATGTATGGTGGATGTGTGTTGTGCGGATGAGTGTGAACGTTTGAGTGTTTTGGGAGGGGCGGTGGACACACTGGGAGAAGACAGGCTGCCAGTGTAGATGGATGTTGAGGGGGTGTCTGCAGGTCTGGTGAGTTTGCTGCGAGTGTAAGTGAATGTAGTTGTGGTGAGTGCAGGTGTGGTGTCTGGGGTGCATGACTGGATGTCAGCTTGTGTGGTGACTGCAAGAATTGGGGCAGCAGCAGTTACTGAGGGTGCAGTGCATGTGGGTGTGCATGGTGAGGTGACAGGCAGGGAGGAGGAGGAGGCTGATACAGTTCGGGAGGTGGATGGTGTCGTGTATGCCTTGGTATGTTGGGTGTGTGCATGCCTGTGGTGGGAAGTGTGGTGCTTGTGTTTCTCAGTGTGCTTCTTGTGTGTTGATCTGTGTGCATGGTTGTCTGTATGTGTGCTTGGGATGTGTGGAGGGAGTGGGGTGCTGGAAGGGGTAGAGGTGGTGAGAGGGGGGACGGAAAGACCAGGGACACTGGCTGTCATCAAAGAGGAGGCCATAGCCTGAAAAGATCTCTGTAGGTCAGACATGGCACCGTGAATGCCTTTCCCAGTATGCATTGCTGCATCTGGGATGCTAGCCCCTGGATGGCATTCACGATGGTTGTCTGCCCTACATAGATGGTTCTCAGGAGGTCAACTGCCTCCTCTGTGAGAGCAACAGGGCTGACTGGGGCAGGGGATGTGGTACCTGGGGCAAAGGAGATGCCCACCCTCCTAGGTAAGTGGGCACGAGCAACTCAGTGGGGAGCAACTGGGAGGGCAGTGATGGTATGGGGGGTGGCGGAAGATGACAAAGAATGGGTAGGCCCAGTAGGGTGTGCCACCACCAGGGGGCTGCCATCGGAGGAAGTATCAGAGTCACTACCTCCAGTGGTAGTTGCCTCCCCCGTGGTACTCCCCTCGCCCTCCAACCCACTGGTCCCCTTGGCGTCAGTCGACTCTTCCTCCTTGGAGCCGTGGGCTGCTGCATCCCCACTCACCTGTGCCTCAGCTCCCTCATCAGATGATGCTAATGCACACAGGGAGAAAAGAGCACGGGGGAAACAAAACAAGACAGACGTATGTCAATTCCTGGAAATATGTACATTTTGGGACACATACACTCACACCCAGCTCAGGCACTAACCCTCAGCAGACACAACACACGTTATGAATGTGCCCCTGACTAGTAAGCATGACTCCAGAATACACTACATTACCATCCTGGACCACTACTCTGATACACTTTGTGAAGTGAACCCATGAGAGACTATGCAAAGCCAACACATCCATAAGTTCAACATTTAATACAATATTACAAAAAGGGGACCCCTCACAGGCCTACAGACCCTGCCAAAACTAGCAATGACACTATCCTACGGACGTGGAGGGGGCAGGACTGCAGCGACACAACTGTAAAAGTGCCTGGCACTACAATGCATGCAACCCTTAGCATCTAACTACACTCATCATTGTGGCATCACAACAGTGTTGGTACTCACCCCCTTGTGGCTGCTGTGCTGCCTTCAAGCACCCATCCAAATTTGAATATGCCACCGCCAGAATGTGGGCTATTATGGGGGTCAGGGTCCGAAGGGCACCCCTTCCTCGTTGGGAGGCCTTCCCCAGCTGGGTCTCTCTGGTCTTCTGGGCCCAGCGCCTCAGGTCCTATCACCGCTTCCTGCAGTGGGTTCTTCGCTGGCTGTAGACCCCCAGGGTCCGCACTTCGTTGCCGATGGCTTGCCGTAGTCCCCTCTTCTGATGGGCGCTGACCTACATGGGACACACAGAGTAAAGAAACAGACGTCAATGTGGATGCCCCGTACACAAATGCCATGCCCGTTCATATTAACATGGCCCATGGAGACTTGCAAATGAACAAATAACAAACAGAAACTGCCAGACACACTACGGTGAGCATTCACACAGCAAACAAAAACGCATACTGGCATCTGCCACAATAACACACATCTGAGGAGGACAGATGGGAGCTCACCTGCTTCTCTGGTTGCCCACACAACTTGGCATACAGGGTTAGGACCCTGTCCACCAGCTTCTCAAGCTCCTCCGCGGTGAAGGCCGGAACCAGTTCCCCTGTCGCACGCGCCATCTCAGGGACCAAAGTCAGGGCACAGCAGCACACGCAGTTGAGTTTTTCCCTTCACGTAATAAAGGAGTCAAGTGTCTGTCAAAATGGCGGTAGATCCTGTGGCAGTGTGCACCGTCACCGCCGGCGGCGATCATGATTGGCCCAGGTTCCCTATTGACAACCATGTAATCCAATGAGCAGGTGCACGGAGGTGAACACCGCCTACCGCCAAGATGACTAACGCCAGCGGAATGAAATCACTTCCACGCTACAATACCTGGATGGCAGGAGGCTGCCATTTTGCTTCCACAAAGTCTCCATAGCCTGGTCGGGGGCTTCATCCATTTACCCATTCTCTCTCCCCTTCATCCATTACTAACATGAGTACTAGTTCCCCACATGTACTCATGTTTGGATGTGTGTCTACACTGTGATGCCATTATGACTGAGAAACCTCACCACACATTAGCCTGACGGACTTTGTTTGTGTGTGCGTTACCTATGTGTCGCATTGTAGAAATGTATAGTGACACCATGTGGTGCAAGTGTATAGCCAAACTCAAAATGTGTTCCTTCATCACCCATAGGTGCAGAACCACGAGGCGCGGGAGAGCCCCATCTGTTTACAGACCCCTAGTAGATCTGGCCACCATGGAGGAACGTCACATCATCGTAACTTACCGACTTAATTGAGCTACAATCCTTGACCTCTTTGCAGTAATGGATCCTGTTCTGAAGCCGGTCAATCAGAATCAGTATGCCATACCTACAACCGTGCAGGTGCTATCTGTGCTCCATTTTTTGGCCACAGGCTCATTTCAAGTAACAGTGGGAATGACTGCAGGGGTATCTCAGCCAATGTTCAGCCGCACCCTGTCCAATTTCCTGGATGCATTCTTTTAACACTTGCAAAATTATGTCCAGTTTCCCCAAAGGGCTGATCTCACCGCCATCAAATCAGGATTCTGTGCCTTTGCTAATATTCCCCATGTGATAGGTGCCATTGATGGAACCCACATAGCCCTCATACCCCCAAAAGTGAATTAACAGGTGTATCAGAATTGTAAGAACTATCACTCCATGAATGTTCAATTGGTGTGTACTGCTGATCAATACATTTCACAAGCCAATGCAAGGTTCCCAGGATCAGTCCATGATTCATTTATCCGGAGAAACAGCAATGTGCCACACATGATGGGACAACTACAGGGGGACAGAGCTTGGCTCATAGGTGAGTGTGTATGACACTGGATCAGTTACATAGAAGACAGCCAGGCTGTATGCAAGTTAAATGTGTGTGTTAAAGTCCTCTTTCACCCACTTTTGCAGGGGATTCTGGCTACCCCAACATGCAATGACTCCTGACGTGTGAGGAATCCCAGGACAGATGCAGAGAGGAATTATAATGAGGCTCATTGATGTAATAGGAGGGTGATAGAGCGCACCATAGGACTCCTGAAAGCAATATTTTGTTGTCTCCATCTCTCTGGAGGATCCCTGTGCTATGTCCCTGACAAGATGTGTAAAATAGTGGTGGCCTGCTCCATGCTGCACAACTTGGTTGTGAGGAAAGCTATCCCAATTTTGGAAGATGAGGGTGCTGTCCAACCAGCCCTGCAACCTCAGAGGAGGGATGAGAGTGATAGTGAGGAGGAAGAGGGGGAGGATATCAACTCCAGGACCCAGCTAATCAACCTATACTTCCAGTGACTCTCAAGTACTGTTCTATGATGCTGATGTCTTCACTGCATTGTTTCAGTCTGACTCATGTAATGAGTACTTTGGTGTTCTTTACCGGTGAAAATGCTAGATCATGACTGAAGTGGCAGATGCCACTGCACGCAATGGGATCTACAGTGTGACATAGTTCAGACACTACAGTGTGTTGGATCTCCTCCTGCAATAAAAGTGGCATTATGATGGTAACTTGCTAATGCATTCACATTGCATGTTTGCGGAGGTGAAGCTGGGATGCATGGGTAGGGGTGCTGATGTTCTATGAGTCCTCTGGCAGTGCCTCCAGTCCAGTGGATGCTGCAGATGTAGATGGCAGGGCAGTGTGCTGGCTAGTGGTAGTTGCGTGCAGGAGGGTGGAGGATTCAGTCTGGCTGTGGTACTGGCGCTGCAGCACCCCTGCAATGGAGGCCATGGTGGCATTGAACTGTTTCCATTGCTCCATGGTTTTCTGGTGGTGTGCTATCCGCAGCCTCTGACCCTGCTCCAAGGTGGCCAGGATCTGGCCCATCCTGTCCTGGGAATGGTCCTGGGTATGCTCCCAGGACCTCAGATATCACCTCCTGGGCTGCTGCATCCATCCTTTGGCCACCCCCCCTGTGCCACTGATGCCCTCCCACTGACCCTAGACCCCTGTGCCTATGTCCCCTGCACTGGTCTGGCAGTCCCACTTGCAGTTGGCCCTTCATCATCCTGCCTGTTGATGGGTGGAGACTCTGGCCTCTGTATATGTGGGCAGCCAGTCTGTTGCCTAGTGACACTGGTGTGGGGTCGTTTGGCCAGGGCTGATGGTGATGGCTGAGTGGTAGGGGTGTCAGTGGTGTCCTGACTGGGGCTTCTGGAGAGTGACTGTCCAGGGTTGTGGGATGGGCCAGAGATTTCCTCTGTGTCCAGACATCTCTCTGCACTCTCCTGAATGTGGCCTCTGTCTTCAGGTGGAGGACTGGCACTCCTTGATGTCTCCGTCCGGGGGGGCATGGGTGGTGGTGCCTGTGTGTGAGTGAATAGAGATGTGGGTGTCCTGTCCTTTTTTGTAAATTGCAGCACTGGTCAGCACTAATTGTTGGTTAAATTCCCATGTAGTGGCATGCAAGGTCTCTTCGTGTACACTTAGATGCATTTTTTGAGGAGGGTGGTGGTGCATTGTGGGTGCTGTAGTGCCACTGGGATTTCCATTCATGGGTTGGTGACTGTGCACAGGGGGCTGGATGGTGATTTGTATGGGGGATTGTGGGCATGCAGGTGATTCGGATGTGAGTGTGTGGGTGTTGTGGAATGGATAGGTGATGGGGTCCTGGTGGTAGTGAGAGGGATGGGGTGATACATGCATTATAGGTGAGGTGACTGTTAAGGTATTGTAGTTGACTTACCCAAATCCAGTCCTCCAGTGAGTCCGGTGAGGCCCTCGAGGTGCAGGATAGCCAGGACCTTCTCCCAGTCGCTGTATTAGGGGGGAGGAGGTGGGGGACCACCACCAGTCTTCTGTACGGCAATGTTGTGCCTGGATACCATGGACCGAACCTTCCCCTGCAGGTCGTTCCATCTCTTCCTGATGTCCTTCCTTGTGCGTGAATGGTTTCCCACTGCGTTTACTTTGTTGACAATCGTCTGCCATACCTCCATCTTTCTGACCACGGGTGTCTGCTGCACCTGTGCCTCGAATAGGTGTGGCTCCACCCTGAGTATTTCGTCCACCATGGTCCTTAGCGTCCTGTCTGTGAAGCAGGGGTGCTTAGGGGGTGCCATGGTGTATGTTGTGGATGGTGTGTTGTAGGTGTATTGGTGTGGGTGCTGTTGTGTGGTTGGGTGTGTGGCTTGTGATGGTGGTTGTGCTATGTATGTGTTTTGGTGGTATATTTATGTGTGTGACTTGTGTAATGGTTATTTCAGTGTATGCGCAATGTATTGCCAATATCTGTCGTGCTACTGGCATTGCAAAGGATTGTGGGGTGTGTATGTGTGTGTTTTAAAGTGTTGTGGATCTGTGTCAGGTGTGTGGTTATCGAACTTGCCAATGTGTGCATTTGTTGATGGCGGGTTCCATTGATGGCCGTGGCGGACTGTACCGCCAATGGTCGTTCGACATTCATTGTCCACCAAGTTGATTTGTGCATCATTATTTGGTGGGCGAGGGATTAGTCTGCATGGCGGTGGCGGGGTGGGGTGTACTGCCTTTCCGCCATTGTTGGCCCTGGCAGTGGATGGAGGTTGCAAGATTTTTGGAGGTTTGTCTTTTTGGCATCATTATACAACAGTATGCAGTTCACCTCCACTGGCGGTCTTTTGTTCACCGACAGCACAACGGTCAGCGGTGATTGCCGCTAAGTTCATAATGAGGGCCTAAGTCTGCCCTTTAGGTTCCCTTGGGAAGACATCATCCCTCATACCTGAGCAAGAGGCTTGTACTCTACATAAGTAGCTGCAGCAAAGCACTCAGCAATCAGCATACAGTACTGGTCACCTGGCTGGAATCTCCCTCTAACGTACATGGGTCAAAGTAGTGTTTTTATCATAAAAAAGCTGATGTTCCAAGAAAGTATCCCCACGTAAGAGTGTGTATATTTCTGTGAACATTAGAGACACAGCGTACCACTTTTGCCGGCAACCTATCTTACTGCAGCCTTGAGAAAAGCACAGAGTGAAAGAAATGTCTTGTTTAAGAACGCAGTGCTGGCCTAGGCAAAGAACAGTTAGACAGAGAAAATAAAACAAGACCGCAAATGTGGCTATTGTTAAAATAATAAAAACAAAGCTGAATAAAATATGTCTAGGTTAAAGTGCACAGCTGCAGGTCTAGTTTGCTAAAATAACGTGTATGAAGCTATAACTATAATGGCTACACAACAATATTGCAACACTGTTACAGAGGTCACTGAGCCTACAAATCCTGCACATAGGAAAAGAGATTGTGTCAACATCTGTCAAGGTAATTTGAATTGGTTGCCCTAATGTCTATAGTGATTGTGTTTTGACATGTTGACCCCCCTACTGTTCAGATTGCATCTATTCCCCAGGGTAGCTGCACTCCCTGTGCGAGTATTCATCCCACTGCTCGTGTGGATGTTATGTGGCTCTGCTCATGATTTTGTGATGATTCTGCCATCTGGGTTTCACACTGTACACTAAGGGACTCTGCCTATTTGTGCTGTCTACCATCCACATCATGCATTCACGTGTTCAAGGGTTGATTTTGTTACACTTATCCTGCATAACCCTACACGCATAAAACAACTTGATAGACTGCAGGAATATGTGACAACATGTACTTCCTATGTAGTTCCCATCAGCCTCATTGGTAATGATTAAATACACTTTTGGGTCCTCATTGTTGACAGTGGGCACTATGTAGCATATCTGAGACAATGGCCAATGTCACACTAGGTTGTTTGCTAGCACTGACACTCAAACCAGTTGATATTTGCCAGATTTGAGTATCTGCATAGGATGAAACATCCTTTGACTCAGAGCAGCTCACTTGTACATGTACATGCCTCCTCTGCCTCTCCTCATTTACACCCAGAGACATAACTTACTGCCACACATTGATGTGACCCAAATCATACATTGACTCTCATGTATCTACAACACCAACAATATGGGTGACCATGTCCAATATATGTACATGTCTGGGTGTTATTATGGACATTGGTTCAAGTGTACCCCACATGGTAGTAGTGTTGGAAATGGTGACATATCTACCTAGTTTTGCAACATGACTAGACACATCACCCCAGCCCCCAACCATTGCTGACTCCTGCCTTTTGTGTTGGCAGACTAGTTTTTCATATTCCTTGACAGATCCCCATTTCACATCCTCCAACCGAGACATATGTGGCAAACTGATACAATTTCCCCTTCAGACTCCCTCCTGCCACATGCTACATCTTCATGTACCCCAATAGACTCTTCCTAGTCATCCCTTCCCAGCTGCAACATAAGTGTGACACTGGCAGACACAGCAGTGCATGTGTTTTGGCTAGGTAACCTTGCAAAAGACACAGTTGCAGTTCCATCTACTCAGCCATCATTTACCATGCACTGCACAACCATGGGCCCACCAGGGCCACAGATCTTATTTGGTTTCAACACACATGGTCCTCTGATGTGCATCATTTTCATTTACCCTGACTCAGTCAGATTTAATAAATGGCATGAATGTGGGTGCTCCCTACCATGGCAACTGACACATGTGTGCTCTCACCATGCCTACCAGGGCAACTGTGTGCTATGTATTGTAATGCTAGTCAATGTACATGAGGCTCTTAGTATGTTCCTATGTGTTTATACTTCACATACCCCACACCTGACCACTGTCTAAGGCAGAGGTCTTCAAACTGGGGGGCGGGCCCCCCTTGGGGGGCCTCAAGTGATCCCAGGGGTGGCGCCAAACTCTGGACAAAAGAAATATTATACAGATAACATGCCTTTTTTTTAAGCAAAAGCATGTTATTGCAGTTTTAACAAGGTAACAATACTTAACTGCAATGTTTAAATAGGTTTAGACCTATTTAAACATTGCCATCTTTCTAAAATAATTGTGAAAAATTCTGAGGGGGGCCCAATGATTTTTATTTTTCAATTGGGGGGGGGGGCGCGGCATTAAAATGTTTGAAGACCACTGGTCTAAGGTGATCTGATTCTCCTTTGACAAGCACATGCCTTTGTTTTCCAAAACTCTGCATATTGATGTTTATGGGCCTATGTAAGACATAGTGGTGTGATGGTGCAAGGTAGTCTTCATTGTTAACGATGGATTGTATAGCCATCAGGTGCCCATGTATGATGTGTAGTTCCAGTCCATGGGGCACATGTTGATGCAGATTCCACTGCCGCTACATCACCTTTTTTGACACACAAGCAGTGCAAACTGAAAACTCATTTCTACAAGCCCACAAGAAGCCACATTGCATGGCTTTTACTGGGCTTGGAGATGTGGAGTAAGGCCAGGCAGCGCAGTTCGCTCATTTGGCTTACTGTGTGTCAGGGGGGCATAGCATTGGTATTGTGCTGGGTTTTCAGATGCAACACACGTGGTTAATTGCATTCCCTGATTTCCAAGGCTTTGTGACCCAGGTAATGCAGACAAGTGCTACACCTCCCCAGGGCAGCCTTGACAAGGACTGGTATTTTGTATTATCCTGTTTTTTCCATTTACTATTTGTGCTGCATTCTGCCACACACACAGGAAGAAGACAAAGCCTTACATAAATGTTTTTGTGCGGAAAGGTGTTCCTTTTTGCACAGGAACAATCCTGTCTGCGATGTACGCATCTTTGCAACATAGATGCCAGGGTGCTTGCGTCTGGCCCTCAGCAGCCCAGTGTGCATTAGCGCAGGGGGAGAGGACAGGAATACATATCATATTGTAAGTACAGGCCATTCCTCCTCTTTCCATGTGGTACAGGACAGCACAGTAGGGTGACTTGCATCACTGCAATGCACCACTTACCTTGTGATTGGGCACCCATGTTTTTAAATTTGTATTGTGTGACTTGTAGTTCTGGAGACTCTTGTTGTGCATTGCACTACATGTGCCAGTATACACTGGTTGGGCTGGACTGGTGCTGCACATCACACATGTAATGGATACATGTGACATAGGGGGTCATTCTGACCTCGGCAGTAAAAGGCGCTTACCGCCGGCCAGAAGACCGCCATAACACCGCCGCGGCAAACCGCCACGGTCATTCTGACCCGCAACTGCCAAACCGCCGAAAACCCGACATCCTCAATAATCCGCCACACCAAAGGTCAGCGAAAAAATGGCGCTAACCAAACCTCCACCGTCACGCCAACAGAAATACGCCCATACCATTCCGACCCACAAATCCACGTGGCGGTCTTTCAAACGCGGTATTCCATTGGCGGTACACACCGCCGCGGTCAAAATACACACACCCATAGAAAACTCAGCCACATTGGTCACTTCGAAATACACACACCTGATACACATACTAACACCACTCCCACACACCCAACACAATATAAAACACACACCCACATCACCCACAAGCCCCTACCACCCGAAATCATTGACGAAGGCTAGAGACAGAGCACAGAATAGAGAATCCCACAACACAGAGGCACACAACACCATCACCCACACAGAATCCACGCACCAAACACCACACACCACCACACGCACCACACTCATCACCACAAACGCCACCCCACACCTCAACCACACCACCCCATGGCACCCCAAAGACACCCCAGGTTCAGTGACGCCGAACTCAGGGTCATGGTGGAGGAAATAGTCCGTGTAGAGCCCCAGCTCTTCGGGGCACAGGTGCAGCACACCACAATTGCCAGGAAGATGGAGCTATGGCAAAGGATAGTGGACAGGGTCAACGCGGTGGGACAGCATCCACGCAATCGGGAGGACATCAGGAAGAGATGGAACGACCTACGGGGGAAGGTGCGTTCCATGGTATCAAGGCACAACATAGCGGTGCAGAAGACTGGCGGCGGACCCCCACCTACTCCCCCAGAATTTACCGTGTGGGAGGAGGAAGTCTTGCACATCCTGCATCCTGAGGGCCTCGCTGGAGTAGGCGGAGGAATGGACTCTGGTAAGGCAAATCTTCACTACTGCTTCCCACCCCCACCCCACCTGAATGCCAAATCATACCCCCACCCTCACCCCCTCCCCCATCACACCAACCCCTAGCAAAAGCCTCACCATCACAACCCACCCATCCCAACACCAAGCCCTGCATGCGACCCCAAAGTATGGACACCCATCACCAAAGCATGCCCACTGCACACACACATCCCCCCCACAAGCCACACTCACAAAAGCCCCCACAAGGAAATGCCTGCACATGGGTACACGGACACCCACCCATCACACGAAATGCCACACACAGAAGCAATAACCATACCTTTATACCCCTGCAGGACCCGAACGCCACCACACCGCCACGGAGGGTCCAGAGATGTCCATCCCACCCCCAGAAGAGGCCCCCAGCGATGACAGCAGCTCTGTCTCCCTGGAGCCAGATGACCAGCCCGGCCCATTGGGGACCTCTGGACAGTCGGTTCCCCACAGACAGCCACAGGCTACACCAGACCCAACCCCCTCTGGGAACACCAGCACAGCTCCCACCCAGCGGGCCCATGCCTCTGTCTCCAGGGCACGTAAATCAGCGGTGTGTCCACCACTACAGGGCACCCAGGTTGACCCACCACCCCAACAACAACAGGGACCTGGGGGCAGTGGTAGTGGGCACACCGGCCAGGGGACAGAGGCCCAGGAACGCAGGGGAACTGGGAGGGCTGCTGTGCGACAGGGGGGGGACAGGCCCGGGGAACCGACTCTCCAAGAGGCCCTCTCCACCATCATGGGAGCATACCACCGCTCCCAGGAGACGATGGCGACGGTACTGGCCCGGTTCCAGGAGATCCAGGAACTGCAGGAGGAACGGTACATGGGGTTCAGGGAGGAACTGAGGAACATCGGTTCCGCAATGGGGACCATCGTCCTGGCCCTTATCCAGATCGTCACCACATTGCGGGACCATGTGGCACCCCAAAGGGCCCCTGTCACTAGCCCAGGCCAGGAACAGCCTACCACCTCCGCCGGCGCCAGTGGACAGGAGGCCCCCACACAACGACAGGCCACCAGAACCCCACCTCCTGCAGAAGAAGAACCACCCCGCAAGCGGAACCTGAGATCTCACAAGAAGACAGAGTAGGATTGCAAGACCCCCGCCAGCCTAAGATACCCCCTGATGTCATCCCACTGTCCCACATTGTCACCCTGTCCAACCTTGAACTGCCCCAGCTCCATCCTTCCACAGGCATATGGACAATGCACCTGTGCGACTGAGAACTGGACTCTGCCATGGACATTACTCCACCCCCACCCATCCCCACTTCCCAATCATTTACCTATATCTAGCACTTTAAATAAATCACTTATTCCACTTAAATAAACAGGAGTCTGCTTGTATTCTTAACAAATGTATTACACATAACGGTTCAATAATGTCCAGTTACTTTGTGATGACAACATACCAATTTCAATAAGCTTTAGTCCATGGGCAAACAAAGCTGAAGTCAGGCAGTGGGTCATACAGCTCTGAAAAGGGAAGGGAAAGTCACAAATCAGTTAACAGGAACTGGGGGGAAACACAGACAGTGGAGACGCATGAGGCCTCAAGTAAATGTAAATTGGGGTGGCTGTTTCTTACCTGTGTGCTACTGAAAGCATTGTTGTATGACTGTATCCCTGTTGTCCGTGTCGTCCCCGTCGTCTTCCTCTTCTTCACTCTCCACAGGCTCCACAGCTGCAACAACACCACCATCTGGACCATCCTCCTGCAGAAAAGGCACCTGGCGTCGCAATGCAAGATTGTGAAGCATACAGCAGGCCACGATGATCTGGCACACCTTCTTTGGTGAGTACATGAGGGATCCCCCTGTCATATGCAGGCACCTAAACCTGGCCTTCAGGACCCCGAAGGTCCTTTCTATGATCCTCCTAGTTCACCCATGGGCCTCATTGTAGCGTTCCTCTGACCTTGTCCTGGGATTCCTCACTGGGGTCAGTAGCCACAACAGGTTGGGGTAACCAGAGTCACCAATTAGCCACACACGGTGTCTCTGTAGCTGTTCCATCACATAAGGGATGCTGCTATTTCGCATGACATACGCGTCATGCACTGACCCAGGGAACTTGGCATTTACATGGGAGATGTACTGGTCAGCCAAACAGACCACCTGGACATTCATCGAATGATAACTTTTTCTGTTTCGGTACACCTGCTCACTGTCTTTGGGGGGAACCAAAGCCACATGGGTCCCATCAATGGCCCCAATGATGTTGGGGATATGTCCAAGGGCATAGAAATCACCCTTCACTGTAGCCAATTCGCCCACCTCCAGGAAAATAATGTAGCTCCGCATGTATTTCATCAGGGCAGACAACACTCTGGACAAAATCTTTGAAAACATAGGCTGAGACATCCCAGATGATATGGCCACTGTTGTCTGAAACGACCCACTTGCCAAAAAATGGAGTACTGACAGAACCTGCACCAGAGGGGGAATCCCTGTGGGTTGGCGGATGGGGGACATCAGGTCTGGCTCCAGCTGGGCACATAGTTCATGTATAGTTGCTCTGTCAAGCCGGTATGTAAGTATGATATGTCGTTCTTCCATTGTCGACAGGTCCACCAGCGGTCGGTACACGGGAGGATTCATCCTTCTCCTCGCAAGTCCAGGCGGACGGTGCCTAGGAAGGACAACATGGAGCACAGAGTCAAGCAACCCACAGGTTCGTTCACACAGCTTGCACAGTACACGAATCGCTATGCATGGAACGGCTTGTATGAGTGGCAATGCAAGGCCTAGGCCTGTGTGACGCAGTAGAAATCATGCCATGTGGGCCCTTGAAATGGCGGCTGCCTGACCTGTGAAGTGTGACAGTGGGATGTGAGGTCACTGCGCTGGCATGGCACACCGTGGCGGTAGGCGGTCGAAGACCGCGGCGCAAAGCAGCATTGGTTAACATTGAACCCTATGGGTCTCAGGAGCCAATGACGATGTGCGCCGGCGGTCGCCATTTTCTATCTGATTAATCACTCGAGACCTGATCATCCACAGGAGAGAACCTATACTGCAAGTGCTGCTGTGACCTCGGTCTGGGAGATACAATGGCTGCTGCGACTGGGGAAAGGGCCCCTGCCTTCACTTCCGAAGAATTGGAGAAACTTGTTGATGGGGTCCTCCCCCAGTATGCGCTACTCTACGGTCCTCCAGACCAACAGGTTAGTACACAGGGTGCACGCTGAATGGGCTATGCCTGTGTTGAGTGGGGTGTATGTAAGATGATGGGGAGGGGAGCGAATGAGGAGTGCAACGCACGACAGATGGGAACATGTGCCACATGGCAAGGTTGGGGAGGGGGGGCCACTCACATCTCCCATGCTGAAAAGTGATGATATTTCCTTTCCCACCCTGTACATGTCAAATAGGTCAGCGCCCATCAGAAGGTCGACATTTGGCGTGCCATCGCCAAGGACGTCCGGGCCCTGGGGGTCCACAACAGACGGGGCACCCACTGCCGAAAGAGGTGGGAGGACATCCGCCGCGGGACCAGAAAGACCGCCGAGTCTCTGCTGGGGATGGCCTCCCAACGTAGGAGGGGTGCCAGCAGCCAATTGACCCCCCTGATGTCCCGGATCCTGGCGGTGGCCTACACCGATTTGGATGGGCGCGTGAGGACATCACAGCAGACACAAGGGGGTGAGTATCAGCACATTCTGCTATCTTTGCGCGCAGTGGAGGTGTCTGGGTGGGGGAGGAGGGCTGTGGGTAACTCAAGGCCAGGGCGCTTTCTGTAGGCTAGTCCCCTCCGTTAGCCATGGCCCTGTGCCCCCGCTCCCCACCTCTGTAGGGTGCCAAGTACAGCTATCCATGGTCCTGCATCACCCATGTGTGCATTTGTTGTCCATAGACCTGTAGGCCTAGTCACAAGAACTGAGTAGTGTACCCCGATTGCGCAGCGTAGTTCAGGGGGCTTCTGTGTCTGTCCTCTCCGCCAACGGTGTTGCCAATGCATGCACTCAACCTGTCTTCATTTTTCCCCCCCACCCATTTTCTTTTTCTTCCTGTGCATGTGTGCATTAGCATCAACAGGCGGAGGAGAAGTGGCATCAGCGCACGAGGGAGCTGCATCTCACATGGCCCCGGAGGGCCATGCAACGGACTCCGAGTTCAGCAGTGAGACGGAGGGCGAGGGGAGCTCCACAACGGGGACCCGTGGAGACGTCAGCGACACCGACACGTCCTCGGAAGGGAGCTCCCTTGCGGTGGCGGCAACATCCGTGCCCACCGCAACTACAGGTACAGCCGCCACCCAGCGCACCAGCTCCGCCCTCCAAGCAGCCCCTCAGCGTTCGCCCCGTGCCCGCTCGCACACAAAGGCGGGCATCTCCTTCGCCCCAGGCACCTCAGGCCCTGCCCCAGTTACCCCTGCTGCCCTCAGTGAGGAGGTCATTGACCTCCTCCGGACGCTCATTGTTGGGCAGTCTACCCTTTTGAATGCCATCCAGGGGGTGGAAAGGGAGGTGCATCTGAGCAATGCATACCTGGAGGGCATTCATTCGGGTCAGGCTGCCCATCAGCGATCGTTCAACGCTCTGGCCTCAGCACTGACGGCAGCCATTGTCCCTGTCTCCAGCATCCCTCTTCTAACTCCCTCCACCCAGTCCCAGTCTCCTGTTCCTCAGCCTATCCCATCCACACCATCAGACCAGCCTGCACACACCTCAACACCTAAGGGCAGCTCATCCAGACATAAGCACCACAGATCCCACAAGCATTCACACAAACAACATCCAGATGCAGACATGCCAACAGTCACTACCACCTCTGTGTCCCCCTCCCCCTCGTCTCCCTCCTCCCTCCCTGTGACGTCTCCACTCCAACCTGCATGCACACCACCATCAGCCAGTACTTCCATCACCAGCACACCCTCCATTACAGTCAGCACACGTGCAGTCAGCACCCCCACTGCCATTTACACGTACCCTGTGTCCTCTCCCACTGTGTCTGTCAACCCCTCTTCCAAGCCACACAAACGCAGGCAGCCACCCACCCAACAGCCATCCACCTCACGACAGCCTCCAGCCCAAGCACCTGCACCCAAAGACAGCACACTTGACTCTCCTACAACCACATCCTCTTCCTCCACTCCCATACCCACTGCACCTACCGTTCCCATTGCTCCTAAAAAACTTTTCCTCTCCAAAATTAACCTCTTTGCATCACCTGACCCACCCCCTCCATCTGGTAAGAGTCCAAAGAGCACCTCAGCCACCACCAGCCCTGCATCTAGTATCACCATAGTGCAGGGCTATTGGAGTCCACCAGCTCCTAGGGAAGGAACATCGGCCAGCAGCAAGGGGACAGCCAGCCCACCCCCTGGGAAGAGGACAAGAAAACTTAAGGGCCGGCGCGAAAAGCCTGAGACAGCTGCCACCACGGAGAGTGGCCTTGCCACGTCACCTGCCACATCATCTAAGGGAGGCAAGGGCCCGAGAGCTGCAGCGAAGGAGGGCAAGGGCAGCAGGGCGGAGAAGACATGCAGCAGCTGAGCGCACCAGGAGGGCCCCACCAGCCCCATACCGGGTGTGACGGACGACACCCACAGGCACAAGACCCCATCACAGGAGGGCCCCGCTACCGCAAGGTCGGAGGGCGACTAAGCGGGGAGTCTTGGCCAGGTCTGGCTCCCTTGAAAGACAGGACAAGCACCGCTGAGGAGGGCCCCGCCAAGACAGGCACCGCTGAACAGGGCCCCGCCGTGAGGAGCACCGCTGAAGAGGGCCCCGCCGTGAGGAGCACCGCTGAAGAGGGCCCCGCCAAGACAGGCACCGCTGAACAGGGCCCCGCCGTGAGGAGCACCGCTGAAGAGGGCCCCGCCAAGACAGGCACCACTGAACAGGGCCCCGCCGTGAAGAGCACCGCTGAAGAGGGCCCCGCCAAGACAGGCACCGCTGAACAGGGCCCCGCCGTGAGGAGCACCGCTGAACAGGGCCCCGCCGTGAAGAGCACCGCTGAACAGGGCCCCGCCGTGAGGAGCACCGCTGAAGAGGGCCCCTCCAAGACAGGCACCACTGAAGAGGGCCCCGCTGTGAGGAGCACCGCTGAAGAGGGCCCCGTCGTGAGGAGCACCGCTGAAGAGGGCCCCGCCGTGAAGAGCACCGCTGAACAGGGCCCCGCCGTGAAGAGCACCGCTGAACAGGGCCCCGCCAAGACAGGCACCGCTGAACAGGGCCCCGCCGTGAAGAGCACCGCTGAACAGGGCCCCGCCGTGAAGAGCACCGCTGAACAGGGCCCCGCCGTGAAGAGCACCGCTGAACAGGGCCCCGCCAAGACAGGCACCGCTCCGCTGGGCCCTTCCTGTCAAGCACCACTCCGCTGGGCCCTTCCTGTCACGCACCGCTCCGCTGGGCCCTTCATCTCAAGCACCGCTCCGCTGGGCCCTTCATCTCAAGCACCGCTCCGCTGGGCCCTTCCTATCAAGCACCGCTCCGCTGGGGCCTTCATCTCAAGCACCGCTCCGCTGGGCCCTTCCTGTCAAGCACCGCTCCGCTGGGGCCTTCATCTTAAGCACCGCTCCGCTGGGCCCTTCCTGTCAAGCACCGCTCCGCTGGGCCCTTCATCTCAAGCACCGCTCCGCTGGGCACCGCCGTCTCAAGCACCGCTCCGCTGGGGCCTTCCTCTCAAGCACCGCTCCGCTGGGGCCTTCATCTCAAGCACCGCTCCGCTGGGCCCTTCCTGTCAAGCACCGCTCCGCTGGGGCCTTCATCTAAAGCACCGCTCCGCTGGGCCCTTCATCTCAAGCACTGCTCCGCTGGGCCCTTCATCTCAAGCACCACTCCGCTGGGCCCTTCCTGTCAAGCACCGCTCCGCTGGGGCCTTCATCTCAAGCACCGCTCCGCTGGGCCCTTCCTGTCAAGCACCGCTCCGCTGGGGCCTTCATCTCAAGCACCGCTCCGCTGGGCCCTTCCTGTCAAGCACCGCTCCGCTGGGCCCTTCCTGTCAAGCACCGCTCCGCTGGGCCCTTCATCTCAAGCACCGCACCGCTGGGCACCGCTGTCTCAAGCACCGCTCCGCTGGGGCCTTCATCTCAAGCACCGCTCCACTGGGCCCTTCCTGTCAAGCACCGCTCCGCTGGGGCCTTCATCTCAAGCACCGCTCCGCTGGGCCCTTCATCTCAAGCACCGCTCCGCTGGGGCCTTCCTCTCAAGCACCGCTCCGCTGGGCCCTTCCTGTCAAGCACCGCTCCGCTGGGGCCTTCATCTCAAGCACCGCTCCGCTGGGCCCTTCATCTCAAGCACCGCTCCGCTGGGCACCGCCGTCTCAAGCACCGCTCCGCTGGGGCCTTCTTCTCAAGCACCGCTCCGCTGGGGCCTTCATCTCAAGCACCGCTCCGCTGGGCCCTTCCTGTCAAGCACCGCTCCGCTGGGCCCTTCATCTCAAGCACCGCTCCGCTGGGCACCGCCGTCTCAAGCACCGCTCCGCTGGGGCCTTCCTCTCAAGCACTGCTCCGCTGGGCCCTTCATCTCAAGCACCGCTCCGCTGGGCACCGCCGTCTCAAGCACCGCTGGTCCATTGACAGTGCCAGTTCTGTGTCGAGCAGGTGTTCACGAAGCACTCTGGGCACCATGCCTCCTCCAATACCAGTGGAGTCAGTTATCCATCTGATGGACTGTGGCTTTGCACTCC
The DNA here is from genome assembly GCF_031143425.1 of Pleurodeles waltl. NCBI lineage: Eukaryota > Metazoa > Chordata > Amphibia > Caudata > Salamandridae > Pleurodeles > Pleurodeles waltl. The sequence goes on from NC_090439.1 coordinate 871,179,737, forward strand.
CCAGGATGGTACAGTGGGCATGGAGGCCCCTCGTGGATCTGGCGTCGTGGACTCATGTGGCTGAGGTGCCCCCCTTTCCATTCCCCCTGAGGTGCCTGTTGTTTTCTCATCTGATGCCCCAGCAGTGTTCTCTCCAATGGTTTCCGGTCTCCTGTGTGGGCTTTGCCCATGTGTTTGTACACATTGGCCCACGGACTATGGATATTGAACGGACTGTGCAGGACTTATTGACTATGTTTATACTTTGCACTATGTTCATTATTTCTTTTGTATATTTCATATGGCATATTTACCATGACTTAAATTAACCTATTTTATACATAAATTTTAAACTTCATTTGAATTATGTCTTTGCATTCTTCCGGGGGGTTTGGGGGATGTCACTCTGACTTGTTGCTCTGCATTGGTGTGTAGGTATTGGGGGGGTGGGTTGGGGGGGTGGGTGTATCTCGTATGTGTGTGCCCGTAAGCTTTCCTCCTCCCCCCTCCCCTGTGTCGTAGGTGCAGTACTCACCTTTGTCGTCTGCGCCGGCGTTCGTACTCCTGGTAGATGAGCAGGTAGACAATAGCCGGTAGGATGTGTAATTCGGGCTCCATGCTGTCCTCCTTCCTCGTGGAGTGTGTATAGGTGAGCGTTTTCCCGTTCGTAGTCTGTTTCCGCCGTGTTTTTATCGGCGGGGCTCCCGCCCCGGAAAAGGTGGCGGATTGGTGAGTTGTGATAGGGTGGGCGGTACATTGTCTGCCGCCTGCCTGTTGGCGGTGACCGCCGCGCTGTTTGTCGGTCCCGCCGTGGCAGTCGGAGTGTTAATGTGGCGGGCTGTGTTGGCAGTTCCCGCCAGGGTCAGAATTCCATTTTTTGGACCGCCTGCCTGTTGGCGGGTTGGCCGCCGCTTTATCACCGACCGCCAGAGTTAGAATGACCCCCATAGTCTGACTGAGCTGTGCAACATATTATGGATAGTGTGAGTGACATTTCAGTGACATTTGACGGGACATGATCCAGATTCCTGCCCTATGCCCTGCAGACAGCTCAGTGGAGCACTGGGACATAGCTAGCTGAACTACACAACATTCCATTTTTTGCAACCATTGCCCCATGTTGATATTTACCCTGTGTCTGTGGTGGTTCCTTGTGTGTTGTGCTGTCTTGTCCGGGGACACCAGCCACCAACTAGTCTGGGATGACAGCTGCCACTCGCTCCTCCAAGGCATCCAGCTCCTCCTGGGGTGCAGGGCTCCCTCCTCCAGTCTGCAGTGTTGCCTTCAAGTTGTTAGTCAGTTTCTCCTTTGTCCAGTGCTTAAAATCATGCCAGCGCTTCTTGCAGTCGGTAAAGGTCCTCATCCCTTGTCCCACACTATTGTCAATGTTGAGGTGACAAAGAGCTGATGTTGGTGCTCTGTCACCTCAGTGATCAAAAACTCATCCTCCTCATCACTGAAGTTACACTTCCTCTTCCACTTCCCCTATGAGTCTGTCTGGGCATCCTGGCTGGTGCTTGGGTTGTTGTCTCTGCTGCTACTGCTTGCTGCCTTGTCCATGGCTGCCTTATGTGAAGTGTGGCATTTTGGGGGTCATTCTGAGTCTGGCGGGCGGCGGAGGCCGCCCGCCAGACTTCCCCCCTCCAAAATACCGCTCCGCGGTCGAAAGACCGCTGAGGGTATTTTGGCTTTTGCACTGGGCTGGCGGGCGACCGCCAAAAGGCCGCCCGCCAGCCCAGTGCAAAAAACCCTTCCCACGAGGACGCCGGCTCAGAATTGAGCCGGCGGAGTGGGAAGGTGCGACGGGTGCAGTTGCACCCGTCACGAATTTCAGTGTCTGCAAAGCAGACACTGAAATTCTTTTTGGGGCCCTCTTACGGGGGCCCCTGCAGTGCCCATGCCATTGGCATGGGCACTGCAGGGGCTCCCAGGGGCCCCGCGACACCCCATACCGCCATCCTGTTCCTGGCGGGAGAACCGGCAGGAACAGGATGGCGGTATGGGGTGTCAAAATCCCCATGGCGGCGCAGCAAGCTGCGCCGCCATGGAGGATGCAATAGGGCAGCGGAAAACCGGCGGGAGACCGCCGGTTTTCTCTTTCTGACCGTGGCCAAACCGCCGCGGTCAGAATGCCCTGCGGGGCACCGCCAGCCTGTTGGCGGTGCTCCCGCCGACCCTGGCCCCGGCGGTCCGTGACCGCCGGGGTCAGAATCACCCCCTTTGTGTTTTAATTCGAATTGCCATTTTTTGTACTTGCATTCCTCACTAAAAAGTGATGCAGGGCCAACTTGTGTCACTTTACATGCTGCAAGTCAGCCCTGAGTCACTTTTGCAGAAGTAACATCAGGTTCAGAATTTGCTTCAACATGGCACACACAAAAGCATAATTTTTTCCGATGTAGCCATGATCATTACGCCATGCTGTGCCATATTGTAAATACGATGCATCCATGATGTAGGATTCTGACGGACTGAAGCACAAGTTTTTTTGACGCATCGCTGACGCAATGGAGCGATTCATCATTTCTTGTAAATATGGTCCTAGGTCTTTGCAACCTCTTTTCATGTATAAAAAGAAGATTTTCACGAAGTAGCAACTCTTGTTTTTTTCTATGCTGATTACCCTAGCTGTCTTAATCTAGTCCATAAACACAGACATCGGGGCAATGAATACTGATTGTAAAAGGTGAGACTATTGAGTTTGCAATAGTCTACATAGAGCCTGAAAGTGCCATCTGATTTTGGAATATAAAACATGCCCCGCCCAACATGAAATGTTGAGTGCCTTAAAAAATTCGTCCATTAGATTCTCTTGTATATATTTCTTCAAGATTTGGGCCCTCATCATGACTTTGGCGGTCCAGGAAGACCGCCAAAACCACGGGCACCAGGAGACCACCAGTGCTGGCGGTCTCCCGCCCGCCATATCACGGGTACTTCCGGATTGTCGCCACATTTGTGGTGGAAATCTGGCAGTAGTTGAACTGGTGGGCGGGGGCTCTCTGGCGGTTCCACCACCTGCACTGCCCCACCAGTAGGACACCGCCCGCCATATTATGGGCCATAATATGGCCTGGCGGTGTTCTGCTGGTGGAGTGCTGCCGGCAGTGGAAGCGCCCCTTCCCGTTTCCTGCCGGACAACCTTCTCCCTGGAACAGGTAAGGTAATCATCCGACAGAGGAGGGAGGTGGGAGGATGGGAGGTGTTGTGTGTGCGTGTATGAGTGTGCGGTGTCTGCGTGTGTGCATGAATGTGTGTGTGTGCGTGGTTGTATGCATTTCTGTATGTTGAAGTGAGTGCGTGTCTGCATGTCAGTGTATATGCTTGTGAGTATGCGCGTTTGGATGGGTGTGAGTATGCGTGCATGAATGCGTGTATGAATGGAGTTGGGAATGCGTGTTTGAATGGAGTTGTGAGTGCGTGTATGGATGTTGTTGTGAATGTGTGCATGTATGCGAGGGAGTGGGGGAGGGGAGAGAGGAACGATGTGGCTGAAAGGGGGGTCTAGTGCTAGCTGGGGGGGAGCCGTTTACCGGCGACAGGGAAGAAATTCCCTGTCACCTGTAGCCTTTTCGCCATGGATTTCGTGGCAGTGCTACCGCAGCAGAAACCATGGTGGAAATCCGTCTCCTAATACCGCCGGCAGTCTTTTGTGGGTGGCCGGGTTGGAGATGATCATCTCCAGCCCGGCGGTTCCGACCACAATTGTGGTATGAGTGGAGATGTGGTGGGTTGGCAGAGGCCAACCTGCCACATTCATAATGTGGCGGCCTTCACCTCCAGCCTGTTGGTGGTGGGACTGCCACATTTACCCTGGCGGTCATAAGACCGCCAGGGTCATAATGACCACCTTGGTCTCCTTTACTATTAATGGATAGTTTCTTCTATGAGGAATGGCTTCCCTGGATGCCAAACCAAAGGGACAGTAATACTCCTCTAGCCTTGCTGAATACATTGGTGAATTTTTGCTAGACTGCTGGGATTTGAAATTGGGATGCAGATTCATACTGCTCCTGGGACTCAGGTTAGTGTTCCTGGGTTCCTTGCCCTGAACTGCTTTGTTCTTCACCTGTCCCTAGGTGGTACAGTGCTGTGCTCGGCAGCCCACAGCTAAAAATAATATTCCCACCACCCTTGAAAGTGGGGAGGCCCCACTAACATCTTGTGTTGTGAAAGAAACATGGATATTGATCTGGCGTGCACACCGCCCTACATGCTCCGGAGCTGAGCTTATCCCGATTTCCTGGGTGTGTTGGAGGCCCTCCTTGGGACTGTAGTCTGAGTCAACACTTGTTGGGTGAGTGGGGAGCTTGTTTGTTGTCAGTAACAGACATTGTTCCAATAGAAGTAAGCCCAGTGGCCTGTGATGCTGCGTGCTGGGGCCCTTTATGTATGCAGGGATGAGCAGGGATCCCTTTCTCCTAGGAGATGAGGCAGTGTTTGCCTAGCTGCGGGTGCTGCCTCTCGTTCTGTTGGATCTGGAAGCTGCATGCCTTCCTGTCCTCCCTGAAGGGTGCTGAGCTGTCTGTCTAGCCTGGTAGTGGAGTGGAAACCCACTCTTATCTAACTTTCTTAACATGGTCAAGGAAAAGCCCACACACCAATCGCAGACCAAGATGGACAAGTATGCTAACACCATATCAGAAGGGGTGCTGGTAAAGGTGGGCAGTGGCACTTCCATCCCCCATCTCCCCCAACTCATCGGTATCTAGGGAAATGAACCTCAAGGCAACGCAACTGGTGGATACTTCCAATGACATCAATCGAGGACACCTTGAGGCCATGAGAGAAAAGATACACTGTAAGCTCCTGGCTCCTGGCAGCATGGCTGACGTTGCAGCATAAAATATATGAACGGGAGATAAGATGGGCAAGCTCCTGTCCTGGCTAGCCTGCAAGGAGGAGGAATCCTGTATTGTTCCAACCATACGGGATGTTTGGGGACGGGAAGTCACCGAAGCTGCTAACATTGCAGATTCTTTTGAAAAACACTCTGAGTCTTTATATACCCCCTGCATTCCCGACCTGTTCAAGTGTGAGTGCTGGATTGCGAATGGCCTTCCCAGTGTGGCCCCTTCAGTCGCAGAAGGTGCTGACCTAGACCTACCTCTCTCTGGCGAGGAGCTCCAGCTGGCAATCTCAGACATGCCGTTGAGTAAGGTGTCGCACAGGCTCTCATTATTCTAATGAGACTACTGGATTTTGAGCAGCAGAATCGTCCGCGTTGTGGGAGACTGAGTCTAACCCACTGCGGGTGACACCTGTCGCTCTAATCCTGGTTTTGCTCCGGCTAACTAGCAGTCCCTCATCTCTACCAAAGGATAGTGATGGTTGGGCAGCCGAGCCCATGACATACTAGGCTTCTCAAGGAAGTTGTGGTCACTTAGGTCGCATCCGGTTCTCTCATTTACAATTCAGTCTCATATATGAACGACAAACAGAGGCAGTATATGTTTCAATAATGAGTTTAATAAAATGACTGCATCTTAGGTATCAAAGCGTGAGCTGCAATAACCAGGATGACACAACATGACAGTATTAAAATTGTAACGAGAAGGGTGAAGCATAAAAACAACGCTATCATATTGTCACTATGATCGATGGACTATTTCCTATCTACGTTATAATTTGAGCACAGCATGTTAAGCTCTAGTTCTGCCTTTCAGGTTCCCCTGGGAAGACATCAACCCCCATCAACCCCTGAGCAAAGGCCTGTGGTCTGCGTTAGCGTCTGTAGCGAGCATTCAGCAATCAGCATACAGTTGTGGTTCCCTGGCTGGAATTTCCCTCTAACCTGTAAGGGACAAGGAAGTGTTTCTATAATAACACAGCTGATGTTCTTAGAAAATGTCCCCACGTAAGGATGTGTATTTTCTACGAATGTTGGAGACTAAACTTCTACCACGTTCACTGGCAATGTACCAAACTGTAGCCTTGAATGAAGCACAGAGTGATCAAGAATGTCTTGTTTGAGAACAGAGTGCTGGCCTAGGCAAAACAGTTAGATAGATGAAAATAAAACAAGACCGTAAAATGGTTACTGTAATAATAATAGTAATGGTAAGCTGAATAAAACATATCTAGGTTAAAGTGCACAGCAGCCTAGTGTGTAAAATAACGTGCATGGAGCTATAACTAAAATGGCTAAACAACAAAGGCGCTGAAGCCTAATAGAATACCTCTTGAGTTTTATAAAGGATACACCTCATTACTGGTGTTTGGGGTATATGAAGAGGTGCTTAAGACTGTGACACTATCACATCACATTTGGGGTCCTATGATCACAGTTCTCTCCAAGCCAGGTTACCCGGCACATTCTTGTGCTTTATGTAGGCCCCTCTTACTTATTACCATGGAAGTGAAGATTATAACTAAGGACCTGGCCACTAGGTTGCAGGAGAAAATGCAAACACTACTTCACCATGCCCAAAACAGCTTTATGCCACGTAGAAGTACGGGATACTGCCTCATGCACTTACACATGGCAATGGCATACTTGAATAATTTACAGGATGAGGCTTTGATGTCGATATACTTCCACAAGGCCTTCAACATGGTACACTAGCCCTTTATGCGTGAAGTTACATTAAATGGCTTTTGGCTGACATCTCCTAGGCTAGGTCAAGGTGTTATACTCCTCCCTGTGGGCTCACGTCCATGTCAATGGTGCCCTATCAGGGCCCTTTTCCATTGATCGAGGGATCTGACAGGGGTACCCTTTGTCACCCTTGTTGTTCGCACTAGTGATGAAACCCCTGGCGGAGTGGATTCACCAAGATGCAGGCATGTGGGGCTTTCAATGGCATGGTGGTACAGAAGACTGAGTTGCCATTCATGCTGACAATTTGCTACTGTACATACAGCGGTCCATGTGCTGGTTCCTACGCCATGTCAAATCCTACAGGTTGATCATGAGTTTTCGGACCTCATGGTTAACTGGAGCAATTTGGTGTTCATGTCCCTAATGGGTGGCACATCTACGCTGCACATATCCCACAGCTATAGTATGCTTTGACACATTTCAGTTATTTAGGCCTCATGGTCGACCGTGATGCCGCTCTATGCTGGGCACTTATCATCTATCCATGGTGGATAGAACCAGAAGGGACATGGAGGGCTAGACCATGTTGCAGCTCACTATAATGGGTCGTGGAGCTCTAAATAAAATATTAGTTCTTCTACAATTTCTCTATGTGCTTCAGAACTATCCATATCCCCTCCCCCTGCAATTCTTTTTGTCCCTGCATACAATGCCCACTCGGTTCCTGTGGGAAGGAGGCATCCCAAGGTTTCCTTTGCTAAATGTATGCAGTCGCCCTTCAATGATGGACTTTATTATTGGCCCTCCTAACTCATGCCACTAAATGACTGACTTTTCTATTACAGTGGGGACTCAGCAGTGCGGTTGGAACTGGACACCCTCAACTCCTTTTGCATGTGTTGCACCCTGGTCATCAGGATTGCCTTCGATTATTAAAAAGCTTTAGTGATACACATTAGGTGGCATGACTGGATAATGGGAGGGATGCCATTGTGGCATGGGACACAAATTGTAGCAGGTAGCTAGATTGACGTGGTTCCACTTGTGGAATCTCATAGGCATCTCTAAGCTTGGGGATGGATGGGAACTAACCTGGGTTAATTTGAGGAAGAACACTAGGTGAAGGCCAAGATGGCACCATGAATTCTAGCCATCTAGGTACGACTTCATTTAATTCCGTTCAAGTACGTGCACTGAGTATATTTTCACCTGACTAGGTTGTGGAACTTAGGCAGGGCTCTGTCCCCAGCCTGCCAAGGAGGTGGGGATGCATGGAGCACATTTCTGCATTTTGTCTGGGGCTGTCCTGTAATATCCCACTATTGAGCCACATACATACTTGGTTGGTGGGACATGCCCTTCTACCAGATCCTAAAGGTGCACTGTTTGGAATATTGGAATGGTGGGAAGGTGATTGAAGCTCCTGGACTTTCGTGGGGCCTGGTTTGCTGATCGCCATGCTGGATATCAAGAAGAAATGGAGGAGTGCAGATCCTCCTACAGTTCAAGAGTGGTACAGAGGTATGAGTCTCTGCACACTGACTGAGGAGACTGTTTATAAGGCTCGGGCTGCCCCAAGAAACACACTGAAATATGGTCAAAATGGAAGCAGCGTGAGGAAAGAAAGAGTCCTCTGTGAGGGGATTTACCTGGGTGATGGAGATCTAGGCTGGAGTTCCAGATCGATATTGGGGTCATTTGTAATTGTTAACAGGGGTACATGTAGTTTGTTGGGCTTATATCTTACACATTGATGTATATTGATTCAAATCAAGGACCGTTGTTGCTTGTTGTATATTGTTGCAAAAGAGTTTTGAAAAGCAAATAAACTTCTTCATAAAAAAAGAACCTGGCCTGCCTGAAATGCTTCAGAAGGGTGACAGTGTTTATGCATTGATTGGAACCCGACAAATGCTTGAAGCAGTTTAATCTAACTTAGAAATACATAAGGGAAAATGTCTGACTATTTATTTGCTATGTATGGCTCTCGTAGAGGGCCTCTATCACATATTTCATTTTCTGAATCTCAAAACCCACTGCTATTACAAGCAACAGTTGATACCAAAGTTGATTACCCACTGTTATGATGTCACAGAGGCCTTCTGGTTCAGGCCGATAGGCCTGCCTGAGAGCCTGTCAGTGTAGAACTGCTTGTCTGCTTTGAATGAAGACAGAAAGTGCAGCTGCAGGAGGGGGAAGGAAGGCAAAAGGAAGGTTGCGGGTTTGGAAGGAGGTCAGGTAAGTTTTTTTGTAACCTTTAGGACAGTGATACATAACAGAGGACATGTTATGTACGGCTTCTCAATTACTCCTCTGCATAGCAGCTGAAAACAGACGCAGATAATTTGGGGAGCCATACATAACATAAAATTATAGATGGGTAAAAAGTGAATTACGGTGATTTTTTTCACCTCGGGGTTCTGAGTCATATCACAGACAACTCAAGCTTCCCTTTTGTTTGATATCACTCAGAACCCCTTGGTGAAAAACATCCCATTAATTCACTGTTCCCCATTTATAATTCCATACATTCACTTCCGGAGTTTTGTGGCCCACCACTTGGCACAAGGAGGTCACTTTAGAACTGGGATGGAAAGAGTCAGGTTCCTTTGTTTTTAAGCATTAAGCGTTTTTAAGAATGTTAATGATCACTTATGACGTGGTAAGATGTGCATGGCCATGTTTACCAATGGGAGACAGCTTCTTTCCCAACGTGGCTGCCACTGCTCCATTCTAGGATGCTATTCTTGGAACGGATCTGCTTTCTTCGTTTAGAGCCTGGACTTCTCAGGAGTCAGTGAATCAGTTCCGTGAATAGATTATTTCTCTGTCACGCTTCAGCGCCCCGTGCGTGCCTTTAGGAATACTTGTAGAACATTGCAAAGAAAGCACTGCAGCTAATGTCAAAACGTGCTCTTTTCTGTAAAAATTACACTGCTTCTCAGAAAACAGGAATTTGTATAACTCTTCCATTGTAGACGCTCCAGTCGCAGGTCCACGACTGATGCTGCAGCGCGCGCACCTGTCAGTGCGTTCATGCGTAAAGTCATTGTTTATTTCCCGGATGCGGAATTTGCCCAGCGGTTTCCTTGCTACAGCTGCCCGCATATCTCAGGTCTCCTCTGTGTTTTGGGGATTAGCAAACATTGTAGCTGCCAAGATACGTCTCTTTGGCTGAAAATGTTTACACTATGATTGGGTCTTAAGGGTTTGCAGCAATCGAGGAGACCCGTCCTCGGGATAAATAAAGCAAGAGCTTTTTTTCATGATATCACTGGAAACAGCTTGCAATTTGAGAGAGACTCAATGTGGACATTTCATCATATTGACAGATGTTGTTTTTGGTCTTCCACGATCACCTCTAGACTTCATGGCAACATATTCACTTCAATGTTTACAGGTGACAATATTAGCACAGTAAATATTGCATTTAACTATGCTAATATTGGGTTTTAACGCTATTAGCCAAGTTATTGATGCAAAATAATAATTTCAAGTCTGGCTATCATTTTTCACAGAATGCAGTTGAGCTTAAGGAGGATCACGTAGAGCAGAGCCTGGCAGCCCCCCAGGCCTGCACTCCTTGGGTGAGTACGGTCCCACCTGCCTGTAGGGGTCAGTGCCGGTCTTAAGGTATTTCGGGCCCTGTGCAAGGTATAATGTATATAAGAAAAAAGGTGGCTGTGTAAAGGAGAGAGCGCACTTTCCAAATATAAGCTATTGTTTGTTTACAAAGTCCATGATGACGTAGAACGATGGGGGGAGTGCTCGAAGTGGTATGCACCCAGCCACAGAGTGCGGAAACTGTTGCCCCAAAAGAGGGTTGCAGTTATGATATGCAAAGAAGAAAAACCACGGCACATCCCAAGCGGTTATAATGTTCCAGTTTATTCCTCGTGATGTCTTTAGATGAAACAATAATCTGTGGCCCAAGGTAACATCTTGGAGCCAGAGTCAAGAGATGACAACAGAAATCCTTTTCAAATGAACATCAGCCCAAATAGACAACAGCCGACACGTGTTTCGTCTGGGTAGACTTTATCAAGGCTGTGGATATACACAAGGAAATAGAGTATCAACTACTGGAAAACAATTTAAATGAGAAAAGAAGTGTTTGTGACCAATGAAGAAAACAATTATTTGAATTAAATTAAAAGTAGGGAAGCCCGATTGTTAGCCAAAAAACGTGGCCCGAATAGAGAGATGTCGTTATTGCTCTCCATATTCATTTAGGATGTAAGTCACCAAAAGAGTGTCAGAAAAAGAAATGTGATCTGAAGTAGGTGTATCACAAATAGAGTGCAAAGGGAAAAAACCAGAGCTGGGGAATGAGAATTATTGTTTTTGAAGAGTACAGTCAAGTAAAGTTAAAAGGGAAACAAAGACAACACACACACCTACAGTATTCTAGTGATGCCATAAAGTATAGGGAAAACCATGTGTTGAGATAAAAGTGTGTCCTAGATGTTGAACCACGAAAGGGAAGACATGCATCATTGGAAACATTAGTATTATGTGCAGAAAAATGAACAAAAGGTGGATTAACTGATCCGATAATCGAAAAAACATACCTATGATGCAGATAATTAGCTCAATATTCCAAAGTACCAGAGACAAATTGATGTCTTATGTTTTGAGAAGGAGGTCGAGTAAGAAGAGGCTAGAGGACCATGGTAAGCCTGTATAGTGAGAAAGAGGGCAAAGAAACCTGGTAAGGGCGGTCCATGAAATATATATTGACCCTATTATAATGGTTATTCAAAATTAGCATGGACTAGTAGGAGTGTCGTTATTTAGAATGTGTTATTGCGAGAAGAATGACATGGTGATCATAACCCATATGGTGAATGTATAGATCGCCGAAGTAAGAATATATATAAATAGAGAGTGGCGTTTGCGTAAAACCTAATGTATCGTAGATTATATGTAATGTTTAAGACAAATAGCAGGCGATGTATAGCATCCGTGAAACTCCCATGGAGTTTCCGGGCTATATCGTTAATGAAAGTGAATGCTTAAGGCCATCGCCAGTGATGTAAAACATCCACATAAACCCCATACAAGACCTGGACTAGCGCACTGCACTATCAATTAATAAGTGTCCATACCTCAGATGTCTCCAAGCGTTTCTTTCGGCGTGGTATGGACGGCGCTGCAAATAGTAATCGCGCGCCGGTGGCGGACTCCCTCTATTTGAAGCCCAATAGGGAGTGGAAATGGAAAAGGGACTGTAAAGCTAGAGCTGTAGCCAAGTAGGGATGGAAAACGGGCGCCACATTGAAATGTCAAAGAAGGAGATAAAACAGAGGAAAAGAAAAATATATGTGAGACACCCACTGAATAGTGGAAAAGAAAAAGAAAAAAGAAGAATATGGAGAGTTATTTCTGAAGTATAATGTCGTATAGGATCTGAAATTTGTTGAAAAAATATAATAGTAAAAATATGAAAATGGCCAAGAAATAGCATTGCATGCTAAATTATAAAGTCGAGAAGGGTGCATACCATCCTTTACACAGCCACCTTTTTTCTTATATGTATTTATATACTCTGTGTCTTAGAGCTGCACCTATAGCTATACATTGATTGTATTTATTTAAATAGTTTTGTTACTTTATTATACATTGTGTACATGTTACTAAAACTATCCTGTACTGTTAATTTATAAGAATGTCAACTTTCAATGATAATAGGGAAGCCCTATTAGAAGAACTCTTCAATGTGAACACAAACACTACCACCTATGATCACAACAAGAGTAACACGAAAGTGGGACTTAGGATCAAATTCATAAGGTTGGAACGACTAAAAAAACAGGAGCTTTCGAGATGGTGGGACTTCACCATTCTTGAAAAATACATTCAAATCAAACAAGTCCCAAGGGGGCTTCGTGTCATCTTGTTCCCTTCTTTTGGGGATCTCAACCCCGTCCTATTACAAGAATGGGAACAATTATTGATCAATTCCTCCCTCGGAATTATGGACATACTGATTAGGGACGCCAAGGATAAAAGAGAACGACTACTAATAGACATAAAAAATCTAGAAAAGGAGATTCAGGACACCAATCTCACAGAGGCCATAGACAAAAATTATAACATCCTAAATGGTGTACTTCAAAAACATCAGGAATACATAAAAGAGAAGAAATTACACAAACTAACACGAGATGCAAATGACTATGCCAAGGGCAGGGTTTTTACATTTGCCCGCAAATTCGACAACCTAACACATTCTAAATAACGACACTCCTACTAGTCCATGCTAATTTTGAATAACCATTATAATAGGGTCAATATATATTTCATGGACCGCCCTTACCAGGTTTCTTTGCCCTCTTTCTCACTATACAGGCTTACCATGGTCCTCTAGCCTCTTCTTACTCGACCTCCTTCTCAAAACATAAGACATCAATTTGTCTCTGGTACTTTGGAATATTGAGCTATTTATCTGCATCATAGGTATGTTTTTTCGATTATCGGATCAGTTAATCCACCTTTTGTTCATTTTTCTGCACATAATACTAATGTTTCCAATGATGCATGTCTTCCCTTTCGTGGTTCAACATCTAGGACACACTTTTATCTCAACACATGGTTTTCCCTATACTTTATGGCATCACTAGAATACTGTAGGTGTGTGTGTTGTCTTTGTTTCCCTTTTAACTTTACTTGACTGTACTCTTCAAAAACAATAATTCTCATTCCCCAGCTCTGGTTTTTTCCCTTTGCACTCTATTTGTGATACACCTACTTCAGATCACATTTCTTTTTCTGACACTCTTTTGGTGACTTACATCCTAAATGAATATGGAGAGCAATAACGACATCTCTCTATTCGGGCCACGTTTTTTGGCTAACAATCGGGCTTCCCTACTTTTAATTTAATTCAAATAATTGTTTTCTTCATTGGTCACAAACACTTCTTTTCTCATTTAAATTGTTTTCCAGTAGTTGATACTCTATTTCCTTGTGTATATCCACAGCCTTGATAAAGTCTACCCAGACGAAACACGTGTCGGCTGTTGTCTATTTGGGCTGATGTTCATTTGAAAAGGATTTCTGTTGTCATCTCTTGACTCTGGCTCCAAGATGTTACCTTGGGCCACAGATTATTGTTTCATCTAAAGACATCACGAGGAATAAACTGGAACATTATAACCGCTTGGGATGTGCCGTGGTTTTTCTTCTTTGCAAGGTATAATGTACATGCCACAATTCTAATAGGTTTTCATTGCTAATCATTTACTTTAGTAGATTGCTAACAAGTACAAGTAAAATGTAACTACACAAGTGCACCTGTAATAGGATAATATATAATTCTACTTCTTCACAAAAAGGTAACTTTCCTTGCTTTCTGACTTGCAAATTCTTTTATGAATTCACTGTAGCCGCGAGTTTGTCTAACTTCATGTTCAACTGATATCCGTGCCAAGCCAGTCAGCCAGCCCTGGGCCACTGAAGAGCACAAGTAATACTTAATAATTTTCAGCTTTGAGAGGGATCATTCCCCAGAGGCTACTGTGACAGAAACTGTCAAAAACATTGTAAGAACGATGTTTAAATTGGGATAAATTTCATGCAGGCGGTTGTCATACATGTATTTGAGAACAGAGAGAGCAGACCATTGCATGCTGCCTCTGTATGGGATGACTTTTCTTGTACAAACTCTGGAAGCTTTTCATTTCTGTGATCAGTTCATCCCCTGTAATGGATTGTTCAAAATATAGAGCTGCATCTTTGCATTTTTTCTCAAGCTCTCCTGTTTCCAAGGGTTTACCTGATATGACTTGGTATACAAACCCATATCTGTCATTAAATGTTACCATTTGTTCAAAGCGTTCTTCAAGTTTGCTGATTACCTGTTCAACAATGACATTGAAGTATTCCATTTTCAATGTTTCTTCTGCTCCAATAACTGGAACACCTTCTCCTAATCAAACTGTCACTAATCAATCACCTCAGGCTACAAGTGAAAAGAACAAGATCTGCGACACCCCTGACGCATGTTAAAACAAGTTGCTAGAACTTCTCACATTGCAGATAACGGGGGAATATACTTACTGGATATAAATGAATTGAGAAACGCATTCATAAATCGCTCTGCCCCGTGACAGGGCACCATACACAATGTAGCAAACACACAGCTGCTTTTTTTACGACATGACGTTACATGCAGCACATGTTCTGACAGTAATCCTTGGAGGCACTGTGCACTTACATTGCCTGCTACTGTTCTGCAATCTCGAAGCTACCAGAGGCGTAGCCAGTGTTTACCAATAACATGCAAAGCTTCACGCTTTCTGTAGGACGTATCAGTTTACAGGGCTTCTGAGGCGCACACACTCCCATCCATCTCCTCTACCCATTGTATTTTTTGTTGCCTCCATAGCTGACTGCACCCAGCTCTTCTTCGGCTAAGAGCACGGGCAAACGAGAGCACCGGCGGTGAGGAACAAGCACTCTGACGTCAATGGTAAATTTCTGTGAAACATTTCGGGGCCCCGGCACAAGTAAGGCTGGCACTGTTGGGATCTTTGCTTTAAGAGCAGCCACCGCTGCATCAGTTGGTCTGAAGGGGGAAATGTTTGCTGAGCAAGCACCTTGCTGTTTTGCCCCCACTCAGGAAACTTTTTCGCATTTGAAATACAAACTCCAAAAGCAGGAGTTTAAAAAAAAAAAAACAATTGTTGAAGGTTTTTTAAAAACAATATAGCCATTAGAGTTTTGAGTTCTTTGACTCTGGAATTCTGATCATAGACCTACATTTCTTCTGAGACCCTGTGCTACGAGAGTTAATTTTGTAGGGAAATGCAGGGGATCAGGTAGAGACAGCTCAACTCAGAAGATAGAAATATGGTCAGAAAAAGAGGAAACTCGGTTATCTGTTTGAAAAGTTCCTAAATCTCAATTCAAAATACAAAGAATCTGAAATACAATTTTCTCTTCAGTGAGTGTTCATTAGGCTTGAGGGGAAGGTAAGACTGGAGGAGAAGGTGCACATGTGCCCAGAGGATCGGGCTAAAGTGTAAGTAATGTGTGACAGTGAGAAAGGTGGGAATCCTTGGTCGGCCATTACACACCGGACAAGGCTGCTGAGAGACAGATACAGCAGAATGAGAGGGCTGCCATTAATATGAAGTGCCAAACAGCAGCAGAATCTCAGAGAAGACCATGAATTTAAAACATGATAATATATCTTATTGCAGATAAGAAGCTAAGGGCCAGATGTAGCAAAGGGTTTTTCCCATTCCGTGTCAATGGGAAAATGTGTTTGTACATATGGCCCTAAGTGTGGACCAAAGGGAGCAATTGAAATTAGCATTGGCAAAGCCAATAGGTCTTGCCTTGTACAAGACATGGCGTCAATTCATCACAATGCCAAGGGTAGTAAAAGTGACATCACACACCTATGACCTTCAGTTTCACTCACACACACATTCTTACACATAAACACTCATTCACACCTATACACTCTTCCTCTCATGTAAACACACACGCACAAGCAAGCATACAACATACATTTAAAAGTATTATTTTACTTATCTCAGCTGCCAGGGAAGGTCATATTCAACCTAACTGTACCCCATTTTTTATTACACTAATAGTGAATAATGTGCTATTATTCTCCATTAGTGTAATAAATGAAAGTAGAGAAAACAAAGAGAGTGAAATCCCAACCGAATATCATGAGGACGAGCTGCCACTGTGTTCCTGGCGCTGCTTTTGCCACCTCTGGGTGCCAGGGGATCATAAGGGGTAAGCCCAGGGTCTCAGCTGCGATGCCTGGTGACCCCTAAATGATCTCCACAATGTAAGAACTATTGACTTCGCCAATGTGTTTCAGCATGTTTACACTTGCATGGTTGCTGGTCAGCATGACTAATAGTGGCGTAGAGGAGAGTGGTGTGGAGTGGAGTGGCATAGAATGTCAATTGGAGTCAAGTGGCGTAGAGTGTCATGGAGTGTCATAGAGTGGGGTGGCATGCAGTGGAGTGTCATAGAGTGCAGTGTCATAAAGGGAAGTAGAGTGGCCCAGAGTTAAGGGCCACAGAGTGATGTGGAGTGGTATTGATTAGAGTGCCGTTGAGTGGCATAGAGTGGAGAAGAGTGTTGTATAGTGGAATGGCATACAGTAAACTGGGGTAGAATGGCACAGAGTGGCATAGAGTGTCATAGAGTGGTATTTCGAATATTTTCATAGTGTGGTGTGTCACAGAGTGTCGTGGAGTGTCACAGAATGGATTGTCACATAATGAAGTGGCCTATAGTGAAGTGGCATAGAGCGCCATAGAGTGGACTGGAGTAAAGTAGTGTAGAGTGGCATAGTGTTGAGTGGCACAGAATGGCGTGGGGTGGAATAGAAGGCCTTGCATTGGAGAAGTAGAGAGGCATATCATGGAGTGGTGTGGATTCGCGTAAAGTGGAGTGTTGCAGAGCAGAGATGGAGTGGAGTGTTGTGGAGTGTCGTAAATTGGAGTAGAGTGGCCTAGAGTGTCATAGAGTGGAGTGGCATGAAATGGAGTAGTGTTTCATAGTGTGGGGTGGCATAGAGTGTTGTAGACTGGAGTGTCAGAGGGTGTCATAGAGTGTCGCAGAGTTTCATAGAGTGGAGTGCAGTAGAGTGTCATAGAGTGGATTGTCAGAGTAGAGTGACGTAGAGTGCAATTGCACAGCATGGAGTAGAGTGGCTTAGAATGGAGTGGCATAGAGTGGTGCAGAGTGGAGTGGCATAAACTTTCATAGGGTGGAGGGCCATTGAGTGGCATAGAGTGGAGCAGAGTTTAGTAGATTTAAGTGGCATGGAGTGGAGTGGTGTAGAGTGGCATAGAGAGGTGCAGTGTATCCTAGAGTAGAGTGGCGTAGAGTGGAGTATGCTTCATTACCGACAACACATTTTCAATTGAAATGGCCATTTCATGCACACAGACCTACAGTTTACTCATAAAAGTATACAGTGCACAAACAATAACGTATGGAAATGTGGTCACCTAGTGTATTGATTTGCCTTGATTGTATTAAAATATTTGTTGCCACAATTAAAAATTATAAACAAATGTGCTTCTTTTGTGCTTCTCTAATTCTGATATAGTCAGAAATATTTGCACAGTTCATTTAGGTTGTCTGACAGAATATCAGTTGAAAAAATATTGTGTGGACAGAATATCATGTCAAAAATGTCAAGGACCAAAATATTGAAAAGGTCAGTGCAAATAAATAAGTATAGATTTACTATTCTTAACTCCACATCTACAAACCTTGACGTTATAAATAGTCAAAGCACATATATGTCGAGTTAAGCATAGTAAAACATTGCTTACTAAAAGAAACTTAACTTCACAATAGTTTTGTCCTCGATATTTCTGACACAATATTCTGTCCAAACCATATTTTTCTGTAATTTTTGTCCAAACACCATTCATTTACAGACAATGAAATGTTGATGTGTGATAGAAAAAAGACTTTCCTTTCACAACGCCAGATTTTCACATCAGTCCTCTTACTTTAAGGTCAGAGAAATAAAACTAAACATCAAGCTCATTCGGAAGACACAGACTGGCATATGAACTCTGTTTTTGAATGCACAGCAAATGTGCCAAGATAACAGCAAAAGTAAAATGCCTGTTTACAAAAAGGAAGCACTCGGGAAAGAATACGAGACGCAAGTCAGGGAAGTGGTACACAGGCTATGCTCCATGGGAGGGACAAAGACATACTGGACAGTCCAAAACAAATAAAGCCAGTAAACAAAAGCAAGTGAATGTAAGTTAAAAACTACAAAGCCAATGGTAAGCAATGGACAAAATGCACTCCTAGTTCAGCTTTCAGAATGTCCCCAAGAATTCTTTAGCAAACAGACAGCAGCACTGTCTGGTGAGCTTTGACGTAAAAGTATGTGTTAAGGACCCTCAAGGACTTAAAACTCCATTAGAGCACATAGATGATAAGGATAATAGATAGACCAGAGCAAAATCCTGAGATGCTTCAGTACTAAAATAATCTCTACTGAGATACAGCATTATAACAATACCACAAAATAGTCAGACCAATGAGGCACTCAACAAAAATGTTTTCAATCTGAGCAAAATCATAGCAAAAGTAGAGTGGAGAGTCGGTAATACAAAGGGAAGGTATGAGTGAATGTCAGCAAAAGAAAAAGATAGACCAAAATGGTCGCAGAGAAAGACTACCAATTTAATTATTTAAATATTGCAAGTGTAAGACACCCTGCAAAAATTAATAGAACTAGAGCATCTTTGGGCTGCATACCTTAACATGTAAACTCGTACACTTACATCATTTCCCAACAGGGTTCCAACATACCACCACTGCCTCTCATTCTTAGCGCTACCATGTAGCCCAACCTAGCCCCACTGTTGCATGACAATGATGGAAAAATGGTCAATTGTTCAGAGAACCCAAATACACATAATACATAGAGGTAAATAAATTGAGGCCTAAAACATCAATATATTGATAAGTTTCAGCTTATTTGACATAGAGTAGACTGCAAGGTGAATGAGCATTCTCGGTGTTGAGCATTTACCCTTACTGAGACATATCGGACGCTGGTTGGGCATGGTGGAATGGCTAGTAATCTTCCTACCTCTATGTGAGTTGCCATCTTAGTGCTTGCTGGTATCGTTGTTAATGATGTTAAGACTCAATTTAAAATCCGGGGTAAAATGCTGCTGTAAATATTCAGCATGTGCTAGAGCTCCTGGTTCACCTTAACCAGAATAGGTGTATCCCCATTCTTAGGTGCCTCCTTCACATTATCTTGGGAACAGCTGATTGGAAGATACACGCCTACTTCGCATTCCAACCACCTAGAAAGCATTTGATTCACTGGGCTGGGAATATTTAGAGTCCTGTGGGGGATGGAATTTGATCCCAGATATTCATCTGTATACAATAGTTATATTTGGTACCACTAGCAATGACTTGTAGGGGCAGAACAATAGCTAACCAATTCTGTGTGGCATGGGACAGCAGACAGGGATGCCCACTAGCCCTAATCATGTTTGCACTGGGTATCGAATCATTGAAATGCGATATCAATAAAGATGATTGGATATGTTGTCTTTGTATTCTCAGATGACCTCCCTAAACCAGTGTTTTTACATTACGTGGAGACATGTCTGTGGGCTAAAGAAGGTCCTTTGTAGTCTTACTTCTAGCCCAGGTCAGTCCTCTCCTCCCAATCAAGGCGGTGTATGACTGCCAAGTAACTTTAGATACACCATATCTGAAAGAATAAATCTGAAATATACAGGCCTTTCCATACCCAGTCTTGGTGAAGGCCTGTTTAGATGTATAATAAGCACATGCTTCATAAGAGGGTTAAAAGGTTGACGATGTTATAAGCTGCCTGTGCTGATTCTCTATTTTCTGGGCACCTATGGACAGATGAATCTGGCCCATTTAAGAGTGACTATACATTTATTTAGATTGAACAGGCCCCTAGCAAAGAATTGGAACTTGTAATTTGTTTATGTATACAGTCTGTTTTTTCTTGATGCACTGGACAGTCACATTTTCAGTTGGCACATATAGAGCACCTTTGTTTGAATGAATTATTGTCATTGTAGTTTGATAAAATACATGTGATTCACCTAGTTGTTCATTCGTGTCTCCTAGATTAATTATCTCATATGAATTATTTTACAAGTATATATGCAACACAATTCTATCAGACAGAACCACTTTTATTTATGTTCTATGTATTGTCCAGGTAATACAGGGTTACTCCACTGATGCTTAGCAAAAATATCATAGCCAAAATATCAATAGCCATAATATTGTGAAGGAAAGTATACATAGGAAAATGTATATTTACTATATTTAAACTCCACATATATGTACCGTGGCAATATATGTATACGTCTTTCATTGACATAGGTAGTACATGACACTCAACTAAATAGACTTACCCTCATAATATTTTGGCTCTAAATATTTCAGCTATGGTTTTGTAGTGAATATTCTAATATACAGCGCCCAAGAGCCTGTGCAAACTGAATATCACCCCCCCTTCCTCCTCTAGAAGAACATGTGGCAACTGGGGTGGAGAGTAAAGATAAATATCCAATTGAATCCTGTCCAGTGCAACTCTTCGACACCCCAATTGCCTCTTTGGTTCAAATAGTAAAAACAGCTTTCACAAAAATGTCTCTATGTGCAACCAATATTTCTTCCTGCAAATAAAAGGCTTAGCTGTAGGGTGTTTATCCCCCCATGACTGGATCTACAACAATCAAAAATCAATCTAAAATGTACAATGACAAAATACAACAATACATTTTTGGACCTATGGCTGAACATTGAACAAGTAAAATTACTTTAAAAAACAACCGCACAAATAGAAATACCACTACAGCCAGCTGCAACCCATGAAGACTGAAAGAATACTTGCCTTACGGGCAATTATTTTAGATCAGAAGAAATTGCACCAGAAAGTAGAATACCTAAATACTGACAGCATCTTGATAAATAAAGGGGATTAACTGAAGGTACCACAAAATATTAGTACAAAATGTACTCAAAAGTGCCAGGTTCAGGCGTGGGAAATATTCCTGAAATAAAAAGAACAGGAAAAAGTAACGCCCCATCAATGTGTATTTTCAGATCTCTAAAAATTACAGGAACCACTGTTCTCCTTCCACAAAGGTCAAAATCGTACAGAGTCACATGGTAGGGCAAGTAATCCAAAAGACCCTAGAACTTTAATAACCTGTGGGGTTTACCCAAAGTCAAAAGACATTGTAAATATGGGCAATGTTGTGTCTGCAAATTGACTACATATACCAAAGGCATCAACATTAATGGGAAGACAACTGTATAAAGGCAAACTGCAATACTACAAATATGATACATGCCATCACATATGGCTGTGGCAACACCTATATAGATAAAGCACTTACAAGTTCAGTCTATGGGTCATAGGCAGCCCACCGTTGGGGGTTCAAGTCACCAAACACCCAGCACCAGCAACACAGGGCCGGCCAGGTGCAGAGGTCAAAGAAGGGCCCAAATAACATAGGCGCCCATGGAGACTAGGGGTGCTCCGGTTCCAGTCTGCTAGCAGGTAAGTACCTGCATCCCCGGGGAGCAGACTAGGGGGGTTTTGTAGAGCCCTGAGGGGGTCCCAAACAGGCACACAAAATACACCCTCAGCGCCACAGGGGCGGCCAAGTGCAGTGTGCAAGGTGGGTGCCTGGTTTTGTATTGGTTTCAATGGAGGGAGCGGGGGTCACTCTGGCGATGCAGGCAGGGCACACAGGGGCTTCTCAGGCCAGCCACAGACTGGGCAAAGATGAAGGCCGCCTGCTGGTCACTCCTGGACCAGTAGTTGGTTCCTCTCGGGCCTCTGGGCTGCGGATGCAGTGCTTCTTCCAGGCATCGGGTTCTTTGTTACCAGGAAGTCGTGGTCAGGGGGATCCTCTGGATTCTCTCTGCAGGTGTCGCCGTGGGGGTGCAGAGAGGTCGTCTCAGGGTGGACACATCGTGGGAATTGCCTAGGGGTCCTCGCTGCAGTGTTGGTTTCTCTGGACAAGGGCTGGGGGCGTCGGGTGCAGAGTGTTTTGGACTCACGCTTCAGGAGTGAGGTGAGAGTCCCTTTAAAGATGGTTTCCTCTTTGTTGTTAGTACTGAGCCGCTGTCCACGGGAGTTTCAGGGCAGTCCTCTGAGTCAGCAGAGGTCGCTGGTCCCGCTGGATGTATCGCTGTTTCAAGTTCTTTGAGTAAGGAGACAGGCCAGTAGGGCTGGGGCCAAGTCAGTTGTCGTCTCCGTCTTCTCTGCAGGGCTTTCAGGTCAGCAGTCCTTCTTCTTGTTTAGGTCAACAGGAAATCTGTTTTCCTGGGTTCAGGGTCGCCCCTACATACTAAATTTAGGGGTGTGTTTAAGGCTGGAGGGCAGTAGTCAATGGCTACTGTCCCTGAGGGTGGCTACACCCTCCTTGTGCCTCCACCCTTTGGTGAGGGGGGTACATCCCTAATCCTATTGGGGGAAATCCTCCAAAGCAAGATGGAGGATTTTCTAAGGAAGGCGTCACTTTTAGCCTAGGACACCTTAGGGGCTGTCCAGGCTGGAGGGTGACTCCTCCTTATTTTTCTCATGATCTCCTCTGGACTTGCCGCCAAAAGTGGTGGCTGTGTCCAGGGGTGGAGTGCCCTAGAGCGTTGTAACACCAGGCTTGAGCCTTTGAGGCTCACCCCAGGTGTTACAGTTCCTGCAGGGGGAGGTGTGAGGCACCTCCACCCAGGACAGGCTTTGTTCCTGGTCACAGAGTGCACAAAGGCACTCACCCCATGTGGCCAGAAACTAGTCTGGAAGTGGCAGGCTGGCAGAGACTGGTCAGCCTAGCACTAGCGATTGGGCTGGCATGCAGGGGGCATCTCTAAGGTGCCTTCTGAGTGCATTTCTCAATAAATCTCATACTGGCATCAGTGTGGGTTTATTTTGCTGAGAAGATACCAAACTCACCAGTACTCAGTGTTGCCATTATGGAACGGTGGAGTTCGTGTTTGACAAACTCCCAGACAATTTACTCTTTATGCTACCCTGCACTTACAATGTCTAAGAATTGGCTTAGACATTGTAGGGGCATAGTGCTCATGCAGCTATGCCTTCACCTGTGGTATAGTACACCCTGCCTTAGGTCTGTAAGGCCTGCTAGAGGGGTGACTTGCCTATGCCACAGGCAGTGTGTTGGGGACATGGCACCCTGAGGGTAGTGCCATGTCGACTTAGTCTTTTTTCCCCCACCAGTACACACAAGCTGTGAGGCAGTGTGAATGTGCTGGGTGAGGGGTCCCCAGGGTGGCATAATACATACTGCAGCCCTTAGAGACCTTCCCTGGCCACAGGGCCCTTGGTACCAGGGGTACCATTTATGAGGGACTTATCTGTGTGCCAGGGCTGTGCCAAATGTGGAGACTAAGGTACAGTTTTAGGGAAAGAACACTGGGGCTAGGGCCTGGTTAGCAGGGTCCCAGCACACTTTCAATCATAACTAGCATCAACAAAAGGCAAAAAGTTAGGGGGTAACCACGCCAACAGTGGCATTTTCCTACAGTCACCTAGCCAGGTAACCACCTATCAGGAGGGGGCTCTGACGTCACCTGCCTGGCCTGACCACTCAGATGCTCCCATAGTTCCCTGCTAACCTTGGAAACAAGATGGCAGAACTCAGGGACCCTCTGGAGGAGCTCTGAGGACCACCCCTGGGGTGGTGATGTACAGGGGACTGGTCACTCCCCTTTCAATTGTCCAGTTTCATGCCAGAGCAGGTACTGGGGGTCCCTGAACCGGTGTGGACTGGTTTATGCACGGAGGACACCAAATGTGCCCTTCAGAGCATACCAGTGGGTTGGGAAGGCTACCCCTCCCAAGCCAGTCAAACCTATTTCCAAAGGGAGAGGTTGTTACCTCCCTCTTCCAAAGGAAACCATTTGTTCTGCCTTCCTGGAGTTGATCAGATCAAGCAGCAGGAGGGCAAAAACCTGTCTGAGGGGTGGCAGCACGTTGGGCTACCTATGGGTGGCAGAAAAACAGCAGCAGCCGAATGGGATCCCCTGGTACCCAAATGCCCTGGGTGCCATATACTAGGGATTTAAATGGGGGGACCAGTATGCCAATGGTGGAAGTAAAAAGGTTCAGTTACCAAAATTTACAGGAGAGAGCATAACCCCCAGGGTCCTGGTTAGCAGGATCCCAGTGGACTTTCCTAACCAACCCCCTTGCCCCCACCCCGCAAAACTAAGGACAAGAAGGCTAACCTTGCCCAGATGAGTCTTCATTGTCTAAGTGGAAATATCTGGGGAGTCCATCTGCATTGGAGTGGTTACTTCCAGGTCTATGTTCCACTGTATAGTCCATTCCCTGTAGACATATGGACCACCTCATAAATTTGGCGTTTTCTCCTTTCATTTGTTTGAGCCATAGAAGGGGCTTGTGGTCTGTTTGGACAATTAAGCGAGTGCCAAACGGGTATGGCCTCAGCTTCTTCAAGGCCCAGACCACAGCAAAGGCCTCCCTTTTGTATAGCTGGCCAATGCCTCTCTGGGGGTCAGCCTTCTGCTTATGACAGCAACTGGTTGGTCCTGGCCCTCATTGTTAAGTTGTGAAGGAACTGCCCCAACCTCTACCTCTGAAGCATCAGTGTGAACCATGAACTTCTTGGAATAGTCAGGGCTTTTTAACACAGGTGCAGAGGACATGGCTTGTTTGAGGTCCTCAAAATAAACCTCCTGTAGTACCCAGTGAGGCAAAGGAAGGTGTGTGTGTGTGTTTTGTCCTTCCCCTGCCTTATCTGGCACTTAGAGGCCTTGATAGCTTGTAGTGCTGTTGATGTGAAAGAAACGTAACAGGGAAGCGGGAGGGAAAAACCAACAACAACAAGAGGAATAGAAAGAAGATTGGGAATTGGATGTTTGGACAGTCGAGCGTAATTCTGTTGTTTTTTAATCCCCCGGTGTTTCGACCCAGGGAAGCAGGGGAAGATAGCTGAGCTGGTGAGTAGTTTTGCGAGGAGGGAGGGATGTTTATATCCCCTTGTGCGCCTTTAGTAGCAATGGAGGCAGACTGGGACGGTTATGCCCCTCCGTGACAGCACATTTAAGCTTTAACTTTTTAATAGACAATGCCTTGATTTTCTTCTTCGTCTGCATTTCTTCCTCCCTGCGTGGTATGAGCTGGGATGTCCATGCCACCCTAGATTTTGGACGTATGTGTGGTTTTATTCAACCCGTTTATGTGTTACTCTCGTCGTGAATACACTACATTATAATGTTATATTTCAAAGCCTCCTAACCCGCCAGTTTAACAAGCAATTTGTGAGCCTTAACTATAGCTGTGTTGGTGTGCCGGTAAACGGGAGAAATGTGCTCGTCTTATAATGTTTTACTCATCTGTCATGTCTCTTCAATCTATCCTCCATCCCCACTCTGACTCATCCCAAACCCAATCTACTACTTTCGTCTCCTAAATAACCCTGCCTAAGCTCTTCCCTCCTCTTCCACATATACCTCACCCAAATCTCAGTTTACTACCATGATCTCCCGAACAACCCAAAAAAATTTCCTTCATTTATCTCACCTTTGACTCATCCAAAAACCCTCCTGCTACTATTATCTCCCTAACCCTTTCCACAGACTCTTCTCTTCTCCATCCCCCCCTTTACTCATCCCAAGCCTCATCCTATTACTATAAACTCCCAATTAACACTTCTGGATTCTTCCCTCCTCTACCACTCCATTACTCCAGTCAATCCAACTAACAAACTCACATATCCACGGCTCAAATTAACTCATAATAATACAAAAACTGTACTCATATTTCCCTATACTAATCCACCACTAATTCCTTTTCGGTTCTGGAGTAGCGTGCTACTCGCTGAAAAGCGCTTCGATGCCTCGTCAGGGGTACAGTACAATACAATACAAAGTCTACGCAGGCAATAAAAAGGAAATCATACAAAAGAAATCATGTTTAACCTATGCAACTCAGAATGTCCCTTGGTTGACCACTACCATGAAATGCAACACTCATCACATTATATTTATGGATGGTTATTGACATGGTACCAGACACCACAAGAGGAGGAAACATAAAAAAGTGGTAAAGATGTGATTTATTGAAGAGTTAAGAACAGGGGTAAATGGTCTGAATGCACTCGACTAGATGAAGTATGCAAACTAGTGAGATAGTGGTATATAGGACACATAGACATACATAGAATCCACTCTACGGGCAATATGTCAAGGTGGGCTAACCTTGTTCTCAGACTCATACAGGAGCAAAACATCCTTCCATATCTCACCTCCTCCACCATTGAACACATCCACAGGCTCATGAGGGCCAGGGGCAGAAATGGGAAAAGGGGAATGGGAAAAGTGAGAAGGAAGAGGCACTGGATTCCGCCGCTCTCACTTGTTACTTCTGTTGGTCAGTGGTGTCTGAAGGCTGCAGTGGATATCGAAAGAGAAAGAAATCTTTTTAGTAAATGGCCATGACAGTGTGGCATTAACTGTAATAGTGAATAGACGCTCCCTACCACTATCCTTTTGAAAGTTACTCTCTGCATTTTGGTGTGTAACATGCAGTTTCTGAAACTAAGCATCCAAATAATGGGTAACTGAAATAAATGCTACTTCTCCCTATGAATATGTGAATGTAATATCTACAACAAGCTTCAACACTATGGACTCTCTGTGGAAGGTAAGTTATAGTGTCTACTTAACACATGTAGCACTACAAGGTAATTACCAAACCTTTAAATATTCTGCTGATGCTTATCTAGAAATTTGTATAAATATACTAGAGCATTTTTACATTAATGCATAACATGGCACTTGTACATAACATGAGCTTTGACACCTACACATGAGCAACATAGTCCTGGCACCATAATCCTTCCTGTTCCAGTGGGGTTCTGTGTAGAAGCATTATAAACAAACACACAGCAAGAAAGCAGTTTAGAAAACATTGTAAACAGGAGGAGCCGACACATAGGCATCCCAACAGCCTTTCTGGTCCCATTGCAAAAATAGATCTCAGAAATGAATCTATCCAAACAAGACTTTTTCCTGCGAATAAAGGAGGTGACCCTAGGATGTTTACTCGCCCCAAAAATGCCCTTCAAGTAAAATGCAATAAAGTCACAGTCTCATCAGAGCTCATATTAATGTTCAGATAGTTCAAAGTTTGTACTAGCAACAACACAACTTTCAGAAACACTTCTCTATATTTCCAATATACTTAAATGAAGTCCAAAGGAAGCAACTGGTCTTTAACAAAGGAAATCCTAGATCTAGGTACCGATTTCCTGTCTGCGGCAACATTGGATCACAATTGCCTAGCAAAGAAGCTGGGGCCACAATGGAAGAAGCCAAAGATGGCCACTGCCTCAGCGGGGCATGAGAGTTCATGTTGGAAGGGAGGCAGCCGGTTTTTGCAGAGATGGGGGCCAATTTTGTTACTGGCGGCCGGTTTTGCAGTGGTGCTGCAATATCGGCCTTCAGTAGTGTTAACGCGTCCTTTTATGTTAATTTATTACACATTAGGACTCGTTTTAGGCCAATGAATCTTGTGACCCAGTTGAGAGACACCGTAGGACGAGATAACTGATCAATATGTCAATCAATATATCAATAATGTCATCAATATTTACTACAACAGTACACTTCACTTTGGTAAAAGACATTCATCAAAGCTTAGCGACGCAACCATGACCTTTCAGCCATGAATAACCACACCTTTTTAGAATTTTATGTATTTTATTCCCTATTGATTACAATCTACGAGCAAAAGAGTCAATCTCAATACCAAGAAGCATAATAGCATAGTCACGATATGGCAACTGTGATAAGATTTTGTTAACGCGAGAATCACAAACATTAGAACATAAGATGGCGTAAACATAGATCAGAATACAGCAAATGTCATATATGTATCAAATCAGCATAGCATAATGTCAGTCATTAGTCTATTTGCGTTAGTCTAAGTCAACTCCTGTCCTAACCACAGATTAGCCTCAGCATGTTGGGCTTCATGCAAAACAATTTAGAACACCAATTTGGAAAAAACATCTAACTATGGTCTCTAACAAAATGAGCAGTTGGTACCTAGAAAGGAAAAGCAAACAGACAAATTACAAATTGCATTGTCATAATTACCCTCCAAAGATTAGGTCAGCACCCAGGATCAGTTTTCATCTTCAGGACATCAGTCAAATGCCATCAAACAGGATTCAACTAAAGCCATAGGGGAAATTTCGCTCATAAGGAGGAGAAGTGTAAAAATGGGCAGTCTATGGATGAGGATGGTTTTAATAATTCTCAAGTCACCGAACAGAGTGACAGAGTTTCTGGATAAAATCAATAGCACTCCCTACCTAATTATCTCGATTCTTCTGTGACATGGGTTTTTATCCCCTTTTCATATTACAGTCCCCTAAAATTCTATTGGACATTTACTATACCCCACTATCTTTAACCTATCAAATTAAGCATTAGGTAATCCCAATTGTCACCCCACGATTATTCATGACTTTTTTATTGGTCTTCACAATTGACGTCTTTGGAGGTGGCACGTCCGGGGTTACTTCATCTTTTGGCATCTCTTGGCACGTTCTTTGGTCAGCAGTTTTCGTCATTCACCGGTCCAAATGACCTTGTACATAACGTTAATCTACACTTGTTTCAATTTTGTATGTAAACTTAAACTAAAGCGGCAAGTATGCGGTTGGGAACGGAATTACAAAGATACATGCATCTTCCAAGTTGGAATAAAAAGAACATTTACAGGTTCATGGCCCTTTGCGAGTCAGCACACTGGAAAACAGAACAATGCATTTAATATGAGAGCTGAGCAGCTAAACTGCAGCTTACGCTAACTTAAGGCCTATGAGGAATTACAATATGGTTTCATTAATACGAACGTTAATATAAGCTTAATTGAATCTAACATAAACATTTTTATTCATTATTATTAGTTTGCGTATACATTGGTGGCCATTTACCGTAGTCACAAATCAAATGCGTGATTAAGCAAGTTTGCTATTATTACAGTTTTCTATGCAGTATCATCACACATTAATATAGATATTCCACTCTAATATAGGTTATATAAATCTACGCTCTCTCAGTCCCTCCTCTGATGACGCTCGTCATCACACAAAACTCTCTTTTAACCCTTCACTTTAATTTTTCACCTTGCGCATAATGCGCATTTCAACATCTTGTCCCTTGTGTGAACTTTCCCAGATTTCATTGAACATTTTCTCTCTTTCACTTTCTTCATTTCTTCTGGTTCTTTTAGTCCAATTTCTTTTAATTTTATCATTAATTTTGCATGCTCCCCATAATCCTAATAGACAGGCCAGAACAATTAGTAGACCCATTAGTATTTTAGCAAGTACCCCATTCCAAATGTTGGTAAACCAGCTCCCTACTCTGGCAATGCCCTTTCCAAATTTCTCCCAAACTCCGGGTTCCTTCAAATCCTTCAAATCTGCACTATCTCTAATTGGGTTAGTAAGCATACCTCTAATCTTTTTACTATTCTCCGGAATGAACGAGCAACAATGGCACTCGTTGAGCATCTTGCAGACCCCTCCACTCTTTGCTAAAAGAATGTCTAAAGCAAGCCGATTTTGAAGAGTCATAGCTCTTTCTGCTGCAAGTTCAGTGTCCATCAGGAGTATTGCCCCTTTAAAATTTGTCAGCATGTTATCCACAATAGTAGACAACTTCTGAATTTTCATAGAATTCAAAATAACCCCTACTGAAGGGATTATAGCTCCAAATATATCACCAATGACAGCCGCCACTGATTCTCGTTTTTGTCTAGTATGTTGTAATTCAGACGTTTTAGGTATTTGTTTTAAGTCATCAATCTGGTAAATCTTTGGGAAAACCATCCCCAAATAACATGTCCCATACCATGCCCTAGGGAGACGGTAATAAGCATTAAGTCCACAGATATAATAGATCCCAGGGATCGTTGGATCCTGTCCATTCAGCATAAATGTCCACTTACTCTTAAACAAAAACACATGTCTACATTCACTCGTTCCCACAAACAAATTGACCTGCTCAGATTTTGGCCTATATATACAACGCCTGCCTACATGTATTACATCTATATCTAATTTGCCTTGTGTTTTGATTGCGGTGTAAGCGTTATCATTTGCATACGTGCGTTTCTCTAGCCCTTTTTCTAATCTTTCTTTCAAAGCTTTGCGTCTATCATCGGTGTGATCTAAAAAGCTTTTCTCTACAGGTGATAGTAAGCAAGTCAGATTATTGCGATGTGCATAAGCAGTTCCAAATGTAAGCGTCGGCTCAAAGAATCCTCTAACTATTTTTATATCATGTTCCTTAGCTAACTTATTCAAGAATTCAATCACAGGCACAAAAGAAAACGCAACATCCAGATTTGAATAAAAGTACTGCACATGCTCTTGATTATAGAATCTGGTTAGTAGCAGGCTACAACTAATCCCGTATGTTAAGGGAAGGCTATGATAGGTGACCCCCTTCTTGCACAGATGAAGGAATCTTAGTGCACACATAACAGTCTTTTGCATCCATGGTCTCCACATACTCATTTAGCAAGCGATAGAAAACATTAGTAGAAAGTTCCCCCTTTGAATTAGTTCCCTCATGCAAGTGTCTTGCATCTTGCTCAAATCTTTCCCACGGTGTTAGGGTTGTAGTTTCAGGTTTTGAAGTAGTGTTAATAGTCTTTTTCTCCAACCACGGCATTCCCACAATCACTCCTACAATTATTATTGCACACACAATACCTATTATAAGGCTTAACAAACCACACACCTTACTACCCTTGTTACTACCCCTATTATAAGCCATGTCTGTATAGAATCAGATAGCAGAATAACAATCAACTAGAGGATGACTCAGAACTCCTTTTTTTTTTTTTTTCTTGCTCTCTGCGTGTATTTACAGCGTTTTCACTCGCACCAGGATCCCTTTTGTCAAATCAGGTTAGCAGCTTGTCGTAATCAGGTTTTTCAAGTCAAATCCGGTTTTAATGTCACATTCAGTAATCTATAAGTCTCTTCTCTCAGTTTTTGATTTCGAATTTTAACCAAGTTTTCCTTTGAATCAGTTCACGTACCGTAGTATTGGCCTGGTACTTCTCGATCAAAACAGAATGCTAGGAATTCTTGTTGCCATTCAGATGTTGTAGCATATGCCCACTCAGGACCTGTATATCTTCTGTTTGCAATTCTTTTCCTATTCAACCTTCGTTCACCTTGCTGTTCTCCTTCACTTAGATCTTCCACTCGAGATATATCAGTTTCCTCTGTTACTGTTTCATTTGGTATGTTTCTTATCCTTAAGAGTGGTTTCTCTGGCCAGTTATCACCCTTATGCGTCTTTTTCCGTTGTGCTTTTTCAGGACGCTGGACAGCACCTTCCTCTTGTGATATGGGGGGGTCATTCTGACCCTGGCGGTAAAATCCGCCAGGGCCAACGACCGCAGGAGCACCGGCAACAGGCTGGCGGTGCTCCCTTGGGCATTCTGACCGCGGCGGTACAGCCGCAGTCAGAAACGGAAAACCGGCGGTGTACCGCCGGTTTTCCGCTGCCCTGGGGAATCCTCTATGGCGGCGCAGCTTGCTGCGCCGCCATGGGGATTCTGACCCCCATACCGCCATCCTGTTCCTGGCGGTTTTGGCCGCCAGGCACAGGATGGCGGTATGGGGTGTCGTGGGGCCCCTGGGGGCCCCTGCAGTGCCCATGCCAATGAAAATCGCGACGGGTGCAACTGCACCCGTCGCACCCCTTCCACTCCGCCGGCTCCATTCGGAGCCGGCATCCTCATGGAAGGGTGTTTCCCGCTGGGCTGGCGGGCGGCCTTCTGGCGGTCGCCCGCCAGCCCAGCGGGAAACCCAGAATACCCGCGGCGGTCTTTTGACAGCGCAGCGGTATTCTGGCGGTTCCAGCCAGCCGGCCGGGGTCAGAATGACCCCCATGGTGTTTTCACTTGATGGACCTGCGGCTGACTCAAGGGATGCTGGCACACTCTGATCTCTTTCTATTATTTCTCCCTCTTCTTCTTCTTCTTCTTCTGGATCTGTACCGGGTTCAAGTTCTAACCCGTATCTGTCTACTCCTGGGAGAACCTCTCCTTGACTTAGTTCTCCTGCTGCCTCTACTGAGATAGGCACTCTGTCACCTCTCTCGAACACATTCACTGTTTGAGGGACAAGGCTGTTCTCAGTGGGCTCTCCTGCAGTCTCAGTTCCTTCTTGACTGTTTTCTGGCCCTGAGACTTCTCTTTCTGGAATTGTTGTGCCGGAAACTTCAAGTTCCTCGTCAGTTGGGCACGTTACCTTCTTTGTGTGACTGGCATGTATCCAATTTGGAAAGCCTGCACACTTCACAGCAGTGGTAGTTGTCAAGATTACTTGATATGGCCCCTTCCAGCGTGGCTCCAAACACGATTTTCTCACGTGCTTCTTGACAACCACCCAGTCACCGGCTTGCAGGGTGTGACCTGGATCTCCAATCGGTGGCAATGTGTTAGCTTCTACCTGGTGGGAGAAAGAGGGAATCGCATCAGCCATGCCTTTGCAGTAGTCCAACACCATATCATCTGTGATATTCACTAGAGCATTTGCAGGTACTGCGGGCAACCTCATAGCTCTACCCATGAGGATCTCATGGGGGGACAGTCCTGTTTTCTTGTCAGGGGTGTTTCTCATCGACATCAGTACTAAGGGCAACGCATCTGGCCATTTCATATTGGTGGCTGCGCACATTTTTGCCATTCTCGATTTCAGAGTACCGTTCGTTTGCTCTACTAATCCTGATGCTTCAGGGCGGTAGCTACAATGCAGCTTTTGTTCGATGTCTAGTGCGCCACACAGGAGTTTAATCACCTCATTGTCGAAGTGTCTGCCCCTATCTGACTCTATAGAGACCGGAAACCCGAACCTTGGTATTAGTTCCCGAAGTAGCAGCTTTGCAACTGTGAGACTGTCATTTCTACGTGTGGAGTAGGCTTCAATCCAGTGACTGAAAACACACACAATCACCAACACGTACTTCAATCCTCCACAAACAGGCATTTCAATGAAGTCCATTTGCATTTTGCTGAACGGACCACCAGCTCTCCCAATGTGGCTCAGAGTTACCACAGTCCCTTTTCCAGCATTCATCTGTTGGCAGATGATGCATCTGTGACAGATAGCTTCGGCAGCATGTCTGAACTTTGGGTTGAACCAGTCAATTTTAAATGACCTGATCATTGCATCTCTCCCAAGGTGAGCCTGTCCATGATATAGCCTGGCAAACTGAGATAGAAGGCTGTTTGGTAAGACTAATTTCCCTTCCTCTGAGACCCACAAATCATCAGCCCTCTGTACACATTGTATTCTCTGCCAGGAACGTTTTTCTTCCTTGCTTGCACGACTTTGTAATGTTTTTAACTCATCTAGAGTGTCAACCACCCTTAATGCAAGGTTCAAACACGTGTCATTTTCAGTTTGCGGTAACAATTCCCTCTGCTCCTTGAACGATATACAGTTCAATGCACAAAACCTTGCGACTTGATCTGCATAACTGTTTCCCATGGACACAAAGTCTTGTGATTTAACATGTGCATTGCATTTCACCACGACAATTTCAAGAGGTAATTGAATCGCATGTAACAAATCCTTTATTTGTTCACCATTTTTCACGGGAGAACCAGAAGAGGTCATGAAACCTCTCTGTGACCATAGTTGGCCAAAATCATGTACAATTCCAAACCATATCTGCTGTCAGTATAGATAGTGACTTTCAAGTTCACAGCCGCGTGGCATGCTTTAGTAAGGGCAATTAATTCTGCCACTTGTGCAGAGAACACTCTCTCGAGCCAGGAAGCCTCAATAATACCAGCTATGGTACATACAGCATAACTAGCTCTCAGTGTTCCAACAGAATCTCTTAAACAGGACCCATCGACAAACATGATACAATCATTTTCTTTTAACTGTGTGTCCTGAATATCTGGTCGTGGTTTGGTACATAATTCTGTTACCTCAAGACAGTCATGTTCGAATTCTTCCTCATTGTTAATTTCAGTGCTTTCAACAGGAAGTAAAGTTGCCGGATTCAATATAGTACATCATTTGAGGGAAACATTCGATGACCCCAGTATGATTGTCTCATACTTAGTAAGTCGAGCATTTGTCATGTGCTGAGTTTTGGTTCGAGTCAACAAAATTTCAACTGAATGCGGAACCATTACTGTTAAGGGATGTCCCATGACTATGCCTTCGCACTGCGTAAGGCTCTGACCAACTGCTGCAACTGCACGCAAACAACCCGGTAAGGCTGCTGCGACGGGGTCCAAGGTAGCGGAAAAATATGCTACAGGGCGATTTGCACCTCCATGGACCTGTGTCAAGACAGACAAAGAACAAGCATCACGTTCATGACAAAACAGTAGAAAAGGCTTCGTATAATCAGCCATACCTAACGCTGGTGCCTTGCACATGCACTCTCTCAATTCCATAAATGACTCAAGCTCTTCTTTGGACAAAGCTATGGTATACGGCTCATCCTTGATCTCCTTGCCTGCCAGTTTTATCAAAGGTTTTGAGATAATCGAGAAGTTGGGTATCCACTGGCGACAGTAGCCCACCATCCCCAGGAACATTCTAACGTCCCTTTTTGTTGTTGGGGGGTTCATTTGCAAAATGGCTGTTATTCTTTCCTTCGATATTCTTCGGGACCCTCTTTCAATCAGATGCCCTAGGTATTTCACCTCTTTCTGACAGTATTGCAGCTTTTTGGGTGACACCTTGTGTCCGTTTTTTCCCAAATGATTCAGTAAGGCAATGGTATCGTATTTACAGTTGTCCCTTGTTCTGGATGCGATCAGCAAGTCATCAATGTACTGCACTAGAGTCGAGTTGAAAGGCAGCACTAAGGATTCTAAGTCCTTTTTCAATATCTGGTTAAAGATGGATGGTGATTCAGAAAACCATTGAGGAATTCTGCACCAACTGTACACCTTATCCAGGAATTTGAAACTGAATAAAAATTGGCTGTCCTCATGAAGAGGTACCGAAAAGAAAGCTTGTGACAGGTCTATAATGGTGAACCACTCAGCATCACATGGAACCTGAAACATGATTACTGCTGGATTGGGCACTATAGGGCAACACTTGACCACAATCTCATTTATTTTTCTCAAATCCTGCACAATTTGGACTTTCCCACAAGGCTTTTTCAGACCCATTATTGGTGAATTGCACGGACTGCTCAAAACTTCTTTCAGGACTCCCTGTCTCAAAAAATCTGCGATTATTTGTGAGACTTCAATGAGAACATCTTGTGCCATATGATATTGAAGCACCTGGGGAAACACTGCGTTTGGCTTTACATGTACTTTAACTGGTTCCGCGCCTTTTATTAGTCCCACTTCCTTTCCTGTCAGGTCCCACACTTTCTCTGTTACCGTTCCCTGTAATTCAACAGGTAGATCAATCATGGTAAGCATTGGGAACAGGGTAATTAAAGGATAATCCTCATTAGTCGTCCCTGTTTTCCCCTCTGAAAACTGACCTTCATCTCCCTCATTGTCACTATTTGTCTGTACTTCGATTCCATCGTTGGAACAGGTAATCAACATTTTGTCTTACACAGTAAGTCCCTTCCCAGTAGGGATACTGGACTTGAATTGCAGACTACAAACCTATGTAGCCCCTGGAAGTTGCCGATCTCAACCTGTACTGGATCTGTAATCGGGTTTGTCAGATATTGGTTTGCTACTCCGACTACCCTTATGGTACGTCCTGAAAGTGGTAATTTTGGAACCTCTGCACTTCTGACTGTAGAGCGCGTAGCTCCGGTATCTACCAGGAATGAGACTTTGTAGCCCATCACCTTTCCTTCCACATAGGGACCCCTATGATCCACCTCTAAAGATGCTGCAAGCCTGCACTCTTCGCTATCTGAGCTATCATCTGACCACTCTTCATTCATGCCATTTTCACTTCGCAATGGGAATTGTTGTACTGGATTATTTTGACTCATTACCTGGCCTGTAACTTGTTGAGGAAGCATCACCTATTGCTGTCCCATCGGAGCCATTGGTAATTGCATTTGCTGTCTAGGTACCATGGGAACCTGCTGTTGTACTTGTTGCATTTGTGCTGGCTGGAAACGCGGCATTTGCATCTGCTGCATGGGCTGTACCCCTTGCATCTGTACCAGGTTATTTTGGAAATTCGGGTTTTGATGTCTCAATTTTGGACCTCTCACATTTTGTAATGTACCAACATTAGTGCTTTGCTGAACAACAACATCCTGTACCACATTCGGGCACTCCCGTTTCCAGTGCCCCACGCCCCCGCACGCGTGACACGGTGACATCTTTTTCGCCCCTTGTATGTCATTTTGAACCACAACAGTATTCAAATCTGGACCGCGATTCACAAACCCTCGGCCTCGACCTCTCGGCTGTGTCTGAATCACACCATTCATTTGCGGTTGCTGCTGTATCATCTGTTGAACTCCATTTCCCTGTATTCCTGCCTGTGCAGCCCTTATCTGCATCACCATCACTTTCTCTTTCAGCTTTTTCTGTTTTAACTCAATTTCGTCACTACAGTATTTCGCATACTGCAACACCTCATCAATCGGCTTCGCTTGCCAACAAATCAAATGATTCTTAATCATCTGGCTAACCTCTGGTCTCAGCCCTTCAATGAATCTGAACACAAGATGGTTCATGTCCTTTGGCTCAATAGTCTCAGTACCACTGTAGTGTTTGAATGCCTTTAACAATCTCTCATAGTAAGCTTGTATTGATTCCTTAACCTCTTGTGAGGTCCGGTCAATCTTTTGCCAGTCAGTCACCTTCAGCGACACCTTTTGTTTCAAAAACTCAATCACCTTATGATAATACTTCATCACCTCTTCAGAGGGTGCCCCGGTCACTTTATCCCTTGCCGGCTCCTTCGTTGGCCAATCTACTCCTCTTTTGCACTCGAGCCATAAATCAGGCGGAACAATGATCTCAAACAAGGTATTCAAGTCTTCCCAAAGACACTTTGCAAGTTTCACAAACCTGTCTGTCAGTTGGTACCACTCGATCGGTTTCTCCCTCAATCTGGGATAATCATTAGTAAAAGATAGGATGTCTCCCCTGGACCATGGTACATGAACTAAGACACCACCAGCTGTTTCTCTCATAGGTAGTATTTTTACTGATTCCACATCGGGTGAGGCTTTGGCTTGATTTGACCCTGGACTGTCACCTTTTTCCTTATCCCTTTTCTTTGCCCATCTGCCTTCCCATTTTTCTAGTGCACCCCAGATTTGCGCACTTTGCAACAATTCTTTTAAATGTGCCTTCATTCCCGCAGACCTAATGTGCTTAAAATCTTTTGAATCAAAATCTAATCTGTAGCTTCTTTTCAAATGTTTAGTGTTTTCAATATCAATATTGTGTTTATCTGCCAGGTTCGCTAATCTCTGGTGCACCTTGCCTACTTCTTTAGTAATTTTGGGGCATAGGTATCTCAATTCTGCTTCTGTGTATGACTCCTATCTATTTACACCCATCATACCTTCCACTAATTCAGCAGCATCCACTCCCAGTCTTACAAAATTCAGGCAGTCATCTTGCCCTGTCTTTTCCGGTTCTATAGTAGTCACTGTAGTCTTTTGTGAAGCATAGGTTTTTTCCAGCCACTCGTTTAGCTGTTGTACTGTAAAACCTTGCAGTGAAATATTCCCTGCCTGTATCATTGGTGACTGTGAAGCGTTCGCACTCATCATCTGCGGAGTTAAAACCCCTAGCCCTGCTTGACGCATTGCTTCTATGGGTGCTCCCACTGGACTGAGGTCTATTAAAGACCTTGGCTTTTCAACTGCTTGTTCTCCTGGGGCCATCATCTGGGGGGTTCCTATAGACCCTCCTCTTATCACATCATGGGTCATACCTTCCTGATCACATACGTCTGTTTTACCTTGAGCATACAATGGCACTGGTGGACCGACAGTAATTGGCAACGATATGGCAGCAGGTGTCTGACCCGGTCCCAAACTCCGTGGAGCAGTAACTCCATAGGTATGTTCCAAAGTACCCGGGACAGGCACTAATGGAGGACCAGCCACTGGGTTATACCCTGGTATCAGTTGTGGTTGCGGTTGGGACAGCAATTTTGGAGTTGACTTAATTAGCACTAACTTTGATTTTCTATATATAGGGTCTGGCTGCACTATCAGATTTGTAGTAGTCTCAAGTACTGGAACGTCTGGGTAGATTCTCTGTATCTGCGGTGGAGATTGCAACTGTATCTGCATGTCTGGTGCAGTGGGTACACTGACACCATTCTGTATCGAAGTCGTATCACTAGTCTGTACAGTATCAGCAACTCCCTTCTCCTGCGTCTGGTTCCCAGGACCCATGCTAGTGCTTGGAACATTGTCGCTCACCGCATAAGGTGGCGGGCGATCATGTAATAATCTGTCCATGAATTCCTCATCATCTGAATCATTTTCCTCTTCCCAAGGTCTCTTTTTCTCTTTAGTTTGTTTGAATCCTTATCTGTTTTACAGGAGGTCTTCTTTCCCTGTGACCCTTCTCCTTGAGCTATGGCGGGGAACAATTTTAATCCGTCAACGATCCCTCGTCTCCACATTTTATTCTCGTTATCCCACCTAGCTTCTGCATAGGATTTTTCTGCCCTTTTAAATCTCCTCTGAAACCTTTCTTGTCTATGTTTAAGAGCCATCAAATCCCAATTCGCTAAAGCCTCATATTGAGCTGGCCTCGGAGGTGGTTTTTGTGTACTTAACATCCACCTTAAGTTTTCTAGCACCTTCGGATTGAATGTCCCATGTTCTGGGAATGCTAGACATCCCTCTTTTTCTGTTAATTTGCGCCACTGTTTCATCCATAAACAAGGCGCGACACCCTTTTCTTCCATAACCAGGTAAGCTGGAGTACCCTCGGGTGGTGTAGGCTCCCCATCGGTTGCTACAATATATGCGTCTCCTTTCAGAGTGCTCTTGAATGCTTTGACAAAATTAATTTTACGATTTTTCTTTATTTGTATTTAATCAGGAAGTGACTCTTCACCCACCTTTCTCAACCTATTGCCTCTCACGGACGGCTGCCAATCCGTGCGCGACCCTTCTCAACAACTGACCTATCTCAGCGCGACACTACTGACGTCACATTCACACACTGCGGCTGACAAAGTCTTGCGGCTCGTCCGCCCCTCACTGGATTCACACAAACTAATGCAAAATTACTGCGAGCACCTTAAATGACAACACAAATCTGCTGGTTTACTACAGAAAGGGTAACACATTCGCTTCAGAACTTTACAGAGATTTCACTTGAAGCCTCAGCCGCTACTTTCTCCTTATCAGCTCCCGCGTATGCAAGCAGAATTCGACCCGCAAATTCTACTCTCGACTTGTCAATGGCTCATCCTAGTGCACTTTAGAACTTGCCAAATCTCCATCGAAGATTTCACACATGCATTTAGGCTCAAACCTGACTTGTCAACCACGCCCAATGGACCTATTAAACCGCACAGATTACAACATAAACCCAAGTGTCTCCTACACTTGTCAACATACTCCGGAGTCTTAGACCACGACAGGTCCGTACATAAAACAACCAACCACGTGGATAATTTTGAGCACAAAGCGCCACACTCATATGAAGTACACCGACTTCCCTACTCTCATACTGCGGAGTACGCCTACTCCTACTAAAACAACATTTACCTGGCCTAGATACGCACAAATTCCACACTCACCTGCAAAGGGCATAAGCTGAGCAAGCGCAAGAACCCTACAACACACATTAGGACGCCGAGAACATTCCCATCTCACTTAGGCAGGCTCCGAGATCCCGGGAAAGTCATGGTGAACTTAGAAATCCATCATACCTCCGATTTGTATTATCACAGAAAAACAACTTAAACAATGATTCTCCGTCCTAGGGTCCCAAAGGGCCAAAACCGTTGCTCTGCTACCAGAACTGTTAATGTGTCCTTTTATGTTCATTTATTACACATTAGGAATCGTTTTAGGCCAATAAATCTTGTGACCCAGTTGAGAGACACCGTAGGACGAGATAACTGATCAATATGTCAATCAATATATCAATAATGTCATCAATATTTACTACAACAGTACACTTCACTTTGGTAAAAGACATTCATCAAAGCTTAGCGACGCAACCATGACCTTTCAGCCATGAATAACCACACCTTTATAAGAATTTTATGTTTTTTATTCCCTATTGATTACAATCTACGAGCAAAAGAGTCAATCTCAATACCAAGAAGCATAATAGCATAGTCACGATATGGCAACTGTGATAAGATTTCGTTAACGCGAGAATCACAAACATTAGAACATAACACGGCGTAAACATAGATCAGAATATAGCAAATGTCATATACGTATCAAATCAGCATAGCATAATGTCAGTTATTAGTCTATTTGCGTTAGTCTAAGTCAACTCCTGTCCTAACCACAGATTAGCATCACCATGTTGGGCTTCATGCAAAACAATTTAGAACACCAATTTGGAAAAAACATCTAACTATGGTCTCTAACAAAATGAGCAGTTGGTACCTAGAAAGGAAAAGCAAACAGACAAATTACAAATTGCATTGTCATAATTACCCTCCAAAGATTAGGTCAGCACCCAGGATCAGTTTTCATCTTCAGGACATCAGTCAAACGCCATCAAACAGGATTCAACTAAAGGCATAGGGGACACTTCCCTCATAAGGAGGAGAAGTGTAAAAATGGGCAGTCTATGGATGAGGATGGTTTTAATAATTCTCAAGTCACCGAACAGAGTGACAGAGTTTCTGGATAAAATCAATAGCATTCCCTACCTAATTCTCTCAATTCTTCTGTGACATGGGTTTTTATCCCTTTTTCATATTACAGTCCCCTAAAATTCTATTGGACATTTACTATACCCCACTATCTTTAACCTATCAAATTGAACATTAGGTAATCCCAATTGTCACCCCACGATTATTCATGACTTTCTGATTGGTCTTCACAATTGACGTCTTCGGAGGTGGCACGTCCGGGGTTACTTCATCTTTTGGCATCTCTTGGCACGTTCTTTGGTCAGCAGTTTTCGTCGTTCACCGGTCCAAATGACCTTGTACATAACGTTAATCTACACTTGTTTCAATTTTGTATACAAACTTAAACTAAAGCGGCAAGTATGCGGTTGGGAACGGAATTACAAAGATACATGCATCTTCCAAGTTGGAAGAAAAAGAACATTTACAGGGTCATGGCCCTTTGCGAGTCAGCACACTGGAAAACAGAAAAATGCATTTAATATGAGAGCTGAGCAGCTAAACTGCAGTTTACGCTAACTTAAGGCCTATGAGGAATTACAATATGGTTTCATTAATACGAA
The DNA here is from genome assembly GCF_031143425.1 of Pleurodeles waltl. Classification (NCBI taxonomy): domain Eukaryota; kingdom Metazoa; phylum Chordata; class Amphibia; order Caudata; family Salamandridae; genus Pleurodeles; species Pleurodeles waltl. The sequence continues at coordinate 871,221,199 of NC_090439.1, forward strand.
CGTTAATATAAGCTTAATTGAATGTAACATAAACATTTGTATTCATTATTATTAGTTTGCGTATACATTGGTGGTCATTTACCGTAGTCACAAATCAAATGCGTGTTTAAGCAAGTTTGCTATTATTACAGTTTTCTATGCAGTATCATCACACATTAATATAGATATTCCACTCTAATATAGGTTATATAAATCTACGCTCTCTCAGTAGCAAAAGCAGCAGTTCTTCACACTGCCAGGGCTGCTTTGAGTTCGCAGTCCAGCCCTAAAATGTATGTACATTTACAATGAGTCATGTTAATCTGCCTCAATAGCAAATAGCTGAATGAGAAGGAATTATGATAAGAACACATAGTGGGTAAACATATACTTCCACATTTCATTTGATTTGTATGAAAAGAAGGTTGATGGATGACAAAAGAATGAACTTTATAAAGGGTGGATTTCAGTAACTCGTGGATAAGCGATGATGATACTGTATGTCCACAGAATGATGTTTATGAAGAATGGATTACAGTTGTGATGGATAAATTATGATGGTATTGTAAACCTATAGAAGGATGACTGAGGATACATCAGAGATGATGAGAATAACAAGAGAATTATAGCCTGATCAACAAGAATAATTTTACTATTAAAAATGTAAGTATTACGATGAATATAACTACATGCGAAGGAACCTAGAAATGTATGGAAACATACCATGCTACTCTATGTATGTAATGTATTGAAAAACGTTATTTTAACTTTCATTCTGCATTATTGCAGACCGCCTGGGAACAAAATGTAAGTAGCCTGGTGTGTCAGTTACTCAGAAAAAAACACAAAATATAAGATAAAATATAAGTTAACTTCATCACACGTCTCTGAAGGCTGAGGCAGAAGGTCTTTCACCGGAAGCCGTTCTTGGCTCTTCTCTGAGCTGGCCACTCCCCTTCTTTGGCAAAAGTGAAAGTGAAGGCCTAAAAACCTCAATAAAAATGATAAAATAAACAAACGGACATGTTTGTCAATATTTCCAACCGTGCTGTGGTGTTTGGGCTTACATTTCTATTTTGAGAAAGACGGGAAAGGGCAAGCATAGAATGGAAGTGAGAGTAGCTTCGAATGAAAGAACTATTGCAGCCTTCAGAGGAGGGCAGGCCCTTTGGCTGAAGGCGTGTTTAATTCAGGAACTGGGGAGGTGGTGCTAAGAGCCTTATTGCATTTATCTGCAGGTACATCATGATTGTTAATTATCATAATTATGGACCTGTGCCGCAGACCAGGGTCCACAAGAAGGAACGGGCCATTACTGCGTACAATACATTTAAATCTATTTTAATTGAAACTAATAAGCCTAGATTCTTTGATCTACCACAGAACATGACCTTTTGGTCCTTGGGGCAGGATAGAAAGGCATCCTCAGTACCTCTCTGCAGGCAGATTAGGTCCACAATTGCTGTGCATTACACCCTTGAACAGCGTCCTCTACTGGCAAGCATCCAAGTGCATTTCGTGTGATGGATGGCCACTTAAAGGGAAAAGTCCCATGGGGATTCCCCAGTTTAAGGGTTAGGAAATCTATATAGTAAGGAGTTGGACAAAAGGTGGGGTTTGGAGGACCTGACTACATTTCTCCTAGCCCAGCTATTCCTCCTTTCTCCCTACCTGCTGTTTCACTGAGACTCTGGTCAGGTGTGAAGTTCCTTTTGAACCATGATGAGAATAAGACTCACTGTAATTGGAGCACCAGCTCTCTAAAATTACATAACATTTGGTAGCAGTATTAACTAAACAGATCAACTGAATACAGTGAGATGAAATGCATGTATTGTATATCGATCTATAGGTCTTTTATATGAGGATGAACATGACAGAGTGAGAATTCATCGATACACTGAACTACAAGGTATATTTGAGATGAGAAAAACGTTTTTGTTATTTACTGAAAAGCATGCAAGATGCATTAAAATGCATCTACTCCATAGTAGAAATGTATAAATGAAATTGAAACTTTATACACATATATTGTTTCTGAAAAAACAAAGGTTGAGTGAAGTTATAGGTAAAGAAGTTTTAGGTGAAGAAGATAGTATGATCTTAACACGTTAAAAAATAGAAAATCACCTTTTAAAACCAAAAAAAACCATACTGAATTTTGCAACCTATACATATCTGACATAAATATAACTTGTGCTGCCATAGATTTCAAAAGTAATCAGTGATGTAATATGTGAGGTCATAAGCAGTGCATCAAAGCATGGCACTTATACTTATGTCAGATACTTATAACTGGTGAACTTCAGGGTTTTTAACATTAGTGCTTTTTTCTGCAGCCAGGCCCTGCACCCTTCATACTCAGTGGCCAACCCCTACTGGTGCCTTCCGCCATGTGCAGTGGGGGGGTTGGCCACAGGGACTTGCCTACGGCCAGGCTTGTGGCCAAGCCTTAACCAGCAGCAAACCCTTTGCCGCACACGGCCTTTGGGTAGTTTATTTTCCTTTTGTCCCCGGGAGGGCTCCCTCTAAATGTTTTAAAAATATTTTCAGGACTTGGGAACCAGGTCTCCTAGTCCTTTATTGGCTGCCACCACGTATTTCTTCATGTTGCGGCAGCCCATCACATTGCTCGGCCCTTCTGTACTCCTGTGGACCTGACCAATCAAAATTAATTTTTTGTAATTTTTTCTCATGGGAGTCCTTCAGCTCTAGATATCTAAACATTTTGATCCTTAATTTCTCTAAATTTCTGTGCTTATAAATCTATGCTACAAAAAAGGTTACTCGGCTTCTTCATGGAAAGTTTCAGGGTGATCCAACAAGTGGGGGGGGGGGGCAAAAAGAGGGGCGTGGCTATGTGTCAGTGGACAAAAATGGGATTTACAGTGCTCCCGGCCGAACTCCGCCATCCAACCTAATCCTTGTTGCCATTCCCAGGTTTTGTCCCCCGGTGGCCACAGGGACGATCTCCTCTGTGCCCTCTGTGCACCGTGACTCACTTGGAGGCACGAAGACGCGCTGGTGGGGCTAATTTGCAGGAGCTGCAAGGCCGCTTCACAAAATGGCAGTGTCAGCCTGAGTGTGGCGTCCTCCCAGAACAACACACATGCCTATCTACCCTGGGGCAAAGGCGCAGAGCACTTTGAAGCGGAGGGGGTCCCAGACTCTGGTAGGGGCACACTCGACTTTCTACTGTCTGGACAGTAGAGGATCGATCATCCCCGAAGAGACCGGTGGGGCACTCTGCAAGTCATGTGAGGACTGGAGGAAAGCGTCGGCTGTGGGCCTCTTTGTGAGCCTCCGACACCCCGGTGGAGGCTGAGGTACTGTGCTAGAGGGACTCTGGCCATGGGAGTGACGTGCTGTACAGGGCAGATGCTGGGCTTGCCAGGGCACCCCATGCGAACCTGCTCCTTGCATGCTGTGCATGATGGGGTTGCAATAACGGGAGTAGAGGGATGGGAACATTAGCCCTCAGTGTTCTTCTGTCACTGTGGGGGGCTGCTTTCTCTGCACAAAAGGCCCAGATTGTGCTGGGGACCTGGACTGAGCGAGATAATTGCTGGAGCAACTTCCTACTCTACCTGGAGCTGCATGGAGGGCAATAACTACCAGTACTGGCACATGCACAAATTTGGATGACGGGGGCACCAAGTGGCACACTACAAGATACTGTGACACACTGCAGTGATAAGCAATGGGACTTCCTTACTGGACAAGAAATAGCCCCCTGGTTGCACTCATATTGAGGCTGCACTGCCCTAATAACAGGAGAAGAAGATAAAACTTGTTAGGCACCATGCTATAAGTGGTACAGCTGCCTGCCCTACACTATTATCCAGCCCTGCATGGTTACCGTGCTGGGGCACTGATGCCTTTGCGACAACCTTCTGGAGACAACTGGCCCAACCTTTGGTAATTGCACATGTACCAGCCCCCTCTTGAATAGTGAAACAGTCCAGATTCAAGGTGGGACCCCTGCTGGCCTCTCCAATGCACTTGCCCAGTGGACTTTTGCCCCCCCCGATGAACTACAAGTCTGGTTTTGGCTTTGGTTGCCTTCTCCACCACCTGGGCTGCTTTTGGTGGACACCTGGTGTGGAAGGGCTACCGGTGTGGAAAGGTGACACTGACCTCTGGCCAAGAGCTGAATTTAATGGTGAATCCCAAACCCATATTTGGTCGATATTCCTCCCCCTTCTTGTGATTGGCAAGTGTTCTAAGAAGGACCTGGACCCCCATGCCATGGCAGACAAAACGTCAGGGTTGGATTGGCCCCTTGGGGGCCACCATGGAGCCACATTGGATACTATACTGCAGGCTTTTGCAGCCTCTCGAGAAGCCCTGGAAATTAAATAGTCACCATAGTAATAGACCTAGGGTTATTAAGAGACAACCATTGAAGGTTAGCCGAGAGGGTCACTACTGTGAAAAGAACCTTCAACGATATTATGCCCAAGATTGCATCCATGCGAATGTCCACCATAAAAGTCAAAGTGAAGACACTGAAATCCCATGCAGAAGATGCTAAAAATAGAGGTAGAAGAAGCAATGGACCAGATTTACAAGGCCCTAGTGCTTCCTTGTGCCACACTAACGTCATTATTTACGCTAATGTGGCTCAAGGAGACAATTTTGGTAGTGCCATATTTACAGTGGTGCAATGCATGCATTACGCCACTTTGCAACCCCTTGCGCCACAATATGCCTGTGTCAGGCATAATGAATGCAAGGGGGATGTTTCAATGTTAGGAGGCCTGCAAAAATGGTGCGGTGAAATCTACAAGATTTCACTGCGCCATTTTTCGCGTAATTTTTATGGCCTGCTCAAAGCAGACATTAATATGACACATTCATTGTAATCAATGGGACTCCTTGCACTATGTTGCACTAATGTCAACATTTTTGACTGTAGTGAAGCAAAGCTCCACATTAGTGTCAAAAATGTTGACGCTATTTGGCAATACAACGCACTCATGGTGTCGTTAGGTGGGGCAGGGGTGACGCAAGAACACTGGCACATCAGCACTGATGCACCAGTTTCTTGTAAATATGCCCCAATATTCGGATAGTTGGACTTCCTGAACGCATCGAAGGTCCAGGAGCTAACAAGACCTGCTTCTTGGAGCGGTGGCTCTGTGACGATGTGGCCCCAGAGGGCCTTTCCCCATTCTACATGCTTGAGCGTGCTCATATGGTGCAAGCGAGACCTCTATTACCAGGAGCTGGACCCAGGCCGTTTGTTGCTTGACTGCTAAACTTTGAAGACTGTGACCACATCCTTAGCCAAGCATGCCTCAAGGGAGACATAATGGTCGAAAAACAGAGAGCGATGATCTTCCCAGACTTCACGAGACAGGTCCAAAAACAATGGGCTTCTTTTATGGAAGCTAAGAAGTGACAGAGACACCGTGACATAAAATATGCCATGCTTTTCCAAGCCAGGCTTGGAGTAACACATAATGAGGAAGTACATTTTTTTCACATCTCCTCCCCCATTGTGGGATTGGATCGAGATCCTCCCCCGACAAGTGAAAAGCGCAACCACCAACCTCCAGATAAAATCATGGAAGCCACAGAGGAGAGGTGTGATGGTCTGATCTGGCACTTTCCCTTCTTGCTCCCAAACACTGCAGGAACGTAGAAGAGCCATGGAGGTGGTTGCGGTTATTAGTGAAGTGGGCTCTGGCCCTCCTTCAGCCCAAGACGATGGCAAAATGAGAGACAATGACTCAGACCACGCCTTGGTCTCTTCTCTCTCCCTCTGATAATGCCTGGCACCTCTGATGATATTACCTGACTTTGATAGAAACAATGAGGTGGATTGGTAATGTATACCTGACATAATCTGAGGGTGTAACGCTGTATTTGATGCCTGTGGTTGACTTGTGGATTGGAATTGGTTCCTACTACCCTGCATGCTATCCAAATGGGGTGATGTGAAGCTGGGAGGCACCTGATAAGGCTAACCCCCCACTCAACGGTTGTGCGTGTTATGTGGGCGCAAAGGTTGAAAGCTTGTTTGCTAGATTGAATGGGGAGTCCTTTTCTTCTTGTCCTGGGGTTGGGGAGTTCGGATGTTATTGTTATTTCAGGGAATGTAAGTAGGTATGCCTCTGCACATTTTATGACACCTCTCACTCAGTGGCCAATTACCTCGGACCTGTACGTGACCTGGGTTCATCAGACTGGCAGCCTGACACGCTGCTTTGACATTCTTTTATGGCATACCCCTTGACTTTTAACATCATAAGCTGGAATGTCAGGGGGCTCAACACATGAGGAAACTGTGTAATGTTCACTTATAACTGAAGAGAAGGGGAGCTCATGTTGCATGATTACAAGAAATCCACCTCACTGCTCCTGATAGAGGTGCACTATTTAAGCGATGGTGGGCCAGATACATGCCACAACACCCTCAGCCTTTTCTAGAGGGGTCTTAGTGTGGATACGCCCTGGGCTGCCATTCCAAAAGACAAAGAAGTTAATAGACCCTAATGGTAGATATGTCCTAGTATCAGGTCACCCTGCAAGCCAGGACATGACCACTGTTGGGATACACTTCCCCAATACAGACCACAGCGGGTTCCTCAATGAATCACCCCGAATGCTGGCTCCTTATATGACACAGAAGATTTTATTGGGTGGGGACTATAACTGTGTTAGTGGCCCAATCCTTGACCACTCACACCCTCAGTTACCTTATTCCAGAGTTGTGCGCATAGCACAAACGTTTCAGGGATGGCAACAGCGATGTGGCCTCATTGACTTGGAGGCACCCACACCCAGGGAGTAGGGACTATTCTTTCTATTCAGGGACGCATGAACTGCACATCCACCTGGATGCTTTTCTTAGCTTGCCAGGAGTGTACAGGGCGATGTGCCCTCCAAAGTACGTCCGCCGCATGGTCTCAGACCATAAACGGATATTGCTCTCACTAGATTAGCTTAGAGAATGCTGAGGTATTCCTAATTGGCATCGAGTCGTTAGATGACGAGGTGTTTCGACAGGCCATTGCAGAGGCCATTCAGAACTACGTTATGAACAATGCAGCCTCCACCACTTACCTCCTAATTGAATGGGATACTTTTAAGTCAGTTATCAGAGGGTGATGCATAGCCGAAACGTTGAGTCAGGCGTACACTTGTAAGGAGGTGGAAGAACAGGAAGGGGTGCTGAGGATCCTGGAACTCCCTAGACCCGGGAATCAGGGGCAGCAGCAGCAATTCCTGGATTCCTGATCACAGCTTCCACAGAAAAACTTAGGGGCTGATTTATACTTTTTTAGCGCCGCACTTGCGTCATTTTTTGATGCAAAAGCGGCGCAATCTTACAAAATACAATTGAATATTGTAAGTTTGCGCCGTTTTTGCATAAAAAATAACGCAAATGCGGCGTTAAAAAAGTATAAATCAGGCCCTTAGATGTTTTGACCACCATTAATATATGAGACGTGCACGCGGAGCAGGATAAGGCGTGAACCATACTGCCGTGACTTGTCAAGCCCACCACACATTGTTAACTGGTACTGGTGAAGTCTGCGGAGGGAGAGTGCCTCTATAGCCAAGCTAATTTTAATGTCAGATTTGAGGAATACTATGCCTCCTTATATGCCCCCACCACCCCACCCAAGTTACCGCCCCTGGTAACAGCCAAGTTCCTTGGTACCACAGAATTACCACAACTGACAGAGGACAAGGCGACAGACCTGGGAGGCCCAATTAATATACAAAAGGTGCGAGCAGCCATTAAGACAATGGCCCGGGGTAAAATCCCGGGAGGGTATGGCCTGCCAATGGAATTCTACTCTGGGTACGCAGAGGGCCTGGTACTGAAACTCGTTGATCTTTACACTGCTGCCCTGGAGGTGGGTCACCTACCCACTAGTACCAATGAGGCACTTATGGTTCCATTATTGAAGCCAGTGCGCCCCCCCACTGATGTTCAAGCAAATCGTTCTTTATCAATGCTCAATATGGACTACAAGATCCTTAGTCGAATACTTTCCTCATGCCTCTTACCTTTTATGACCACGCTTATCCATGCCAACCAAACAGGTTTTCTCCCAGGACGAAACATAGCCATTAATATTAGAAGACTTCTATCTGTCTTAGAGTCGTCCTTCCCTGACAAGAATAGGGTTTAATAGTAGCCATTGATGTTGAAAAAACATTCAATAGTTTGTAATGGGATTATACTTACCAGGTGATGTCTAAGATGGGAATGGGTCTCAAATTTCTCTGATGAACTAGGCTCCTCTATGCAGCACCCACGAAGAGGGTCTGGACTCTTAGGGTTATGTCTGACTCCTACATCGTGGGAAGAGGAACCACGATTGTCCACTCTCTACGCTGTTATTTGTCATGGCTGTAGAACTGCTAGCTAGTGGTGCGTGTTCAGGTGCGCACTACTGGGGACTTGACGGTTGGGGTGTCTCCCACCGGATCACTTTGTATGCAGATGATATGCTTCTGTGGCTACAGGATACGGAGATAGATCTGCAAGGAGCAATATCCCTCCTGGAGTGCTTTGGAACCACATCAGGCTTCTGAATCATCTGGCAGAAATCACACCTGTTCCCCATTTGTACGTACATGCCCCAGCCCGAGACCTATGGGGACTCTCCTGGGAGATGAATTGCCTGAAATATCTGGAAGTTCAAATTTATCATGAAGCTCGGGACCTCCAAGATGGCAATGTTGAAGCAGCCATTAGAGAGCTACGGGCCAACATTGTTTTCTGGAAGTCCCAGCCCATGTCGGTGGGGGGCCAAATTGCAGTTTCAAAAATGGTGACACTCCCACGTATGCTGTACTTCTTCACTACACTTCCAATTATCAACTTTCCACCAAATTTTCCGGGAAATGGACTCACTACTGATAGAACTTACCTAGGGAAATGGCAGATGCAGAGTGGCGATGTCCAAATTGCAGCATCCAACTTTGGACTGTGGGCTTGCGGCTGCATACCTGGAGGCCTACTACTTGGTGGCACAGTTACAATGGTTAAACCAGTGGATCAACTTGTGAGTACACACTCAGTGAAGTTCTGAATGGAACCCGAGCCTCCAAACCTTGTTCCAGATTCTTCTGGCTCCCAGACGGCCTCTTCATGTTCGAGTGGGGAGGGCGCATAGGTTTACAGGTAGTCTGACACAGCTGGCAACTCAGTCTTCAGTGCACCCAAACCCACTCACCCTATTCCTCAGACCTCCCATTGGAGGGATTAGTTATGTTACCTGGTGGGGGAGCACTGCAGGGCTTAAATGAATGGTCTGCGCATGGTATCACCTGGTTGGGAGACCTGTATAAGGATGGGGAACTATTAACATTCGAGGATCTACCTGAGACTTTTGAAATACCACAGGGACAGTTTTTATTACACAGAGCCCCCAGCCCAACAAATCTGCTGTGGCTTTTGCACTACGAATGGCAAAATTAAGGCTGTTACTTCCCTGTACCAAACACTACGAGTGGACAAACACCTCTGGAGGAATTGTGACTCAAATGGGAAGAAGAACGTGGTCTTGCCATAGCAGAAGTAGAATGAGCTACAATTCTTTCTAACATAAGTTCCATCTCGAGAAATGCCAGATTTAAATTATAAATTTTTATATCTTGCATAGGTCATAACTTACCCCTGGTAAGATTATCCAAGGTGCAGAGAACATGGCGCAAAAATGCTCCACATGATGTGGTCTTGCCCTGCAGAAATTCTGAGAAAGGGTGATTGAGTGCACCAACACGGTCACCCATAGGATGAGCCCTTGCATCTTCATGGCAAGCTTATTAAAGGGTTTTCAATGCCCAAACAAACACAAAAATATCTAATAAATTTGTTGGCCTGGCCTTAATTTCGGCAAAACGGGAAATTACATCATACTAGAAAGCTTCCAGAGATCCCTGTCTAGAACAATGTAGGGAGGCCCTCAATCTGTGGGCGGGATATGAAAGTGCTGTGCTTTTTCAGGAGGTGAGACGGGGGCGCGAAGCCCCTGACAAGGCCTGAGCTTGGGATCACCAGGTAGATTGTTTAAAAGAATCAAAAAGTGACACTCCGCACTGCTCCCTACTGTCAACACACGATTCTGAGGACAAATAGGTCCCGAAATCCTTGCTCACTAAATGATGTGATTTGAAAAGATGAAAATGAGGACACCCACTTTAACTCGACACTGGGTGGGATTATTGCTATTAAAATGGCACCTATCAAGAACATTAAGCGGAGGCATGAGATGGGGAGGGAAGGAGAGGATAGGGAATTTGTATGTAAATAGAAGCACCGGGCATATGACCGGATGTTGTTTTGTACTAAACTGGAAACACTGTCTTTGTGGAAATATCTGTGTTTGAACCACAATACTGTACAAAAACTGTCAATTCATCCACAAGTTATTCATCTAATGTGTACTTTTAACGTTTAAAAGGGGGATCCAAATATGCAAGTTTGCTGTTCAGTTTTCCAGGAGAAAATTGAACAGCGATAGACAAAAAACTGCTGATCAGAACAAGAAATCTGGCAAAGCACTGGATCTCAAGCCAGAAAGCATGCTTTTTGTGAATTGGTGTAAATCCATTCAGTAGTTTTTGAGAAAGTAATATTAAAAATATGTGTATATTTAGAGACATAGTACAGTGGGATCAGTAGAACAAAAGATAAGATTTGATTGGTTGCCTCACATCAACAAAGATGTTTGGCATCCATTTTAGGACTCGGGAACTGAGTGCCTGAGTTGTGAAAAAAATGTAAAAATAAGATATGGGGACAGGGTTTTAAAACATCCCACCCCCCGGGACACTGTCTTATTTCCAGTCCAGGGCACAGAATACGATTCAATTCCATCCTTGCACTCTTCCAAGCATGGAACATGGCTTTGCTCCAGCACAGCAGTAGCAGAAACAAAAGCTGCTCCCACGGTGAGGGAGGAATGGGTCCCAGGATGGGTGCTGGCAGGGCAGCCGGCAGGGACAAGAGGGCTACCCCATAGCCCACAAGTGTAATGGATACTTTGGGAGATGGCTGATATCATTTCCCTGAAGCTTATTTTAATAAAAATCTTCTAGAGTTACACTGTGCCTGTGATTCATGCTTGAAAAGACGGAATGTTGTATTGTAACACTGGCAATGAGGAGAAAATTAAGGAGAGGAAAGAAGATTGGAAAGTAACAGTGTAGCAAAACTAGCACTAGCAGAAGAAGGAAACCTAAGGAGGAGTCATCCCAACATCCTTGGAATTGGATGAGGACCTAATTAAGATGCTGTTCATGCTACGAGAGGGTAAGAAGATTAATATTATCCCTCTATGCGCTTCCCACATGTTTTAGCAGTGTCTACATGGCCCACTTTAACATACACCAGCGCGTGATCACAAGCACTCAGCAAGGGAACGTCAAGCCCCTGCATCTTTCAGACTATAACAAAACCTTTAGGCACTAGTATGCACGTGGTGGGTGAGCAGCGCGAGTGAGCCTTACCAGTTTCTCGGTATGTCTAGCACAGTGACTGGCGCAAGTAAACTGCATGGCGATATGAAGTGGATGCTCATGCACATGCGTGACCCAAACAATCCCAACTCCCTGCAAACAATTATGTTTGTTGATAATGTGTCTCCACCTTGCAGCTTTGGGGGATTGATTACTGCTGTTTAGCAGACTTTTCTCATGGCAACGGGCATGTTTATTGTGCATGCCTCTCCTGAGAGCTGTTTTGAGTGGTCTCTCTCAGTAACAGGCACTCTTTAGAATGAACAGTTGCCTGTGGGAGTACAGCAACGGGTACACTTTATAGTGGTGCATCCACGGTGATAGGCATGCCTTTGTACAAACAGTTGCCAGAAGAGAAAAAAAACACCTTCACATTTTGATTAGTTCACTGCCTGTGTAGAAACAGCGATAGGTACGCTTTTCAATGGATTGTTGCCTGCGTGCAGTCAGTGACTGGCACATTTGTGAAGAGTTCATTGCCTGGTCGCATGTACATTTTTCAATGAATGCCTGGTGGGGAAGGTGAAACTCCTGAAAATAGACATTAAGCCATATGCTAATGGCAGGGAACACATCAAGTAGAAAGGTTATGTTGTGGGTATGATTGAATATATAGGAAATTTTATGACTGGCAAGGTTCTTGTCTCAACAAAAAGGAGCAGCATTTTGAGCTTGGTTCACTAAGGGGACCAGGAGGTCATGCTGGATCCCAACAGTGGTGCACCGATTATTGTTAAAGAAACAATTCATATTGATGAACCCAGAGAACAACCTGCAAGGGTTGAAGAGTTTGCCAATAGTTTATTTGAATAATTTACACCTGTGTTTAAATCAGAGTTGGGTTGTCTGAAAGAGAACACAGACACAATTAAATTAAAGTAGGGAGTCCAGCCAGTTTGTATCAAAGTATGCAAAATGCCGTTTGCTATGAGAGCTAATGTGAGAGTAGAGTTGGAGAAATTAGAAAAAGATGGTGTGATTGAGGACGTGGAAGGGATGTATTGGTTAACTCCAGTAGTCATGGCTAATAAGAGCACTGTAGATGTAAGATTATGCATCGATCTGAGGGAGCTTACTAAAGGTGTGGATGGGGATAAATACCCAATCCCCATAATTGCAGATATGTTAACTTTGTTGCAGGGGTCTAACTTATTCTCCTCAATCAATTTAAAATCAGCATATCATCAGGTTGAGATTGATGAAAAGTCCAAGAATGTTACAGCATTTGTGACACCATTTAGCACATTTAGGTGCTTTTTGGGTTGGTGTCAGCAGCCACAGCCTTTCAGAAGGCAATGGAAAAAGTTTTGATAGGGCTGGATGGCATCAAGGTATACCAAGGTGATGTACTCAATTATAGTTCCAATGACGTTGAGCATGATGAAAGGTGAAGGCAGTATTAAATAGATTACAAGCAGTGAATTTGACAATAAAAGTGGAAAAAAGCAAATTCAGGCAGACACATATAGGGTACCTAGGACATGAAATTTCTGACAAAGGCATAAAACTGAAAGCAAGCTTAATGGGAGTAATCAATGGATTGGCATCACCCGCTGAGCACTGTGAAGCAGTTAGTGGTGTACTGGGTGTCCTCCAGTATCACTTTGGTCCGCCCCACCACTGGGTCTTTGTGTGTTTTTCCCTCGACAAGGTGTGCCATATGCGACAGGGGTGAGGTGTCAGCCATTAGCCAGCCGCAAACTCCTCTGGCAGAGGTTGGTCCATTCCCTCGGCATGCAGCCACATTCAGACATCCACTGGTGTGGCAAATATATGGGCCTTCTCACCATCTATGACCCTGAGTTTCACCGGGCACAGGAATGTATACTTAATGTTCAGAGCACGGAGGTATTGCTTGACTTTGGTACAGGAATTCTGCTGATGCTGCACCTCCAATAAAGTCAGGATATGACGTGATGGAGGCATCCTCAAATTTCCAAGGCCCTTGAGCTCAAAAGTGTTGAAGTATTGGGTCTTGGTCCCGTTAATTTAAGAGACGGGCTATGAACGGGCTTGGTGGAGCTCCCGGTGGGGATGGCCTGCCTTGTATCCTGTGCGCCTGTTCACTCGAAAAGAATTTCAGCACCATATCCACAAGTACAGTGTCCATCAGTCATTTCTCAAAGAAGAATTCCATACTTGATTCTTCTGCCTGTTCGGCGAATCCCAAAAAGTGGATGTTGTTTCACCTGGACCACCCCTCACTGTCTTCCGCTCTTCGGCGTAGTGTTGCCACTTCCACACTCAAGAGTTTCATCTGTGCCTGCAATTCATGGAAGGTGTGTCTCAAGGCAACTAGGGATGACTCAGTTTCCTTCACCCTGTCAGACAATTTACGATGGTCAACACGAAGGAGATTTACGTCCTGGGAGACTGTGTCTACTATAGCTTTTAGTGATGTCTTGGTCCCCATGATTGCCTCCAGGAGTCGTTCGAATTGGGTAGAGTGCTTGTGCAGAGTGCTTTCCAGTTGTCGTAGAGCACTCGAGGTGCAGTCTGTGGGAGCCAGGGAAAGCATCAGCCCCAAGCGCTCAGACAGTGAAGGCTTAGAAATTTTAGGTTTCACCATCGTCATGCCATGGTGTGGCACACTGCTGTGTGACGAAAATTGCAGGGGGAATGGGCAATGCCATCAGTAGGCACCTGAGGAAAATAGAGTGGCTTTTCAGCTGCAGTACATTGCCCATGTTGCCCCACACACTGTGTGTCTCAGATGTGGCTCTCGAGGAGTCTAAACAATCAACGCAGCAATCCAGAGGTAAGAAGTGAAGTATGTGATGTCTTGCCTATGCTAGTGTACAACAGGTTTCCAAGATGACTCAACTTAACACAGTCTGTGTCGCACTTGGGTGGTGGTAAACTGCACACCTGGGGCTGCAAGAAGAGGCCAAAGATGAGCACTCTACCAATCCTAATAGTCATATGAGCTGATGATCAAGGATGCTTGGGGGTAGCTTCAAGTATAGAGCTGCACCTTCAGATAACGGGCCCAGCTGAGAAAACTAAAAGGCCTGAGCATGAACAACCTAAGCAGCATTGGGGCCTGGCCTGCAATTTGATGGATCTGCATCAAAAGCAATATGCAATTGTGGAGTGTATAGCACCAAGAATCCCAGTATTGTATTGTGCACCTCCGAATGATCAGCTGGCCCAACCTGCAGAAGCGGTGCATTGTGAATAGTTCAGGTTCAGTCACATTGCCAGGGTAACACTGTGGTCCTCATCAGCAATAACAGAGGTCTCAGAAACCCCTCACGAAGTGAGCGCAGGCAGCAGGTGAGCCCAAGCTGCTGTAGATCAACCATGCTCCTCTTGCGGCCCAGTGATACAGTTCAAGCCAGCGACGCCGTAGCTGGTAAAGCCCCAACACAGAGCTAATGAGGGCTGAGCCTCCCCGTTGCCCAGCCACATGGTGCGACACTGGTCTCCTGCTTTGGGGCCACTCTGGGTCACTGCAGCACAGGCCGATGACAGTTACGGGGGTAGAGCCAGCCAAGTTTGTACGGGTCCCGGCTTAGGCAGAAGCTCACCAGCGCAGCCGGGGAGTAGGGAGAATCATTGCACACTACAGCCCATCTATGCTGCTCAGCACTGGGCGATTGGCGAGGCAACACAGTAGACTTGCACTGGAGATTTGAGTGCTCTCCCTCAAGGCAGCGGAAAGGCCGGGCACCTCTGCTTCCCCAGGCAGTCTCACTGCGGGTTTCTGCACGCCAGGTGTGCTGTTTCAGTGTAACTGCGAGGCTGCGGTGTATCAAACCGTTCAGCAGGCCCACCTCACCGGGCAAAGCCACGCCTCCTCAGTTCCTTGATCTCGGCAACACACCAGGCAAGCTGCCACTCCCAGCAACTTCGCCCTGCCACAGAGGAGGTTTGGGCAGTAGTTGACAAAGCGTCCGATGCAGCTGCCATCTTGGCTATCTTAGAGTGTTGAATCTTAACAGAGTGGTAGTAGTAAATTATGATACAGAGAGAGTATGTGAGAGGAAGTGAGGGAGAAAAACCAGATTCAAATGAAGAGAAAAAAAAATGAAGACAACAATCTGAGTAGGAAAAAGAGGCAAAGAAAGGTGAAGACTCCTAAGTTTTTGGAGGACTGCGAGAGGTATAAGTAATTTGGTGTTGTATGGAATGTATACATAAAGGAAATGTAATCTTGTGGGCAAGAAATGTAAATATATTGTATAATGACATTAGGTTTTTGAAGTAATGACGCTCCATACAACAATAAAAATATAAAGCAAGTCGCTTTATTCACGAACAACTCCGACGCAGTGCTCTCTCTCCCAAGGTCAGCAAGTAACTGCCGCGGAGAGAACACTGCCGAGCTCACGTATCAAACATTCCATTATGTTGTCTCAAGGCCTGCAACACGTAGGATCCTCGAGACATACTACGAGACAGATTACAACACATCTCTTCCCGTTAATATTACAAAGGGAAATAAAACATGTAAAAACATAAACATATAAAACATAAACATAACAGAAGTGAAACTAATAAGAGCCAAGAAAAGAAAAAAAACTCAAGGCACAAAGGGGGTCATTCTGACCCCGGCGGTCTAAGACCGCCGGGGCCAGGGTCGGCGGGAGCACCGCCGACAGGCCGGCGGTGCCCCGCAGGGCATTCTGACCGCGGCGGTTCGGCCGCGGTCAGAAGAGGCAAACCGGCGGTCTCCCGCCGGTTTACCGCTGCCCTTAGAATCCCCCATGGCGGCGCAGCTTGCTGCGCCGCCATGGGGGATTCTGACACCCCCTACCGCCATCCTGTTCCTGGCGGTTCGCCCGCCAGGAACAGGATGGCGGTAGGGGGTGCCGCGGGGCCCCTGGGGGCCCCTGCCGTGTCCATGCCAATGGCATGGGCACGGCAGGGGCCCCCATAAGACGGCCCCGCAAAGTATTTCAGTGTCTGCTAAGCAGACACTGAAATACGCGACGGGTGCAACTGCACCCGTCGCACCCCTGCAACTCCGCCGGCTCAATTCTGAGCCGGCGTCCTCGTTGCAGGGGCATTTCCTCTGGGCCGGCGGGCGCTCTTTTGGAGAGCGCCCGCCGGCCCAGAGGAAATGTCTAAATGGCCGCTGCGGTCTTTTGACCGCGGTGCGGTCATTCAGCGGCGGTACCTTGGCGGACGGCCTCCGCCGTCCGCCAGGGTCATAATCAGGCCCAAAATCTTAAAGAAAAACAGGTGGTCTCCTAGACCTAGTAGGCCTAAGACCGAACAACCTTGAACTAACACCACTGGGGTGTGCAGTTCTCATATTCTCGTTCATAACTCCACGCTCAGGCATCAAAACACCGTCACCACCACCAGAATACAAGACCTGACCTTCAAACTGATCATTCACAACCTCACCATCCTCCATCAACATGTAACCTGTACAACTTTCTTCATACTCCCCATTACCCCAATTCGATGCAAATTTAGCCACCCTCCTCTTATTCCATCGTTGTCCATTAGAGAGAACAACATGCCATTTATGCACTTCAAGTACCTTGAATGGCCCTAAGAATTTGGAAGTACCACCCCTTACTTTTCCGGATTTAACCTTTACCCAATCGCCTGGTTTGATTCTGAGATCAACTCGCTCAGCTTTGTCTAAACAATCAAATGTGTTATTAGACTTGCCACAGTAATATTGACTACCAGAAATTAACTCTTGCATCCACGATGGTTTAATTCTACCCAAAGGTTTCCTGCCCCTCATGACCTCGAATGGAATCCTTCCAGTACTCACATGTTCAGTGGTGCGATATGCCCATATCAGTTCAGAAATGGCACTCTCTACATCCAAATTGTTGACTTTAGCTAATTGTATCCCTCCTTTAATCATACGATTAGCACGCTCCACAATACCATTAGCACGAGGATTATACAAAGCTGTGCGGGCATGTCTGATTCCACACGAATCCAAGTATTCTCTCATTACCCTAGAGGTTAACTGAGTACCATTGTCTGTGATTAACACCTTCGGAAACCCTTCCTCTGTGAAAATATCACGCAATACACCAATGGTAGCTAAGGTGGTAACTTCAGCCATGAGTTTGACCACCAACCATTTTGAATGAACATCAATCAAAACAAGAGCAAAGCTTTTACTTCTACCGACCCCTGACAAAGGCCCAATAAAGTCCAAACACACACTGTGCCAAGGTCTTCCAGGATCGCTTATGCTACCACCCAGCACTTGTGCCCCAACTTTCAGACGTTTTTCACTCTGAAAACACTCACTACACCTTTCTACCCAGCCTACAACATCGCTGTCCATGCCTGGCCACCAAAACTCCATTCTGAGCCTTTTTTTTGTAAAAGTCTGCCCCAGATGCCCTTCATGAGCTATATCAAACAATTTTTTCCTGACACCCATGGGTGGAACTATCTTGTCTCCACGTAGAACCATTTTACCATTCACCTCTGAAAGTTCATCCAGCACTTTGCTATATGGCCGCACTAAAGGAGGAAGAGTACTTTCTCTTCTACCACCTTTCCTAATAAGATCAATCACACACATCAACACATTGTCCTCGTCCATTGCTGTAAACCACTCTTGCTCATTGACAATTCCACCACTCCAATGAGTAACTTTGCATACAGAAGCAACAGCACCTTCGCGCTCACTCTTCAAAACACCATGATCATCCACCATATGCCAATCAAGTGCCAGACATGACAAGCAATCTGCCTGAGCATTCTTCCAGCCAGGAATATACTCAATGTTATAATTATATAACCTGCAGACGTGAAGCCAGTCTGGCTAATCTCGCGGAACCTTTGCCAGTACCACCAGGCAACAAAATCTTCAACAAAGGCTTATGATCTGTGCGTAGAGTGATCCTACTACCCCAAATGTATGTACGAAAATACTCCACACCCCACGCTGCAGCCAAAGCCTCACATTCAATAACAGCATAATGTCTTTCAGTGGTCGTCAAAGTCCGTGAAGCAAAAGCAACTGTCTTTTCAATAGAGTCATGCATTTGTGACATGACTGCGCCAATTCCCGTGGCACTGGCATCAACGGTAATGATGGTATCCTTCTTAGTGTCGAACGGCGTCAAAATACCAGCACCACACACTGCTTGTTTTATAGAAAGAAAAGCATGTTGTTGCGCCTTGTCCCACACAAAACTCGCTCCTTTGCGTAGTAGAGTCTTCAGATCTTCGGTCTTGCTTGCAATTTTTTTTACAAATTTAGAATAGTATTCCACTAAGCCTAAAAAAGATCTGAGCTGATCCTTGTCCTTAGGTGCCGGTGCAGATCTAATGGCCTCCAAGAGATCTCTCTTAGGCTTGACTCCAAATTCAGATAGAGTGTGGCCCAAGTATTCAACTTCCTTCACAAGAAATTGACATTTCTCCTTCCGCAATGTCAAGCCACACTCCGACAGTCTGTCTAACAACATTCTCAGAGTTACATTATGGTTAGCAATGGAATCACCGAAAACAAGTATATCATCTTGGAAGAACAAGACATTCTGCAGTCCGTTGAAGACATTGCTCATCATCCTTTGGAAAACACTGGCAGCCGATGCTAAACCAAAAGGCATCCGGGTAAATTGAAATGTCCCCTCCATGGTAACAAAGGCTGTGAGAACTTTAGATCCTGGATGAAGTTTTATTTGATGATAAGCATGTTTCAGATCCAACTTGGAAAAATATCTAGCACCTTTGCATAGCAAAACCAATTCACTAATATTGGGTAAAGGAAAGTTGTCAGTCACAATGTTCTGATTTAAACCCCTCAAGTCCACACAAAATCTTAACTTTCCATCCTTTTTTTTTTACATAACAATAGGCGAAAGCCATTCAGAGGCTTACACCGGTTCTATAACCCCACTGTCTAGCATTTCACTTAAAAGTGTTTTGACTTCACCTCTAACTGATACTGGCACCTTCCTGACTTTGTACTGCACAGGAACAGCTCCTTGCTTTAATTTGATCTCGTGAACATAACCTTTTAGTACACCCATTTCTTCTTTGAACACATTTTTAGCACAAGACAAGATATTTTCTAGAGTAGAGTCACCAATAACCATAACTTGACTGGGGGCACATGGATCAATAGTAATACACAGATCGAACTGATGTTGCCAGCCCAAAATAGGAGGACCTGACTCAGATATGTACACTTTGCCCATGACCATCCTCCCCTTAAAAGCTATTTCTGCAAGCATGTATCCTATAATATCTATTTGTTCTCCTTGGTACCCCCCCGGGTTAATGTCTTTGGGCAATAATCTAGTGAACGGCCACTTGCAAAGAAACAATTCCCTAGGAATAATGATGTACAAAGAGCCAGAGTCCACCATTAATTCAACAGGCACATTCCTAATAAAGAACGTGGCTCTGGGCCTTTGCATTCTTCTTACGCCTACTAGACTAGTGTCAGACCCAGATACATATAGTGCACGGTCAACCACATCACTCGCATACGTTTTTTCATCCTCGTCCACGACCACAGCCACTTTCCCTTTGGATACGTCCTTTCCCTTGCACACTCTGGCAAAATGCCCTTTACGCCCACATCGTCTACACTCTTTCCCAATGGCAAAACAATTCTTAAAATCAGAAGTGTGATATCTACTACCACATTTAGAACACAACTTATTGCCAAAAGCACTACAGCTTGTACTACCGCCAGGCATCCCTTTACTTGACTTTCCACCCCACATTCTGGAGGTGACCGCAACCTCACTCTCCACACATGTCACATCATCAGAATATTTAACCTCCCTCTTATCCATCAACTTCATACATGACTCTTCGACTACTTTAGCAATCTCAATAGCATCTTTCAACTTTGGATCTCTTGCAGCCCACAATCTTTCTTGCATTTTTCTGCTTCTACATTGTACTATAAGTTGGTCCCTAATTAACTCTTCCGTCATGGAGCCAAATTTGCACTTAATGGATAATTCCCTCAAACGAGTAACAAACTAGTCTACGGATTCGCCCTCTTTTTGAGATTGCGTGTAGAATTTAAATCTGCACATAACCACATTTTCAGTCTTAGCAAATCTCAGTTCTAATCTATATCTTGCCTCAAGGAACACATCATCTATAGGTTGCCCAGATTGATCACAAGCCTTAGGTAGATATTTAAACACTCGGTGACCTTCATTGCCCAAAAAACTAAGCAAAATCGTTTTTTTTCTGTTAGAAGAAAACCCCGACCCATCCAGCGCTTCCAAATAATTGTTAAAAATCTCCACCCACTCCTCCCTTTCGATTGACGGAGCACCAGGATGCATCAAAAATAATGAAGGAGGGTTGATAGCTGCAGCTGAATTCTCCATGTTTATCAGTAAGAATAAAGTACGTCAATCACCATTGAAGACCATAGTCAATATGTGAAACAGCACAAAATTTCCAATATTCAATTAAATGAAAAAGTCTGTGTACAATATATCCAGTATAGCCAACAGGGGTAAAGTGTAAAAAAAAACTGGTAATGATGTCACAATCCTTGCATCACCAAAAATGCCAGCCACGCAGGGTTGATGATGTAGACATGCAGGAAACAGAAGTTGCGCTGTAACCAAAGTGTGATAAACTACACGTGTTGTTAAAAAAAAAAACACGCGTTCCCTCGTTGCTAGGTAACGCGACTAGCACGTAAGGGGCGCAAACAGCCACTATAAAACGAAGAAAATACAAAATGTCAGTACCGGAGAGTATAATGAAGTCCAGAATACCAGGATAGCAGACATAGAATTGAATGCAGCTCCGATCAGGACTTGAAATTCACGACTCCGTTATGCGTGAGTCCTGAGCATCCACGACGGGTTGTAATAAGGTGAGTGATCTTGCTGACCAACTCGTCGCCAAAATGAAGTAATGACGCTCCATACAACAATAAAAATATAAAGCAAGTCGCTTTATTCACGAACAACTCCGATGCAGTGCTCTCTCTCCCAAGGTCAGCAAGTAACTGCCACGGAGAGAACACTGCCGAGCTCACGTATCAAACATTCCATTATGTTGTCTCGAGGCCTGCAACACGTAGGATCCTCGAGACATACTACGAGACAGATTACAACAGTTTTGCACATAGACATTTCTTGTGAATTTTTAGAAATGTTTTAGTCTCTTTTATTATAGTTTTTTTTCATTATTTATAAGAGAGGGAGGTGTGTGGTAAGTAGATCTCCATGAGAGAAGGTGGTATGTGACTGTGTCACATTCCACTGGAACCTTTAGGTGAGGAGGATTCCATGGGGAATGTTTTGATCTGACTTGTAACTGGAAGTGGAACTGGAGAGGATGGCTGGGATGATTTCCCTGAAGCTTAAATTAATAAAGATCTTCTAGAACTACTCTGCGTCTGTAACACACTGAAAAAACACAAAGGCTAAAAACTGCTGTTACAATTAGGTGATAATGTCAGGTAAAACATAACATTTTACACTAAAAAACACTGGAATTCACCAATTAACTGAAATAACTATAACTTGCGTCCTTTCTATACTATCACTAAACCAGAATCATTAAAAATGTGAAAGGGGCAACAGATTCAAAGTCTCCAAAAACGTGTGAGATACTAGGATTTGTGCAAATTATTAGAACTCTGTTAAAATACTGAGGCGCTGATTTATACTTTTTGATGCAAAACTGCACTAATGCAGTTTTGCACCAAAAAGTTTAGCACCGTCTTGCACCATTTTTGTGAACCAGCCAGGCAGTATATTTATGAAATGGTGCAAGCTGGTGCAAAGGGTAGGCTAGAGTAAAAAAAAAAATGACGCTACTCAGGTGCGGCTGGTGGTATGGAAGAAGGGGGTTATGCACCAAAAAATTACGTTAGGCAGGTTAGAGTAAAACTAAGGCCCATATTTATACTTTTTGACGCAAAACTGCGCTAACGCAGTTTTGCACCAAAAAAATTAGCGCCGGCTAACGCCATTCTGAAGCGCCATGCGGGCGCCGTATTTATTGAATGGCGTTAGCCGGCGTTAGCCGACCGGCGCTGCCAGGTGTGCGTGAAAAAAAACGACGTACACCAGGCAGCGCCGGCGTAGGGAAAAATGGCATTTGGGCGTCCCAAAATGGGGCAAGTCAGGCTGAGGCAAAAAAATCGTCTTAACCCGATTTGCGCCATTTTTTTGGGGCGCCCAGACGCCATTAACATGACTCCTGTCTTAGCAAAGACAGGAGTCATGCCCCCTTGCCCAATGGCCATGCCCAGGTGACTTCTGTCCCCTGGGCATGGTCATTGGGCATAGTGGCATGTAGGGGGGCACAAATCAGGCCCCCCTATGCCACAAAAAATAAAATAAAAAAATACTTACCACAACTTACCTTTTCTTCCCTGGGATGGGTCCCTCCATCCTTGGGTGTCCTCCTGGGGTGGGCAAGGGTGGCAGGGGGTGTCCCTGGGGGCAGGGGAGGGCACCTCTGGGCTCATTCTGAGCCCACAGGTCCCTTAACGCCTGCCCTGACCCAGGCGTTAAAAAGAGGCGCAAATGCGGGTTTTTTTGCCCCGCCCACTCCCGAGCGTGATTTTTGCCCGGGAGTATAAATACCACGCACATGCCTGGGAGTCATTTTTTAAGACGGGAATGCCTACCTTGCATCTCATTAACGCAAGGAAGGTGTTCACGCAAAAAAATGACGCTAACTCCATGAACTTTGGCGCTAGACGCGTCTAACGCCAAAGTATAAATATGGAGTTAGTTTTGCGTCGAATTTGCGTCGAAAAAAACGCCGCAAATTCGGCGCTAACGGAGTATAAATATGCCCCTAAATTACTCTAACCTGCCTAGAGTCATTTTCTGACGCAAAACCAACCATACCACATGACTCCTGTCTTAGGAAAGACAGGAGTCATGCCCACCACCCCAATGGCCAGCACAGGGGACCAGGGTCTCCTTGGCATGGCCATTGCACCCAGTGCCATGTAGGGGGCCCATTTCAGGGGCCCCAATGGCACTTAAAAAAAAAAAAGAAACTTACCTGTACTTACCT
This sequence comes from Pleurodeles waltl, assembly GCF_031143425.1. Lineage (NCBI taxonomy): Eukaryota > Metazoa > Chordata > Amphibia > Caudata > Salamandridae > Pleurodeles > Pleurodeles waltl. Next base: position 871,244,629 of record NC_090439.1, read on the forward strand.
ATACTTACTTGGGATGGGGTACCCCATCCTCCGCTGTCCCTCTGGTGTGGGTGTCCTTGGGGCCTAGGGAGGGCACCTGTGGGCTTATTCCATGGTGTTCCACCATGGAAATAGGCCCACAGGTCCCCTAACACCTGCCCTGAGCCAGGCATTAAAAAATGGTGCAAAGCCAGCTTTGCACCATTTTTTTACCCCTCCTCCCTCCTGTGCGTGATTTTAGCACGGGGAGATAAATATGGCAGTAGGGCCATACAGTCATTTTGTGCCCGGGAACACCTACTTCTCATTGGCGCAAAGTAGGTTTCCACGTCCAAAAAATGACTTTATCTCCATACATTTGGCACTAGGTGGGTCTACCGTCAAAGTATAATTATGGAGTTAGTTTTGCACCGAATTTGCGTAAGAAAAAATGATGCAAATGTGGCGCAAAACAAGTATAAATATGCCCCTAAATTATATGTTGCATCAGATACAAAAGCTGCAGACTCTCTCCAGTCCAGCAGTGTGATTGGTACAGCATTGGGAAGATAAAACATCATAGGGGCTTTCTCAGAAAGGCCGTTTGGAGTATGTGAAGTAGTGTTCCTATAGTTTTCTTTCATGTACATCTAAATACCTTTGTGAATTGTCCTTGAAAAATCTAAAATGAAAAACACCAAGGCAATGTTTACATGTACTTATTAGAAATAGAAAGGACTGTGTACTCTTTGCACTTTTACTAATAGGGATTTGGATGTTCCAGTCAGTTAACAAATATGACTGGCTTATAAGAAAACATAATCTGAAAGAGTCCTCCTGTAGAACTACTGCACTTACTCATAAATGCTTTTGTAAATCAGCCCAGGTCAGTGGGTCTTGGTATGGGATTACCCTAGAATTGTTTAATTCTGGGATAAAGTTTCCAGTACACTTTCCAGTTTTGTAGGAATACATTTAAAAGACGCCTTTCGATTACCTGTGATTGACTAGTCCAATATACACCAGGATATATAAAAGCCCCAAACATAAAAGTAATACATGATGAACCAAGAGCACCAGTATTGCTACTGACACAGCTTGAATCCGCATACTGCTCCGTGTGACTGAGCGTGCTCTGAAGTACGACCCACATGCATTCATGCACTGACTGGTGTTTTGTCAATTTAGGATTATTTTATTATTTGAGGAATATAACTGTATTTGACATATGAATATGTCACCCTGCTCAGGGCTGGCTTTAGCGCTGGTGGTGCCCGGTGCAACAATCTTTTTTGTCCCCCTCCCCAGGACCTCCTCCTTGTGTTCTCTCGCTACCACTGGGCAAAAGTGACCATCATCTCTCCTTAGCCCCTCTTTCACATACATTTCATTAGTTTTAAAGTGCTGATAAAGGGTGACTTTACTAATTCCCTTTGGTATCCACATAAAATACAGATCTGTTCTTTACAGCAGGTATATTAACCGCCTGCGCTACTTTATGCTTAGTAGAAAAAACTCAGATCTCTCCCTCTAGTAGGAATATTAATCACAAGAGTTATCTTGGCATTTTTGTTGGTTCCTGAAAGCTGGATGCACAAGGAACTCAGCAGCAGGTCCTTTTAAATGGTAAGTTGTTGCTGAACATCCCCCTCCAGGTCAGTGCCCCTTCTCCAGGTCAGCACCCGGTGCGGTTGAACCAGTCGCACCGCCCTATATCCGGCCTGAACCTCCTTAGACCAATCAAAATAATAAGAAAAAACTTTTAAATTGATATTTTTTCAGAAATATCTGCCAAAACCTTTCATAAAAAAGAATTTTTTATGGATGCACTCATTTTAGTAATAAATGTTCTTTTTTGATTAGTTTAATTAATGCTAAAAATCGAATATATTCATGCTTTAATTATTCTTCATATAACTGCACTTTGATTGTTATTTTTTAACTCACAAGGATTTCTGTATAGGTTGTGATATAACCATTATGATGTTTGCAACGTGGAGCTGCACTGCACATCGTGTATGTGCTGTTTCACTATTAATAGAAATATATGCAAGATATTGCCAGTGTTTATTGTGATATTTAATCCTAAACTGCTCTAACACTAGTGGCCTGCTCCTCCGCTATAAAAAAAATGCAAAAATAAACAAACAAATGCATACATTTCAAAATCATAGCGTACATTAAATGAAGGCTGCGGACAGCAACTCACTCATCACAGCCTCCTCACTGCTACAACTTTTTTTTGATCTTTCTGTGACTGTTTTTGTTCCTACGTGTGATTTTATAATTGCATTGATTTTCCAATCTCACATAAGCGGTGTCTGTTGATCTGCGATGTCTTGTTAATCCAAGTGTTTGGAAGTGCTTAATCTAAAAGCCATCTTTTAATGAGTATGTAAAAGGACCTGTTATTGCAGAGATTTGTCATCATGGCGATTGACAGGGAAAATGAAGCTCTTTTATTGACTAGGTCAGCCAGGGGACCTGTTGTACTATTTGTTCTTGTCACTTGCAATTTCCATTAGCGCAGTGTCTGAAATGGTAATTGTAGCACTGACTTAATGAATTGTTCAGAAGTCCCTAACGCTTTGAAGGAGACGCCTTTCTGGTGAATATTGGGAGGGGCACCGGGTTTGATGGATTTATTTGAAACCATCAGTAGCTGTGCTGCTAGATCAGACACTGGGATCTGTTGATTGTCCAGTAATGACCTGTATGAAAAGGTTAATGTCCTACATGACACGGGAGCACTAATGCTCTACTCTCTAAATTAGGTTGTCTAGATTGCAATGAAGGGCTTCAAAGATATTATGGCCCATATTTATACTTTTTGACGCAAAACAGTGCAAACACAGTTTTGCGCCAAAAAGCATAGCGCCGCCCGGGAGCCAAATTGATTGAATCCCGCAAGCCAGCACAAAGGGTGGGCTAGCGTCTTGGAAAATGAGGTTAGCTGGGTGGAGGTGGCGGTTTGGGGGAAGGGGTTTTTGCACCAAAAAATGATGCTAGGCTGGTGAGAGGCAAAAAAAATGCCTTTAACCAGCCTAGCATCATTTCCTGATGCAAGACCATCCATACCATCATGCCCACCACCCAAATGGCCAGCACAGGGGACAAAGGTCCCCTGGGCATAGCCATTGCACACAGTGCCATTTAGGGGGTCCCATTTCAGAGTCCCCAATGGCACTTTTGTTATTTTTTTTTTAAACATTTTTATTTGGCAATTTGAAATATGCAGGCAACAAACAAATAGCAGTGCAATTCAAGCATGGGAGTGATATCACAGAGAAAGACAAAAAATATTCAGTACGTGTCATGCATATCTATGTCAATTATAAATCGCAAACAAGAGAGGCATGCAGACATAGGTACATTAATCTTCACACAGAATGAATAACGTGAGTGGAGTGGACTCAACCTTGACTGGCATCAACAGACACCTGGGATGCTGGAGGAGAGGTGGAGCGTGCAAGCAAATAATTTCTCAGCGGCTGCCAGATATCCTTAGGTCTGGAACTCACATGTTGCAAAGTAGCATACAATTCACTGTATCACAATGTGTGAGGCTGACCAGCCAGGAGTGGGGAGTGGGCACATTTTTAGAACTCCATCTGAGCGCTATCTCCCGTTTAGCCAGCAGAATTGAAAGTGCAGTGAGGCGTCTAATGGTCTTGGATAGATCGCCTGTGTAGCCAAGAAGGGCCACAAGCGGGTCGGGTCGCAGAGGCCAATCAACAATGGCTGCAATTTGTCATACACCTTGCACCAAAAAGGACTGATCCCCGGACAGGTCCAGGCAATATGTATGAAATTGTGAGTCGGAGCATTGCATTTGGGGCAGGCAGAGGAGCTGTTCAAGTCATTACAGGCAATATCTGTGGGCGTGATTTATATTTTCCTAAGAAATTTAAAGTGGACTAATTTATGACGCTGATTGGGCGAGACAAACCTGGTCTGCACACAGCACACATTCCACACCTTCTGAGACAAGGGACGACCCAGATCCCTCTTACAGGATTCCCTGAGTCGAGTGTCTGGTATCGGGAGAGCTTTAGTACAAGTTAAATAAAGTTTGGATACCAAGCGTGCTCCCAAGTCAGCAGTAGAAACCAAGGTAAGAGGATCAAACTCTGCAGGAGCTAAAGGATATGTGGCAAAGCATGCCCGCACAGCACGCTGCAGCCGTCAGAGTACAAAGGGGGTCATTACGACCTCAGAGGTCTTTTTTCAAGACCGCAGAGGGACCGCCGTGCGGAAGACCGCCTGTGCAGGCGGTTTGCTGCTCCGCCTATTATGACTGTTGGTAGCTCTCCGTCCCTTTACGGACGGAGAGCCGCCAACAGCCATACTGGCGGGAAGCGGGGAAGCAGAGGTTGCTCCACCTCCACGTCCTGTGATTCGCCGTGGCGGTGTTCTGTTGGCGGTGTGGTGTCGGTGGAGCTGCCCCCATGGCTCCCGTCCCCTCCCAGAGGATCGACGGAACAGGTAAGTCGATCGTCCGTTAGGGGAGGGGTTGGGGGGTGTTGGGTGTTGGGTGTTGTGTGGGTGCATGGGGGTGTGCGTGTGTGTATGTAGAGGGGGTGTGTGAGTGCGTGTATGCTTGCGGGGGTATTGTGTGTATGGGAATGAGTGCGTGTATGTCTGTGGGTATGTCTGTATGGATGTGTGCGTGTATGTTTGAATGTGGGTGTGCGTGTCGGACTGTGTGTGTGGATGTTGGCATGTATGTCGGGGTGTGTGTGTTGGTGGTGCCTGCATGCGTGTCGTGTGTGTGTGAGTTATGTGATGTTGGGGGTCGGGGTGGGGAGGGGAGGGGTGCCCTGCCACCTTTGCGGGGTGGCAGGGGTGGTGGGGGGTGTAGGGGAGGGAGTCGGGGTGGGGGAGACCCCTATCAGTGCCAGGGAAGGAATTCCCTGGCACTGATAGTGCTTACCGCCATGGATTTCATGGCGGTTCAGACCGCTGGAAATCCACGGCGGTAAGCCGGGTCCAAATACTGCCGGCGGTATAGTGACGGCCGCCGGCCTGGAGACCCAGGTCTCCAGCCCAGCGGGCGGAACGGAGAACCGGCAGATGACCATGGCAGTAACAGACATGGTCATAATTCCCCAAGGTAAGACCGCCAGCCTGTTGGCGGTCTTACCGCCGGTTCTCCGCCATCCGCCAGCGTCGTAATGACCCCCAAAGTGTTATAAGTGCGTGGCATAAGTGAATCAAATGTCTGTGGTGCGTGAGAATATGTGATCACCTGGGAAAACATCCCCAAATGTATCCAGATGGAAAGTGTGCAGTGTTCGCTGGACTAGTGTCTCTTGAGTGATGGGTATAAATGGATTATTTATGTGTATCAAGGCAGGAGAATAAAGTGTGCTGCAGTGACGCACACGAGCAAGCTTGCGCCATGTCCAGCTGGTGGTAGAGAGAGTTTGAATAGTGCTGCTATGTAACGGGACACCCCCAGGAATGAGGGCATTCAGCTGGATTGGGCAGAAAGGTCTCCCTCCAGGATAGAATATGGGAGACGAGCATCTGGATGAAACCAATGATATGTGTAGTGGCACTGGTAGTAGAGCTGAAAGTGAGGAACACCGAATCCGCAGCGCTCATATGGGAGAGTCAGGACCTCCCAGCGAATGCATAGATGTCGATCAGCCCATACCGGACAGGCAGTCAGGCTACGGAGCGTTGCACAAAGGAACTGGTAAGCCGGATTTGAATACTTAGAAACAGATTTAAAAATTGTGAAAGAACCACCATTTTAAGGAGTGATATTCGGCCCGCCATTGATATCGGTAGTTTTACCCATCTGTCTACCTGGGCAGTAAGCCTCTCCACTGCAGTCCCGTAATTGATCCGCAGCACCTGCTCCTGTCTCTGTTGTACTGGATTGAGCGCGTGGAGGTCACTGGCAGTATAGCGGCGTGGGGAGGTGTGGGGGCCTTGCGGGCCAGGGCGAGTGGCGCTGGGCGCGGTCCATGCACGGACAGGCGCAGACGGGCTTGCCTTTGGCGAGCCACCGGTGTGCCCGCTGCGCATCCGCACCACGGCTGCCATAAGAGAGGAGGTGGGAGGGATCAGCGAATGGGAAAGCAGGGCGAGCGGGGGCACGGGGCTCAGCGGCGGGAATGGAATGAAATGAAATTCGAGGTGGAGGGAGGGGGGCGCGGCCGCGGAGACACAGCGGCTTGGTTGCTCGGAAGCGCTCAGGAAGCACTCAGGAAGCGCTCAGGAAAATGGGCAAAAAGAACAGTGGCACCTGAGTGGAGGCAGCACGGGGCAGCTGTGTATGGAGCGACTGCCTGCCAGAAGCAGGTGGTGGGGTAGCATCAGTCAATGGGAAAAGCTCTGACTTAGCCCAGTTGATATGGAGCCCTGAGATCAATTTGGTATAGCCCCAGGAGAACCCGAGCTTCTGCAGGACTGCGTGCAGAAAAGGCCACTCGAGCAAGTCGAAAGCCTTTTCAGCATCCAGTAACGCAACTGCAGCCGGAACCTCAGGGGACACTCTAGTTAGCCCTGTGAATATAGTGCGTAGGTTAATGGAAGTGGAGCGGTGCGGGATACAGCTGGACTGAGCGGGGGAGATGATCATCTCCAACAAAAGGGATAGATGTGTGGCTATCATTTTGGCAAAGATTTTGTTGTCAAAATTAATCAAGGAGAGAAGGCGGTAAGACCCACACTTTAAAGGGTCTTTACCAGGTTTCGACAACAGAGCAATGACCGCCTCTGTCATCGATTCAAGCAAGGCTCCAATCTCAAGGGCCTCGGCGTACACCGAGATGAGGTGAGGGCTAAGAATGTCCTTAAATTGCTTGTAGAACGCTCCAGTGCACCCATTCAACCTCGGGCATGCATTCCGGCCATAGAATCTATCACTTGTGATATCTCTTCAACAGAGAAGAGCTCACTGAGGAATTGCTGTTGGGCAGGTGACCACCAGACCATAGCGATATCATCAAGATAGTCCTGTGGTGTCGAACCCAAAGGCTCAGTTCTCGCAGTATAAAGAATGGAGTAATATTTAAAAAACTTTGCCAGGACCTCAGTGTTACCAGCAGCAATACTGCCATCAGGTCTTTGAATTTCGAGTATATGGGATACTGGACAAGATGGTCAGATTAATCTAGCAAGTAATCTCCTGGGCCTATCTTCCTCCCCGTACCTACAGGCTTTAGTATACTTGCTCAGGTATTGCATTTCTTGCTCTGCTAAGTCTCTGAACTCCTCAAGCAGAAGCCTATGGGGACCCAGATGGGAGGCAGCTTCGACATCAGTGGATTCCCAGTCAAAGTCAGCAAGCCGTGCCTCGACCCGCACAAGACCCTTGCGCATGTCACGTAGAACACCAGTGTGTTGAAATGCAAACGACTCTGATATATGCTTTGAATACATTCCACAGCACCGCCCAAGTGTCCACTGATCCCTCATTCCATTTGAAAAAGTCGAGCACTGATTTGCACAAAGAAAATTAACAGAATGGTGCGTCCGACAGTGCCATGTCAGGGAACCTACAGAATCTCCTGCAGCTGCTGACTGCACGTATAGAAAAAGTTAACAATACCGGGCAGTGGTCAGATAGCGTCCGCGGGAGATGCTGAACTGCCATGACCCATCGTGCAGCAGCACCCACGAGAAGCCAATAATCTATGCAGGACCAGGTGCCATGTGGTGCAGAGGGGAAAGTATATGCTAACGCACCAGAGCCATGCGGCCGTAAGGGGTCCTGAAACACGAAAGCGGAACAGAGATCCTTCAACGCCCTAAGGGGGCATGCGTTAGATGACGCGGCGTGAGAAGTGGTATCCAACGCTGGATCTATGGCTAAATTGAAGTCACTACACATTAGAATGTGATCTATGTCAAAACAACCAATATGGGAATGAATGTCTTAGAAAAATTCAGGGGTGTCAATATTGGGTGCGTACACGTTGACTAACAAGATTTTGCGCTTCACCAGCAGCCCCGTAACTATTAAATAGCTTCCCGCAGAATCCACCCGGGTCAACAGTGGCCGAAAAGGCCCAGATTTGTGGATCAGAATACAAACCCCACGGGAGTAGGTGTTGTAGCTCGTAAAGTATCAGTGGGGGCGCCAAGTGGTGGCAAATGGGGGATCGCCCCAGCCGCAAGGTGCGTCTCCTGCAAGAACGCAACCTGCAATGCATGTCTGCGGAGGTACTGCGGAACATCCTGCATGTATGGGGATTATTTAGACCACGTCTTTCAAGGAAATGAAAGTAAGATCCAAAGCATTTGTGTGTGAGGAGGCCTCCATTCCTCCATGTGGATCATATGATGTAATCTACATAAACTACGTGCATGGGAATGGACTGCATTGCAAATCAAAACAAAATTACAGTGCATAAACTAAGAACAGAAAACACCCCTCCCGCCACCCACACCCGGACTACAATTACCAGGCGAAACCCACAGGACCCTGAACAAAGAACATTAAGATTAAGAAAAGGGAATATGGTGTAAACCATGGGAACATGACAACGCAACCACAGGGATCTCCCACACTGCAGATAATCTTGACAGTGCAATATTAATGAAATGTGGCCAAACAGGACATAGTAATCAATCAGCGAGAAGTCATAAACAATGGTGGGGTAAAACAATCAAAGGATAGATAGCATGGTCATGAGACTGGCGGCAGTGTGAAGTCAGAAAGACTCATCTAGTCAGGCAAGAAGGGCTCCATGTTTGAGGTGGGGCCCACATCAGGATCATTATTGCCACATGGAGAGTCATGAGGCGAGCCGGTCAGTCGGGGATGTTACTTACAAAACATCATGGCCTCTGTGGGATTGTCAAAGTACCGCGTTTTACCATTGACCTCAACTCTCAACCAGGCTCGATAGATCATGTCGTAACATACACCAGTTTTACGAAGCAAAGCTTTGACCTCGGTGAATTTCCACCTGGCTTCTTGCACCGTAGGCGTAAAATCAGGAAAAAGGGACAATTTCACACCCTGATACTGTAAAGGATCTTTCTCTCTGGCAAGCTGGAGGGTGGTGTCTCGCGCCCTGAAATTCAGCAGACGGGCAATTATCAAGCTGGCAGGAGCCCCGGGGGACAGTCTAGGACCCAAAGTACAGTGTGCTCTCTCCACTACAAAAGTTGACGTGAAGTCTTGGTGCCCTAGTACATCCATCAGCAACCTCTCCACAAATAGGTCAAGCCAGCTGGCATTCGTAGATTCAGCAATTCTGGCAGTGTGCTCCAAATCTTCATTCTTTATGGCCACAGTCTTTAGCCTCCCCTCTACCTTCTCAAGACGCTTACGCAGTGTCGCAGTGTCATCCTCAATGGCGAAATGTGACCCTCCACACCCTCCAGGCGTGATTGTTGTTTGTCCAGGTGATCGCTCAAATTATCGAGTCTGGTGGTCAGAGAGTCAAATCTGTTGCTGATGGTGTGAAACCCAGCCCTCAACTCCATCAATATGGCCTCTGCTCCCAATGATCTGTCACCAACCTGACCACCTGGGTCTTGTGGCGGGGCTGTGTCCATGTCTGTTTGCAGTTTTTTCTCAAATGGGAGTCTTTGTTGTTTTGGGTCACCACTACCCATGACCAGCAGTAGCCACCCAACAGCGCACAACCGATCCGGTGGTGCACCATGCAGCAGCCAGCAGTATCTCCAAAAAGCAGTTGATGCAATTATCACCACAGCAGCCGAACACCACCAGATCAAGAGATAAGTGTCTCAATGAACCATCCTATATGGATGTGCCTCAATAGTATAATGCACAGGAGGCACAAAGTGCGGGCCATCTGGACCACTCAAATCTGTGACAATAAGGCCTCCAGCCGGTCCACCTAATACACATAAGCACCTGTGCAAACCAGGGTAGAACCCCCACAGGAGTTAGCAAGGTGCCGGTGAAGAGGAGGGGGGAAGCTGGCCCCAATATGCAGTGCAGCTCTCCAATGTGGAGAAAGGTATATTAGCCAGTTTCGAAGTAGGTCACAAGACACGGCAACAACTTGGTAATCATCTCAGCCGGGTGGCAAGACGGCTTGTATCACCCTGACGGTATCGCGTTGTTCGGGGGGGGGGTCTGCAGCTGGTCGACCCACCGGCGGGACCTCCAAGGTGCTTAGACCGACGGACGTGGCCCACAACGAATACCGCGGCTGTGCCCCTCAAATGTGTTGCCACAGCCCCTCACTTAGTGCCCCTCCTGCTCCTCACCACAGAGCAGGTATCATCTGCCCGATTGGAGGTCCCGGGCATCTTCAATCACTGATATTAGGGGATCCTCTGAAGGAGCTTTAATGCCGCACGGCCATTGAGGTCAGCAGCTTGGCCACGCCCCCCCATGGCACTTTACTTGTTTTTTTTAAATACTTACCCTACTTACCTGGGATGGGGTCCCCCCGTCCTCTGGTGTGGGTGAGGGTTTTCCTGCGGCTTGGGGTGGGCACCTGTGGGCTCTTTCCATGGTGTTTGACCATGAAAATGTTTCCACAGGTCCCCTAACGCCTGCCCTGACCAAGGCGTTAAATAATGATGCTGAGCAGGCGCGCCTCCCCCGTGCACCATTTTTGCAACAGAGGATAAATAAGGTGCTAGGGGCTTTGAGTCATTTTTTCGACGGGAACGCCTAGTTGGCATCTCATTGAGGCAAGGTGGTTTCATGCATCCAAAAAATTACTTTAACTCCAATATTTTTACACTAGACGGGTGTAGCGTCAAAATATAAATATGGAGTTAAGTTTGAGCTGAATTAGCGTCACAGAAAATGACGCTAATTCAGCACAAAGAAAGTATTAATATGCCCCAATATGTTCTTTTCATCTAAGTTTGATCAAAAATATATGATGTTTATTGTTCACAAAAGGTCAATAATTCCTCACTGTGGCAGCATGGACCAGCAGAGCATGGTGATGGCAGTGCCCTGTGGAAGTATTATCACGATTTAGCCCACATCCCTGCCGTGTGTAGGACCACTTAGGAGAGCCGCAGGAGAGACGTTGAAGGCAGGGTGGAAGGCTGTAGGCCTGGAGCTGAGAGAACCTGGGATGTGTCCTGAGAAAGCCATATTGGTGATGATGATGTATATGGAGGTCAAAGGAGAGGCTTGAATGGTTTGACCTAGTCCATATCATTTGGCAGGAATTGTTGGTGCCATCCAACTCTGTGAAGAGCGAAGGATAGCAGGCCAAATGGTGCCCAAGATAACAGTGTTGACTCAAGCCCGTAGGCAGCGGTGCGGACAGCCCCAACTGAAAGGACTGCCATGTAGTTGATGACATGAGTGAATGATCCCAAAGAGAACAGTAGCCTGCAGAAGCAGCAAATAGAAGTCAGAGGAGCAGGGTGAGGTAGAGCAGAATACTCACTGATAAAAGGTGCAGATGTGGATTGGGTTCCTGGTGAAAAAAGGGGATTTGATCCAGTAAGTGGAGGCTAAGGTGCCTTCCCCTGTGGCCATGGGTTAATCCATCCACCTCAAGTGGGGGTGACATCTTCTGAGTGGCACACACACAGGAGGAGGAAGCTGTTAATCTGGGTTAACCTATGGAAGAGAGGCCGGAAGGGTTGCCATATGTGGCCCTGCAAACAACAGAACAGGTCTGACTCTGATTTGGATATGCAGTGTTTCACCCTGACCCTGAGCTAGAAGGTAAGTAGCGGACGCCAGATAGGAAGACAAAATCTCCCCTGGCCCCATGGGAACCAGCAGTCATAACGAGGAAAAAATATTGAGGGGGAAGGCAAGGTTAGCTTTCTGTTTGGGCCATCAACTAAAGAGTCTTATGTGGAGTAGGCAGTGAAGTTTTCTGAGATACGTACGGGCAACAGGTCAATTGAGGACTGTGCCCTGACGGGAGAACAGCTTTACCAGGGGCATGAGAGATGTTAAAAGTCTTGGTAGGAGGCCCTGGCAGGGAAAAGAGTCTGCCTCTCTACCAGGGGTGGTCTACCTTCATGTGCGATGGGGCTCGGCCCCTTTGATTCCAGCTTCCCTCCTTCCACTGGCTGAGGCTTCTTCCAAATTAAATAATGATGCATTTAAAGCATGACCTTTGTGCAGGCAGGCTCATGCGCAGACTGTCACTTGATATCTCCCTGCAAAAACATTTTCCGGGCTGATAAACTCACAGCCCTGAGGCCTGTGAGGTCATCAGCTCGGCTAAAACCTAGACGTGCAGTATCCACTCCCTTATGACATTCTAGTGAAAGAAGCCCCGGGCGCTTCAGGCTCACACTTTATAGCGCCAGGGCTTCATGCCAGATGGTTAGTGGAGAGCCATGTGAGCCCACTCTTTCCCAACTCATTACAAGGTTGGCTAGAGTCAGTAAATCATCACTGACCCCAACACTCTGATGAGTTAGGAAATGGTGGAGTAGAGACCATAGGTAGGGAGCAGAGAAATCGAGTCTGAGCAGCAGTTCCGGGTTCCGGGTTCAACACCATCTCTATTCTCACCTATCAAGGTCGACTGAATCTTTGGACTTGGCAAAGTGTGTAGTAGTCCGAATCATTCAATTGGAAATCAATGACATTATACCATAAACAGTTCTGGACACCCTGAACAATTTATTGCTAAATCAAACTCCGAACTGAGTAAAGTTTCAAAGCTTTATTACAATCCCAAAATCAATGTCACATATATGGGGCACAAAACTAAGCTATAAACATACATGAAAACCATAGGCTGACTGAAACGACTGAAAAGATTTAACCTACTAAACATCAACACTGTTAAACACTCCAAAAGAATAATGTAGATTAGCAACAATACAATATGCACATTATTAATAGAGTTCAAAGCAGACGATGGTGACATCAGTAAATCATCAAAATACAGTTTCTACAACCAATTTCAGATTTCAGGTCTCAGAGCTGGGCCATTCCTATAACTAACACAAGTTTGGACTTGCATGTGTGGGAGCAGGCTAACACATGTGGGCATGGGCTTCACATAGGACAGATCAGCAGTTCAGAATTAGTTGACCTTATTAGTACTAAATCACATAATAGAATAGGACAGTTAAGACTAAGACGAGAGAACTCATCAGGGGCCTTAAAGAAACAGAGTGTGTCAGCAGATTTAAACAACATTCTGGACAGCCTCTAGGCAGAAGAACAACTTCAAATTTCAAAGCCTCACACTAATTAAAAGTATGTATAATCCATTCATTGGTCCTTCAGGTGGGCGCACTTCAGACATCAGTTGCAGCATCCAATGGTTGCAGATGGCACCACCAAATTTGCAACTATACCAAAACTTCTCAGCAAAAGTGTACTGTTGTCAGATGTTTTCACACATTTCTAACAAAATATTACATTCTCTAATTATTTGTTACTTGAGATCCTTTCTCATGACACACAATAAACTAAACTAATGCATTTCACATAAGACCTACACATTTCTTGCCCTGTTCGACAGCAAGAACACATAGTGCTATATTGTTATCTCTAAAACATGTTTCTTGCCTTCAATAGGGAAATTCAACATCACATTAACACCCTAGGGAAAGATTTCAGGTCAGAGGGGACAGAATAAACAAGTGATTTTCCATTAGTGCTGCAATATGAATCTTTCAGGACAAGTCAAGCTAAGAAAGCTTTAATACATGCTAACACATTTAATACGTTAATAAAACCTGTTGTGCACCTTACAATTCAAATACGCAAAGCAAAATATTTAGGCCCTCATTCCGACCCTGGCGGTGAGTGATAAAGTGGTGGCAATACCAACGACAGGCTGGCGGTAAGTACCGCCAAATTATGACCTTGGAGGTGATAACTCCCATAGACAGCCAATGTACCACACCAACCGCCAGGGCGGAAACAACACTAACCACAGCGGTAGCTGGCAACAGCCAGGAGGAATACAAAGTACCGCCCACTATATTTTGACCCTGCAATCCGCCACCTTTTCTGGGCGGTACCAATGCCATAAAAAGCCTGGCGGAAACGCATCACAGAAGAGAAAGGACTCACCATCAGAGACACAGGGAAGAACAACGCCGCCATGGAACCCAAACTGCAAGTTTTCCCGATGATCTTCTATGTTAAGCTCCACCTGGAACACCAACGCTGACGAAGACGACAACGGTGACTACAGCCGCCTAGTACACAAGGGAGAGAGGGAGGAAAACGAGAGTGACACACACATGCACAACTCACACCCAACACACACACACCATACACACAACCAGCTGCAGACGAAAAACAATTTGCCCCCCAAAACACGGCAGAATAACGCAAGGACAACAGGAATAGACGAAAGTGATTGTAATCAAATCAACATCTAAAAAACGTAATCAATTTGTCAATGAAACAGATATGTACACATGTACACAAAGGGACACTGCCCAGTCCAATGTTCAAAGGGCCCATGTGGCCACAGGGCACTGTCTAAGGCCCAACTCGAATCCTGACTTCATCCAGATAGTACTCTGCAGGGGCATCAGTTTGCAAATTGGCAGGCACCTTAGGGGGAGGAGAGGAGCACCTCAGCGGGATGCCGGAACAAGCCCACTGGCTCTGGAGGGGGCAACCTGCCCATTGATCTTTGATGGGGAGTGCAAGGCCACAGTCTCTGGAGTGGATGATTTTCCCACTGGTTCTGGAGGGGGCAACTTGCCCATTGCTCTGTCCGGCGGAGTGCAAGGCCACAGTCTCTGGAGTGGGTGACTTTCCCACTGGTTCTGGAGGTGGCAACTTTTCCCATTGCTCTGTCCTGGGGAGCGCAAGGCCACAGTCTCTCAGGTGGGTGACTTCCCCACTGGTTCTGGATGGGGCCCCTCTTACAGCAGCCCCTGGAGGGTGGCCTCCATGGCATTCTCTGGCGGTGACGGCTGCAGTGTCATGGTGGATGGAGGTGCCTCCTGGGCAGCCTCTGCAGTTGCTGATGGCTGCACTTAATCAGCTGGCAGTGAGGGCCCGGTGACAGCTGGTGGGGGTGGAAGTGTCACCCTGACAGCCTCCGCTGGAGTAGAGGGCTTCGCCTCCTCCATTACCTGGGGCATGGATTCCTTCTTGGCAGGGGTGGATGGCCTCTTCCCCTTCTTGGACTGAAGTGCAGGCTCCTCCCCCTTCTTGCATAGAGGTGCAGGCTCCTTCCCCTTCTTGGATGGAGGTGCAGGCTCCTTCCCCTTCTTGCCTGTAGGTGCAGGCTCCCTCCCCTTCTTCGATGGAGGTGTGGTATCTTTAGCACCACAAGTAGGTGGTGCTACCACTGTCCCCATGGACTGTTTGGCTGAGGTGATGGGCTGGGCCTTTGGTACCCTGCTCATACGGGCAGAACGGGGGAGTAGGACTAGGGAAGAGGTGAAGTTGGGCAAGGAAAAGCTTTTTAGGGACAGTGGGGTGGGTGGAGGGAGGAGTGATGGTAGTGGAGGTTGAGGGAGTGGTTGCAGGAGGTGTATGTCTGCTGGATTCTGGGTGCAGGTGCATGGGCTGTATGCTGATTTGAGGTGGATGGCTGTTGGGTGTGTTAGTGCTTGCGTTTGTGGCCTTTAGAAGGGGGACAGACAGGGTGGGAAAGGACAGAGGGGACACGTGCATGGCTGTTTTGGAGGTGTCTGCTATTGAGGTGTGTGTGCTGCTTGGTGTGGTGATGCTGGTGGTGGATGTTCATGTAGTGCATGCAGGTGTGAGTGTGGACGTGACTGGGAGGGAGGTGCAGGAGGAGGAGGAGGAGGAGGAGGGGGAGACAGTGGAGGCAGTGGATGTTGTCGTGTCTGCAACTGTATGGTGTTTGCGTGAGTGCTTGTGGGATGAAGTGTGGTGCTTGTGTTTGCCTGTGCCACTCTTGGGTGTTGTTTTGTGTGCATGCTCATCTGTATGTGTGCCTGGGATGGGTTGGGGTTGTGGAGAATGGAACTGGGAAGTGGTAGTTGGAGGGGGACAGTAGAAACAGGGACAAATGCTGCCATCAGAGAGGAGACCAGAGCCTGAATCTATCTTTTGGGTCGCCAATCCATCGTGAAAGCCCTCCAGGAATGCATTGCTGCATCTGGGATGCCAGCCCCTGGATGGCATTCACAGTGGTTGACTGCCCTACAGAGATGGATCTCAGGAGGTCAATAGCCTTCTCACTCAGGGCAGCAGGGCTCACTGGGGCAGGGCCTGAGGTGCCTGGGGTGAAGGAGATGCCCACCCTCCTCGGTGAGCGGGCACGGGCAACTCGCTGAGGGGCTGCTGGGAGGGCAGTGCTGGTACGGGGTGGCAGCTGTACCTGCAGCTGGGGTGGTCACAGAGGTATCTGCCACCACCAGGGAGCGCCCATCAGAGGAGGTATCTGAGTCTGTATTGCCTCCTCCAGTCTCCGCCGTGGTGCTCCCCTCACCCTCTGTCCCACTGGTTCCCTCGGCGTCGGTGGAATCTACCGCCTGGGTCCTGTGGGATGCAGCTCCCTCTGTTGCCGGTGCCCCTGCTCCTCTGCCAGATGATGCTAATGCGCACAAGGACAGATGACAGAACAAAAAAGGGGGGGGGACAAACAAAACACTGGGTCAATGACTGCACCAACACCACAGTTGGCATACCCAGCACCGTCACACACAGGGAAAAGGCTTAAGCACTATGCATTGCAATACGAGTGTTATGGCTAGTCACTGGGGCAAAATGATGACCACACACCTCCAACTGCAGCACTCCTGGGACCCATGATGCCCTGGCTGAAATGGACTGCTAACAAGCTAGGTTACCTGTATGTACCATACACCCATTACCCTTCAGTTGACCCATGCTGCAATGTCTGGCTTGGCCTTAGGGGCATCCACTAACACACATCTACCACCCGGATACCACCCCACCAGCCAAAATATGTAATGATAACCACTGTACTCACCCCCTTGTGGCTGCTGTGATTCCCTCAAGTGCCCATCCAGCTCAGGGTAGGCCACCGTCAGTATGCAGGCCATCAGGGGGGGTCAGGGTCTGATGGGCACCCTTCCTCGTTGGGAGGCCTTCCCCAGCTGGGCCTCCACGGTCTTCCATGCCCAGCGTCTCAGGTCCTCCCACCGTTTCTGACAGTGGGTGCTCCACCTGCCATAGTCCCACAGGGTCCGCACGTCCTTGGCGATGGCATGCCATATTCCCTACTTTTGATGGGCACTGACCTGCAGAGGCAATAAAGACAGGAGAACGCAATTAAACAAATAGCCCAGCCTGTCACAGAAATGGCCCACCATACCCATTTCCATCACCATTGGCACACACATAGCCCAGCGTGCACCATGTACGCCACCACAAGATATTCCTCTCACCTCCCCACCTCTTTTACACGATGCTTGCACACACATCTCCATGCATACTTCCCACATGCATAGTGCCAACAGTGTACTCACCTGTTGGTCTGGAGGCCCATACAGCTGCCGTACTGGGGTAGGATCCCATCCACCAGCCGCTCCAACTCCTCCGAAGTGAAGGCTGGGGCCCTTTCCCTGGTCACACGGGCCATGGTAGGTTCCAGACACAGTTCACAGCAGCACAGGCTGTGTAGGTATTCTCCTGTTGAAGGTCAGGAAACAAGTGAGGAATCAGATGGAAAATGGCAGTCACGTCCGCAGCGGTGTACACCGTCACCACCAGCGTAGATCCCCATTGGCCACTGTACTCCATAGAGCCCCATATTATCCAGTGAGGAATTGCACTCCGGTGCAAGACCGCGTTCCGCCATGACGCCCAACCCTACTTCCACCTGTCCCTACATACAGGACAGGCGGTTGCCATTTCAGGGGGGGGGAAACAGTCAATTACTGCATCACAGATTAGATTGGCACATACTTCACCATTAACACTGTTCCAAGACATAAGTGTACCATGTGTACTGCAGTTGTGGTTTTGGTGTTACAATTGTGACAGCCTACTCACTCTTGTGTCCCTTGGATACCTGCTGCTGCGTGTGTATAGGAGGTGGAGACATACCCCCTGTGTACAGCCCCCTGGTGGGCTTAGCTGCACTGGAGGACAGGCACATTATCCTCACCTATAGACTGAACAGGGCCACAATCACAGAGCTGTGTGCCCAGTTGGAGCCTGACCTGATCTCATCTATCCGTCATCCGACTGGGATCCCCCCTCTTGTGCAAGTGCTATCAGAGCTCCATTTCCTGGCAACAGGTTCTTTCCAAACGACAGTGCGCGTGGCAGCAGGAATGTCACAGCCAATGTTCTCAATCGTGCTGGCAAGAGTGTTGTCTGCCCTGGTAAAACACATGTGCAGCTACATTGCTTTCCCCAAGGTGGAAGATTTGGCCACTGTGAAGGCCGGATTCTATGCAATGGGAAATATCCCCATATTGCGTTTGTCCCCCCCGCCAGAATGAACAGGTGTACAGGAATCGTAAGAGTTTCCACTCACTGAATGTGCAGATGATGTTCCTAGTGGACCAGTACATCTCCCACGTCAATGCTAAGTATCCTGGGTCGGTGGATGATGCCTTTGTTCTGAGGAACAGCAGCATTCCACATGTGATGGCCCAACTACAGGGTGTGGCTAATAGGTGAGCCTTGGTCCCCACCCACTGTATGTTAGTGTATGCCTGTGGTATTAACCCCATAGGATTGTGTGTGGCTAAATGTTGTCCCTCAATACTTGCAGGTGACTCTGGCTACCCAAACTTATCATGGCTGCTGACCCCTGTGAGGAATGCCAGGACAGGGGCAGAGGAACCTCATAATGAGGCACATGGGTGAACCAGACAGATCATCGAGAGGACCTTCGGCCTCCTGAAGGCCAGGTTCAGGTGCCTCCATCTGACAGGTGGATCCCTGTGCTACTCACACGAGAAGGTCTGCCAGATAGTAGTGGCATGCTTCATGTTGCACAACCTGGCCCTCGGACGCCATGTACCCCTTTCTGCAGGAGGAGGAGACCGGAGAATCCCCTGTGGCAGCAGTAGACCCTGATGACAGTGAGGATGAAGAGGCTGAGGATGAGGATGAGGACAACAGAACATCAGTTATCTGTCAGTATTTCCAATGACACACAGGTGAGACAGTGCAACTTCACATTTCTATGACTATTGATGTATTCTGTGTGGCTGTGGCATGATGGCATTAACTTCCTTTTACCTCTACTTACTGTCACCTATGGTTTGTCATTTTACAGATGTTGGTGATATAACAACTGTGTACTGATGTACTGACTACAGCCAGCTACAGGTAATTATTTATATGCTCTCACAATGTACAGTTCATTTGCAATGGATGTAACTGTTTCCATAAATACACATTTTCAACACATGGAATACTAGTAGTCGGGTTGTGTTCAAGGGTGTTTATTGTAGTGCTAAGAAATTTAGGGGAAAGTGCAATGGAATGGGGTGATGATGGAGGAACGTCCAGGGTATTGTTCCAGTGAGTTTGTAGCACAGGTCCAGTGTCCAAGGGGCCATAGGAAGGGGAGCAAAGGGAGTTCAAAGTGGACAAGGTGGCTAAGTGGGACACAAGGGGGACAATCAAGAGAGTCTCATTTCCTGGCGAGGTCTTGGCAAGTGTCTCTGGCTTCTGTATGGGTCGCAGGGAACGTTTGTGGGGTGGTTCACCTTCTGCAGGAGGAGGGGTGCTGGTGGCCTGTGGGTCCTGTGGCAGGGCCTCCTGCCCATTAGCGGCAGTGGAAGTGGAGGGCTGGTCAATGGACTGGCTAGTGGTAGGGGCCCGCTGGTGTGTTGTTGCCCCCTCATGATGTTGGCCATGTCTGTCGGCACCCCTGCTATGGAGATCAGGGTGGTGTTAATGGCCTGCAAGTCCTCCCTGATCCCCTGATACTGTCCCTCCTGCAGCTGCCTGTTCTCCTGCACGTTTTCAAGGACCTTGCCCATTGTGTCCTGGGAATGTTGGTAGGCTCCCAGGATCTCGGAGAGTGCCTCCTGGAGAGTCGGTTCCCTGGTCCTGTCCTCCCCCTGGTGCACAGCAGTCCTCTGAGTGTCCCTGTTGGCCTGTGCCTCTGTCCCCTGAATGGGGTGCCCACTGCCACTGACCCCAGGTCTCTGATTGTCTTGGGGGCAAGGTGTGGACTTGGGTCCCTGTACAGGTGGGCACACTGCTAATTGACGTGTCCTGGGGACAGAGGTGTGGGTACGCTGGGTGGTGCTGTGGTGTTGGATCCTGATGGGGGAGGCTCTGTGGTGGTCTGTGAGTGGGCTTGGGTGACCGGCTGTCCAGTGGTCCCTGATGGGCCAGGTAGTTCATCCAGATCCAGAAGTCCAGATTTACTGTCATCACTGGGGGCATCTTCTGTTGGGGGACTGAATAGTCATGGCTGGGGTACCTGTGGGGATGTAAGTGATGTATTATGCTTCATGTATATATCATATTGTACATCCCTGGCTTCCCCTCTATTGTTGGTGTTGCCCTCCCACCTATTGCTTGTGTACGGTGATGTATTTGTGGGATTGTTAGTTTCCCTATGCTGTGCATGCTTTTGTGATAGGTGTCCATGCAGGGCTCGGAGGGCTGTCCATGCATTGGTATTGCATACAGGGCCTGGCGTTGGTGTCAGTCATATGTGTAGGTGCAGTATGTGGGATGGAGTGGAGTGAGGGTGAGGGGATGTGATGGCATGCAGGTATGGGGGGTGATAAGTGGTAAATGTTGACTTACCAGTGTTCAGCCTTCCGGCTACTCCAGTGATTCCCTCAGGATGCAGTATTGCCAAGACTTGCTCCTCCCATGCTGTGAGCTATGGGGGAGGAGGTGGGGGTCCACCACCAGTCCTCTGTATGGCGAGCTGGTGCCTTGCTGCTGTCGAATGTACCTTCCCCCGTAGGTCATTCCATCTCTTCCTGATGTCATCCCATGTTCTTAGGTGCTGTCCCACGGTGTTCACCTTGTCCACGATTCTCCGCCATAGCTCCATCTTCCTTGCAATGGATATTTGCTGTAACTGTGCTCCAAACAGCTGTGGCTCTACCATGACAATTTTCTCCACCATGACCCTTAACTCCTCATCTGTGATATGCGGGTGCCTCTGTGGGGACATGGGTGTTGTGTGGTGTGTGTTGGTGAGAGTGTGTTTTAAGTAATGTGGTGGGGGGGTGTAATGTGGGGTGCATGAGGGAAGTGTGGGGGTAAGTGGTGTGTGTCTAGTTGTCTCAGTGGCCTTGGTGTCAGTCTGGTGGCAATGACTTGTATTCATAAAGGGTTGTGGGCAATGTGTGTGTGTGTTTTATAGTGCTGTGGGTGTGGTGTGTGTATGTGTGTCAGGTGTGTGTTTTTCGAATTGGCCAATGTGGTGTTGTTTTGTATGTGGGTGTCCATTCTGAGCGCGACGGTATGTATCACCAATGGTTTATCGCTGTTGAATGTCCGCTGTGGTGATTTGTGGGTCATAATGTGGTGGGAATTGTTCTGTTGGCGTAACAGTATGGGTGTTGGGACTGCCACTTTTGCACCGACCTTTGGGCTGGCGGATTTGAGTATGTGCTGTCTTCTGTCAGACTGGTGTGTGTGTGTCATAATTTGGCAAACAGATATTCGCTACCGTGGCGGTATGTTGGCGGCCGTCAGCATGGCGGTAAGCGGCATTTACCGCCAATGTCATAATAAGGGCCTTAATTTCAAACATTGTTTGCAACATATTAGAACTAGTTTAAACATACGTTTCTTTTTCTGTACACTTGTAACTTGCATTAATAAACTTCATTTAATTCATTATAAGTATGTTTAATTCATATTCATTTACCCTTAATACAACACTTTTAATATTAATTTACATTAGTACTAATTTAATATGAATTCAAAACTCTCATGTTAAACCGTAGTGTTTAATACGAATGGTGGCCACATGGTTCACCATAATTCAGTAGTGCACATTTCACAACTCGTGTTATTTTCTCTGTTAGGCTTTTAAATGTAGGTTAATTCGTCACCATAAGCTAACTTCTATGCCACTAATATATTAATAGAATGTAATCTCTCTCAAGTGCACTGCAGTGGGTGATCTTCTCACCAAAGCAGCCTGGTTATAGCTTTTTTCCCTTAGAATTCTCCCTTCTCCCAGTGGAGCCAAAAGGAGCAGAGCAGCAGGTAGGGAAAAAAGTGAAGAAAGAAAAAGCAAGCCATGCAGCCAGTCTTTTTACAATAAATGTTAATGCGAGTTTATTGTGAGGCAGACCTGTTCTCCCAATAGTTTATTCTCAGTAAAGTGGAAGTAAATACATGACATGGTAGCTCTCCGGATGGACCTTGAAACACTTCACCACACTGCATTATTTAAGTTTCACTCACAAAATTACTAACAGCCCTGTGCAGACTTTGATTAAATATTTAATTATGAGCATGTTTCACTGTTTTGTTTTAAAAAGTCAAGAATGAATGTATTATTCATTCTAATGTAACATACTTGGCAGCAGGGAAGTAGGGGTGAGACACCTGAAAAGGATGGTGTTTAAGTAAGAAAGAAAAGGATAGTAGGGCCAGGGAAGAATCACTTGCCAGCTTCTGCTAGGTCTTTCAGATACTATTATAAACAGCCATTCTTGAATGGTTAATATGGAACATGGACTGTTTTTGGCTGAAAGGAACGATGGTGGGTTCTGTACTGTTAACCCACAGACGAGGCTAGCAGAGAGTTTGCCTGCTGCCTGAAATAAAAGTAAATGTGTGCTTTTGGTTAGTTACCAATCCTATAAGCTGCTTGGGTCTGCAGGCAGTATATGCCTTGAATTGATTATGCCATTTTGGTATCAAAGATGTATACTTTAGGACAGCAAATGTGTCACCAGCTGAGTTGTAGAGTGCGTCATTCTTATAAAAGGTTTTAAAAAAGGTTTATGCTAGGTACAATCTGATTGCATTTCATTATTAATATATATGTAGTGAAAGCACTTGTTATATCTCAAATGCTAAATATTTATGCACATTTTCGCAGCCTATCATGGCGATAAATGGTTTAAAATAATGACTTGCATAATTTCAGTACTTTCAGTCGCCGGCTGGGCTTATGTCACTATTCCCCACCGTGCCTCTAGGACTCTCTGGTTATACACAGGCATCTGCAGTGATTGCAGTAACCACATCCGTGTAAACAAGCGAATTTCCAATTGATTGTTTTAATTTGCATTTTTTTACTTAAAAAGTGCACTTATAATTCATATGCATTTATCTTTCAGGTGAAAAGTTTAGAAAATTGCGTTAGAATCATTTAGTAGCCACATCTCTAACCCAATGTACATTCTACTCAGGAACACCATACATTTTATGCAATTCAACTGCTGGGCTTTAACTGAATCCGCAGACCGCTCAACTGTTCAGGACATCTGTTAAGCCTCTTGCCTGGGGTCTCTAAAAGTTCAGGAGGGTGGGGGACACAGTCCGTCACATGTCAAGTAACCACCTGCTACATGACTGACTCTTCTCCAATCCCACAGCCTTTTCAGCAGTACTGGTCTATCAGATTTTTTTCTGACTGCCTGAGTGCACTTCATAGTTTATATAACTGACTTGTAAGTTCGGATATTAAATCACCTAGCAGCTTGACCAATCCTGGATGAGGAACTTTATGACAAGAGATTTTCGTTTTTTTTTATTTAGGTTGCGGATGGCAGTGTTAACACACCACTGGCATTTCTGCTACATTTTATGGTACTTGCAATGCTGTGTTCCATCAAATATCCAGGACTCATACATGTACAACAAGAAAAAATAGAATAGTTGAACACCTAAAATACGACAAGTAGAGAGCTCTCTGAGTATTTGTGTACCAGGAAGCAGGAGAATTCTTGCTAAAAATCATGGGAGTATTTTAAATGTTTCCTATCACTTTATACCTCTGCAGTTTTGTGGTATTGTCACAAACCCCAAAGTCCAAGTCACATTATTTAGGCTGTATTTTCAGTATGAATGCCAGTCGGCTCACTTGTAAGTCAAACTCACCCACAACTTTTACACTCAACCAATTTAGAAAGTAACCAGCAGACACTGCTCTCTACCCTGTTGCCCATGCACATACAATTGTAAAGAAAAGGGCCAGTTGGTGGGAAGGGCTCATCTAATCCATAGTAAAAGGCAAGCTGACGTACAATCAGGGGGTACATGCACTGCTGAAACACACTCCTAAGAGGACCGAGAAGACTGAGATTAAAGATGTGGGCTGTACTGTGATCTGTGATGGAACTACTAATGTACTGAGTGCTATCCTGCTGTCCTCAGGTGATACCTTTGCAAAGAGGACCCTAGGGAGTTCGCTGGGAGAGCATAAGCACATTTCATGCAGTGGCAAGGCCAACGGTCCCCTCTGATTCAGCTGAAAATAGAACAATTCACAGAGCTAACTACTGCAACGGAAAACCATCCGCCTAAAGCAACTGACAGTCCCATGGGACGCATCGAAGTAGGTTTGGTCTCCTAAATGAAGGAAATCTTGCAGCCTGTACAGGATACCCACTAAACCCTAGAATTCAGGATTGGAAACCCTGGCATAAACGTATCATTGGTGAGACAGGATCTGCACAACATGGTGAATACAGAAGGGAGAACTTCAGACTTTAGAGACGTGGTCAGTGATCTCAAGTAGAAAATGAGTTCACTGCTGTAAAACTGCAGATTACGTGAAGAGAGAGTTGAGCATGTGTAGGGTATGGCTCAGATCTGGAAGGGGGATAGGGGACCTATGTATAACAATTGCTAGAAAAGCAACTGAAAACCCTTGAACCAGTGGAAGAAGCATCTCAATGTTTTATTGTTGAGTGCGCACACAGGGTGCTGGTGCAATGCCTTCTTGTGGGCCCCTCCCCTGAGAATTCTGATAGACACACTGTTTCACTATAGAGCCAGAAACTCTTGTCTTGAAAATGATACGAAGATTGGGGCAAGTAATGAACAAATCATCTCATGCCAAGGTTTTCCCAGAGTACTCTAGGTTGTACAGAAACAAAGAAAGTAATTTGATGAGGTAATAAGGAAGCTGGGAGCAGCTATGTAGCCTGCCTACATCATCCTGTTCCAAGCCAAACTTAGGGTCATCTTCAACTTATTCAAAAAACTGCAAGAGGAGCTGGATACAGCGGCAAGGAGGAGACAAGAGGGAGACCCAATCCTGAGGACTGTTACTCAGATGTAAGTAAAGATGGCAACAAGCTTGGGCAGGTGGAGAACAGGGTAGTCAACCAAGGTACAACCCAGAGAATAGATGGGCAGAACGGACATTAGACTAGACTACTTGTTTATCATATAAGTGGACCTCCCGAAGCTAGAAGGGGTTCTGTTTATGTCCAGGGCATTCTGCCACTTCCGACAATTACTTAACCCTCTCCCCACTGTTACCCACTCCTTGCTGTTACTAAAAATGTGCTTTGGGAGAAAATATGCAGCTAAAGGGCTGGGACCCTAAAGAAGAGGAGATATTGGAGTTAGTTAGGAGCTTAGTGATGTCACAAGCGTGTACTTTGAGGAAATTCTGCAAATAGTGGAGACCTCATGTGATGCATATCAAATGGTTCTCAAAGGACATGTCCAGGTACAGATATAGCACAGCACAAAGGTATGACAAGGATGCAGAGAGTTCAGGAGCTGGAGAATTAACTTATTCAACAGGAAGGGGAGTTAGGAGACGTACCACAAGCATTGGCAATCTGCCACCTGTATTACAAATGGGCAGAAAACTGCAGTGTGACTAAAGAGGCAGCCAAGGCACACTACCTGGCCACCTGGAAAAACTGTATAAAGCTAGAAACTAAGCAGAGGACTGCTAGCCAGCTGAGGAGGAGAGGAGAAGGGCTAGTATGGGTGGAGACAGTAATGACTGGCAACAATGACGTTGCTTGAATGCTAAATACTATGGGTACTTGGACAGGGAAACAGAGAGAGGTGAAATGGGTCAAGAATGAAAATCCTACAGAGCACAGATACTCTCTGAGGATCTTATGGGCAGGCTGGACAGCAATATAATGATTGATGGGTCTGGGGGACGATCACCTAGATGCCTTCTGGTGTCAGTTAGGTTCTCATTATTCTACTGAGACTACTGGATTTGGGAGGCAGAATCACTTGCACTGTTGGGGACTGAGTCTAACCCACTACAGGTGACACCTGAGGGCCTAATCCGGGTTTTGTTCCAACTAACTAGCAGTGCCTCATCTCTACCCAAGAACAGGGATGATTGGGCAGCTGAGCGCATGACACAATTGACTCCTCAGGGAAATCGTAGTCACTCAGATCTCTCATTTACATTAGTTTCACATATACAAGGACAGTCAGAGGCAGCATATGATTCAATAAGGTTTTAATGAAGCAACTGCATCTTTGATAATAAAGTATGTACTGCAATAACCAGGATGATAAAGCATGACAGGATTAAAATTGTGACAAGGAGAGTGAAGCATAAAGATAACGCTACCATATTGTCACTAGAATCGTTAAAATGATTCCTACCTAGGCTATGTTAGAGCACAGCATGATGAGCTCTAGTTCTGCCCTTCAGGTTTCCCTGGGAAGACCTCATCCCTCATACCTGAGCAAGAGGACTGTAGTCTATATAAGTAGCTGTAGCGAAGCGTTCAGCAATCAGCATACATTTGTGGTCATCTGGCTGGATTCTCCCTCTAAGGTGTATGGGACAGAGAAGTGTTTTTATAATAAAACAGCTGATGTTCTGAGAAAACATCCCTACATAAGGATGTGTATGTTTCTATGAACACGAGAGACAAAGCGTTGCCACGTTTACCGGCAACCTACCTTACTGCAGCCTTGAGAAAGGCACAGAGGGAAAGAAATGTCTTGTTTAAGAACGCAATGCTGGCCTAGGCAAAGAACAGCTAGATAGAGAAAAATAAAACAAGACCGCAAATGTGGCTATTGTTAAAATAATAAACAAAGCTGAATAAAATATATCTAGGTTAAAGTGCACAGCCGCAGGCCTACTTTGCTAAGATAATGTGTATGAAACTATAACTAAAATGGCTAAACAACACCCTCCCCTTGCCGGTTCAAAGCCTAATTATATATAAAAGCTACTAAAACTCAACCGAAGGCATATGTATAAAATGTCAATATTGATAAGTTAAAAAGACATTTGAGCATGTGTAAAAGGACAATTTAACTGTGACAAAAAAGGGCCGAATTTCAAGAGTCAGAGTCATTTTGGAAGTTGCCAATCGAATCCGGGATAATTGAAGACAGGAAATCTTCCACTTCGGCATGTGGTAAAGTAGGAAGTTCATTGCCAAGGAAAACCAAGGAGCGTTCATGTTCCAAAGCCTGAGCTCCAGCAAAGGCAGCAGCATTCTGTGATGTGCCCAACAATACGTTTAGAGCTGCATCATCCACAAAGGCCAACTCATAAGCAGCTTCCCGTAACAAATGCACCCTCAACGTGCATGTCTGGTAATGAGCCCTCAGCGAGAACATCAACAGATCAGCGTCCAATGAAAGCAAGCGCTGCGTAGAAAGAAAAACTTTCAGTGCATGTTCGAACGAGCACCAGAGACACCGAAACACGGGCTGCACACAATGCAAATCCGGTCTGAATGACAGAGACCAGTCACACTCCAATTGCTCCACCTCCAAGAGTGTTGCTCCAAAGTACTGTATCATGTGTTTACGACACAGCTGCGCTGGTGAGAGCTGTTTCAGTCCCCATTGTTGCGGCGGTACAGCCATTGTGCAGGAAAAGTAGCAATAGCAAGATGCCACCTCTTATAGCCAAAGTTATCGGAAATTCCCTGAAAATACTGGAAAATATTGAGTGGATGGCTGATGGTATTAAACCAAATATAGAGGAGAAGGTGTGAACGAAACCAGAACCAACAGCCTTAAAGAAATTTGCAATTCCAGTAGTACTGGAGGCATTAAATATTCGTCCTACGAGCTCACCAAAGTGTCTCGGAAAGTTGGTACTTAAAAGGGACTGTAACTCTGCTGATGACCTTGCCACCTGAAGCGCATAGGTCTCGCGTGCAGATGTGAGCGCCACATGTTTTTGGAACAATAAAGCCTTGAGTCTGCTCAACTTGTCAAAATTTACATTTGAAGTAGCGATATGGGGCCAAATCTCAGCTACTTCCCTCTGTCGTTTAGGATGAAAAAGTACGTTACCGCAGCATGTAACAATCTTAGAGACCAAAACAACATAAACTGTTCCGGCTCGTATCCCACAACAGCTTTTGCTATAGAGGAGGACATAGCTGCCATTGGAGAGCACCTGGAACGCAGGTCTAATCAAGGGGACTGGAACTCCCTTCAGATAACAAGCAAAGTTTGCTGCTGAAGCATTACACGTCCCGTGCAAGAACAGCTGTTCACAAACCATTGAATGGCTGACAGACGTCTCGCATTCACTACCGCTAAGAGAGACCTATTTCATGCCACTGAGACATTTGTACGAGAAGGGTAGCTCCCACACCTTAAGGATGTGACTATCTCTTAGCCTTTCACATCTGCCTACTGGAATGTGTTTTAAGCAAGACGTGAACTGAAGTGCTGAAATAGGCAGATTAATGATCCCTTGTATTAACCACTCCGCAGATGGTATTTCGGCCACAGTAAAAGGCAACTTTTCTAACTTTTCAATATTTAACATGACATAAGTGGCTTCTTCCTTAGCCATTAGTTGTTGTTGTTGCATTAAATTAAATGTGGAAAATATATCCCTTGTGCCAACGTGTTGCCAGGGAACGCGACCCGCCTTCAATGTTTGAAGTGTCCAACCCAACTGCATAATGGACCTTAGTTGACTCTGTCCATGGTGTATAGAAGACATATCACTTTGTATTATGTCTACTGCAGAAGAAGTGATGTTGTTTAAGGTGTATATCCGGTCAGACATGATATTAATCCCATTATCTACAACAGGCTAATGCCTTCTGTAAGTTTTGCTTGTCTATTTGCCTTAACTGGGCAGCAGCTTCTTATCGAGAAAGCTTTCAAATTTAATTATAGACTTAATATAAGAAGTGCTTTCTTCGTTGTTTTCTGGAGCCTAACAGGAAACCGTGTAAGTCAGTGTTATTAGACAGGAGACTGAGGTGTCCTCTAACAGCATCTAGTGAGAAACTCTTCAATCATTGCTGGCATAGTTTCCCTACACTATGTTGTTACTATACACTCATGTTTGGATGACACATAGCGAGGGTCCGGCCTACTTGTTCTAAAACCCCCCATGGAGTTTATAAAACATTTATGACACCCGTTGGTATCAATTGGCCACAATAACCACCCGCCAGGACATGATAGTGAAGCATTAAATGTGCCATTCTGGACCCATTCATTGAGCTGATCTTCAGTTGCATTTATATACTTTTGCCATTTGTAAAATTTTGCAGGGGTAGGAATACTGGGCACATTCAATACCTTAATCTTTGCTAAGCCTAAGCATTTGTTGTACAGTTTAATTTAAAAATATAATTTGAGCAGGTATCAGGCATGCTCTGAATAAAGTCTCCTTCCCCCTTATTTGCCAATTTCCTGTTCCACACACACTTTTTAAGTCAATCGACTTCAGACAATATTCATAGCCTTCTATAGCCAACCAGGAAACAAAGGAATCCGAATAAATTAATTTTGTATCTGTCAATAATATATGTACATTTTGCATCAATGGCAATTCGAAATATTGTGACTCAGCATTTTTAACATTGTGCCCAGAAAAATATGCACATTTCTCAGAATATGTTTTAGAACTACCTTGTGGTGGAGGTGGACAATGTTCCCATTGTGTGTAATTAAAAATAATCTTTGGGGTACTTCCTCTGTGAATAAAATGGTGCCCATAATAATAATAGCAAAACATGTCACCATTATTCTCTTTAGATTGATAAAATCTCAACTTTCAAATACAGTGAAATACTGCCACTCAGTCATCATAGAATCAACTGTTTTCTTATCCCAGTCATCAGAAACAACTCCGGGTATTATTACTTCGTTCATTGAAAGTTTAAACACATATGGTATTTGAATGACCTCCGTGGGGCCGTATATTTTAAATGTGGCTTTATCCCAAACAGTCCCATCAGGAATTGGTATAAAGGAAATGTTCACGAAAGACAAGTCTCTGCGGACCTTGTGAGACGAAAAATTAGGTTTTGGAATCTCATCCACCAGTTCAGCTGTTGATCTTTCAGGAAGAAAATGACCATGTATTAATAGAAAAAATGTTATGACAAAGCCAATCCGAAGGAGGAAAGCTAATACAGTCAAGGAAAGCCACAGATAGTTCCATGGGAAAATGAAATAATTTGTTTTAAGCCAGTTTATCAGCTTACGTGTTTTTGGCATTTCAGCTGTAGAAGACGCAATTGAGTACGAGAAAGTGTTGGTAAGGTGCTTGATCCAAATAGACTCCGAGTTGAGCTGTTTAAGTGCTTGGCTTAAGTGATAGGGAACCACAAGTTAGACATGTTGACGAATAGTACAGAAGCATTTCTGGATGACCTCAGCCATGGAATCATAATGGTCATACATAAGGAATGGATGTAGATTGTTTGTGAACAGCTCCTCCTCTTCTGACCTCATCTTGCTCTTCAACATGGAAACAAAGGTACTTGCCAAAGTACTGGCAGTTAGACTCCTCACAGAAATGCCCACCCTTGTTCACCATGACAAATAGGGCTTTATGCAGAGATGCTATATATGTATGGATCTGTGCAGACTTCAGAACTGGATCAATAAACTAGATGACATGAAGGGTGTACTTGCAATCCATTCCCTGCAAGCAGCGTAGGCAGTGTACTCTACTGGGTGGGATTATTTACTTAAGGTGCCTTAATGAGTCTTCACCCGACCAGATACAGAGCATGGCTCAACCACTGCAGTGGTGACAGTTATTGTGGTGGTGTCCTTTCACATTAAAGATAAAATATTGTTATATGCAGAAAGCATGCTCTTATATGTGATAAACCTGCTTTGGTCACTATAGAGGTTGCTGAACATTTTTAAGACAAATTGGTCACAATTGATACAGTCTTGGGGTGTGGGGTAGACACAGCCATTCCACCTCAGAGTGTATTCCGATACTCCTTAAATTTGGGAAGGACATGAGACAGTGGCATTGTTTACCACTTTCTGTAATGGAATGGGCTGCCCCTTTCAAAAGGATTTCATTGCAGTTTGTTCTTTATATGGTGCAAAATACTCCTTGCTACATTTCAGAGGCCTCTATCGAGTGATTGGAGTGAAACATTTGTACATTTCTATTGGATGATGGGTAATGAGGGCACTTGGCATAGCACTGCAGACATATACAGTACATAACCGTAAATAGCTTCCCAATGTTTAGTGCTATTTCTGGGTTTCACAAATGATTGTGGTTAACAACAGGTTCTGATTTCCAACTGAGGAATTCTTAATCAAATCAAATAGACTGTCCATGATCAGCAAGACGTACATGCATTATTTGTACAATGGAGGCCCATTGCAGGTTTGTCCTCAGGCAACCAGACTGGAAGTTAAAATATGAAGAGTGGCTGCAGCAGTTGATGGGCTAGAAGAATGCAAACCCTAGGTTACAGAGTTTCAAAGTTGTGAAGCCGCTGAAAGCTCCTGCCATCCCTTAGCCCGGTACTGGTCAACAGAATGATTAGTATACCGAAACAGCAATCAGTGGAGAAACAGGAATAGGGAGTAAGACAGAAATCAAAAACTTCAGCTCACTCTTTGAGACTTCATCTGTTTCAAGGGAAAGTACCACTCTGCCTTCATGGTATGAATCTTTGGTAGTTCTGAACAGATGTAAACCACAGGGCAGAAGATCAAATGGATGTAACATACAGGTAAGAACTCAAACAAAGATTACCAGTCCCAGCCCCTGTTGATGCAATGAAAAGCCCTGAGCCGATAAGGAATCCAACAGAGCTCCCAGGATACTGCTCGACACACATAGGTAAGATTCCACAAGAGACAGGTTAACAGACAGGTAGCCAAAAGAGCAATACTAGAAGAGGACTAACAAAGGGACAGAGGGACCCAAATAGGAGAAGACAACAGTGCGGGATGGGGGCCAAATAGAAGACAACAGTGAGGGAAGCAAAAATTGGTATAAACTAGAGCAAAGATCCCAAAGTCAATGCAACCATGCAATTCATTGGCAAGAACTGAAATAAGGTATTAAGTAGTCTAAATAGTGCTTCCCCCTCTTGACCAGGCAATGACCTTAACCAAGGGAGTTAGCAGGCTAGTGAACTCGGCCATCTAAGCTTCCACATCTCCATTCTCCAGCACTTCTACACCAAGTGCGCATGTTGCCTAACATATTTCCTGACACTATTCCCTACCCCTCTTTCCTGAGGAATCATATGTGGCTGAAATCCATAGAAGTGGGAAAAAAGAGTATTCCCAGAGAGGAGAGCAAAGAGTTGTTATAATGAAATTCAGTTAATGCAATTCATGGGTACCAAGCACCTGGAAGGTCCATCAAAAATCAGTAGAGGTACGGTTCCAGGAGTTGATTTAAGAGTTCAGTTTGACCACCACTCTAAGAATTTGAACTTTTGGATTTGAAGTGCTTGGTGGCAACCATTTTAATTAACTATGTCCAGAAGATGAATGTGAACTGTGTTCCTTTGTCCGCACCAATGATTTCCTGCACACCATGGAGATGAAAAATTTACACAATTAAAATTCTAGCTAATTCTACAACTGAAGGCAGTCTCTTCAGATGAATAAAATGTCCCATCATAGTAAAATAGTCTATGGCTACTAATACTGTTGTGCACCCTTGTGATGGATGTATGTCCACAATAAAGATAATGGAAATCACGTTTTTTAGGGCATCCAGAATGGGCAGAGGTAGTAGCATTTCTGCAGTGGAAGAGAAGGAAGCTTTGGCTTTAGAAGATATGGCATACATGAAGACATAGTGTGGATTTAAATTTGGAGGATGAGTTACTCCGTCACAACAGTGACGCATAGCCTTTCTGCCTAAATATAAATCCAATAGGATGCAATGGTATTCATATTTGAGCAGACGGGCTATCCACCACTGTTGTGATGGTGTAACCTTTCTGCCGAAATCTAAATCAAGCCCATAGTTCTGCATGGTCTTCCTTATACCAGGCCACCAAAAGTCTATGGTGGCGAGTTCCGTCATCTTTTTCTGACCCTGCTGCAGGAGTGTTGTGGTACTATATAAGACACTTAAATTGCATGGTGTTGTTGGGAGGTACAAGGCTTCATCTCCATACAATACATCCTTATGAACTGATCTTTATAGAATATATTTTTCAGACAATTAGGGTGTGAAAATTCATATTTGAAATATATATTTTCTTGTTGGAGAAATCATGAGAGTATGTAGTGGGAGAGACAGAAAGAGCTTGACACAAAAAGAGCTCTTGCTTTCTCCGTGGTGTGGCCAGAATGAAGAAGTCCCCGCAGCCCCTGTGAGCATCATGAGTGGTTGCCGGCCTCCTGCAACTTACTGCAGATGCCGACAGGGGTTACCATAGGCAGCGCGGCCTCCTGGACCTTGTAGTGCTGCCAGGGAACCTGGCTCCGTGGCAGAGAGAGCAAGCTGCCACAGGGGGCCGAAGGCACCCTTCCCATCTGTTGTGAGGTACTGTGTTGGCCCTCTGGGATGGGGAGTTGCACTGCAGCAGGATACATCTGGGGCCTTCTTTCTCCCTGTAACTGCAGGGAGCGCAGCAGGAATCTGCTTTGGCCCACTGTGAGGGAGAGGCCCCTCTTTTCTCTCCCACTGTGCCGTGCGGGTGGAATCTGCCCCCTCTTGTAGGGGCAAATGTGGACAGTGGGTTTCAACTGGCCAGTGGAAGACTGGGAAATGTGCTGGTGCGGTCTGGTAGTGGTCAGGTGCGGACTGCAGTGGCATGCTCTTGCCCTGAAGTGCTCAGCTCAGGTATGCTGTGGACTGGACCTACAAGTTCTAGAGAACCTGCCACTGGTTCTTCAAGGTACGCAAAAGCAGTGCTGAAGGGAGAGGGAGAGGGGAGTCTGTGTGACTTCCTCCTGCCCACGCCATGAGATGGGGAGCCTGAAGTCCCTCCCCCCACCCCCCCCCCGCCCACTGCAATAACCCACCTGGGGACAGAGGAGAGGGCTGTACGTGAATGGAGCAATGGAGAGGAGGCATCAATAGCGGGGATGCTGCTGGACACAAATGGGTTTGCTCACACCCTGGCAGCAGTGAATCCCTTGCATGCTTCCATGGAGGCATAGATCAATGTGGTGGTGATAGAGGTGGGCCTGCTCTGAAAGGACTATAAGAAGCTGTGGGAGAGAGTGACCCAAGTAGAGGCTTGCATCTGACACCTGTAACTTTGGACAGAAAATCTACAGAGGAAGGGATGCAAACTCTCGGACCACCTTAAAACCTTGGAAGACAGAGTAGAGGACGCAGAGGGATGGGGCCGCCGCAGTATCAGCTGTGTGGTGGGCCTGCCTGAGGGCACCAAGCAACAGGACATGGTCACTTACCTGTAGAGTTGGCTGCAGAGGGAGGTTATTCGCGATGGATTTTCCACTTTCATTTCTCTTGAGAGAGTGCATCGGGTCCCAGCAAGGATGTCAACTAGGGGCCCCACGGTGACCTGCGTTGGCCAAACATCTTCACTTTCACGACAGGGAAGACATTATTTTTGCGGCACGATGAGCAGGCCATTCCACAATAGAAAACAGTAAAGTGATTGTTTTCCTAAACTACGCCCCGGCTGTGCAGAAACACAGGGTTTAATTCCTGGGCGTGAGGAAAAAAACTCGTAGACATGGGCTTGATGTATGCCCTGCTTTTCCTGGCACGCATTTGAATCATCTAAGAGGGCAAGTCCCTGTTTTTTACAGACCGAAAGAGGCATGAGATCCCGGGGGTGGGGGCCCCCGCAGTCTGACGCCTCCCAGGCAGGCCAGGTGCTAGAAGGGGGGGCAGGTGGGTTAGGCCCTCCTAAGGTAGTCTCCTGGCCCTCCCAAGTTTCACATAAAAGTAGAAAATATATATTTTGATTTTTTCCTTAATGTTTCACATGGACCTGCAGCCTTTCTTTCTAAGTTAATTGCAAACATCCTGACAAACGCTAATGCGGTAGGCTACTTTTAGTGTCTGGGATAGGGATAGACAATACTTAAGAGATGACAAATGGCCAGAACCGCTGTAAGTTTCCGATTCTGATTGCTGCATATTTATGGACTGGGTGCATTTGTCACGTAGTGCCAATAATTTGCTGATTCAAACAAAAAATGTTTTCTAGTTCAAACGGATCAAAAGTTACTGCAAATGCTACCATGTGTGTTTCCACACAGTGACATGTCTTTTCTCATAAACAGATTGATGTATTTAGGCAAACTAATATTAGTGAAATGACATCTTTGCTCACACAGCGTTAACGTATACAATTGAGAAAATAGTGACTGTTCATTCAAAATATGCCACATTAGGCGGCATAAATTTCCTTTTCTTGTCACATAATTTAGTACACCTTGCTGCACTCCTTGGTCCAGTTTCCGGGTGATTACAGTTTGCCTACATATGGCAGAAACAATCTGAAAGGATTTTTCCATCCTAAGTAAAGTAATTGAAAATATGCATACAATCAATTTATATCTTAGTAGAGTGTGGTTTTACTTTTTTTGTAGATTGTCTACATTCACACACTGTATAATCCGGGCCTTGGTGCTGCTGCTGTTTGAAATGTTGAGAGCTGCCAGGGAAGAACAGGTGCAGGACAGGACTGCAGGATTACAAAGTTGTTTTATGCAGTAGCGGCTCGCGGGCTGCAGAAGGGGCGGGGAGGAGGCTCGGGGTGGGAGGGCAGCTAAAATGTAATTTAATTAAATAATTTTTAAAAAGCCACACTTACCTGTTCCGCGTGGTCCCGCGCCGCGCTCCTCTTCCTAGCTGGCTGGATACAGGCTACCAGCCTGTCCTGCGACCAATCCTGACACTGCCCAAAGCAGCATCAGGATTGGCTCGGACCGCGCAGGCAGGGCGCTCCCAGGCAGACTGGGAGCCTGTGCAGGCTCTCTCCAGCCTGGCAACACAGTTGCCGGGCTGGAGACAGCCTACAGCACATGTGTGTTTGGCCAGCCCGAGACCACCGGCCAAACACACATGCGCTCTGAGGGAGATTGCTGAGCACTCCCCTCAGTGCACGTCACCCCGTGGCCCTTATGCCCTTTAAACAAAACGATGATAAACATAGTTTATTATCGCTTTGTTTAAAAGGTTTTGCAGCTGCCGGTGCTGGCGGGACGGCGACACTCCTCCGCCCATACGGAGGAGCCGCCACTGTATTTACGAACATGGACGCAAGCACAACTGCCTGAGAGAAAACAGTTTAAGCTTCCTTTCCACACACAACAGCAAGCAGAAGTAGTGAAGGTAAGGCAGACAGAGGCGGGTGAGGTGGAGAGAGTCAAGGTTGTGTTTCAAAGAAGGGGTGTTGAAGCAGAGACAAGAAACGGGATAGGTAAGAGTGTGCGAGAGAGAGGGGAGAGTGACTTAAAGAGAGGAAGGATACTGAGGAAGAGAGTGTGAGGCTGGTGAGGTGAAGAGAAGAAAGATGGGTGAGGGGAAGAACAAGAGAAAGGCATGGCAGAGAAAGAAAAGTGAAGCGAGATAGAAGAATGAAGTGGCAACAGAAGAAGGTGGAAGAAGAAGCAAAGTGACAGGATAGTGAGATAAAAAAGAGAGAAGATTGAGGCAGAAAAAGAGTAGGTTGATGGTTGAAAGAGATCAGGATGAGGTGGAGTGAGAGAAAGGGAAGGCCACTGCAGAGAGATAGGAGGATGAGATGGGTGAAACAGAAAAAGAGAAGGGTGAGGTGAAGCTAGACAACAGGGAGGGAGGAGGATGCAGAGGGTAAGTAGAGCAATGTGAGGTGGAGGCAGAGGAGGGTGAGCAATGGAGAAAGGAGGATGAGGTGTTGAGAAAGGATAGTACAATGGAGAGAAAGGAGGGTAAGACAGAGAGAAAGGAGAGTGACACTGAGAGAGCAAAGGAGATAAAGAAATTAGGTACAAAACAAACACTTATAAATAGAGGTAAAATTAGTAAGCATGACCCCCACAATAGGCAGAGTATGCATCTCATCCCCCAACAACACTATCCGGCATGGTAAGACCAAGGTCTCAGATACCCAGGAGGATTTACACAAATACGTTGATCATCATGGCTCACCCATGCTTCTTCATGGTCGTCCCAGATTCTGAATCCTGGAACCGGGCCTGCTCCCAGGAGTGGTCACAGGGATCCAGAGATGTCTCATTGTGCTTTTGCTCTAGTTCTTCAGCTATTTTACTATCTTCCTGCTTTTTGTCCCAGCTACTTTCTACCTTGTTTATGCTATAATCCTGCTGATTTTTCTCTTACACAAGTCTGTCCCCCACTTAGGGGTCTCTTCTTATTGATCACATTGCTATTTTGTTACAAATATGGGCGGGGTTTGGTTTTTGACTCAGCCCGGGAAGTTCTTGTTATGAGTTTTATTGTTCACTGTTTACACATTGTTTGTTGAACACACCAGGTACTTGCACACTTTAGAAGAATCAGTGGAATCCGTGGCACACCACAATAAGACGTA
This sequence comes from Pleurodeles waltl, assembly GCF_031143425.1. Classification (NCBI taxonomy): domain Eukaryota; kingdom Metazoa; phylum Chordata; class Amphibia; order Caudata; family Salamandridae; genus Pleurodeles; species Pleurodeles waltl. The sequence continues at coordinate 871,282,030 of NC_090439.1, forward strand.
TGGGTTGGGAAGACTGACTTGGGATGGACAGGAGACACAAGTGGGGCCGAGTGGGGGGACGAGGTGACTCCCAAACTTCACACTTGACTTACTATAACGGGCAATCTACAAAGACACTTAATTTTCTCACTTGGAACATCTGTGGGTTGGGAACACTCTTTAAATGCCTCTGCATTCACTCATACCTGGCAAGACATATGGTATATGTAGTTAGCTTACAAGAGAATCATTTGAAAGGGTGGGAGGGGTAAGCTCTGAGGGCCAGGTGGAGAGGCCAAATCTTTCACCCCACCTCTGCTGCGTACTCCAGAAATGTCCACATATGGGGGGTTCCGGGAGTGCCATTCCGGCTGGAATTGTAGAGGGCAGACCCAAAGGGTACATATGTGTTTGTGGCCAGAAAGTTGTATGGCTCCTTGATACATATTCTAGGACTGTACTCCCCGAATTTAGGGAAAACATTGCTTCTGAGCACCCAGTGCGAAGTTGTTGGAACAAACACTAATTGAGCCCCTGGTGGTGGGAGGGCACTAAGGCAGTGTAGCAGGCATTGGATTAGACCACTCACTTTACCCCTGCGGGGAGCAGTCACATGAAAAAGCAATGTGGCAGTTGCAGAAGTCAAACTGATACCTCTAGGACACATGGCGCCAGGCGCACCTGCTGATGCAGGATATTCCCACTTCTCCTTCATGCACACATTACACACATGGATAGACTTATTTCTCAGCTCTAGACAGTTAGCAGGAGCAACATGCAATGCAGAATCTGTGGTGAAGGCGTATTTAGACCACTTCCCACTTTTACTGGCCTTGAGATGGGGCTCAAACGTTCCCGCATTACCCCCTTAAAAAAACAGATGTTAGGACCGGAGGATGTAGCGTATCATGACACAGTGCTAGAGGAGACTGCACATTACTTGAACACAACTCTGGCACAGCCACGACACAACTGGTTGAGTGGCATGCCTTCAAGGCATATATTCAGGGGATCTGCATCACAACTATTAGCAGTGTGTGCTTTGCCCTGCAGTCCCAGCTGGGATGTGTGGAGACTGAGCTTAGGCGGTTGGAGATCTGTGTGGCCTCAGAGATGGAAGCCCAAGGCGAGCTGGTGTGGCAGAGAAGGGAGCACACAGAGACGGGGCCCGATTGGCCCTACATGACTACAGGAAGCACCTGGTATGGCTTCACATGGAGGGAGACGGAGCGGGTGTCTGCTCACAAACCTTTTGTGAGTGGAAGGCGACTACACTGTAATAACAGCCATCCAGATTCCAGAGGGCCACCACATGTATAAGCCGGTGGGCCACCAGGTATATGATCAGGCAGACATTGTGGCGCTGGTTTTCAACCGGGAGAAATCCATGCACGGACCACTACCAAATACGGGTATAGACCAGCCGGAATCCTCCTTGGCCGAAACACTCTTGGTTGTCCTCACTCCAGAGAAAAGGCAGCAGATGGAGGGCCCCATCAGGGAGGGCAAAATAGCCCTTGCAATTAAACATTGGTGAAAGGCAAGACATCCGGCAACGATGAGCACCCCTATAATTTTATAAATACTGTCAGGCCAACCTTATAAAAGCCTTGGCAGCAATTAAAGTAGGGGCGTGAGAGGCAGGATGACTATGGACTCCTCACAAGAAGCTTAATTATAATGTTCCCAATACGGGTTAAAGACTGACTGGACAGAAGCATTTATAGACTTCTGTCCCTCTTAAACCTGGATTGCAAGATCCTGGGGAAAACCATTGTAAACTGTATCCAGCCCCACTTATCATCAATGGTCTATCCAGACTAGAGAGGATTTGTCCCTGGAAAGCACCTCGAAAATATGGCGGTTACTCCATCTAATAAATTGCCTGCCAGAGGAGTCTTGCAGGTCAGTGGTAGTCTCAGTGGTCATTGAGAAGTCCTTTGACAGCCTCTTTTGGGCCTACCTTTTCACAGTTCTGTGTCACATGGGGTTTGGAGATGAACGACTGGCCTGAACTATGCACAGCCCCTGAAGCACGAATCAGGGTGGGACACAAATACTCAGACCAATGGCAGATACACAGAGACCACACGCTAGGGTTGCCCACTGTCGCCGTTGCTATTTGTCTCGCTATGAAACCACTGGTGTGCCATGCCAGCTGTGGTTGCAGGGTGAGAGCCACATGCTGATAATCAATGGTAGAGTGCATGCTGTCTCCCTTTATGCAGACAACATACTTGTATATCTGCACAATGTCTACAATGGACTGGTGCCCATGCTGCACCTGTTGGACACATTTGTAATGATGTCCGGGTTGTAGATGAACATGTTTAAATCATGCATCTTCCCGCTGTCGGACCAGTGTTCACCACTAGCACAATACAGTCCCTTTGGCTATGCACACCTTTCGCATCTGGGGGTCCAGATTTATGGGGACCCAGAGGACATCCGCAAGGGCAACTTGGGCAGAGTGGTTGCCCATTCTGAGGGCTATCGGCCTTCTGGCAGACACTGCCACTGTCACCTATAGAGAGAGTGGCACTGGCAAAAATGGTTGCTCTACTGTGACTAATCTACGTGTTCACCAATGTGCCACTAATACTACCCGCAAAGTATTCACCACTCTGAACAGTTGCCTTTCCAACCTAATAGAAGCTGCAGGGCATCACCGTGTCGCTTTGGCTAAACTGTGTTTACCAATGGCTGTGGGCAATTTTGAAGGCCAGACTATGAACTATAATACCTGGTGGGCCAACTGCAATGGCTTATGACACAAGTCACCACAAATTCATCTCATGACCTGGTCAGCTTTGGCCTCTCAAAACAAAGGAGAGCTTACTCAATGATGTACTGGGAGTCGGCCTTGGGGTGAAATCTGCCCCTGTGGTGCCTGCCAGTCTTCACTAAGGTTGGGGGCACAGTGCTTCGATCCCAGTGGTGGTGCGCCATAGATGACCTGGGTCAGATGTTCACAGAGGGTTCTGCCTCCTCATTTGGAAAGCTCCAAGAGATATATGCTGTCCCACGTGGAAGTTCTTTATGCACACAGCTCTTAGAGGGGCCATCGGTGAGACATGGGGGGGCTGGAGAAAGGAGCTGGATGTAGGTCTGGTGCAGAAAATACTGTTAACATGGAGCCTCATGCACCACAGGATGACTAAAATACATATGGCACTGGTGCAGGCAACTGGTAGAGCCTTCTGCAGTCTGAGAGATCACTGGGGTCAGGAATTGCAGATCACACTAACGGAGGCAGACTGGGCCAAGATCCTGAGCTCCCACCCAAGGGTCTTGAGGAATGCACAGATGAAGTTATTACAGTTCAACTATGTCCATCGCACATATCTCACCCCATCATGCCTCCATTGGATGTCCAACATGGTGTTGCATGAACGAACCAGGTGTGGAGTGGATAATGCAGACTGTTACCACATGACATGGCTGTTTGAGGATCTGCAGCCATTCAGGACTTCGCTGTGCATATATGTCACACAAGCTGTGGGCTAGCAATACATCAATACACCTAAGACTTTCCTGCTCGGCCTGATGACCCTCCCCCTCCAAGGCATACAAAGCAAGAAATAGGTTCAGAGACGTTGAGCTAGCAGTGGCACAATGAGTGATAGCTATACACTGGATGGCAGGTTTGGTGACGTACCTGACAGGGCAAAAGAGGAGGACAATGAGCTATGGAGGCTCTGCTGGCAGGTGGGGTGTACCAATCACAGCATGGGATGGGACATGATATTATTATGTTGTGGGTACATTAGCACATCCAATAGCTCGATTACAGCAGGACACTGTTGCTTGCAACATTCAGACTTATTTGGGTATATTCATTACATCCTTGCCTATCAAGTTCGCAATAACCAATGCATGTTAAATGTCTCACTTATTACAACCAATGGTTGTTGATTATGCACATTGTATTCCACCTGCTCCAACTGTAACTGCCAAAACATGTGCTCTTCACAGTGTGATCTACATTGAAAATGTGCCACAATCAGGAGGATAATTGCTAATTTCCTTTACAAACATTTTATAATTTAAAGATGCTTGTGAGTCTGAGGCCTTACATGGCTTCATACCTATTGCTCTGCTCACCTGTTTACAGTCAAGTCAAGTTCCTTGTCCTGTAGCCTACCTCCGATCGAGTTCCAGCTCATGTCAAGTTCCTCGTTCTCCAGCCTGCCTCCAGTCGAGTTCCTGTGTTCCCCATTCTCCGACCAGCTTCCAGTCAAGTTCCAGCATTTCTTGTCTTCTGGACAGCCTCCAGTCGAGTTCCTGCGATCCTCACCCTCCGGTCAGCTTCCTGTGATGTCCTGGCTCTCCTCTTCCATCTTCTGCTGATGATCCAATATTTCCTGTAAAAGGGAGGAAATAAGAAAGGTAAAAACAGTTTGGGTTATTCTGAAATCTTCAAGCAAGTAACTTCATTTCAAGGTAAAGAAAGATGAATTGCTTAAATGAAACAAAACAGAGCTCTGTCTTTTAAATAATTGATGACAGTAAAAAACTAGTGTGATTTATCGTTTGGGTAGGAATCCAAGATACCGCTAAACAGACATTAAGGAAAAACGTATTTCCTGTAACAAGTGCTCCCCTGAGAATTAGGAGATTGGAAATAGAGCAATTTTATCAGAACTATTATTGGGAAGAGAGTAGGCCAAAACACAAAGAAGACGTTTAGTCAATGACATTGCTTCAGAGACTCTGAAAGTATTGTAAAAAGAGGAAGAGACTTGTTCAGCCCTATGGAAATGTATGCAAATGTGTCAACAATAACTGACTTTATGCAATGTACAATAGTTTATACAAGTTCAATGTATCAATGAAGTAATTGTTTTGCAGCCCAGTATCTTTAAAAAAAACAAGAACTCAGTATTTTGAGAAATCAGAAGTCCTGATGCCCAACACGACACACAGTCCAGGGTCCAGCAGTCCGATTCTGCAGTCCACGAAACACAAGCTGGTATTTTCTCTTTTTCTCTTCCCAAAACTCCGTTCTACTTGAGGACTTGCGAGAGGGCAATGTACACTTCATCGTGGTCACATTAGTCCTCACCAGGACTAGGGAATGGTCATCGGGACGCCTGGAATTCAGGTGAGTGGCTCGCACAGAACATATTAGCATTAGAACCTGATCCAGTCGGACAATCACCCTGAAGGAGTGAGAAATGGGCTAGGTGCACTAGAGGGGCTGCTCTGGCAGCTGGTGCACAGAGCTGGAAAACAACAAGCCAGTTGGAGTTGGACCAGCTGATTTGTGACAGGGGAGGGCTCCACCCACATAAAGTCTGGGCCTGGGCGGACACTGATCCCACCCTTTTTTTACCTTTGGCCTCCCACTAAAGGCTGCAGGGCACACCAATAGGGACATTGAGACACATTCCTCCCACAATTTAGCCAACCGACCCTCTGCCTGCATTAATGAACAATGATAACCAAGATCCTAACACCCAACCATTGTGCTTAATGTTGAATGATTGCATGATTTAGTGCTGTATCGGACCACTATGGGGGTCATTACAACATTGGCGGTAAAAGCCGCTTACCGGCGTGCAGAAGACCACCAACACACCACCGTGGCTGCAGAATTCCGCTACAGCTATTACGACCCACAGCTCGGAATCCGCCAAAATTTAGGCACCCACACAAGTCCGCCACACCAAAGGTCAGTGATAAACTGGCAATAACAAAACCTCTACCGTCACGCCAACAGGAATACGCCCACACTATCATGACCCACGAATCCACGCGGTATTCCATTGGCAGTACACACCGCCGCGCTCAAAATACACACACCTAATACACATACACACACCACTCCCACACATCCAATACAATATAAAACACACAGCCACATCACCCACAAACCCTTACATCAACAATTGCGACTGAAGGCCAGAGAGAGACACCACCATCTACAAACTATCATCCACAGGCACTCAACACCATCACTCACACAACATCCAAGCACCTCACACAACACACCTCTTAATATCACCCCACACATCACAACACACACCACCTCACACATCACCCACACCACCCCATGGCACTGCAAAGACACCCCAGGTTCTCTGAGGAGGAGCTCAGGGTCATGGTGGAGGAAATCATCCAGGTAGAACCACAGCTATTCGGAACACAGGTGCAGCACACCACCATAGCTAGGAAGATGGAGCTATGGCGAAGAATCGTGGGCAGGGTCAATGCAGTGGGATAGCACCCAAGAACTAGGGATGACATCAGGAAGAGGTGGAACGATCTACGGGGGAAGGTGCGTTCCGTGGTCTCAAGACACCACCTTGCGGTTCAGAGGACCGGCTGCAGACTCCCGCCTCCTCCCCCTCAACTAACAACATGGGAGGAGCAGGTCTTGGCTATACTGCATCCTGAGGGCCTCGCAGGAGTAGCAGGAGGAATGGACTCTGGTAAGTCAAACCTTTAACTACTTCATCCCCCACCAACCTGCATGCTATCACATACCCCCACCCTCGCCCTCACCCCCATCACTCCAACTCCTCACGTATGTCCCAATATCACAAACCCCACATCCTAAACCCAAGCCCTGCATGTAACACCAAAGCATGGACACCCATCACCAAAGCATGGCCATTGCACATACCCATACACCCCCCTAAACTATTATCACACAAGGTCCTACACAGGAAAGCAAGCACTGGGGTACAGGGGTGACCCATTGCACACCATGGCACACACAGATGCAATAATCATGCTGTTACACCCCTACAGGACCCCTACCCAACGTCACCGGACAGGAGGGTCCAGATATGTCCACTCCACCCACAGAAGAGGCTCACAGTGATGACAGCAGCTCTGTCCAACTGAATCAAGATGACAAGCCCGGCCCATCTAGGACCTCGGACAGTCGGTTCCCCTCACACTGGCACAGGCCACCACAGAGCTTCCCCCCTCTGGAAACACCAGCACAGCACCCACCCAGCAGGCCCATACCTCTGTCCCCAGGACACGTCAAGCAGCAGTGTGTCCACCACTACAGGGAACCTAGGCTAACCTACCACCCCAACAACACCAGGGACCTGGGGGCAGTGGTAGTGGGCACACGGTTCAGGGGACAGAGGCACAGGAACACAGGGAAACTGGGAGGGCTGCTGTGCGACAGGGGAGGACAGGCCCAGGGAACCCACTCTCCACGAGGCCCTCGCCAACATCATGGGAGCCTCCCACCATTCCCAGGAGACGATGGCAACGGTACTGGCCAAGTTTCAGGAGACCCAGCGGCTGCAGGAGGAACAGTATTTGGGGTTCAGGGTGGAACTCAAATCAGTCAATTCCACCTTGGGCACCATTGTAGGAGTGCTGAAGGAACTTGTGAACACCAGGAAGGACACTGTGGCACAACAAGGGGCCCCTGACACTAGCCTGGATGATGAACTGCCCACCATCTCCGCCGGTGCTAGTGGACAGGAGGCACCACCACAGGACCACCACACCAGCACCCCACCCCCTGCAGATTGAGAACCACCCCGCAAGCGGTCCCTGAGATCCAGGACAAAGACAGAGAACAATGCCAAGACTCCGCCAAGAAATGATACCACCCTGATTGTCATCCTTCTGTCCCACTTTGTCACCCTGTCCATACTTAAACTGCCCCAGCTCCACTTCCTATGCCCCTTTGGACAATGCACCTGTGAGACTAATAGACTGGACTCTGCCATGGACATTCCTTCACCATCACCCCTGACCATTTTACAAACCCCTCCACTATTGAACACTTAAATAAACACCCTTAAATCACAAAACAATCAGGAGTCTGTCTGTGCTTTCGAAAATGTGTATTAGCAATAACAGTGGCAAAATGGTATATCAAATGTAATGTCAACATACCTATGTCACACAGCTCTAGTCCATGTGGAAACAAAGCAGATGTCACACAGTGGGACCCACATCTGTGAAATCGTAAGGGAAAGTGACAACTCAGTGACCATACACTGGGTGAAAATGACAGACAGATGAGAGGTAGTAGAATTAAATCAGATGTAGCAGCAAGTGTTGTCTTCTCACCTGTGTCTCACTGGAAGTATTGCAGGATCACTGTATTCCTGCTGTCTATGACCTCTTCTTCTGCTTCCTCGTCTTCACTGTCCACAGGCTCCACAGCTGCCACAACACCTCCATCTGGACCATCCTCCTGCAGAAAAGGCACCTGTTGTCGCAAAGCCAAGTTGTGAAGCATACAGCAGGCCACGATGATCTGGCACACCTTCTTTGGCGAGTAGAATAGGGAACCACCTGTCATATGGAAGCACCGGAACCTGGCCTTCAGGAGGCCGAAGGTCCGCTCTATAATCCTCCTAGTTCGCCCATGGGCCTCATTGTAGCGTTCCTCTGCCTTTGTCCTGGGATTCCTCAATGGGGTCAGTAGCCATGACAGGTTGGGGTAACCAGAGTCACCTGCAAATGTCGAGGGACAACTGTTAGACACACACTAACTCATAGGGACATCCCCAGACACCTAGTCACACTGTATTGGGTCCAGGTCCTCACCTAATAGCCACACACAGCCTCTGGAGTTGCCCCATCACATAAGGGATGCTGCTATTCCTCAAAATGTAAGAGTCATGCACTGAGCCAGGAAATTTGGCATTCACATAGGAGATGTACTGGTCTGCCAAACACACCATCTGCACATTCATTGAATGGTAACTCTTCCGGTTTCTGTACACCTGTTCACTCCTGCGTGGGGGGACCAAGGCCATATGTGTCCCATCAATGGCACCTATGATGTTGGGGATATGTCCCAGGGCATAGAAATCACCTTTCACTGTAGGCAAATCCTCCACCTGAGGGAAAAAGATGTAGCTCCGCATATATTTCAGCAGTGCAGACAACACTCTGGACAACACGTTAGAAAACATAGGCTGGGACATCCCTGATGCTATGGCCACTGTAGTTTGAAATGACCCACTTGCTAGGAAATGGAGTACAGACAGCACCTGCACTTGAGGGGGGATTCGGATAGCTTACATCAGGTCTGGCTCCAACTGGGCACACAGTTCCAGGATTGTGGTACGATCAAGTCTATAGGTGATGATCACATGTTGCTCCTCCATTGTCGACAGGTCCTCCAGCAGTCTGTACACCGGAGGATGCCGCCATCTCCTCACATGCCCCAGCGGACGGTGCCTATGGAGGAGAACAGCGAGCAGAGAGTCAACCAACTCTGAGGTACGTAAACACAGCTTAATTGGAAAATATTAGCAAATCGACATATGCCTGTATCAGTGTTTAAGCAAGGCCTAGATATGTGTGACGCAGTCCAAAATAATGCCATGTGGCCCCCTGAAATGGCGGCTGCCTGACCTGTAAAGTGGGACAAGGGGATATGAGGTAACTGCGCTGGCGTAGTACACCGTTGCGGTAGGCATCGAAGACCGCGGCGCAATCCTGCATTGGTTAACATTGGACCCTATGGGTCCCAGGAGCCAATGACGATGTACGCCGGCGGTGATGGTACGCACCACTGCGGACGTGACCGCCATTTTCTCTCTGTTCAATCACTTGATACCTGATCTTCGACAGGAGAGGACCTACACTGCAAGGTCTGCTGTGACCTCAGTCTGGAAGAGACAATGGCTCGTGTGTCTGGGGAAAGGGCCCCTGCCTTCAGCACGGAGGAGTTGAAGAAACTAGTGGATGGTGAGAATGAGGCGTGCATGAAACGACAGTGAGTGCATGTGCGTCATGGCAAGGGTAGGGATGCGGGCCAATGACTGTGACGGTGCGGACGGTAATAACTTCTCCTTTTCCTCTGTACTATTCCTGTAGGTCAGCGCCCACCAGAAGAAGGACATTTGGCGTGCCATTGCCAAGGAAGTCCAGACCGTGGGGGTCTACCACAGACGGAGCACCCACTGCCGGAAAAGATGGGAGGGCATTCGACCGCTGGAGCAAGAAGCGGCGGAGGCCCAGCTGGGGATGGCCTCCCAACGTGGGTGGGGTGCCCGTCGCACCATGACCCCCCTGATGTTCAGCATACTGACGGTGGCGTACCCGGAGTTGGATGGGCGCTTGAGGGCATTACAGAAGCCACAAGGGGGTGAGTACACTCTCATTCTGCTGATTCAGCGCGCATTGTAGGTGTCTGGGTGGGGGAGGTGGGCTGTGGGTTCCCCTGGGCCAGGGCGAGTTTAGTAGCAAAGGTCCCTTCTTAAGGCAGGCCCTGTGGCACCCCAGCCCACCTGTGTACAGTGCCAACTACACCTAGTCAGGCTCCTGTGACATCCATGTGTGCAGCAATCGTGCATAGCCTTGTAACCCATGTCCCTGGGATTGATTAGGGAACTCCAAGTGCACGGCGTAGTGCAGGGGGCTTCTGTGTCTGTAGTGTCCGCCAACGGTAGCGGTATTGCATGTACTCAACATGTCTTTCTTCTGTCTTCCCCCCCTTTTTGTGGTCTCCCTGTTCTTGTGTGCATTAGCATCATCAGACGGACGAGCAGTGGCCCCGGAGTAGGAGGGAGCTGCATCCTATATGGCCCTGGAGGGCAACACAACGGAGTCTGAATTCACCAGTGGGACGGAGGGCGAGGGGAGCTCCACGGCGGGGACAGGAGCTGAGACCAGCGATACGGACTCCTCCTCTGATGGGAGCTCCATGCCGGTGGCGGGCACTGCTGTGCCCACCGCATCTACAGGTACAGCCGACACCCCCCCTACCAGCACCGCCCTCCCAGCAGCCCCTCAGCGTGTGGACTGTGCCCGCTCACCCAGGAGGGTGGTCATCTCCTTCGCCCCAGGCACCTCAGCCCCTGCCCCTGTCACCCCTGCTGCCCTCAGTGAGGAGGCCATTGACCTCCTCAGGTCCCTCACTGTTGGGCAGTCTACCATTTTGAATGCCATCCAGGGTGTAGAGAGGCAGTTGCAACAAACCAATGCATACCTGGATGGCATTCATTCTGGTCAGGCTGCCCATCAGCGAGCTTTTCCGACTCTGGCCTCAGCACTGATGGCAGCCATTGTCCCTGTCTCTAGCCTCCCCCCTCCAACTTCCTCCACCCAGACCCAAACCCCTGTACCTCAGCCTATCCCAAGCACACCATCAGACCAGCATGCACACACCTCAACACACAAGGGAAGCTCTGGCAAACATAAGCACCACACATCCCACAGGCACTCACGCAAGTATCATACACGTGCAGATACACCAAAATCCACTGCCTCCACTGTGTCCCCGTCCTCCATGTCTCCCTCCTTCCTCCCTGTCTCGTCTCCACTCACACCTGCATGCACTACATCCTCAGCCACTACGTCCATCACCAGCACACCCACCACCACACCCCGCTCACGTGCAGTCACCACCCCCACTACCATTCACACATCCCCTGTGTCCTCTACCAGTGTGTCTGTAATCCCTCCTCCCAAACTACACAAACGCAGCCACACACCCACACAACAGCCATCCACCTCACGACAGCCTCTAGCCCATGCACCTTCACCCAAAGTCACCAAACGTACACCTCCTACAACCACTACCTCTTCCTCCACTCCCAAACCCCCTCCATCTACCCGTCCCAGTGTTCCCCAAAAACTTTTCCTGTCCAACCTTGACCTCTTCCCCTCACCTCCCCCACCCCTTCAGTCTCCTAGGGCCCGCCTCTCCAGGTCCCAACCCAGCACCTCAGCCACAACATCTGCGGGACCAGTGGTGCCAGTAGTAACCGGCTTCTGGAGTGCGCCAGGAAGCGGGGCAGCCAGTGTGGCAAGGAGCCATAGCACGGTACAGTTGGTACAGTTGGGAGTGTGGAGACAGCTGCGCCACCATCAAAGGTGGGGAAGGGGTACAGTAAAACCGGCAAGTCTGGGAAAATATGCACGGCGGACAAGACCACCACCAGCACCGCTGCCCAGGACACCACCGCCACGAGCACCGCTGCCCAGGACACTGCCGCCACCAGCACCGCAGGCTAGTGAGTGCCAAAGATTCCGACGCTACTGAGGCCGCCACTAGCTGGATGAAGCACTCGGGGCACAAAGCCCCCTCCAGAACCAGTGGAGAAAGACATCCACTACCTCAGTCCTTGGCAGGATGAAGCACTCTGGGCACAAAGCCCCCTCCAGAACCAGTGGAGAAAGACATCCTCTACCTCAGTCCTTGGCAGGATGAAGCACTCTGGGCACAAAGCCCCCTCCAGAACCAGTGGGGAAAGACATCCACCACCTCAGTCCTTGGCAGGATGAAGCACTCTGGGCACAAAGCCCCCTCCAGAACCAGTGGAGAAAGACATCCGCTACCTCAGTCCTTGGCAGGATGAAGCACTCTGGGCACAAAGCCCCCTCCAGGACCAGTGGAGAATGACATCCACTACCTCAGTCCTTGGCAGGATGAAGCACTCTGGGCACAAAGCCCCCTCCAGAACCAGTGGAGAAAGACATCCACTACCTCAGTCCTTGGCAGGATGAATCACTCTGGGCACAAAGCCCCCTCCAGAACGAGTGGAGTATCACATCCACTACTTCAGTCCTTGTCAGGATGAAGCACTCTGGGCACAAAGCCCCCTCCAGAAACCAGTGGAGAATGTTATCCACTTGAGAGACTGGCTTTGCACTCCCCAGGATTGAACAGTGAGCAAACCACCCACTGGAGAGACTTGAGAGACTGTGGCTTTGCACTCCCCAGGATTGAACAGTGGGCAAACCACCCGCTGGAGAGACTTGAGAGACTGTGGCTTTGCACTCCCCAGGATTGAACAGTGGGCAAACCACCCACTGTAGAGACTTGAGAGACTGTGGCTTTGCACTCCCCAGGATTGAACAGTGGGCATGGAGCCCCCTCGTGGATCTGGCGTTGTGCACTCATCCGGCTGAGGTGCCCCACCATTCCCTTCCCCCTGAGGTGCCTGTTTTATTTCTATCTGATGCCCCAGCAGTGTTCTCTCCGTCTTGTTCGGGTATTGAGTGTGGGCCTCGCCCATGCCTTTTGGGCCCAGTGGTCCACGGACTATGATAGTGGAATACCTTGGACTTGTATTCTTGGTGTATATATTTGTTTAAAGTGTGAATATCTTTATATATGTATATATTTTTGATTATTGTCTTTGGATATATTACAATCATTCGACTCATTCCCTTTTGTCCTTGCATTCTTCCATGGGGGTTTGGGGTGTGTAACTGTAATGCATCATGATGTATTAGTGTGTGTGTTGTCGTGGGGGAGGGTGGGAGTGTTGCGTGTGTGTGTCACTGTTTTTTCCCTCCCCCTCCCCTGTGTCGTAGGTGCAGTAGTCACCGTGGTCTTCGCCGCCGGCATTCGTGCTCCTGGTAGAGGAACAGGAAGATAAAGGCTGGAAGAATCTGAAGTTCCGGTTCCATGGCGTCCTGGTTCCTCGTGGGATGTGTAGAGGTGAGCGTTTCCCCTTCCAAGTCCTGTTTCCGCCGTGTTTTTGTTTGTGGTGAATCCGCCCCGGAAAAGGTGGCAGATTGGCCTGTTGTAATTCTGTGGGCGGTACATTGTCCTCCCCCTGTCTGTTAGCGGTTACCGCCGCGCTGTTTGTTTGTACCGCTTTGGCGGTCGGAGTGTTAAAGTAGCTGTCTATGTTGGCGGTTTCCGCCACGGTCGTAATTCCATTTTTTTTTCACCGGCCTGTTGGCGCTTTTACCGCCGCTTTAACACCGACCACCAGGGTTGTAATGATCACCTAAATGTCTTATCAACTGTTTTCCCAACGTATGCTGGTAAAATTCAATGAAGATTCATTTTGAAGAAAGAGTCTCTCCTTTTCTCCCAGCCCAATTCCATTTGCTTTGCCAGGTTGATACGTGCTAGCATAATCAAAACAAGAAAAGAAGAAGGTCCATCTAGCATGGCGATAATTTGCAAATTTCATAGTGGTGAGATAAGGCAGTTCTTTGGATCACTCCATACTTTAATTTTTTGCCCAGTTCCTTCCCGATTCGGTCTTCAATGAGAAAAGGATTTTTTGACCACTAGGAGCCTTTAATCATAACTAGAGTAATTTGTTTCCATGTCTGTTAAGATTCATTAGTAAAACACTGCTGGATGAAGTACAATGATTTCAGGATCCCTTTGTGTTAGTAAGGCTCCATGGCAAAAGAAGGGGCATCGGTTTCTACTACAAATGGCATCACCTCATTGGGATGCCTTGCACCTGAGCAGAGGTAAATAATGGCTTGTGCTGGTTAAAAGCTTGTTCCTGGTCCCTGCCCTACTTGAACTACACCCCTTTCTGGGTTAAGTAAATTATCGGCTGAAGGATGGTTAAGAAGTTTTATATGAATTATCAATAAAAAGTTGCAAAACCAATCAATCGCTAAGCATATTTAATGTTTCTTGGGAAATTCTAATAGTGCTTTTACCTCAGCAAAGCCCATTCCTATTCCCTGTTCAGAGATCTCAAAGGCAAAAAAGAAGATTGTAGATAGTGCAAAGAGACACTTCTCAGCTTTGGCGTATAGTGAATGCTTTCTTGACCTTGATGGCACTTCCAGAACCTGAAATTGAAGTTCTTTTTAGGAACTTGAGTAGACCAGAATGTCATTCAGCTATACTACTATGCACACACCACAAATTTCTCTGAATACGTAATTGAAGAAATGCTGTAAGGCAGCATGGCCATTGCTGAGGCAGAAAGACATCAGATGGTCAAAATGCCCATACCTGGCATCGAATGCTGTCCTCCATTCATCCCCTTCATGTATTCGTACTAAATTGTCTACTGCACTAACATCTAAATTGAAGAATATTTTGGCAGATTTCATTTGATCCAGAAGTATGGATATAAGAGATATAGGAAATTGGTTTCTCATGGTAATAGCATTCAATTTCTTTAGGAGATTTTCTCCTCTCGCCTTTGCCAGGAAGATTGATGCCCTGCTGGAGAGGTGGTGTGCGGAATAAAGGCTTTGTCTAAGTTTACATGAAGATGTTGTTGTAAAAATATAGAATGCAGCTGCACCTCCTTCACATCATTGGATAGATCTCCCCATGTGGAATGAGCTTTCCAAGCAATAGGTCAATTAAGCAGCGGTACTCTTAATGGCGTGGAAGAGTGTCTGCTCCTTTCTTGCTTAACACATCTAAAAATTATTGGTACGATCGAGGAATGGGCTCCTCATCCTTCTGCACTTGTGGGATGGTTGCTGAGGAATTAGGGAAAGTACAACGTATTTCAGTGACTGAGTCTTGTCAGTTGCTGTTTTCGGAAAGCAATGAGTGCCCCTACTAGACAAGTTAAATATGATCTCTTACGTACTTCAGTCTATTCGGGCTTTTTTTCTGATCCATGTAGTGCAGAGAATGATAGTAAAAGATATGGCTTTGATTAAATAGAAGCAAAACTCTCTGACATGTTCTGTCAGCATAGCCATAAATAATACTCTCAAAACATACTGCTCCTGATGTGAGAGCAGGTCTGTCTATTCTTTGTATTTCATTTTTAACGTTTTTCTCCTTAAGAGAAATCTGGCAAGCAGCTGGAAATTGATTATCTGCATAGCATCCAGACGCTCAGGAACCTGCCAAGGCAAGAACTATCACATGTCCCTGAGGGAAATAAGAAAGGGAAAAAAACCAGTTTGGGTTCTTCTGAAAACTTCAAGCAAGTAACTTCAAGATAACATGATTAGGAGCAGGAATTAATGTGCTCAATCTTTAACAGACACTTCAGTAATTTGTCTGTAATGGAAACTTCAGCAGCAATTTGTTAGCCCTGGTAATAGGCTAGAGTTGCAGACCCCACCATCCATGCTGCCTCGGATACGATGCCCAGTGATGGAAATTAGTGACAGAGTTCAATAAATACTGATTTCCCTGTTTGAGTGTTAAAAGACCATGGATTAATTGGCTGAAATGTTTCCAATCGAAGATGGCAAAGAACTAAGCAACACATTTAATCCAACTGGACAATGGAGGGCTTTGATTTAATATGAGTGGTGTAGCCCACATCCATCTTTAATAGGATATGAGAGGACAAACATAACTTTGGAGGTGTCAATATAAAAGATTTGGGGTTTCACTAAAAGGTGCAATTGACTCTGGGTCATAAAGTTGTGAAACTTATGAGGATCCCCTGTAAATTCCTTCCAGCAGGACTAAACATTATTCATAATGACTCAAGTTATACACAAATGTGATTTCAATTACAATATTTCGATCAATATGACTATGGCCATTCTATCTGATCTTCTTTGCCAGAGTGAAATACAATACAAAAAGTGAATGGTGCAAATGACAACAACACAAGTCATTATTTACAGATGCAAGACATAGACAGTCAACTTTTCATAGTACCTACATGATACGCTTACTCAGCGAACAGACAAGACAATAGACAACACTTCCACCATAAAACAAATAAATGTGCCAAATCATGATCAGGACATTAGAGCATTTTACCCTGGTCTTTTATGTAGTTCTAGTGGTCAATACGTTCGACATTCCAAAGGAACAAAAAAATCTAGTTCAGACTTTATTTCTAGAATTAACTGGTGCATATTGAGTCATCTAAGCCAAAACATTGAAGCATAAGTCAGTCGAAAAACAGTCCTAGGGAGATCATCATTCAGACCAGGGATAATTCAAGAACACGTGGTCAGGTGCATATAGCTGCAGTACAAATAGGACAGAGAGTTGTATCCGGGTGAAAATTAAATAATAAAGGGATTAACAAGATAGAATATCTGGTGGAAGGAGATGCAATCAAACCCTTTCAAGCTTTCCAAGAAGAATTTGCACTCTGGCAGTCCCAATACTGGAGGTATCTACACTTAGGAAATTGTTTGTGCAACACACTAAAATCCCTCCACACACCCCTTCAGACACCACCAAAAGGACAGTACATGGATACTTGGAAGTGATTCTCAGGCGCAGTATCAGAACATTGGGGGTCATTATGACCCTGCCGGAAGGCGGAGAACCAGCGGTAAGACCGCCAACAGGCTGTCGGTCTTACGTTGTGGAATTATGACCATGACGGTAATCCGCCGGTTCTCTGTTCAGCCCGCCGGGCTTGAGACCTGGGTCTCCAGCCCGGTGGCCGTCACTATACCGCCGGCGGTATTTGGACCCGGCTTACCGCCGTGGACTTCCAGCGGTTTGAACCGCCATGAAATCCATAGCGGTAAGCACTATCAGTGCCAGGGAATTCCTTCCATGACACTGATAGGGGTCTCCCCCACCCCCCACCCCCAGCCCGACTCCCTACCCCCCCACCACCCCTGCCACCCCCCAAAGGTGGCAGGGTCCCCCTCCCCACCCCGACCCCCGAAATCACTTCATCCATACCCACACGACACACACGCAGGCACCACCTACATACTTACACGCACACATGCCGACATACATGCCTACATCCACACACACAGTCATACACGCACACCCACATTCAAACATACACGCACACATCCATACAGACATACCCACAGACATACACGCACTCATTCCCATACACACAACACCCCCGCAGGCATACACGCACTCACACACCCCCTCTACATACACACACGCACACCCCCATGCACCCACACAACACACAACATCATCCCACCCCCATCCCCTCACGGACGATCGACTTACCTGGTCCGACGAACCTCCGGGAGGGGACGGGATCCATGGGGGCTGCTCCGCCGACACCACACCACCAAAAGAACACAGCCACGGCGAATCACAGGACGTGATTCGCTGGGCGGTGTTCTGTTGGCGTGGTGGTGGAGGTGGAGCAACCTCCACTTCCCCGCCTCCCGTCAGTATGGCTGTTGGCAGCTCTCCGTCTGTAAAAGGACGGAGAGCTGCCAACGGTCATAATAGGCCGCGCGGCAAACCACCACCACTGGCGGTGTTCCGCACGGCGGTCCCTCGGTCAAAATGACTCCCTATATTCAGTAATTACGGATGCACGTTTTTCCTCCTCGACATTGCTAACACTTAAACGATGCTGGTGAGATAGACTGGAGAAGCAATTACCTGATGATGAAAGGGCAGAATTAATGACCAATCATAATACATTTCTGTGAGAAGCCCACTTGAAGCAATCTTATTGGATTCTACATAGATGGCACTGGACCCCTTATAAAATATATAAGGCAGGCATGATTGACAATACCGAATGATGGTGATGTGGAGTCGAGGGCAGCGGAATTCATCTAATATGGAGAAACCCAAGAGAAATTATTTCATTCACATGTTTATTTTACATGATTCATTTTCTAACAAAATGTCTTATTCACATGTATGTATATCATGTTTACATAAAACTTTTGATGTAGATACAATACTTAACATTCATATATAAATTTTGCAAAGAACAGTACACAATATACAAAGACAAACCACACAATACTTTGAATTGCAATGTAGCAATCACCCCTCTCGCCAATTACTCACTCATACAACACTATCATACACTCCAAATAGTGGTGCAAATGTAAAGCACATATATGCCCAAAGGGAACGTGTGTGCTCTATTGCAATTTTAAAAAATTGCACATGGTTACCATCAACTTCAAGTTGATGTTAGTTGCATTTCCTAAATGCCCAAATTGCATTTAGGAAATGCTTTGTACATCAGAATACGAATTGCAAATAGGTAATCCCTATTTACGATTTTCTATTCTGGGGATCGCAAATGGTGGATATCACAATATTTGCAATTTCATAAAGGCCTTTGTACATCAGAAAAGGCTGTTTTGCATTTCTTAAGGACCTGAAATACCGATTTGGACCTTTAACCTCTCGAGTGCCTTGGACGAGGCAACGCTCCCCCCCTGTGCTCCCCACCCACCCCCCTAAGGCAGGGATCGAAGGGGAAGCCCTTCCCCTTTTCACCCCCAATACCACCCCCTCCCCCTGTGACGTCAGCGCGTGAGCACGCGCTGATTTGTCACAGGGCCTCCCCCATAGCGCTGGAAGCTGACGAAAGAGAAATGCTCAGCATTTCTGTTTCGATCACGCGGGGAGGCCCAGAGAGACTTCAAAGGGAAGGAAATGTATTTCCTTCCCTTTGAAGTCTTTCCGAGCGTTTCAAAAGCCGGACTGCTTGCAATCCGGCTTTTGAAACGCCCACTAGACACCAGGGATTGTTTTATTTTTTACTGAAACTGGCATAAGGGAGCGACCCCTTGGGCAAGGGTCGCTCCCAATGGAGGGCATTTTTTTGGAAGGCCTTTTCTTCCCCCCCTTGGGGCAGATCGGCCTATTATTAGGCCGAACCACTAGGCACCAGGGATCCTTTTTTTTTTTTTTTTAGGTGGGAAGCGACCCCTTAGGCAAGGGTCGCTCCCCTAGGGGGCAAAATAAATTTAGGCCATTTCTGCCCCCCTTGGGGACAGATTGGCCGATTTTGATGAGGCCAATCTGCCCCCAAGAGCCGCAGAAACCACTGGACACCAGGGAGTTTTTTTTGTTTTCGGGAATTTCACGCAAGGGGAGCGACCCCTTAGGCAAGGGTCGCTCCCCTGTGGGGGGTGAATTATTTTAGCCCATTTCTGCCCCCCTGGGGGGTAGATCAGCGTATTTTGATTAGGCCGATCTGCCCCCAAGGGGGGCAGAAACCACTAGGCACCGGGGATTTTTTGTTTTTTCTGTTTGACAGATGGAGAGCGACCCCTTGGACAAGGGTCGCTCCCCTGGAGGGGAAAATTGTATTTAGGCCATTTCTGCCCCCTTTGGGGGCAGATTGGCTGATTTTTGCTACGCCAATCTGCCCCCAAGGGGGCAGAAACCACTAGGCACCGGGGATTTTTTTTGGGGTGCCAATGTCACGCAGGGGGAGCGACCCTGTAGGCAAGGGTCGCTCCCGGGGGGGTTGGGGGTGTGGGGGGGGCAAATTTATTTTAGGCCATTTTTGCCCCCCAGGGGCAGATCGGCCTATTGTTATTAGGCCGATCTGCCCCCAGGGGGCAGAAACCTCTAGGCGCCAGGGCAAATTTTTTTATTGTGTTTTTTTTTTTTTTTTTTAGAGATGGGGAGCGACCCATTAGGCAAGGGTCGCTCCCCTGGGGGGCAAATTGTATTTAGACCATTTCTGCCTCCCTTGGGGACAGATTGGCCGATTTTAGGTCAATCTGCCCCCAAGGGGGCAGAAACCACTAGGCAACTGGGATTTTTTGTTTTTTCTGTTTGACAGATGGAGAGCGAGCCCTTGGACAAGGGTCGCTCCCCTGGAGGGGAAAATTGTATTTAGGCCATTTCTGCCCCCTTTGGGGGCAGATTGGCCGATTTTTGCTACGCCAATCTGCCCCCAAGGGGGCAGAAACCACTAGGCACCGGGTATTTTTTTTGGGGCGCCAATGTCACGCAGAGGGAGCGACCCAGTAGGCAAGGGTCGCTCCGGGGGGGGGTTGGGGGTTTGGGGGGGGCAAATTTATTTTAGGCCATTTCAGCCCCCCCGGGGGCAGATCGGCCTATTGTTATTAGGCCGCTATGCCCCCAGGGGGAGCAGAAACCTCTAGGAGCGAGGGCAAATTTTTTTATTGTGTTTTTTTTTTTTTTAAGAGATGGAGAGCGACCCATTAGGCAAGGGTCGCCCCCATGGGGGGCAAATTGTTTTTAGACCATTTCTGCCTCCCTTGGGGACAGATTGGCCGATTTTAGGTCAATCTGCCCCCAAGGGGGCAGAAACCACTAGGCAACTGGGATTTTTTGTTTTTTCTGTTTGACAGATGGAGAGCGAGCCCTTGGACAAGGGTCGCTCCCCTGGAGGGGAAAATTGTATTTAGGCCATTTCTGCCCCCTTTGGGGGCAGATTGGCCGATTTTTGCTACGCCAATCTGCCCCCAAGGGGGCAGAAACCACTAGGCACCGGGTATTTTTTTTTGGGCGCCAATGTCACGCAGAGGGAGCGACCCAGTAGGCAAGGGTCGCTCCCGGGGGGGGGGTTGGGGGTGTGGGGGGGGCAAATTTATTTTAGGCCATTTCAGCCCCCCCGGGGGCAGATCGGCCTATTGTTATTAGGCCGATATGCCCCCAGGGGGAGCAGAAACCTCTAGGAGCAAGGGCAAATTTTTTTATTGTGTTTTTTTTTTTTTTAAGAGATGGGGAGCGACCCATTAGGCAAGGGTCGCTCCCATGGGGGGCAAATTGTTTTTAGACCATTTCTGCCTCCCTTGGGGACAGATTGGCCGATTTTAGGTCAATCTGCCCCCAAGGGGGCAGAAACCACTAGGCAACGGGAATTTTTTTTTGGCGCCAATGTCACGCAGGGGGAGCGACCCCGTAGGCAAGGGTCGCTCCCGGGGGGGGGCAAATTTATTTTAGGCCATTTCTGCCTCCCTTGGGGACAGATTGGCCGATTTTAGGTCAATCTGCCCCCAAGGGGGCAGAAACCACTAGGCAACTGGGATTTTTTGTTTTTTCTGTTTGACAGATGGAGAGCGAGCCCTTGGACAAGGGTCGCTCCCCTGGAGGGGAAAATTGTATTTAGGCCATTTCTGCCCCCTTTGGGGGCAGATTGGCCGATTTTTGCTACGCCAATCTGCCCCCAAGGGGGCAGAAACCACTAGGCACCGGGTATTTTTTTTGGGGCGCCAATGTCACGCAGAGGGAGCGACCCAGTAGGCAAGGGTCGCTCCGGGGGGGGGGTTGGGGGTTTGGGGGGGGCAAATTTATTTTAGGCCATTTCAGCCCCCCCGGGGGCAGATCGGCCTATTGTTATTAGGCCGCTATGCCCCCAGGGGGAGCAGAAACCTCTAGGAGCGAGGGCAAATTTTTTTATTGTGTTTTTTTTTTTTTTAAGAGATGGAGAGCGACCCATTAGGCAAGGGTCGCCCCCATGGGGGGCAAATTGTTTTTAGACCATTTCTGCCTCCCTTGGGGACAGATTGGCCGATTTTAGGTCAATCTGCCCCCAAGGGGGCAGAAACCACTAGGCAACTGGGATTTTTTGTTTTTTCTGTTTGACAGATGGAGAGCGAGCCCTTGGACAAGGGTCGCTCCCCTGGAGGGGAAAATTGTATTTAGGCCATTTCTGCCCCCTTTGGGGGCAGATTGGCCGATTTTTGCTACGCCAATCTGCCCCCAAGGGGGCAGAAACCACTAGGCACCGGGTATTTTTTTTTGGGCGCCAATGTCACGCAGAGGGAGCGACCCAGTAGGCAAGGGTCGCTCCCGGGGGGGGGTTGGGGGTGTGGGGGGGGCAAATTTATTTTAGGCCATTTCAGCCCCCCCGGGGGCAGATCGGCCTATTGTTATTAGGCCGATATGCCCCCAGGGGGAGCAGAAACCTCTAGGAGCGAGGGCAAATTTTTTTATTGTGTTTTTTTTTTTTTTAAGAGATGGGGAGCGACCCATTAGGCAAGGGTCGCTCCCATGGGGGGCAAATTGTTTTTAGACCATTTCTGCCTCCCTTGGGGACAGATTGGCCGATTTTAGGTCAATCTGCCCCCAAGGGGGCAGAAACCACTAGGCAACGGGAATTTTTTTTTGGCGCCAATGTCACGCAGGGGGAGCGACCCCGTAGGCAAGGGTCGCTCCCGGGGGGGGGCAAATTTATTTTAGGCCATTTCTGCCCCCCCTGGGGCCGGCTGAGCTAGAGGCCGAAATCCACAGGTAGGCACTTTGCAAAAAACACCTCTGTTTTCTGTGAAAAAAATGTGATGTGTCCACGTTGTGTTTTGGGCGATTTCCTTTCGTGGGCGCTAGGCCTACCCACACAAGTGAGGTATCATTTTTATTGGAAGACTTGGGGGAACACTGGGTGGAAGGAAATTTGTGGCTCCTCTCTGATTCGAGAACTTTCTGTCACCGAAATGTGAGGAAAAAGTGTTTTTTTAGCCAAATTTTGAGATTTGCAAAGGATTCTGGTTAACAGAACCTGGTCAGAGCCCCACAAGTCACCCCATCTTGGATTCTCCTAGGTCTCTAGTTTTCAGAAATGCACAGGTTTGGTAGCTTTCCCTAGGTGCCGGCTGAGCTAGAGGCCAAAATCTACAGGTAGGCACTTTGCAAAAAACACCTCTGTTTTCTGTGAAAAAATTTGATGTGTCCACGTTGCGTTTTGGGGCATTTCCTGTCGCGGGCGCTAGGCCTACCCACACAAGTGAGGTATAATTTTTATCGGGAGACTTGGGGGAACGCTGAGTGGAAGGACATTTGTGGCTCCTCTCTGATTCCAGAACTTTCTGTCACCGAAATGGGAGGAAAATGTGTTTTTTTTTAGCCAAATTTTGAGGTTTGCAAAGGATTCTGCTTAACAGAACCTGGTCAGAGCCCCACAAGTCACCCCATCTTGGATTCCCCTAGGTCTCTAGTTATCAAAAATGCACAGGTTTGGTAGGTTTCCCTAGGTGCCGGCTGAGCTAGATGCCAAAATCTACAGGTAGGCACTTTGCAAAAAACACCTCCGTTTTCTTTCAAAAAATGTGATGTGTCCACGTTGCGTTTTGGGGCATTTCCTGTCGCGGGCGCTAGGCCTACCCACACAAGTGAGGTATCATTTTTATCGGGAGACTTGGGGGAACGCTGGGTGGAAGGAAATTTGTGGCTCCTCTCTGATTCCAGAACTTTCTGTCACCAAAATTTGAGGAAAATGTGGTTTTTTAGCCAAATTTTGAGGTTTGCAAAGGATTCTGGGTAACAGAACCTGGTCAGAGCCCCACAAGTCACCCTATCTTGGATTCCCCTAGGTCTCTAGTTTTCAAAAATGCACAGGTTTGGTAGGTTTCCCTAGGTGCCGGCTGAGCTAGAGGCCAAAATCTACAGGTAGGCACTTTGCAAAAAACACCTCTGTTTTCTTTAAAAAAATCTGATGTGTCCACGTTGCGTTTTGGGGTGTTTCCTGTCGCGGCCGCTAGGCCTACCCACACAAGTGAGGTATAATTTTTATCGGGAGACTTGGGGGAACATAGACTAACAAAACAAGTGTTATTGCCCCTTGTCTTTCTCTACATTTTTTCCTTCCAAATATAAGAGAGTGTGTAAAAAAGACATCTCTTTGAGAAATGCCCTGTAATTCACATGCTAGTATGGTCACCCCGAAATTCAGAGATGTGCAAATAACCACTGCTCCTCAACACCTTATCTTGTGCCCATTATGGAAATACAAGGTTTTCTTGATAGCTATTTTTCACTCTTAATATTTCAGCAAATGAATTGCTGTATACCCGGTATAGAATGAAAACGCACTGCAGGGTGCAGCTCATTTATTGGCTCTGGGTACCTAGGGTTCTTGATGAACCTACAAGCCCTATATATTCCCGCAACCAGAGGAGTCCAGCAGACGTAACGGTATATTGCTTTCGAAAATCTGCCATTGCAGGAAAAAGTTACAGAGTAAAACGTAGAGAAAAATTGCTGGTTTTTTTCACCTCAATTTCAATATTTTTCTTTTTCAGTTGTTATTTTCTGTAGGAAACCCTTGTAGGATCTACACAAATGACCCCTTGCTGAATTCAGAATTTTGTCTACGTTTCAGAAATGTTTAGGTGTCTGGGATCCAGCATTGGTTTCATGCCCATTTCTGTCACTGACTGGAAGGAGGCCGAAAGCACAACATTTTTTTAAAATGGGGTATGTCCCAGTAAAATGGCAAATTTGTGTTGAAAACTTGGGTTTTCTGATTCAAGTCTGCCTGTTCCTGAAAGCTGGGAAGCTGGTGATTTTAGCACCGCAAATCCTTTGTTGATGCCATTTTTAGGGAAAAAAACACAAGCCTTCTCCTGCAGCCACTTTTTCCCATTTTTTTGAAAAAAACGAAATATTCACTGTATTTTGGCTACTTTCTTGGCCTCCTTCAGGGGAACCCACAAAGTCGGGTACCTCTAGAATCCCTAAGATGTTGGAAAAAAAGGACGCAAATTTGGCTTGGCTAGCTTATGTGGACAAAAAGTTATGAGGGCCTAAGCGCAAACTGCCCCAAAAAGCCAAAAAAAGGCCTGGCACAGGAGGGGGAAAAGGCCTGGCAGCGAAGGGGTTAAGGAATGCAAAAGAGCTTTGTACATCTGGCCCTAAATCACAGAGACTTAAAAAATGCCTGATGTTCTTGGGTTGCGATCGGTTTCCTCCAGATTCGCATGATGCGGTCAGCATCCTCTCAGTTGTAATGATACTCCAAATGGTTGGCCATGGCATTGGCAATGGCCACAGTAGGGATTTTGAGCTTATGGAAGTTGAGAAACATCCCTACATGGTACATGGGGTTGGAGGATATACAAACGTGTGACACTGGTGGTAACTGCGATTGCTTTGTGACCGCGTTCGCGGTCACAAAGCAATGCAGCATTGCGCTGCGACTCGCAATTAGGAAGGGGAACACCCCTTCCTAATTGCGACTCGCAGTCCCGTTTTGCAAGTCGGTAACCAGGTTACCGACTCACAAAACATGGATTGGGCATTGCGATGTGCTTTTTGCACGTCTTCTACATCTGGCCCTAAATTCTGAGAACATGGAGCAGAATCGTGAGATGCGCGTCACGATCCACTCTGTTTTGTGTCTGTCTTTCTAGGTTTCCTTTTACAGTATAAATACATTTAGCATATGTCCATTGTGCTCTGCTTGCAAGCAGCTTTCCTTCCCTCCTCCTCAGATCCGGCAGCCCTCGAACATTGTGCGGTAAAACACATCGAAAACGTACCATTATCTAGCAAAATAACACCTTACAGAAACATAAGCAAGAAGTCCACGTAACGCATTCATCATATTTGGTTGCTCACTGTATTTGTCCCACCTGAAGCAAGTAACCGTCCGGATCTAGCAGAAGCAGACGCGTCAGTAGCGCTCTTAACTAAACATAACCACACGAATCAAAGCAAAAAACAAAGCAAAAGAAAAGTGACTTACCTTAGAAACCTAGCTTGAGTAAGTCACTCTTTTCAATGCATTGGATGCTAGAATACAGCAAAAAAAAAATTCAAAAAATGCTTGTCCTACACATGTTAACTGTGGCTGATAAAAACGAGTTTGCTTTACATTTGTAGCGACTGAACTCACAGGTCACACAACACTGGGCAGCATCAACCAAGTCAGTGAGACTTGCTCGGTTCCCCGCTGACTCTAAGGGTCTGATTTATACTTTTTTAGCGCCGCATTTGAGTTATTTTTTTACGCAAAAGCGGCGCAAACTCACAAAATACAATTATATTTTGTAAGTTTGTGCTGCTTTTGCGTCAAAAAATGACGCAAATGTGGCGCTAAAAAAGTATATATGGGGCCCTAAGTCACAATGATATGGTTTAAACTATTTTCATAAAGGTTAATGTTTTCATCTCACTCTTAATTTAACAGGTTACAAGGCGAAGGCTGGCCTTTGTAGTTTGCATGTGGCCCGCTTTTAGTTTCTTCTTTTTGGATTTCTGAGGTTAGCAACCCTGGCAACTTTTAAAACCTTTCACTATATGAGGGGAGGAGGTGAAGGGTGCATTTTAGAGGGGTGGGGCCCTAAGCACAATGCTGTCAAACCAGTCCTATGGGAGCTTCTGAGGGGACGGGGCCCTGGAGAGCGCGTGGGGCTTTGTGGCAAGCACTGCCTGAGAGACACTTTTATCTTCTCCCCTGGAAGCAAAAAAACACCTGCCACTGGTGGCCTTGGCAGGCTTCACGATCAGCAATGGGCATCAGCTGTTCAGAACCTGGAAACCAACTCTATGCAGGGTTTCCAGCTCACCTAGTGTTCCACCATGTGCCAGCAACTCTTCACCATTGATTATCTGTAAGGAGCGGGCATCATGTGACACACGCTAGCACCATGTAAGTTGGCAGATCTGAATTTTATATGGAATAATTAGACATTTTATTTTATCAGACACAAGTTCCTTCTTGATTGTCTTGGACATTTAGAAATTCAACTCTCGTCTCACCAGGATGAGTCAAGACACTGTGAGATATTTTTTGTGATAAGATAGTAGTCTTCCATGATCTCTGGGCTGGCCATGTGCATCAGCAGGGACCCCCAGGAACAGAAAATATATGTGCACTTAAGAAATGAATGGCAACTTAAAGGTTATCCACAGTGCTCGTGTCCGAAGGGCAGGAGGCCACACAAAACTCTGGTCTCCCCTTTTAGGCACAGGAACCCCTAGAAGATAAAACTGCAGTCTACACCACAGGTGGAAAGCAACTGTCTCTGTTTCCCAGCATTCCCCATCAGCCCTTTCCCCCAGTGTCAGAACTGAGTGGCCAGTACAACGCCCGATTGTAACATGGAAGGGGCTGGGCCGGTCAGCCCATGCCTGTTGCAAAGGAAAACCAGGTACACTTGGGCAGGTTAGTTGTTTGCATTCCAGAACTGTGTATTATGTTTTAAGAAAAAAATCTGTTTTTAAGGCTTCTCTATAGTACGGAACGCTGTTGAAAGGAACAAGGAAGTTCTAAAAGTGGAAAGAACAATATGGTTTGTGTAGAAAAGGTGGTATGCTTAATTCGACTTCTTGATCCAGTTGTTTATGAAGGAAATGAGATGTAAACCAGGCTAAGATTAGCCTTCCCGCTCAAGTAACCATTACAAGGCTGTTCATCTACATCTTCTGGCCTATGGTATCAGTGGCTGTGGAGGGGTCCAGAGGTATCCAATCTCTCAAGGTTATTTCTCTCTAGTGCCATACATGGAGCTCAGACTTGCTATCTCTCAGCAGATTGGTAGAGAAGAATCCAGCTAGAGGCATGACTGCCTTCCAGCATGTCCCTAATGAAGGAAGGACGTCTGAGACATCTGACAGCCCTCACTGCCATGAGGAAGCTTCCAGCTATCTAGGTTCCTCCTCCAACTATAACCATAATAGGAAGGTTACCATAACTGGCTTCTTTCCTGTAAGCATATTAGCTTTCTAAAGAGGGCCCAGTCAACCTCCTGCTCTTGGATATTCCTGCCAGACTATTGTGCTCATAGCACAGCTCCCACCACAGACACAATAGAATATCTATAACAGAGGAGGCCCTGAGCAGTAAACAGGTGTCCACACCCCCTTCAAAGACATAAAAGACTTCCTGTTATGTCTTTAGTGAGATAGTTGTGTGGAATAAATAATAGCTGCTGTAGGCTTCCTCCTTTATCAAAATATTAGACCAACTATTATGTAAATGATATTGCTGGATATATTATAATGTGGCATTTGACAAATCTTCATAAATCTTTCTAAAAAGTGTCATCCACCTCAGCTCTTTCCTGGAAAGTTTCAGAGGTGATTCATTAAGTGGGAGCTGAAAAAAAGGGGGGACGGGGGCAAAAGGCATTTCCCCCATTCAATTTTCTGTAGGAATATTGAACAGCGGTACCACGAAAACGGATTAACTGAATTATACCACATTTGGGCGAGAGCTAGATCTTGATCCGAAAAGCATGCTTTTTGTGATTTTGGGTAAATCACTTAAGTGGTTCTTGAGGCATTAAGATTGAAAAGTGATGTATATATCATGTTGCAGAGGGTTCACAGACTCAATAGATCTAAAGATTAAATCTTATTTGGCTACAACCAAAACAACACTGATATAGCAGAAGTCATTTTAGGACTCAGTAATCGGTCACCTGTCTTCAAAAAAGATTAAATAACCACAAAGAGATATCCTGAAGTTCTAGGCCTGGTGGGGCCAAAAACGGTAATAATTTTTGATCGGAGCTGTGAATTCCCGGAGAACCCTCCACAAGCTGATTTTGGCCGCTAGGATGTCACCCCCTAAGGCCCAAGGCCTTTTTAAATGGGGAGGGAGTGTGGGACCCCTTCCCCAAGCTATCTGCCCTGGGGGCCCAATTCCCTGGGGGCTAGCATATTTTCTGTTGGGGGTTGTGGAGCCCTCCTCCCTGAGCTATGGTGTGGCCGCATGGATCATATCCCCAGGGCCTGGCAAATGTTTTGTTGAAGAGGTGAGTGTAGACATCTCCGAGCCACGGTGTGGCGCAAGGGCCTGCCTGAATCAATGTCCCGAGCACCCCTGGATCCCAACCCACAGGACAGTTATGTTCCTTGTCTGTCAGAGCATGAGCAGGGAAGATTTAATTGCTCCTTCCAGCAGGAGCAGAAAATCTCCTGTCAGGCAAGAGCACAGATTTATTTTTCTGCTCACACTCTGATGAGCAAGGAACAAAAGATTGCTCCTGCCAAGCATGAGCACATAGAAAAGTTGTCCCTGCAGGGGGAGCAAAGAGGTCAAGCCGGCACCCACTGGCACCCAGGATGGGTGCAGGCAGGGAAACCAGCAGGGCCTGCGGGGGTATTGGGGGTCCCACTGCGATGCACATCATTTAAAACAAGTTGTGGGTGTCCTGGGAGGCACCTACAGTAAAATGCTGCTCCAACTGGCACCCATAATGGGTGTGGGCTGGGAAGCCAGCAGGGGCCCCGAGGGCCATGGGGCTAACCCTGTGGCTCAAAGGTAATTATAAATTGTGGGTGATCCATGTGGGACCAGGATACCCAAAAATGTAACAAAAATAAAGGAGGAATAAATGAGCAGCAGGAGCCGCTCATTCATTATTCACTGTTCCATGAAGGAACACCTAATAATGTGAAGAAAGGGCTTTTAAAGAATATTTTTTTATCCTGGTGGTGGCCAAAGGCCATGCGCTGCGTGGGATTGGGCACAGGGCCTGACTGCTGCCCTATGTTTTTTAAATAGATAAATACAAAAGGGAGGCCTATTATTATTATCAGGACTTGAACACATCCACATATATAAAGCAGACCTATTGACTGTGTCAAAAAGTCATTAATTATTATAATAAATTATATTTTTATAAATATAATCAAATGTGTATTGTATAAGTGTACTCGACTCGGTAAGGGGGGCACTACTCATGCCGCTGCTCTCCTTTTTCAATCAGGCGACCCCTTTGGGCACTGGATCCCCACCAGGAGGCTTGAAAATCAAGAGTGGGAGTCAGCCATTTTCTTTTTTTAATTTTCCTCAGATCCTCTATGATTCTGATAAAAAAAGCGGAGCCTACCAGGTCTAGGGAGTCAGAGTATCCCCACCCTGTGCCCTATATCTTTTTTTTGTAATCTTTCTACAGGTGACTGAGCCTTGAGTCCTAAAGTGGCTACCACTACATCACTGCTGAGGTGGTGGCAGCCAATCACATCTTATCTTTAGATCTGTTGGGCATTCGGATCCCCCACAGAGTAGTATATACATACATTTTGAGCCTTCATTTCTCAAAAACTTCTGAAAGGACTTACACCAAATCAGGAAAACCATGCTTCTATATCAGGAACTAGCTTTCTGCCCCCTTTGGTGTTATTTTGTTCAGTCGTTTTTATGGTATCGCTTTTCAACTTTAAATAGAAAATTGCATACGTAAGAAACATTTTGGGATGCCCCTTTTTCTCACCCCAAAAGTTTCTAGGAGGAAGCTGAGGTGGGCAAGACTCTTTTTTTGGAAAGTTTTGTGACGATTTGTCAAACCGCCCTAAAGTTGAAAGCAAATCAAAAAAATAAAAAAATAAATGAATATGTATAGATATATAGATATATATATTCACTTAAAAAAAGAAAGGTTACAGGGACATTATAGTTAGGCTCACATTTTAAACATATGAAACCATAGAAATTCTACAGTTATAGTTAGAGATACCTCAAGTAACTATAACGTGTGCCCGAAGTTAACTATAACTCACGCCCTTGCCATGCACAGTTTTTTTGTCAAAAGATTTACTGCAAATATTACATTGATATTATCAGTGATGTTATCAAAGATGTCATGCATGTTGTAATTGGTGGTGTCATTAGTAGTGCCTGGCTAGGGTGTGAGTTATAGTTACCTTAGGGCACGAGTTATATGAGGTAACTGTAACTATAACTGGTGAAACCGAAGCAAACAGCTATGTCCTGGGGGTGGGTACCCCGGCACATAGCAGGAGCCAGCCCTGAGGTGGTGGGCCCCAGGGCCATCTGTGGCTCCTCGAGGTGGACCGCGCAGCCCCCCTCCAGTGTGGCATAGCCCCGGGGAAGTGGTGATCCCCAGGGCCTGGGGGTCCAAAATTAACCCCCATCACTTTTTTATTTTAGCCCCGGGGAGGTGGTGATCCCCGGGGCTGCTTGGGGGCCACAAGACCCCCTGCAGAGAACATAAAGAATGCCTCAGGACGGTGGTGATCCCTAAGGTCACGGGGGGGCGCCGCATGGTCCCCTACACAGAATATAAAGAATGACCAAGGAGGTAAGATCCCTGGGGCTGTGGGGCCGTGCCCCCCTCACAGAATATAATCAATGCCCCGGGGAGGTGGTGATCACAGGGGAGGAAGTGAAGAGCGGGGTCAGGCCCCCGCATTTCCTTTTATTAATGCCCAGGAGATTTTACATTAATCCACCATAACATAAAAAAAAAATGCTTTTTAGATCTGGGGTGGTCCGTTAGAGACAGTAGCACAGGAGCTAAGGGGTCAGGGTGTTCATACCCATGTCCCTTTTCTGTATTTTTTACTTTTTTTCTGGGACTCGGCTGAAGTCGAGTCCCAAGATGGCTGACAACACTTCAATGGCTACCTTATTGAAGTTGTGTCAGCCAATCAGATTTTAGCTCGAAATCGGGAGGGGTCGCAAATCCTTTTCATCTCTAATATACATATTAGCTTTCCCCTTAACTTCTCAAAAGCTACTCAATGGAATTGCACCACAACAAAAAAAACACTCTTTCTGCACCAGGACCTACCTTTCTGCCAAATTTGGTGTAATTCCATCCAGTAGTTTTGGCGCTATCGCTGTTCAAAATCCCTATGGTAAAATGAATGGGGAAAACGTGTTTTGTGACCCCCCTTTTTCTCTGCCCACATGGACGGATCACCCCGAAACTTTCCAGACAGCAGCTGACTTGACTGGCTAATATTTTTGGAAGGTTTCATGAAGATTCGTCAAGCAGAGCTAAAGATATAGGCAAGTAAAAAAAAAAACTTTATATAGAAACTAGGTCCTAATTATAACTATATATATATATATATATATATATATATATGACCAATTAGCAGCTGTCAGGTGCTCGGTGTCCAGCCCTTTATGCCTTTATAGATATAATAAAAATGAGATATGTATATATGGAGTGGAGCCCGTGGGGCATTGTTGCCACAATGCCTTGTGTAGAACTGCCCTTTGCCAATGGGCTTAAAATAATGTATGACTTCTATGCCCCGTGAGCGCATGGCCTCCTCAAAAAGACATGAAAAAAATAAAAAGATGGCCCATCAAATTCGGCATGTTTGAGGGCTTTTTGTACCCCGAAAATCAACTTCAAATGTGGATTATTTAAATGTGAGTGATTTATCTTAGTTTGGGTAGATCAGGTTATTCAGGTATGAGGGCAACTGAAGAATTTGAACTGTTACAACAGGAAAGGTAGGGATCAGGCTAGCATTTTCTCATCATCTCTTGCTAGTATCCACATTTAACTTCTTAGGTTTGCCAAATTAAGTAATGATTCTACAGAGAGAAATTCGGGGCTTCTATAAATAAAGCATAGTTGAAAAGAGGCGCTGATAGCGATGCAACAGACCACTATTTTGTGATCAAATATATGACTGAGAGTTAAGTGCAGTCATTGAGAGACCTTCACTGAATTTAAGGGAATCTTTGTATTAAACTAATCCATCAGCTGAAGAACACGATGACAGATAATTAACTTCTCCATGTCACACAGTCGCTTGATTTTGACACCGGGCCAGAGCAAGACACAGCTTCTGGGAAGAGGATTAAGTCATTTTCAGCTACAACATTAGTGACAATGGGTGACTCGGATACTAGTTATTGCACCTAACACCAACCAAATTCATGCATTTGCACATAAACAAAAGTGAAAAACAACCACTGTAGGGTGCAGTCAACAGGGAAGGAACGTTGTCCATGTGCCTAGAACAATCACTCCTGTGAAGTAGCCACTTAATTTTCAATATAATCAGAAGGTGCGATTACGTGTTATTTACTGGGGACACAATTGTTCTTGGGAGTGATAGAGCGTTCCGTACCTAATAAATTACCTGTATCTGGACGCTCTTAGGTCGATTAATCTTTTGACCAAGTGGGGCTCTCTTCACCCGAGAGTAATCAATTTAATCAAATCAATAATCAATAACGAAAATGGCCATGAATAACCACACCAGTTTATTCAAAGTTAATGAATTTATTTCCCTATATTAACAAAGCTAGCACAATATAAATGTGTCTCAACATCAAATGATATATGTAAATGAACATTAATAGCTGTCCATAACGGCGAAAAAGATGCAATCTATGCAGCATTTGAATAACAATGCATTCGATAATAGCAACGCAAACCACTAAAACTACAATCTGTAATGGGCTAATTGCATACATTAGTCAGCATAACAAGGTCTCAAATTGCATCGTGCAACAAATGAATCCTCATCTAACCTCAAATTAGCATCTGCATGTGGGACTTCATGCAAAAACAATTTAGCAACATTAATTTAGAAAACTCCTAACTAGGGCTCTTGTCAAAATCAGCAGTTGGTTACCTAAAAAGAAACACAATGCAATTGTACATTTTCCTTTCATATTTACCAAATTCAATCAGCATTCAAGGAAGTCTTCGTCTCACAGGTACCGGTTTCGATCAGCATGGGACGGGGGCAAAGGGGCAGGGTGGACGGGGCAATTGCCTCACAGCGGCAAGATAAAAGGACAAAACTACTACTTCATGCAAAGGGGCAAATCGAAGTTAAAGTCTCTAGGGCGAGAATTACTTAAAGTCTCTTTCTCTCGATTAGAGAAAGCATCAAAGTCTCATTCAAAGTGGCGTCGAACATCAATTGGCATCGTAGAAGATGGCAAAATGACGAGGTCGGCAAGATGGGCCATAATGGCTAATGGCCAATAATGTCCTCAATGAGAGCAATAGGTAATGGCTGCTTTCTTCTTGTGCACCAGGTTTAAATAGACAACAGTTCAAATCCAGTAGGGTCTTCCATTGGAGGGTTCATAGGTTGGCTTCAAATTGTCCAATCAAAAACAACAATTCACAAGCTTCTACCTAGGCATACATTATCCTTGGAGTCGGGAACGTAAGTTGCAACATATTTTACCAATTAACTCACTTTCAGAGCGTCCATTGTCTGCACCTGCAGATTGACCTTGGAGCAAAGAAGAAGATGCCAGGCTGGCACGAAACCTTAAAGATAAGCATGCGAACCGATCTCACTGGAAAAGTACAGCTTCAAGAAAGAATACACGTTTATTAGCACATTGGAAAAACACGAGCATCTAAACCGTGAGACAAGGCAACTAGGCCGAAGCCTCCACTAAAGTTATGCTAAGTTAAAACATTTCAAACAAGCAAATCATGGCGCACGTTTACGGTTATGTCAGATTAGTACAATTCTAATACATCACGTTATATAAAGCACGCTTATAAATGTTGGCGAACTACTCTAAGGGCACATTTGTCCCCGTACAATCTTTATTAGTTTGGTTAAAGTCACACTTGATTATTGCGGCACTACGTTTATGCGTTAATAAATGTAAAACCTTCATTTCTGCGTCATCAATCCCTCCTCTGATGACTACTTGTCATCACACAAAACCATTCCCACAAATTTTATTTCATTAAAATTCTGTCAGTTCTCTCTGCCTTTTAGTTCCCCTTGTTCTTGCCTTGTATTCTTCTGCCATTCTTTTCATCATTTTCTCTTCCTTCCTTCTCTTAATTCTTGCCATGATCATTAGTATTCCCCTCTTTATTCCCCAAATCCCAAAGATGCAAATTAGTAGTATTAGTATTCCCTGTATTATTTTTAGTAATATTCCATTCCAAATGCTACCAAGCCAATTTCCCACTGAAGCAATTCCCTTTCCAACCTTCTCCCAAACTCCTGGTTCTTTCAATTCCTTCAAGTCTGCACTCTCTTTTGTTAGATTTGCAAGCATTGTTTTAATCTTCACACTGTTGTCTGGTATATACGTGCAACAGTGACGCGCACCAAGCATTTTGCAAACACCGCCATCCTTTGCTAAAAGAATGTCTAGGGCAAGCCTGTTTTGAAGAGTCATAGCTCTTTCTGCTGCAAGTTCAGCATCCATCAGGATTATAGCACCTGAAAACTTTGTCAACATGTTATCCACTATAGTAGACAACTTTCTTATTTTGATGGAATTCAACACAACTCCCAATGAAGGAATCATGGCTCCAAATATATCTCCTACCACAGCAGCTGCGGTCTCTCTTTTCTGGATACGATGAGATCCAGACGTCTTTGGAATCACCGATAGGTCATCCAGTTGATAAACCTTTGGGAACACTATACCCAAATAACATCTCCCCCACCATCCCTTTGGAAGACGATAATAGGCATTATGCCCACAAATGTAATATACACCTGGTATGACAGGGTCTAGTCCGTTCAGCATGAATGTCCATTTGGCCTTAAAGATAAACGTATGTTTACATTCACTCGCTCCCACGAAAATCTTATCATAATAAGATTCACCACGATATATACAAAATTTCCCTACATGCCAAGCGTCTAAAGCTATTCTTCCTTGTGTTTTTATTGCGGCAAAAGCATAATTATCTACTGAAGTCCTCTTGCTTAGCTCTTTTTCTAATTTCGCATTCATTTGTGCCCTTCTATCATCTGTGCGATCTAAAAAGCTTATTTCTACTGTAGAGAGCGAGCAGGTAAGGTTTTCCCTATGAGCGTGAGCTGTTTCAAAAGGTTGCATTGGCTCGAAAAATTCCCTCATTATTTTAGCATCCCAATCTTTAGCAATCTGGCTTAGTTGCGTTATTATAGGAACATATGCAAAGGTAACATCATAATTTGAATAAAAATACTGTATGTTAGTTTGACGATAAAATCTAGAAGTTACTATACTACATGTAATCCCATATGTAAGAGGCATGTGGTGATAAGTCACCCCTTCTGTTACCGATGTCGGTATCTGTGTACACACATAACAATCTTTCGCATCCATAGTCTCAACATATTCTGTTAGTAGGCGATAGAAAACATTATACGAAAGTTCCTTCTTATCATGCAAGTGTCTCTCATCTAATTCTAGTCTTTTCAATGCGGTTAGTTCAGTGACAGTAACAGGAGCAGAAGTAGAAGCATCAATTTTCTCATTCTCACCCTTACCACGCGTTGCAAGCACTATTACCATTATTATTAGTACACATGCAGTTATCAAGCCTATACACGCATATTTACAATATTTCACCCTACTGTTTTGTGTAGCGTATCTAGTCATGATCTGTATAGAATCAGAGAGCTAGAAGCACTTATAAAAGAAACGATTTAGCAATTAGTTACAAAGCTGAACGAGCGCAATGTTCACACAGTTTTCTTCAGGAGCCCAGTCACTTATCGGTTAGCAGCATTTGTCTCAATTCGGCAATAACTCGTTCTTTTATCAGTTAGCAACGTTGTCTCAAATCGGGTTCAAGAGTCAATCAGGTTATCAAAGTCTTAATCAAGTTAGCAAATGTCTCATCCGGTTTAGCAATGTCTCAGCTGGTTGTATCACGTTAGATTATAGCAAGCAATGTCATTTATCATTTTTTTTTTTCACTCAATAGTGTCCATAAAACATTTCTTTTCTATTGGTATCTCTTCTTCTTCGTTCTCGAGGCTAAGAGATACAAATTCGTCAGTCCAATCGTCATTGACTACATATGCCCATTCTGGACCGGAATATCTCCTGTTTGGTATCCTTTTCCTTTTCAATTTTGCATCTCTCTTTGATTCTGCCTCACTGGTACTTTCCTCTCTGGCCAAGTCTTTTTCTTCACTTGACGTTGGTACCACGACAGTCACTTCCTTTCTTTTCTCTTTCACTCTTGGCCCTTCACTGTCATTCAACTTTTCTCTAGTCCTTACTTTTACTGGTGATATACTTGGTCTTCTCTTTGCACTGTGTCCACTTGATGGACCTGCGATCTCTTCTGAAGAAGTTTGAACAGTTTCGTTCTGTTCTGCCTTGTCCCCTCCTTCTGGGGAGTCAATCAGGTTTTTCTTTTCTTTTTCTGTACCGTCTGCTTCTGGGAAAGCCCTCCTCTGATCAGGCTCTCCTGCTTCTTCACCTCTTTCGAGCCCTTTGTCACCGTTACTTTCTTCAGGCTCTTTGTCACTTTCAGCTGCTTCAGGCTCTTTGTTACCTTCAGCTGCTTCGTCGCTGTCTGAGGTTTCTCCTTGGTCTTCCCCAAGTGAATCGGTTGTTTCGTCCTCAGAGAATATTTCTCTCTCCTCTATTTCTGCCTGTTCGCTTCTAGTTCTGTTTTGCTCTGTCTCAGAGCTCGGCACTTTGTTATCAGGTACTGGCAGTTTCAGCGCTTCAACTTCCTCATCTGTGGGACACAACACTTTCTTTGTATGACTGGCATGGATCCAGTTGGGAACTCCCGCACACTTCACAGCGGTAGTGGTCGTCAGGATCACTTGGAAAGGGCCTTTCCAACGGGGTTCCAGACACGACTTCCTCACGTGCTTCTTTATCACGACCCAGTCACCTGCTTTCAGTGTGTGTCCTGGACCTTGGATCGGTGGCAAGGTGGTTGCTTCCACCTGGTGAGAGAAAGAGCGAACCACGTCAGCCAGACCTTTGCAGTAGTCTAACACCATATCATCTGTAATATTCAAAAGCGCGTTTGCGGGAACTGCAGGAAGTCTCATGGCCCTGCCCATGAGAATTTTGTGCGGGGACAATCCAGTCTTTCTGTCAGGGGTGTTTCTCATTGACATTAACACCAAAGGCAATGCGTCAGGCCATTTAAAATTTGTCGATGCACATATTTTCGCCATTCTCGATTTCAGTGTACCATTCATTTGTTCCACCAGTCCTGAGGCCTCTGGGCGATAGCTACAATGCAGTTTTTGCTCAATGTTCAGCGCTGCGCAAAGTAACTTTATCACCTCGTTATTGAAGTGACTTCCCCTATCTGATTCTAAAGAGATCGGGAATCCGAAACGTGGTATCAACTCCCTCAACAATAGTTTTGCAACTGTAAGGCTGTCATTTCTACGTGTGGGGTATGCTTCAATCCAGTGACTAAAAATGCACACAATCACCAACACATACTTCAGACCTCCATGCACAGGCATCTCAATAAAGTCCATCTGCATTCTGCTGAACGGGCCACTCGCCCTGCCAATGTGGCTCGTGTTCACAACTGTTCCCTTTCCTGGGTTCATCTGCTGACAAATGACACAACGATGGCAAACTGCTTCTGCAGCTTGACGAAATCTGGGGTTAAACCAATCAGTTTTGAACAATCTTATCATGGCATCTCTCCCTAGGTGAGCCTGCCCATGATAGAACCGCGCTAGCTGCGATAAGAGACAATTTGGTAAAACAAATTTTCCTTCATTTGAAACCCATAACTCATCTGGTCTCTTTGTACATTGTGACTTAATCCAGGAAGCTCTTTCATCCTCCCTGACGCTATTCTGTAATGCTTTTAGCTCATCCATTCTATCCACGACCTTCAAGGCAAATGCTTCAGCTGGTTCGAGCTCTGGCTCACTTATCAAATTCCATTCATCCCTGAGCAATATACAGTTCAAGGCACAAAATCTTGCGACTTGATCCGCATATGCATTTCCCAGGGAAACATAGTCCTGTCCTTTTGTATGAGCACTACACTTTACCACTGCAATTTCGGCTGGCATCTGAATGGCGTGTAACAATTCCCTTATTCTCTCCCCGTTTTTCACTGGGGACCCTGAAGAGGTCAGGAAACCTCTCTGTGACCATAGTTGCCCAAAGTCGTGCACAATTCCAAACCCGTACTGACTATCAGTGTAAATGGTAACCTTCATCAATGTAGACAGTTGGCATGCTCTTGTAAGGGCTACAAGCTCTGCTACCTGTGCGGAATAGACTCCTTGAAGCCAGGACGCTTCCAAGACACCTGTTACAGTACATACAGCATATCCTGCTTTCAATATTCCCAATGCATCTCTTAAACATGACCCATCAACAAAAACAATTTGGTCATTTTCATCAAGCTTAGTATTCTTAATGTCAGGTCGGGGTTTTGTGCAAAATTCAGTCACCTGAAGGCAGTCATGCTCAACGTCTTCAGCGTTCTCAATTTCAACATTTTCACCGGGAAGCAAGGTTGCTGGATTCAACGTAGTGCACCTTTTCAGCTGCACATTTGGTGAGCCCAGAATTATTGTCTCATACCTTGTGAGTCTTGCTCCAGTCATGTGTTGCGTTCGGGAGCGGGTCAAAAGTATCTCAACTGAGTGAGGGACCATGACTGTTAATGGGTGTCCCATCACTATTCCTTCACTCTGAGTGAGGCTGATACCAACTGCTGCTACGGCGCGCAAACACCCTGGCAGTGCTGCTGCGACCGGATCCAAAATAGCTGAAAAATACGCTACTGGTCTGTTTATGCCACCATGGGCTTGGGTCAAGACAGACAAGGAACATGCATCACGTTCATGACAAAACAATGTGAAAGGCTTCGTGTAATCAGGCATACCTAAAGCTGGAGACCTGCACATGCATTCTTTCAATTCAATAAAAGCATCCATCTCATCTCCTTTCAGCTCAATTTCATCCAAGGCATCCTTCTGGGTCAGTTTCAGTAAAGGCTTTGCTAGAGTCGAGAAGTTGGGGATCCACTGGCGACAGTAGCTCACCATTCCCAAAAACTTCCTCACCTCCCTCCTTGTCTTTGGTGGACTCATTTGAAGTACACTTGTTATTCTTTCCTTCATTATTCTCCGTGACCCTTTCTCTATTTGATGACCCAAGTATTTCACTTTCTTCTGACAGAACTGCAACTTTGAAGGAGACACCTTGTGTCCATTCCTTCCCAAATGGTTCAGTAGGGCAATGGTGTCGGCTGTGCAGCCACTTTCTGTCTTAGATGCAATCAGTAAGTCATCAATGTACTGTACTAGGGTTGACTCGAATGGCAATTCTAACGCTTCCAAGTCTTTCTTTAGAATCTGATTGAAAATTGACGGTGACTCAGAAAACCCTTGAGGAATTCGACACCAACTGTAGACTCTGTCTAAGAATTTGAAACAAAAGAGAAATTGGCTGTCCTCATGAAGAGGCACCGAAAAGAATGCTTGTGACAAGTCGATGACTGAGAACCACTCGGCATCGCAAGGGATTTGAAACATTATCACAGCTGGATTCGGTACTACAGGGCAGCATTTAACTATGATGTCATTTATTTTCCTCAAGTCCTGCACGATTCGGACCTTTCCACTCGTCTTTATTAGTCCCATGATTGGTGAATTACATGGACTGCTTAACACTTCTTTCAGTACTCCCTGTTTTACAAACTCGTCAATGAGTTGGGCGACTTTCATGAGGGTGTCTTGTGCCATGTGGTATTGTGGGGTCTGGGGAAAGGTTACATTGGGTTTTACGGTCACTTTCACTGGTTCCACTCCTTTCACCAATCCCACCTCTTTTCCTGTCATATCCCACACTTCCTTTCCGACTGTATCCCGTAATTCAGCTGGAATATCTTCTTCAGTTATCATCGGAAAAAGGTTAATCAGAGGATATTCTTCATCGACAGTTTCCATCTCATCCCCTTCTACACTGTCCTCTTCTATCCCATCACTGCTCGTTTGAATTCTAATTCCATCGTCCAAGCACATAATCGAACATCCCAATTTGCACAATAGGTCTCTCCCTAACAGTGCTATCGGGCTTGAGTCACATACCACAAATTTGAGTGTCCCTTGATAGTTACCAATACTGACTTGTACTGGATCTGTGATTGGGTTCGTCAGGTACCTGTTTGCTACTCCCACTACTTGAACTGTTCTCCCTGAGAGTGGCAAATTTGGTACTTCAATGCTCCTAACAGTTGAACGTGTGGCTCCTGTGTCAACCAAGAATGAAACACGATGACCCATAACTCTTCCCTCCACATATGGACCCTTTTGATCAACTTCCAAGGATGCTGCAAGAACACAATTTCCCTCCTCTTCTGAACTTTCACTCTCCCATACATTGTTTATTCCATTCTCACTGTGTAATGGGAACTGTTGTACTGTGCCATTTGTATTCATCACCTGACCCGAGACCTGTGGAGGAACCATCACTTGCTGCTGACTCACTGGTGCCAAAGGTATTTGCATTTGCTGATTAGGTACCATGGGAAACTGCTGTTGCATTGGCTGCATTTGCGTCATCTGCATACGGGGCATCTGCATCTGCTGCGGCTGCATGGGCTGTAATCCTTGCAGCTGATTTATGGTCTGAAAATTTGGGTTTGGACCTCTCATTTTCGGTCCCCTCATTGTCTGGAATGCATTGACATCATTGTTTTGCTGACCAACACCTGCACCTTCCTGCACCACCATCGGGCACTCGCGTTTCCAATGTCCGACGATTCCGCAAACGTGACACGGCATCACCCTTTTCATTGCCTGCACACCATTCGGAATCGCGACAGTGTTCAAATCCGGACCATTACTCCCAAAGCCTCCTCTGCCTCTGCCTCTCGCCTGTGGCTGAAACACCATATTTCCCTGCGGCTGCGGTATCTGCTGTTGGAACCCTTGCAACCCTTGCAAACCTGTCTGAGCTGCTTTAAGTTGCATCATCATCACTTTCTCTTTCAACCTTTTCTGTTTCACTTCAATTTCGTCGCTACAGTATTTCGCATAATTCAACACCTCATCAATAGGTTTCGACTGCCAACAAATCAAATGCGTCTTTATCATCTGACTTATCTCTGGTCTCAGCCCTTCCACAAATCTGAACACAAAATGAAGCATGTCCTTCGCCTCTATTGTTTCCGTGCCACTGTAGTTCTTGAACGCCTTCAACAACCTCTCATAGTAACCATGAATCGACTCTTTAGCCTCTTGGGCAGTTCGATCAATCTTCTGCCAATCCACATTTTTCATGGCAACCTTCGTCTTCAAATGCTCAATCACCTTATAGTACAAGCTCATTACCATAGGTGATGGTGCACCCGTATCCCTGTCTCTCTCTGGTTCACTTGTCGGCCAACCTACAGCCCTTTTGCAGTCTTCCCACAAATCTGCCGGAACCACAATCTCAAAAAGGGTGTTCAGGTCTTCCCAAAGACATTTTGCAAGCTTCACAAACCTATCAGTCTGTTGATACCATTCAATCGGTTTCTCTCTCAGTTTGGGAAAATCATCCGTAAAAGACTGAATGTCGCTTCTGTGCCACGGTACATGTATTAATTTTCCCCCTGCTGTCTCCCTCATTGGTAACATTGTTATTGCATCACTACTCTGTGGTCTTTTCTCCTTGTGCTCTGGGACACTGTCTTTCCTCTTTTCCTTTTTCTTTGCCCATCTGCTCTCCCATTTGTCTAAGCACCTCCACACTTGTGCACTCTGCAGCAATTCTCTAAGGTGCGTTTTCATGCCTGCTGACCTCATGTGTTCAAAGTCTGTGGTCCCGAAATCCAATCTATAGCTCCTGCTCAAGTGTTTTGTCTTGTCTATCTCAACCCC
Organism: Pleurodeles waltl; assembly: GCF_031143425.1. Taxonomy (NCBI): domain Eukaryota; kingdom Metazoa; phylum Chordata; class Amphibia; order Caudata; family Salamandridae; genus Pleurodeles; species Pleurodeles waltl. Next base: position 871,324,352 of record NC_090439.1, read on the forward strand.
GTTTTTGTCAGCTATTTCTTGCAACCTTCTATGTACCTTGTTCACTTCTCTCGTAATCCTGGGACATAGATACCTCAGCTCTTCTTCCGAGTAGGACTCTAACCTATTCAAACCCATTGTCCCTTCCACCAATTCTTCTGCTTCCATGTTCAACCTTACCCTATTCAGATAGTCTTCTCCCTTCCCACTGGCTGAGCCTTGTGTGGAATTCAGACTGTTGAACCACTGTGTCAGCTGTTGTGCATTCAACCCCATCAGTGTAGCATTCACATCGACTGCCATTGATGGTTGCGGCAACTTTTCAGTGTTCGATGATAGCGGTATCATCAGTGGGGGACTCGACCTCACCACTGTTGACTGAGCACATATGGGACTAAATTCCATCAAGGACCCAGATCCAGTTGGCAGAGCCGCTATCGGAGTTGTCTCTGGAGTGTTTGCTATGCACCTCCTTTCCGTCCCACTCTGCATCACTGATCCTTGACCGCTCATACCTGAGTTAGGCTGAATGTACAAAGGTACCGGTGGACCTACAGTAATGGGTAGGGATATCGCATCTGGGTTCTGTCCATTCCCCAGGTTCTGAGGCATGTTCATTCCCACACTATGGGTCATCATTGCCGGCATGCCCGTCTGACTCCCCGTCATCTGAGCATGTGCGGTTCCCCCCTGCATCTGCTTTTGAAGCATCAAAAGCTGGGTTGACTCAGCTTGTGCCAATGTTGGGTTGCGACCATTCTGTACTCCCATTACGGTTGGATCTAGAATCATTCCCGTACTGTTGTCACTGCTGTAGTACCTTGGGACCTGCGGCTGATATTTTTCTGCTGTTTTCAATATAGGCACATCTGGATATATTCTCCTAACCTGCGGTATCTGCGGGGTGAACAGTAAACTCGGGTCCTTAGATCCCGATGGCGTTTCTGAATTCGGAGTTTCATTATTCTGTACCGGTGCCAGAGGGGCAGAACTGGTACTTGGACCTTGTCCACTCTCTGCATAAGGTGGTGGACGGTCGTTCAGCAATTGCATGATGAACTCCTCATCCTCTGACTCGTCTTCTCTATCTTTGGAACACCTCCTGTTTGTCTTACAGGTAGCTTTCTTACCTGTCGCCTCTTCTTCCTTAGCAATTGCGGGAAACAATTTTATCCCCTGCAATACATCTGACCTCCACACCTTCTGTGCATTATCCCACCTAGCGTCCGCTAGTGTCTTTTCTACCTTTCTTATCCTGGTCTCGAACTTCTTTTGCTGTTGCTGTCTAGCCATTAGTTCCCAAATCGCTAGAGCCTCAAACTGTGCTGGCCTTGGAGGTACCTTCATGTCGTACATCGCGAATCTCAAATTCTCTAGGATCCTTATATTGAATGTCCCATGGATCGGGAACGCTACGCTCCCATGTTTCTCTGTCAGCTTGTGCCATTGCTTTAGCCAAAGGCACGGAGCTACCCCCCTTTCCTCCATTACAATGTAAGCTGGTGTACCTTCGGGTGGCGTCTCCTCTCCTACGCTCGCTTTAATGTAAGACTCCCCCTTCATCGCACTCTTTAATGCTTTAAAAAATTTCATTTTCTCGTCTTTTATTTCACAAAATTTGTAATCAATAAGTGACTTTAATTCCCGGAATACTCTTCGCTTGCCTTTCCCCTTCCAATCGAGCCCCACGGACTGCGTCCAATCCGTGCGCGACCCTTCTCTGCAACCAACCTATCCCAGCGCGGCTCCTAGTGACGTCACACTCACACACACTGCGGCTGACAAAGCCTCGCGGCTTGTCCTCCTTCACTCAGCTCCTCTCGTAACAACTTCTAGCATGTATCGCGAGCAACCAAATAATAATAAAACAGATCTGTCGGTTTACTACAGGAAGGGTAATACAATCGCTTCAGGACCTTAGGGATTTTTCACTAGCCTCAGCAGTTATTCCATCTTTCTCGGTCCCCACTTTCGCAAGCAAATTCTGACCCGCAGACTCTGCTCTCAACTTGTCAGTGATCTATTCTAGTGCACTTAGAATTTGTCAAAGCCCGAAGTCGAAGTTTTCTTTCACTCCCTTAACACACGTACCGACTCGTTGACCACGCCCGGTCAACCTATTAAACCGACCAGACCACAACATAAAACAAGTGTCTCATACACTTTTCAACATACTCCGGAGTCTCTTGACCTCGCAGGGCCCGTCTCAACAACAACAACCACGTGGACCTTTTTCTGCACAAAGCGCCACATGCACATGAAGTTCGACGACTTCCCTACTCTCACACTCGGAGTCGCACCTCCGCTATTCTCTAAAACCCTTGCAACCTTTTCAAACAATCTGCGGCAATAAGCTGTGCAAGCGCAAAATTCTAACTTCACTCATACCGTCACTAGTACCGCCAACGCCGATTCCACACCTCCATTCTCTCCATTCGCAAGCTCCGAGATCCCGGGAAAGTCGCGGGGGACTTAGGGCATCATCATTCTCTCAATCTGTTTTACCCAAGAAAAATCTAATTCAACACCATATACTTCTCGAGTGGGGCCCCAAAAGGGCGAAACCGTCCTCTGCTACCATCTACTGATAGAGCGTTCCGTACCTAATAAATTACCTCTATCTGGACGCTCTTAGGTCAATGAATCTTTTGACCAAGTGGGGCTCTCTTCACCCGAGAGTAATCAATTTAATCAAATCAATAATCAATAACGAACATAGGCAATGCCTTGATCAACATAACACTTCACAATTAATCCAGAAAACATTTCGGCGAACCATGACCTTTCGGCCATGAATAACCACACCAGTTTATTCAAAGTTAATGAATTTATTTCCCTATATTAACAAAGCTAGCACGATATAAATGTGTCTCAACACCAAATGATATATGTAAATGAACATTAATAGCTGTCCATAACGGCGAAAAAGATGCAATCTATGCAGCATTTGAATAACAATGCATTCGATAATAGCAACGCAAACCACTAAAACTACAATCTGTAATGGGCTAATTGCATACATTAGTCAGCATAACAAGGTCTCAAATTGCATCGTGTAACAAATGAATCCTCATCTAACCTCAAATTAGCATCTGCATGTGGGACTTCATGCAAAAACAATTTAGCAACATTAATTTAGAAAACTCCTAACTAGGGCTCTTGTCAAAATCAGCAGTTGGTTACCTAAAAAGAAACACAATGCAATTGTACATTTTCCTTTCATATTTACCAAATTCAATCAGCATTCAAGGAAGTCTTCGTCTCACAGGTACCGGTTTCGATCAGCATGGGACGGGGGCAAAGGGGCAGGGTGGACGGGGCAATTGCCTCACAGCGGCAAGATAAAAGGACAAAACTACTACTTCATGCAAAGGGGCAAATCGAAGTTAAAGTCTCTAGGGCGAGAATTACTTAAAGTCTCTTTCTCTCGATTAGAGAAAGCATCAAAGTCTCATTCAAAGTGGCGTCGAACATCAATTGGCATCGTAGAAGATGGCAAAATGACGAGGTCGGCAAGATGGGCCATAATGGCTAATGGCCAATAATGTCCTCAATGAGAGCAATAGGTAATGGCTGCTTTCTTCTTGTGCACCAGGTTTAAATAGACAACAGTTCAAATCCAGTAGGGTCTTCCATTGGAGGGTTCATAGGTTGGCTTCAAATTGTCCAATCAAAAACAACAATTCACAAGCTTCTACCTAGGCATACATTATCCTTGGAGTCGGGAACGTAAGTTGCAACATATTTTACCAATTAACTCACTTTCAGAGCGTCCATTGTCTGCACCTGCAGATTGACCTTGGAGCAAAGAAGAAGATGCCAGGCTGGCACGAAACCTTAAAGATAAGCATGTGAACCGATCTCACTGGAAAAGTACAGCTTCAAGCAAGAATACACGTTTATTAGCACATTGGAAAAACACGAGCATCTAAACCGTGAGACAAGGCAACTAGGCCGAAGCCTCCACTAAAGTTATGCTAAGTTAAAACATTTCAAACAAGCAAATCATGGCGCACGTTTACGGTTATGTCAGATTAGTACAATTCTAATACATCACGTTATATAAAGCACACTTATAAATGTTGGCGAACTACTCTAAGGGCACATTTGTCCCCGTACAATCTTTATTAGTTTGGTTAAAGTCACACTTGATTATTGCGGCACTACGTTTATGCGCTAATAAAAGTAAAACCTTAATTTCTGCGTCATCAGGAGGACCTCTCAGTCTAGGGGTCGGCAGAAAGGAACTCCTTATCATAATCAAAGCTCAAAGTATGGGGAGCAGAGGAGACCTCTAAGAGGGAAGGAAGAGATGAGGGGAAAAGGGAGGGGAAGCTGCAAGGGACCAGTTAACGGGGATAACCCATCAAGGCGTTGCATCCTTGGCCTCATCTCACCTCATCCTACTTCTTTCACTCTGAGGGTATACGTAGAGTGCATGCTACTACTTCTTCCTGTCAAAATAAAACAAGCATTTGCAATGCAATGAGTCTCACGTTTGCTCGAGTTAGAGCTATTACCGTTGTAAATTCTTTACTGGAATTTTCTTGCCACATAAATTGAAAATGAAAAGTAAAACAGTTGTCTTAATCGAGCCGATTCAAAGTGCCACGGCCACCATGAGCATGAGCGTGAAGAAGAGACACAAAAAGAAAAAGAAGTTCGCTATCAGTCAAAAGTACCCGCAATAGTGCAATTATCCATGTAACAGAGGCAGTCTGCAAGGCGGTAACATAACCACCCCAAGGAGGGCCAAACGTAAAGCATTTATCAATAACAAAGGATTTTTGAAAGGCAAGCCCAGGAACGAGTGAAAGTGATGGGCATGCGGTGTGCGTGCTTGAAAGCCCACAATACTTGCAACAGGTCAAAGTGCTTGTAAGCTCGACCTAAATAATTCCACAGTGGGACGTTCACGACTTCTATGTAGGCCTGATTTATGTAACTGAAATGATCACATCTGCTCAACAGAAGCAAGCAACTATGGACAAAGTCAACTGAGTCCCTGTTTCCCACTTCAAGTGTGTGCTGAGAAACTGCCGGCTAGCCCTAGCACAAAGATCCCAACATGCCATGCTGCATCACATTCTCAGCGCATCCACATTCCGTTGTACAGCATGTCCACACAGCCCATGCACAGATGTATGCCAAGACACTACCATATCGCCTCTCCTTGCACACGGGTAAGCTGAGCCACAGCAAGTCACAAGTAGCTTTGGTTACAATTTAATCAATAACCACCCATCAGAGAAGCAGGCTGTGCCTCCCTGTCTTGGAGAAGGGGAGGTAAAGAGATTACAACTTGATCCACCAGTTGAGAGTAGCAGTACCGATCATAAAGCTCTTTTGTGCATTAACAAACAGACGGAAGGGCCATCCTGGGACAGGTGTTTGTAGGGATACCCACAGAGGAGTTTTGTTTGTGTTTAGTAAGAAGACTTACCCTTATATAAGCTTTCACTATCAGACATGGGTGGTTGTCATGCTGTTGATCTATTTTGGACTGGCTCTTTTTGTTTCGAGCTTGATTCTCTGCCCCCTCCCGATTTTAGGACCTGAAGATCAAAAATACAAACAATAAAAATGCATATGATAAGATCACAGCATACAGTGTTCAGTGATTTATTACTCATAGCTAATCAAAAGGTTTAGCATATGGCTGATTTTCTCACCATTTAATACATAAATAACTGCACCGATTTATTTTCATCGCGCCATACTAAGCGCATCAAACAGAAAGAGTTTTCTGTTCACTGAAATCTAACACACAGAATAAAAAAATCCATACTGTTAAAGTTTTGCCAAAGTCGCCTAAAAAAGCAGTAAATACATGACTGCAGGCTCGGAGGAGTATAGCATGTGCAGTACTTTTGTCTTTCCTAACGTCCTCACAAGATGTCTATGTCTAGTGTTTATAGAGGCAGCAATAGGATAGCGATATAACAAGCATGTGCAATGCAATGGGTCTCACGTTTGCTCGAGTTAGAGCTATTAGCGTTGTAAATTCCTAAATGGACTTTTCTTGCAACACAAACTGTAAATAAAAAGTAAAACAGTTGACATAAGTGAGCCGATTCAAAGCGCCACCGCCGCCATGACCTTGAGCGCCAAGGAGAGACACAAAAAGAAAAAGAAGTTTGCTTGCAGTCAAAGTTATCCATGTAACAAGGTCGATGGCCAGGGCAGTAACAACATAAGTGTCCCAAGAAGGGACAAACGTAAAGCATTTACCAAGGGGAAAAAAGGATTTTTGAAAGGTAAGCCCATGAACGAGTGGTAGTGATGGGCGTGCGGTGGGCGTGGTTAAAAGCTCAGATACATACCAACAAGTCAGAAAAGCAGAGCTTGCACACTGCCATGCTCAACCTGCTAAACCTAAAAACTGCATTTTCTCTTGTTGACAAACATTACTGTAGCGAATTCTGCAACAGCAAAGGTCGTAAATATCGAAATAAAGAGAACATTGATGTCAGTTGACCAAAATTCCAGTGGGGAGTGGAAGAGACATTACTGGCCTTTTGATTGTTTATAACATCACGGGTGGTAACCTCATATGGCCTTTGACCTCAATAACATCACAGGAAGTTATATCATCCACCATCTAACCTTGAACAAGTCACTGGGTTATCTCAGTAGCAGCCTACCTGACAAGGCTGTTCAGGGAAGCTTGTGCCAAGCATGTATATAAATCTTTTGGTCACTGTACCCTGTTACTATGCCAGGAGGGTTTCTTAAACCTGGATTAAGTGGAGCACATCCAGTAAGTGAAGCATCTAGTTCAGATATGGGTAGTATTTGAAGGCCACCTTAGGAGTTTATCAGAGTCGGAAGTGATTGAGGGAACTTAGGTTCTGCTCCCTATAAGTGTTATAGGTGCATCAAGGAACTTGGCAAGATCTTCTCATGCTCACACCTTTAATGCAGGATTGCATCCTTGGTGGATGAGTGCATGGGAAGCTTAGGAGTGGAAGGGTAAACACACTTAAGGAAAAAAAGTCACTGGATGCTTTGCTTGGATTCCTCTGTTGAAAGCTGTAGATTTGCTATTACAACATTACCCTTCTCTTTGTTTTGAGGGGATGGCTACAAGGAAGCAATGGAAGCTAGAACTCATTAAACCCAAGTAACAGAAGGGATGTCACAGGATGCTGGTTGCTGAGTGCAGCTGAGTGCAGCCTGCTTCTGTTTTGATTGCAGATGTTCCTCAAACAGAGGCTGGACAAGTGACTGAGGGACAGCTTTTGATACGGTCAATCATGTCCTCCTAATTGACCGTCTGACTAAGATTGGAGTAAACGGAACAGCACTAATCTTGCTTTGTTCCTTCCTCTCAGGGCGTCTGCAATCAGTAGCACCTGATTCTTTTGTTTCTGAACCTTTTTCATTGCCTTGCCGAGTCTGACAGGGGTCCTTGCTTAGCCCCACTCTAATTATATATATTATTAACTAATTATATATATTATTAACTAATATGTGTCTTTACTGGCCCCATTGATAAGATACTTTGGCTTTTCACTCACTTCCTACGTGGATGAAACGCAAATTGTGGTATCATTATCTAACCAGAATGAAGACACAGGATCCAGATTTCATGACTGCATGCTGGGCATCAGTAACTGGATAGGAAATAATTGTTTAGAAACTGAATTCAGATAAGACAGAAGTCATCCTGTTTCGAAATAAGACTTTCTTCTGGTCACCATCTTGGTGGCCAGATGAACTAGGCACCCTTCCAACACCGGTGGGAAAGGCCAGAAATTTAGGCGTCCAAATGGACGTTTGGGGACCAAGTAAATGCAGTCACATCATCCACCTTTGTTACATTGAGGGTGCTAAAAAAATCTTTAATATATTCCCCCCGATATAGAAAAATAGTTGTCACCCCAATGTTCCTTTTCAAACTTGACTATTTTAGTGGGTTATACCTAAACATACAGCAGCAACACCTGAACAAACTACAAATGCTACAAAATGAAGCGGCCAGGCTATTAACAGGGATCCCTAAATTTAAATTGGTAACTACGGCCATTCAGAAGCTACATTGGCTCCCTGTTAGATGGCGCATTAAGTTTGAGGTGCTCTGCACCGCTTATAAAGCACTATATGACATAGGGCCCCTTAAGCTGAAGCTAAATTTCAATTGTTATGAGCCCAATAGAAAGCTTTGCTATGCTGGTGCCAAGACCCTGGTTGCCACTAGATTCAAGCGAGTCAACTAGGGCAGAAGAAGCTTTTCTATTAGCAAAGCCAAAGTCTCGAATCAGCTCAGTTTCCACATCAGATCCTCTTCATCTTTCAGGAAAGAGCTCAAAACCTGGCTTTTCAGGAATTAGGCTTCTGCCATTTCCCGGTTAATCTCAGAGTTAACGCCAGGACACCTATGGGTAACAAAGAGCTTTACAAAAAAAACAGAAACATATTTAGATATTGGCAGATGAGTTACTCGGTCACAATGGTGACAGACATCCTATCCGCCATTATATCCTATGAGATTTAGATTTCGGTGGACGGGATAGATATCACGGTTGTGATGGAGTAGCTCGTCTGCCAATATCTAAATTAGGCCCTTAATTTGGACCATGGACATCGCAAGGCCACAAACAAAGATTCCACCTCCTCGTCTCATGACAGCATTTCTTCTCACATCTGCTTTTTAGACTACAGCAAGGGCTGCACCACTCTGATGAAGAAGAGGAAGTACTCCTCTGGTCTTTCGTTTCCTCCATATCTATGATCCATAGCAAACTCTATGGCAGTTGCACTAATCAACATCCCCTTCCAACACACAGAAAATCCTTTCCCCTGAGGGAACCCTAAGTACCATCCTTGAAAGACCACTTTGTCACACCTTGTTGCCTAGTCATTCTTAAAACTTGACCTGTCTATTTTCTGTCTAACACCATGAGGATCTGGAAACCAGATATGGATTGCCTTTTGCCTCTGTGTGCTTGAGAAGCTGGTCACCTGTGCTTGCCAGCGATACCCTCTGTAGCACTTAGTAGGCACAACTAGGCTGTCAGCCCTGAGTGCCTATGCCTAAAAGCAGAATGCACCTTTCAGCCATCAATATGAGGAGAGTAGGGATCTGTCACATCGTGCCCTGAGATACCTGCATTAGCTACACATACTGTGGCATAGCAGTGAGTGTCAACCCTAGCCCTGCATGTATGGAGCCGATACCTATGAGGCCTTGAATGGTCCAGGGCAAGTCTTATGGTTGACTCGATTTCTTCCATTGCAAAATCCTGCTCAGCATAGGTTCAACACCGAAGAAGCTTGCAGGGCTTTCTTATCATTGTTTCACAAGGTGTTCTCTCGTTCAGGGTATGTGTAAAATCCATGACTGCCGAAATACTAAGGAAACATTTTTTTTTTTATAGATAATTACTCAAGGCCAGAGAAAAATGTGACCTAAAGACAAACATAAACAGGATGCGGTGTGAAGGGTAGAGGGCCTAGAGGAGATTACCATAACGTGCTTCATGGCAGGAGATTATTTCTTTCATGAGATGCGATTAACTACGCATATTAAGGGCTGGGTCTATGAAAAGGATGAAGTGGTAATGGGCCTGCTACTAGAAGCCGCCCCATCTGCACCAACAGACTTCATATTCTGCACTAAGTGATATCTTCTTGCAAAATGTTTTCTGTTTTTGGGTCCTTATAACAGCTCCCCCTCCGTGTCATTTTAAAGATTTTTGGGGCCCTGGGCAAAGCAGTTTTATCGCCCCTGATCACAATTACCTTGATATTTAGCACCCATTTGCTGCTTATTTCAAGCTTTCAGAATGCCAAACAATATTGAAACATACTTTCAATTTTCACAAAAGGAGTAACAGAAAAACAGCCGAAAAATATCTAGGGTGGGGCCACAAAATATAAAATCCAACACTTTCCCTACTGTTGTTTACATTGGAGTCGGAATAGTAAATGAGACACTCCAAAGTCCAACGCTTTCCCCACTGCAGATCAGGTTGATGTGGAAGTAGTGAATGTGACCCCTTCAAGTCTTATTTTTTAATGTGAATTTTTTTAAAAATTGTTTTACCATGTATTTTTGTAAGTTTATTTTTTCAATTACTTTATTTCAATCATGATTCGTTTTATGTATTTTTGAAGTGATATTCTCTTTATTTTTAATTTCAACAATGTTACTGCTCATTTAAAAAAAAAAGAATATCTAGTGTTTGTAACTGAAAGGAACTTGCAGACTCCGTGATCAAGTTAAGTATCTTCTTTATTCAGGAACCGGTTAAACAGCCTCCACTCCTGTCCGCCCACACTGCTCTACCGCTCTCTGCGCAACATTAAAAAAAACCCTAACATTCTACCTTCTGATCCCGCTCGCTCACTCGCATGGTCGCGCGGCGGGGCGCAAAGAGTGTACATACCCAACACATCTCCTCCCTCATAACAACACTTACAGAATAACAATAAACAAAATTACATAAATCGTTTACATGTCATTAACATATTCGGTGAATGTATATGACCAACTGTACATATAATACTTAAGCATACTAATTTCAGTACAGTCACATCAGTGCATAGTCATTGAATTTCTTAGGCGGTTTAACATTTCTAGTAGATCGTCTACAATGATTTGCAGGAGGATCCCAAGAACCGGAAGAGCGCATGCCATCAACATGTTTATTGGAACACTCATCAGCTTTATTCACAAGTCTAGACAAGGATAACTTGTTTTTGTTCCACCATTTACCATCCTCCAACTTAACTGCACTGTCTCCTACTTGAATTATCTTCCTGCAGTCACTAAATTTGGATTGGCCTTTCACCATGAGCCTCGGAAGCTTCACCCTCACTAGATCCCCTACATTCCAATCAATCTTGCGGACGTGACACTTTTTATTTGAATTAACAGCAAGCTTAGTATCCACCTTAGTTATATACTTCTGTTGCGCTGCTAATCGTTTCTCCATAACACCTTCAACTTTATGCCATGGCACACCAAAATGGCCCATCCATTCTCTAGTTAATTTTGTGGACGGAATGCGGCCGCGTAGCAGGACAAAGGGCGAAACTTGAGTGTCTGCATTGTTCGTGGTACACACTGCCCACAACAATTTTGCTAACCCTGATTTACAGTGAAGACCACTAGACTTGGATAACTGAATACTATCCTTGAGTACCCTGTTGAACCTTTCTACAAGCCCATTGCTTCGAGGATGGTACAATGACGTTTTAGTATGTCTAATGCCCAAAAACTTCATAAACTTTTCAAATTGTGCCGACGTAAACTGAGGTCCATTATCAGTCAAGATCTCATCCGGAATACCTTCCCTAACGAAAATGCTTTCCAACCACTGGATAACATTGTCAGAGTCAGGAACTTTAACAAATTTTACCTCTGGCCATCTGCTGTAATAATCAATAAGCACTAAACCATACTCTTGGGACCCATAAGACAAGCTCACATGACCTATAATATCTATCGCAAGCTTACTCCAGGGTTTATCTGGAACCTTGACGGCTTCTATCGGGCTTGGCACAGTAACTTGGGACTTGTCACTAGCTGCACAATACACGCAATCCCTCACAAAATGCTCTATGCATTTATCAACACCAGGCCACCAAAATCCTTCTCTGACCCTTCTCTTCATAGCTCGCATACCAATGTGGCCTTCGTGCGCTAAACTCAAAACTCTCCTTCTCATACTACTCGGTACCAATATCCGCCTTGACCTAAATAACAATCCATTGATTACCGATAACTCATCAAAAACATGTTTGTACTTGTTTCTTAATTCATCATTAGAGGACCACAAAGACCACCCTATGGTTACAGCATGCATGACAGATTTCATATCCTGATCTGTCTCACACGCCTCCCTCCACTCCTGTTCATCTAGCGCACCATCCAAAAGCTCACTAACTGAACACACCACAACGTCATCATCGCCTTCCTTGGAACCGATCTCTGTTGACATTTCTACAGAAGAATCAGAGCCAGATAGTCTAGATAAACAGTCTGCCAAAATATTTTTTTTTCCTGGTACATACTCTAACTTAAAATTGTGCTCACGCAATTTGTATTGCCACTTGGCAATTCTTGGAGTGGCTTTCTCAGCACCCTTGGCAGTGAAAAGTTGAACTTGCTTTCATTAGTGAAAGGCATATACATGTCATGCCTTTTCCAGTGTTTAGCCCTCCTAGAGCGCACCGAGCAACTACTGGAAACATACGAGGCTCCATGTTTTCCGTATGGTTTCTGGACTACTTTTTCTCTTTATTTCGCAGCGCGATCAGATCGCACACATTTTTTCTCTCCATTTAATGTGCCAAATGTCTAGTTAGGAGTTTACAACGCTAATAGCTCAAACTCAAAGAAATGCAAGACCCGAGCCTTGCGAGCTAAAACTACAGGTGCAACCCAATTCGAAGACTCTATTGGTTCAATAATGTCTAAAGTACACAATTTGTCTAATTCTTTCTTAAAATCATCTTTTAGAGTGAGGGGAACCTTCCGCACCTTGTGTACTTTTGGTTGTGCATCCTTATTGATCTTAATCTTGTGGGCAAAACCCTTGAATAGACCCACATTACTATTAAATATTTCCGGATAACGTGATTCCCATTCACCACACATGATTGATGACACCTGCAAATATTCATTTCTCATTACAACTTGTTCAGGATTATTTGGATCTAACACCAATTTTAATATACCCTGATAACACCATCTTAACAGGCATGTATCATCCTTAGCTACATAAATTGTAGCAGGCGTAATACAATCTTTAAATTTGAGTACGGCTTGAAATTCCCCTACTACATCAATTGACTTCCCTCCATATCCAATGGGATGGATTAGAGAAGGTTTTAAGGTGACCCCTCGGGCTTTAAACAGGTCATTCCACATGGTTTCACTCAAAAGTGTGAATGGAGAACCTGAATCAGCCATCATGTGAACCTGAACACCATCTATCTCAACCAAGCAAAATGGCCTTCTCACACCAGAGTCCCTTACCTCACCAATCAGGGGTTCTTTGTCAAGCACCATGAATATTTCCCCTTCCTCGCTACTTGAGGACGAGTAATTAGTTGTAACGACACTGTTAACCTTATGGTTAAGTTTGTCTGAACAGTTGGACACGCTGGATTTACATACTCTCGCAAAATGTCCCTTCTTGTAACATTTGGCACACATCTTATCTAAGGCTGGACAAAATTTAGCATTACCTAAATGGGTAGTACTACCACACCTATAACACTCTAGAAGCTTCGATATATTTTTCCCAGTCTTGCTACCTGTAGGCAGCGGTGCACTCTCACTCTTCATGTTCTTATTTTTGTATTTAAACTTAACTGCCAACACCTCTGAACGCAGCGATTGGTTTCTGCTGTCAGAGATTGACATTTGTTCCATGAACGACACAGTGCTTTCAATTCTGGTGGCAATCTCTAAGGCTTTCTGTAATGTTAAGTTGGGGGTGGATAAGAATGCTTCCTGTATTTTCTTATTATTAGTCTTTTCCACAAGTTGGTCTTTTATCATTTCTTCTTCAAATTCTTTGTAATCACAGGAAACAGCTAAAAGTCTTAAAGCCCCTACATAACTGGATGCAGATTCACCTTCAGATTGGACTCTCTTGTAGAATTTATGTCATTCCAAAGTGACATTCCTGCGTTTTTTAAACCTCGAATCAAGCGAGTTGATCGCAGTTTGGTACTCATCCTCTACACCGTCACCTTCCCCTTCAATTGCCAATACAGGTACCTTGGGAATGTACTTTAAAATTTTATGTCCTTCACTACCCAAACAATATCTTAAAATTGCAAATTTCCTTTTGTGGGTAAAGGTTTCACCCTCCAAAGCATCCAAATACGCCTCAAATGCCTCTTTCCACTGTTCCCAATCTGCATCAGGTAAAGCCGGATTGGGAACAAAAGGAGGAGGAGGAGCGATAGACTGTTGCATAATGGTGAAATCAACCACAACTAATGAAACATAGAAAATATGATAGAAACACGCTAATTATTTGTCCCAATGAATGCAGATTACATTCAATTACAGACTGTGAAGTGGTTGCTCTATTAATAAACGAGGCATTAAACTGCTGGTCGTGGTGTGCGTATCACCGTGACACGCAAGCAGAAGATTGAGAACAAAATGAAGCGCAGCGCTGACGGAAAGTACACTCAAAATGGTTGCCAAATGTCTCCACAGATGAGGTGTGCGTGTCACCGTGACACGCAAGCAGAATATGTAGTGCAGTATGCTCCTAAGATGGCTGCCGCCGTGTCCATGCGATGTGGAAGCTGCAGTCTAGTTTCTAGGAAAACGTACCTCCTAAGATAGCCGTCGAAGTGTCCATACGAAGTGGGTGCTGCAGTCTAGATGCCGTAAAACGTACTCCCAGGGTGTCTGGGATGTTTATGCAAGTGCAACCACCCTGGAAAATTCTAGCGCGAAGAGGTTGCAGCCTTTGAGAAGAAGGTTGCCGTCTTTGAGGTACACAGTACGGTCGGCTGAGTCTTGGTACGGCTGGATGTGCTGGAACATTAGATCGACGCTATGTACAGAAAAATGTCTGTACACGGAAGAAGAGGCTGTCGACTGGAAGTCCTTCGTCACCACTGAAAGGAACTTGCAGACTCCGTGATCAAGTTAAGTATCTTCTTTATTCAGGAACCGGTTAAACAGCCTCCACTCCCGTCCGCCCACACGGCTCTACCGCTCTCCGCGCAACATTCAAAAACCCCCTAACATTCTACCTTCTGATCCCGCTCGCTCACTCGCATGGTCGCGCGGCGGGTGTACATACCCAACAGTAACTATAGTTAATTATTACTAGCACGTTTATCTTTTATTTGTTTAATTAATAATGTTATGTTTATTTATTGTTTAGTATTATTGCAATTAATGTACAGTATATATTTTATTTTAAACTTGTAAATTATACATTTTAGATATTTTGACATTATAAGTATATTTTTAATAAATGTAATCTTATTTTTAAAGTTAATATATATTGTAATGTTACTATGTTTAATAGTAAAAAATGATCCTCTTACCTTTTTATGATGTTGTTGGGGTCTTCTATAAAAGAAAAGTGAACATCGGTCACAGGTGCCTTGGGAGACATGAAAGAGCGGTGCCTGGTGCTCAGGTATATGGCCTAGACCCCAGGGCTGCCGCAGCTCCATCTGGAACTCGGTCAGTATCCCATTCTGCTTGAGTAGGGGAGCCCACTTCATGTACGTGGAGTTTCCTTCGCTGTACATTGGGACACTGTGGGTCAATGCCCAAAGCCTGGGATCAGGAATTGTTCCCTAGGGCCCAGCTGGAGCTCTGACTGGGGACCTGGTGAGAGCCTCCCACCCTCATTGAGCACGAGTCCACACCATGCCTACAGAGTTCTGTTCTGAAGGCCAAGAGTGAAGGGTTGTGACCTGAAGTCACTTGTCTGCAGAGCTGTTTACCCTAGAGGAGCTTGGCAGTGCCGGAGGACCTCATGGATCCCAAAGGCACCCTCCTGACTCGAAGAAGGATTTGGTCAATCTGGAGCTCCCTCTTAGCCTACCTATTGCAAATGCAGAGTAAGGTTACTGGACTTTTTTGTAATCTGTGTATCTTGGTGAAAATACAGGATGCTAAAGTTAGACTAGGCCAGGGGACTGCATCACCGGTCAATACAGAACTCTAATGGAGACTCAGCCAGATCTTACTATCCATCCGAGGAGGGAAAATTTACTGGGCTGCCACATGTATATCCTGGATAGCTTGGGACAGCAATAGTCAGTGCTTGGAGCCCAGGCTCTGTGTCCATGCTACGGGCCTGCAGCAGTTGATTGGGACATGTCAGAGCTTTCAATCACTCAACCCTGCAGGAGCCAAAGAGTTCTTGGCGAGCCTGCAGGTCTCTATCCTGGTTATGGGAGGGTGCCTCTTGATGTTGGATAAGCCTAGCAGTCTCCATGTAGGGACAAGGACCTGGTCGGCCCAACAGTCCTTCTCCACCAACAATAGCTATCTTGAGGAAGATGACTAGGCTTTCCTGTTTTATTGCTACCTGGGGTAAGAAAAGGTGGGCATGTGAGTGGAGACATCTAATCTCATGACGCCCTAGCTGCAAGAAAATTTCTAACTAGCCCTCGTCAGGACTTCCAGGGCAGCCTGAGTTTTTGAACTCTGAGGCCTGCTAACGAATCGTAAGTTTGTTTTATAGAAAATGTAGACAATTATGTTGATGTGACAAATTTCACACACCCCTAGACATGAAACCAGACCACAGTTTCTCCATTGGGAGGGGATAAAAGCATGCCCCAGGGCCCGGGCCCACTTTTTCATGTAAGCACATCCTGTGTTGGGCTCCACCTCAGCGAGGATAGCGTAGATATGAGAACATTTTGATACAGAACCCCCCTTTCATCATAATATTTACACTGAGGTGGTGAGGCTGCAGGAAAAAATACCCAGCGCTGGAGTTCCTGCAAAAAAAGAAGAAGACCTAATAAGCAGAAAACAGATCCTAAGTCTGGAATGCACCTAAGGACCCTGGCACCATAAGCTTGAAAAAAATTAAGACAAGGAGAAATTTAAAGTTTAACATTTTACAAAAGACGAGTTATCATCACCATTACATGCAATTGCATCAGACAACTGATACTGATTTTTTATTTATTGCCGTCATACGCAAGACCTGCTTAGATTACCTTCCCATACTGTGAGGTTGAAACATCTTGATGCCATAATATGTTGAGAAGATGGCTTCATTAAATTTATCACATTGATTGAGAATAGTGTTGAAACAAAAGAAATGGCGTGAATTTTGTTGCACCGTAACCTATACTCCCTCAACGGGATGGAAGGTTTATGCTAGTAGTGGGCTGTGTCTTCAAATACAAAGAAATTCCCAGTACGTCTATCAGTCCAGAGACACATTCATGATGTATGCAATGCCAATTTAATTTTAAATACATCATGCTGTAAAAAGAATTGTCACTATTGGGTACTCTTGACTGGTCCTTGCACTGACTGAAATACCAGGGTGAAGGGAATTACACAAAGAGTGTTCAAAACAAATGAATGTTTTTGAAACTTGCAGATCTGAAAAAAATGAAAATAAAATAATGACTAAGAATAATACACAAATCGAAAAATGCAACAAATATCAGTTAAGGTGTGGTCAGATTGTGTGAAATAGATACATTTTCTGGAAATAATCTACTCCAGTGCGCACGAAGAAGATCCTCCCTTGTGTTGAACAGCAGCTGTTAGAAAACGCGGGTGGAATTTAGGGCCGATTGGAGGTTTGGTTATTGAAGTTTGCAGGTGAATCATACCTACGCCAACGCGTGCATGTTGCGCATCTGCATTTTGTAGGCATCTAGGGCACGTGCTGAGACATGCATGCTTCCATTTCATCTTTACTACGAGTAAGCACCAGTGACCACTGTTTTGAAAGACAAACATGCAGTAAAACACATAACAGAGTCCATGAGCACTGTCTGAAAGTGAATACCAGGTGTTTATGATGGCCTGTCAAAACGCTCTCCGCCTCCAGCCGGTATCGATCCGGACCACATTGCTATTGGAAAATGGGGTTATTTTTATACACGGTCAGGAGATAAGCATTCCTCATGAGTACAAACACATTGATTCTCTAGGCCATTTATATATATATATATATATATATATATATATATATATATATATATATATATATATATATTTAACCATCGTCATGTGTGTGAATATAAAAGGGGTTGTCGCTTAGAATATGTTGCATGTGCAATTGTCTCCACAGACCGGAACCAGCACCTAGAGTCTGCCATCTCATCCATGTACCGTGTGCTGTATAAACGATGGGGCATATCGCGGCGCAGTAAGGACATTTGCTATGATACATTGTGTGGAATGGAAGAGAGGAAAAAAGTTAAGAGCATCTCTGCTCTCTCCCTGCACTGGTGCAGTGTGTGCTAACACTAACCAGAGGTTGTTTCAGGACAGGAACGCACACCTTCCTGCACAAAAACAATCCTTTGAGGCACATTCCTCTTTTTATGTAAGCTGCAGAATTCAGCACACATGAAAAGAGGAAGTAACGAGAAGAATGTAAGATATTTCTCCTTATTACGCCTCTGTCAAGTAGGCGCTCCATTTTGGAGCAAGCACGGGTTTACAAGTCCCTGTTAATATGGATTTGTGTCAAAATACATGGGTGGTTCATGGAAACACCCATGCTCCACCCATGTAATGCCTCCTCGATGCAAAGTAATGCAAGGTAGCGGCTTTGCATGGCTTAGTAAATGCCAAAAAGGATTTTCCGTTGGGGCTGCACAACAAAAGTGACTCTGCCGGATGCAAAATCATAGTAAATCTGAGTCAATGTGTCTCTTTGTCCACTACTTTAAAGCAAAATCATTGGTGGCATATTGAAAACAATGTCCTGCATTCAGGTCACTTCCTGCTTGTAGGATCTGCTGTTTAAGCACATTGTGTGCCCTCACAAAGGGTGATGACAGAAGGGAGGTTGTGAAAAGTTTGCATGCCCACAACACAATCTGGGCTAGACGTGTGGGAAGTGTAAGCGCACTCCACGCTTGGGTGGCTTGGAGGAAGGGAAGGCGCAGCACGCTGACATGGTGGTCGCGAGGCTACCCCTTTATGTTGATTTCATTCGGCACAGGAGAGGCACTTTTTTCCTGCACCTGCCGCCAAAAGGAAGCACACCCACCATAGGCAATAGGGGCGGACACAGGGCTGGACGGGCCTGGTAGTTTGGGGTTGCATTTCTGTGGAAGTAGTCTGTCGCTGAAGGGGAAGTGGAAGAAGGCAAAACTGTGGATCTTATCAGGTGAAAACGGGGGGTGTATGGAGGAGTAATGGAAGCAAGATGAGGGACAAGGAGGGAGGCTTGGTCCAAGGGTGGACAGGCTCCACAATAATATTGTGGATTCCGGAGCAAGGATCACAACGACTCAGGGCATGGTTAAAGGATATGTGCAATTTCTGTGGTTCTATTGGGGAGGGGGTGATTTGAATTTTCTGTTAGTGCAATTGGCAAGTTAGTTGTTGCTGCGCCACAAAAGGGCTAGGAACTCTGCTCGATTAATAAAGCAGCCTTTTGCACTGCAAGCAAGCAGAGTAGGGTGATTGTTACCTCCCCATAGACAATGCGACTGTAATATGTTTGTGTCTTGCCTCACACTGAAAGCATCCTTTACCACACTCTGTACACCACTAGGTTCAATTGTGATGATTAAAACGGAAGCCAGTGTGCCTCTGTGTCTCTTTAGAGCTATTTGTGCACTGGATGTGTCGAAATGCCTAGTTTACTTCATCGATTAAGGCCCGCCCCAAACACGAAACGTATGATTGGTTTGTTTCATGACAACTGCATAAATCTTTGCAAATTGCCATGCGTCTAAGATAAGTGTGATTTCATGTTTTTGGTTAATCGGCCCTAAATAATGCTGGAGGTCGAACTATATGATTAGCTTTCTCGGTTAACGTTAGGGGGACCTCGCTGCACGAGTGCCATTATAAAACATGTTTGCCTCCAGCGTTCTACTGGTTCATGCTGATCAGTCGCGGCTCGCGACAACCAGAAGGGGCAGGGCGGCACGTGGTGGGAAGGGAGATAAATAACAATAAAATTTAAAAAACTAAAAAGAACACTTACCTCCTCTGCTGCATGCCACTCCGCTCCTCCATCTCCTCGCTGCAGGCACAGGCTCCCAGCCTGCCCTGCGTCCAATCCTGATGCTGCTCAAAGCCGCATCAGGATTGGCTGGGAGCGCCCAGCCAGGGCACTCCCAGGCAGACTGGGAGCTTGTGCAGGCTCTCTCCAGCCCGGCAACTGTGCTGCTGGGCTGGAGAGAGTCTACTGCGCATGTGTCTTCACACATGCGCTCTGAGGGGAGTGCTCTGTGCACTCCTCTCAAGTGCTCTTTACCACCAAAGCCCCCCCCCAGTTTCAAGAAAACTATAATAAACAAAGTTTATTATCATTTTCTTGAAAAGGTTTTGCAGCTGCCGCTGCTAGCGGGGGTGGGCAACGCTCCACCGTCCTTATAGAGGAGCCGCCCCTGATGAGTAAGTCGCTTGTGTATGAATGAAGCGTGTAGATCTTCTCATCCAGCACCGCTCATCCTGTTCTGACCACCGGATCATCTGAATACTTGCAGAATAACGGGAAGTGCGCAAGGGGAAAGCTTCAGCCCACAACTAGCATCTTCAAACAAACCTTCCTCCTCTCGGCTCGGAAGTGGAATCTTTTAAATGTGTATGTAATTATGTTCACCTTTAAGCTGCGGATTCGTTGGTCTGCTGAGGGCTTCTGCTGTACAGGAAGACCATTAATCACTTGAAACTTTTCATATTTCCCATGTCAGTAATAATGACAATGTCAGGACTTTCCCATAACCAAAACCAAACAGCGCTGGTTGACTAGGATTTTTTTTTTGCTAGCCTGCTACTAGACAAAATACATGTTTCGTGTAAATCCTTCCTTAGCCCTTCATATCCCTGTCACAATGAAATTGTAGGAAGGTAGGAATATCTGGCTAAAATGACATCCTCAGCCATGAAAAATATTTTTTCATCACATTTGGCTTCCTCTTCCTAGTTTTACTTTTGGGTGGTCTCTGGCCACATCTAGGTCTTGTTTGTGTAATTTTGGTCACAGTAGAGATGAGGCGCACTTGCCTTTTATTTCTCCATTTTATATCGAGCTAAGAGTCATTTTGAATTTCACGAATAAAAGAGCAAAGGAAAGAAGTTTTTGTCAATGGAAACAAAACTGTTTTTACATGTTTTCTGCTGAAAAACATCAGAACTAGCAAAGCAGGAGAATGTTGTTGTGCTTGAAGTGAGATCCTCGTGAACATTTTAGTGACAAGCCTAAGTTGTATTTTTTTACGGAATTTAAGACCTTGAAATGGTCCGTAGCCTAATTTTTTATGGTGGAATCTGTGTTTTACCACTTTGGATGATGATTTAAGCAACAATTGAGCTGATGCAATTTCTTAAACCTTTGAAATAAAGTTTGTGCATGAAAGAAATAAGTAAGCCAAGTTGCAAATTATCATAACCCAACAAAACTGATTTAATTGAAGTGACTGAAAAAGTGGGGATGCTCTCTGTCAAGCTTAAGGTCCGTCTGCCTGACTTAAAGATGGGTGGACATTACTTATGTTGGAGTACAGGGCTGTCAGAGGTTAATGTATAACAACATCTGCTCTATTTCTAGTGGATGGCGATATATATATATTTTATTTTTTTGTCCATAGCAGTGAGGGACAGTAAAAAAAATATATAATGACACAGATACCATTGGAAACATGGTAAGGGGGCTATTAGTTCTACATTTTTCAATCGCAAACTACAGCTTTGTAAAAGTTTGACGGTGGGTGGGCTATCATGATTTAAGAGACGTCCTTCAAACCTTTACAACATGGACAGGCACTGCCCTGACAGTTAGGCTGGTGGACTAGACTTTAGATGTGGAGGACAGAGGTCCCTCAGGATGGTATGGCAATGTCCGCAGTCATCCTGAGGAAGTCCCCTTTGTCTGCCAAATTTAAAATCAGCCCCTAACACTGAACCAAGTGGCCGGGCAGGTCACTAACACAGGTTGAAGTCTACCTGTTGATTTTCATGAGCGACAGATGTTGCTTCAAAGTAAGTAAAGGGTGGGTGGGAGTTGGGTGTTTGGGGATGTTTGGTTGTTGTTAGATTTCAGTGCATAGAAAACACAACAGACACAGCAGGAAACACTTCCTAAATCAATATCATGGAATGTAAATGACCTGAACAACTACAGGGAGTGCAGAATTATTAGGCAAATGAGTATTTTGACCACATCATCCTCTTTATGCATGTTGTCTTACTCCAAGCTGTATAGGCTCGAAAGCCTACTACCAATTAAGCATATTAGGTGATGTGCATCTCTGTAATGAGAAGGGGTGTGGTCTAATGACATCAACACCCTATATCAGGTGTGCATAATTATTAGGCAACTTCCTTTCCTTTGGCAAAATGGGTCAAAAGAAGGACTTGACAGGCTCAGAAAAGTCAAAAATAGTGAGATATCTTGCAGAGGGATGCAGCACTCTTAAAATTGCAAAGCTTCTGAAGCGTGATCATCGAACAATCAAGCGTTTCATTCAAAATAGTCAACAGGGTCGCAAGAAGCGTGTGGAAAAACCAAGGCGCAAAATAACTGCCCATGAACTGAGAAAAGTCAAGCGTGCAGCTGCCACGATGCCACTTGCCACCAGTTTGGCCATATTTCAGAGCTGCAACATCACTGGAGTGCCCAAAAGCACAAGGTGTGCAATACTCAGAGACATGGCCAAGGTAAGAAAGGCTGAAAGACGACCACCACTGAACAAGACACACAAGCTGAAACGTCAAGACTGGGCCAAGAAATATCTCAAGACTGATTTTTCTAAGGTTTTATGGACTGATGAAATGAGAGTGAGTCTTGATGGGCCAGATGGATGGGCCCGTGGCTGGATTGGTAAAGGGCAGAGAGCTCCAGTCCGACTCAGACGCCAGCAAGGTGGAGGTGGAGTACTGGTTTGGGCTGGTATCATCAAAGATGAGCTTGTGGGGCCTTTTCGGGTTGAGGATGGAGTCAAGCTCAACTCCCAGTCCTACTGCCAGTTCCTGGAAGACACCTTCTTCAAGCAGTGGTACAGGAAGAAGTCTGCATCCTTCAAGAAAAACATGATTTTCATGCAGGACAATGCTCCATCACACGCGTCCAAGTACTCCACAGCGTGGCTGGCAAGAAAGGGTATAAAAGAAGGAAATCTAATGACATGGCCTCCTTGTTCACCTGATCTGAACCCCATTGAGAACCTGTGGTCCATCATCAAATGTGAGATTTACAAGGAGGGAAAACAGTACACCTCTCTGAACAGTGTCTGGGAGGCTGTGGTTGCTGCTGCACGCAATGTTGATGGTGAACAGATCAAAACACTGACAGAATCCATGGATGGCAGGCTTTTGAGTGTCCTTGCAAAGAAAGGTGGCTATATTGGTCACTGATTTGTTTTTGTTTTGTTTTTGAATGTCAGAAATGTATATTTGTGAATGTTGAGATGTTATATTGGTTTCACTGGTAATGATAAATAATTGAAATGGGTATATATTTTTTTTTGTTAAGTTGCCTAATAATTATGCACAGTGATAGTCACCTGCACACACAGATATCCCCCTAACATAGCTAAAACTAAAAACAAACTAAAAACTACTTCCAAAAATATTCAGTTTTGATATTAATGAGTTTTTTGGGTTCATTGAGAACATGGTTGTTGTTCAATAATAAAATGAATCCTCAAAAATACAACTTGCCTAATAATTCTGCACTCCCTCTAGTTTAAAAGAGTAGCAGTACTACAGTATGTATAAAACACAAGCACCAAGAATGCTGTTCTTACAGGAAACACACCTACAGAATTCAATGTAGATTTCTTGGCCAATACATTAATATCAGGGTATATCACTTGGGCTTCACAAGGAGGTCTAGAGGGGCAGTGATTCTGATACACAGATCGTTCCCTCTAGTTGTGACGAAAGTTAAAAACAACATCTGAGACCAGCGGTGGCTGCTGCATATGTCAAGGGGGGACAGACGGGGGAAACAACATTAAAAAAAAAAAACGCTTGTTTCAAGCTGCAGTCTCCTGCCTCCTTGCTCCTCATGTGGTGTCCCAGCACTTACTGGGACACCAGCACAGGCTCCCCAGCAATCCTGGTGCTATTTACATGCTAAACATAGCATGTAAGCAGTGCCAGGATTGGTCTGAGCGGCAGTCACTTCCACTCAGACACAAGCCTGGGGTCTGTGCTGTTTCTCCTACCCGGCTCTGTATACAGCCAGGTTGGAGAAACCTAAGTGCGCATGTGTGTTTGGCTGGCCTCAGACGACCAGCCAAACACACATGCGCACTTAGTGCACTCTCCTCTCCTCCTACCTGCCGTGGCCCAACCCCGCCCCACCCTGCACCTGTTGGCTGAGCCAGCAGATGAAAAATAAAATGATAACAAGCTATTGTTTTATTTTTCATCAGTTGGTTTAGCCAGGGGGCGACGCCTCTCCGCCACTGCGGAAGAGCCGCCCCTGTCAGGGACCCTATGTGCCCCAGCACAACGGTGTTTCCTGACGTGTTATTAAATCGTAAATACTATTTTAGGACAATAACTATTATTATTTCTAAGAACTCATACACATCTATCAATTAAATGAGTTTCTTGCACACTTCTCTTTACATGCCCCAATTTTTGTAACTAAAGCTGTGATACATTCCTCTTGTTTACTTATACATTTTGAAAAATTGTTTTGAAGGTTACAGTTAGGTATGTATAATATGTAATGGAGACTGTAAGAGTAGTAAACTTATTGAAGAAATACTGGTAGATAGGGAGACACATATTTTATGGTACAAGATTTGAGTGCAGGAGTTTACATTCCATATTGTGGCATTTGTATTTTATTGCTTGTTGCTTTTTGCTGATATCGCTGAACTGGAGCCACATAGGGCCAGATTTATGAAAGGTGGCTGTACATTGCATGTAGCGCCATTTTTCTTGCGGCCCCTTGCGCCCCCCCTACCACCACAATGTGTGTGCCGCATTTAAAATATGGCGCCCCATGGAGCAGGGTAGGGGGCAATAGTGTCAGAATTTCTGAGGCTATTGATGTACTGTTCAGGATTAGTGCCAACATGTTGGTGCTAACCCAGAACAATGCATAGGGGCCCATAGTAAACAATGGTGTGTCCCCTTTTAACGCCTACGCTGAGCAGGAATTAAAAGTGCTAAAAAACATGACACAAAGAAATCTCTTAGATTTCTTTGCACCATTTTTTCGGCCCCCTAGTGGGGGAACTCCCCCTTTACATACACTATGCCTGGCGCAGGCATAATGTAGCACAAAGGATTACAAGTGGCACAATGCATGCATTGAGCCACTTTGTACATTTTGCGATGGGAAAAGGCCACCTTAGCATACAAAAATGGGGCTAAGGTGGCGCTAAAGTGGTGCTATGCCCTTTTAAATCAGGGCCATAGTTTGGGGCCTGAAACACGGTGATGAGACGTGGAACATCAGACTGGAGGGTTGCAGCTTGGGACACGAGTTTTAGAGAACAAGACTTAGAAGTTCAGACCTTGGTGGGGGTAAAGAATGGGCCTTGACGGGATTTGGTTGGAGGGACAACACCAGGGACAAAAGTCCTACTAAACTGTTCTTACTACACAACCTGAGATGCTGGATTTGTTAATTAAGACTTAGGATACTGGACTTCACACACTTTTGGGTAAGGCATAGTAAATTGCACAAGAGGCCTGGACAGGGGGCACAGAACTTGGTGAAGAGCATGAGTTGGGGTCCTGAACTTAGGGGAGAGTGGAGCATGAGTCTTAAGGCAAGCAATTTGGGATTTAGGGCACCAAACCCAGAACACAGAATTTTGGGCATAAGGTCTAGAGCATTACTCTTGGGGAACAGGATGACTGGCAGAGGACCTACTTAAAAGGCGAGCTTGGGTTGGGATGATTATTTATGGGTAGACATACATACATACAGTACATAACGTACACATACAAATGCTGTGCAAAAATAATCATACTTAAAATGACTTGCTTTAGGGTGGAGCAACACGTTGCACCACTAGAGGACATAGTGACCTAACACAACTTGGAAGAAGGTGTCGAGATTTGGCTTAGAGAAATGTAAGGGAGTCGAGTCTGGCCAGTGTCGGCAGCGCAACAACAAGAAAGGGGAGGACCAACATCACAAAGACACACGATGTAGGGGAAGGCACAGCTTAAATTATTGGTAAATGTAGGGTTGCTGTACGTAGTCCTGCATATACTTTGTAGTGGACTGGTGGAATTTTTGCTTGGTTATGTATGTCAGAAAGTGCAAAGCTCAGCGAAGTGGATCCGGGAGACATAGAGGACATCTTTAAGGTACATATGTTTGGAATCTATTGGCTGCATCATACAAGCTATAATTCGATTTCGTGATATGATCCATGAGTGGGGCCAGCCCTATCCAAATAGTGGTATGAAAGAAAATCATATAATTTTGATTCTTCATATCTGTATATCTATTAATAATTTTTCTGCTCAACGTTGATTATATTTTTTTCAGGATTTCTGTTGGAACCTGGTTAGGAGGTGGGTTATTTTTCTTTTTGCTGCTAGAAAATCAGCCTTCTTCACAAACCTGTATATTCATGTTTTTAAATCTGTAAGGATCGGAGAACAATTCCTCCCCTGAAAAGCAGTCGGACGTCAAGCAGTGTGAAATGATGTGATGTGTGGTTAATTAAGTGCCCTCTCTTCTGAAAGTGTCTGGGAGATATTTTTTAATTTATACCAAAAGAGGCAGGTGATTCGTGGGTGCCTTGCTTACTCTTTCATTACAAGGCGATGGTGATTTATTCAGCATGCCCAGAGTCTAATATGCTGAAAAGAAGATGCCCGGAAGATGGATGGCTTCACGCCTGGCTTTACCCACATTTTCTCAGTTTATGTACTAAAGAGCTTCCTTTAAGATTAGGGACTGCACGAGAGCCGCCGTTTCAGCCATCTAAGCGCATGATTTCCCTCTGCACATCCATCGGTTGCTGGTGGCGACAGCGAGCGCGCTGATGAATGGTGGCAGCTCGCGCTGTCTGAAGATGGCGGCCGGCATGCATAACAAAGACGACTGCGCCGAACATATATTTGTTTTTTCATGATCAGATTCACTTGCCCCACTTCACGATATCTCTCAGTGTAAACTACTGTATGGCTGAGATGTGAATTCTTGCGTGCCCTATGTAATTGCTTACACAGGGCAGCCTTTGCATTGGATCTTCAGTGCATAGTTTTTAT
Source organism: Pleurodeles waltl (assembly GCF_031143425.1). Classification (NCBI taxonomy): domain Eukaryota; kingdom Metazoa; phylum Chordata; class Amphibia; order Caudata; family Salamandridae; genus Pleurodeles; species Pleurodeles waltl. The sequence continues at coordinate 871,351,194 of NC_090439.1, forward strand.
CTAGTGTTTTATTGACAAATAATTCATAAACCAATCATACATCTACATATTGAATGATTTTTCAACTATGATTTGTCATACGAATGTATACATAACAAAACAAAAATGAGACAGTGACCATTGAAAACCCCACTGTGTGCTCTCATGGAGGGCTTGCCAAAACTGAAAATCTGGCAAGGAGGTACCCAGGCCCTGATTTATACTTTTTTGCACCGCTTTTGCGTCAAAAAATGACGCTAATGCGACGCAAATAAAGTATAAATAAGGGCCTTAGTAAGCCACATAATTATAAAAACAATGCTGCTCAGTGATTGACGATTGAATCGGCATGGGTATTAGTACCTTGTAAGGTTTCACTAATGCAGCTAAGAGAAAGAAAGCAGTGATGGGACATTCTCTTAGCACCTACTTGTAACCGGAGGTGGACAGGATTTTTGCCCCATCCCACACTTATTGTAGTCAGCAAAGGACAACTTTATTTCACCTTCTGCTACCAAAGTCGGGGTCCCCATTCTCCCTCAGAGCTTCTTCCTTCTGTCAAGATCACCAAAATGAATTTTATACAGCCAATTCCCCCTCTCTCTACTTCTCTGCCACGCTCACCTTATTTTGGTTCTTCATGGTTATCCTAAGTCGCTGAATCTGCTGTTCCTTGCTTTGTTGATCATACTAAACCAGTAGTTCTTTTTTCAGACTTAATAAGGTCACGCAGAATAAGTGTTTTCTGGTCACATAAGGGGTCCAGAAAATAATATAAACCAACCTCTGTGTAATCCCCAGGTATTCACTTTACTTAAGGGTACATAAGGCTGGACTGAAACAAAGCAGGGTGCTTCTGTGGGCCTGTGTCTCAGGCATCCTCTCTATTTGTAGTTTGCAAACATGTTTCGGCCACAAGAGCCCTCATAAGGTCTGAAGCCTACATCAGGGCAATCAAGGTACCCCTACTGCCTGTCCTTAAGTATTAGAATGTACATGCAGACAAGAATAAGTGTTACCTGCCCGTCCGCCATTCTTCATCTGCATCAAAACAACCTGAATTAGAATGAATTGGCGTCTATGTTTATCCTATTCCTCAAGTATCACTTCCATTTTATAAACTGTCTTTTTTCCCATGCAAGTAATCATCTCATTCTAACAAGTGTACACCACTCCTGGTACACTTGAATCACAGCACACTTGGCGCACAAGGAACACAATACTGGTGAGCACGCACAGCTAGTGCACCTACCTACCATAATGTTGTAAAGCAGTCACACTGGGAACACACAATAACATCCTACTTTGTTTTTAATCCAGCCTCGTGTATCTATAAATAAATGGAATATCTTGGTTTACACAGAAATTGTTTTATGTTATTTCCTGGACCCCATCTGACCAGAAATCACTCCTTCTGCTCTCCCTCTGCACAAGGTCTAGACCACCATGTTGGTATCATCTTAAGATGGAGGGACAGACTGGCCGTTGGTGAAGCGTGCCGCAAAGAAACGGGTGAGTTCTTTCCGTCCGATGCTCTTTTGCTTCTTGGTTTCTTTAGACAGTTCATTATTCCAGTAAAAACGTAGGAATCAACAATTTGCTGCATTATTTGTGATTTTGATACCTTTCTGCATGCACATCACTAGCTTAGTGGAAAATGCATTTTCTTAGCTCCACTCCATGGAATTCTTTATAACTAAGTAATCATCTGACTTTGTTTATCAACCCTTTTACATGGTTTACACCACCAAATGATTTTATCAATAATATGCAGATGCCTCGTAAATATGTATATTGTTTATTACGTACCTGACTAATTACTTTCCAAATCATAGCATGTTTACTTGCACCTCAGTCCTAGGTGGGAGCTGATAGTCTCCATATTGCCATTATGAGACGGGGAAATGTATGCGCCCATGTCCTTTAAACCTTAAATATCATTTCCTACTTTTAATAAATCACAATTCCAGTTTTGCTTGAATTAAAAAAAAAATCAACCAGTTTTTACCATTAACTCCCAGAACGCACCTTTATTCCTGGTACTCATCTGACCTACTGCCTTCCTATAAAACAAAAACAGATGCCTAAATTTTATAAAAATGTATGTAAATCAGCACATGCTGAGGACTTGCAGAAATCAAAGCACTATCTTGAGAATACGCATTTTGCATTCAGAGCCACCAAATGAGTCATAAGGTGAATGCTGTAGCTATCATATTTGATTCTGAAACTACCTTTGGTTCACACCTCGCAAATAACCTGGCTTAATATAACTGAAAAATGCACAGTTAGTGGTCAGGATGGTGGCAGAGGAGAAAAGGGATCTCACAGCACCATCATTAGAAATCTTGACTTGTTCAGAATCATTCGGAGTACAATGTAGTTGCTTTTATTTGGCCATAAGAGGAAGGTGTCTGAATTTAACAGAAATCATCTGTTGTGGGTTGGAGGCCTTGCACGCCATAACAGTTAAGTGATGCTAGCAGACTGCAGTACGTGTCAGGCTTCAGTGGTCTTACAAAGCACACTAGATCAAAAGTAAGAACTTGTGGGCTCAGTGTGAGAAGATGGCAGCATGGCCCTGCAGTGCCTTCAGGCTGCAGGGGGCTTGGCAGCACTGAGGCAGTGATGGCCGGAAGTGATGGCTGTGTTTTAACAAGGTATACAGTCATTGGCTATAGAGAGATATCTGCTATGCTCTGGGACACTTTGGTGCTGCAAAGAGGGGATGCTGCCTCCTCTTGTATATCTTTCAGGTGGTAGCATAGGATGGGGCTGATGGTTGTGGTCTGTATGGGACAGCAACACTTGCATCCTGGCTATAGAATGAGGGCAAGCCGGGAGCTGCTGAACATCCTTTGAGGTAAAGGGATGGATTAAGGGCTGGATCCTTAGCCTTTCTGTCAGTCCTGGCATTAACATGGGCAGGTGCCCTCAGGAAAATAGTGCCATGTAGTGGCAGAAGAAGAAACCGAAAGGTTTGGGATTTGGGTGAGAATGATTGACTCCAGAGTCAGAACGCTCAGGATCTCTTTGATTATAGGAGTGTTTTTAGGTTTGAGAGCTGCTCTAGTAGGTAATGTAAGACAATGAATAGTTTCATTAGTGGCATGGGTACTCAGTGTGAACTGGGGTCTCATTCTGATTTGTTAGTGGTGGTCATGTCTGACTATGGTGATGATAGCTTTTCCCGGGTATTGCATACTCATTCAGTCACAAATCACCACTCTCGCCAACCCCGTTAAATGTGCCTCTCAAAATTAATACTGTCTTACGGAATGTGGCTGGAGTGAAGTCCAAACTGTGCCTGCCCCATTGGAACACTTATATAAATGCCTTTGATATTTGCATTCTGCAGGAAACATGGAGTACCGAGCCAGCATATAGGTCTGGGTATTTGAGTTGCCATCTTACAGCTATTTCCGTAAAACCCGGGCACCCAGCTGGGCATTTATTGATCTGGGTGAAGACTGCACTCATGTCTACAGTCAATCAGTTGAACATCGATAGCCTGGACATCTTGCAAATTCGTCTCAAGGAACCTGCTAGCATTATAATTGATATTTTTAACATCTGCACAAGAAGCACTGGGGGGGCAAGCAATCTGTTACTCTGCAAAAGCTAGAGAATTTTCTGGATGAGAGCAATGGCAACCACTTTTTGATTTTGGCTGGGGATTACAATGTCACCTTTGAACCTCTTGACAGGAGTGATGAGTGCGAATCTCTGGAGGAAGATGTACTATGGTCACTGCCTAGTCTTGAGTTAGCCCTTGTGAAGAAATGGTCCTAAGCTGCACTCCAGTTAAAGATCTTGTCACTCGAGCTAGGGATGCAAATGGAAGAACTAAATCTGATAAGTTGGGAGCCTTTACATTTAATAGAATAAATGGGATCAGTCGTATTGACTACATCCTAATAGATTTGAAGCTTAAGTATCTGGTGTACGATATGGTTGTTAGAGATAGTTCTGAAAGCGACCATAATCCTCTCTGCCTCAGTTTGCTTTCACCCTGGGGTAGAGTGCAAAATATGCCCTGTCCACACCAAATTACTAGGGAGTTGCTTCCATCTAATGACAAACTCCTGCTAATGTGGCGCCATGTGGGCCTACACAAAGACAAACTCCAAAGCATCAATCAGGAATTGTCAGAATGCATGTGTTGCTCTGATTGAGGAAGCGGAGGAGGGTTTCACGAGGTTTCAGCTGCCCGTTCATGTTTCTTTGAGCGGTTGGTGTTGCACTTTATTGTGTCTGTACCCTTGCCTAATCCCAGAAAAAACCTTAGGGAGGTCAGCCAGTGGTTTAACTGGGAAGGTGTGGCAAGCAAGAGTTCAGTTTTCTTTGGTGATTAAGTCCAAAGATGTAGTTCGCATTAGAATGCTCAGAAGTTCTTATAAGCGGGCACAGTCTAAGGCAAAGCAGGAATGGGAAGAGTTGAGATGGTGGTTAATTAAGGAAGCTTGCGATTGCAAAGATGCCAAAGAATTCTGGTCCCTATTTGCGAGTGGAGGGCGTAGGGCAGCTTCCTCTTCCGAAAATCATATTTCGGTATCTGATTGGTTTTACCACTTTAATTCTCCATACTGTGATGATAGCCAGTCTGGTGTTCAGCCTGTTCCTCCTGTATCCACCCAGTCAGAAAATAATAGCTTATTTGACTTGGGTGGTATACAGGTTTCCATCGATTCAATTGTGTGATCTAAGGCTCTGGGTCCCGGTGGCATTCCTGATATTTTTCTGGCTGAGAAGGGAAATTGGGCATAGTACATACTGTTACTCTTCAATGCCATTGCAAGCGGTACCCGATTCCTGGGTCCTGGAAGGGAGCAGAGGTTGGACCGATTGCCCTTCTTATACAATTATAGGCCTATCAGCCTTATAGACTTGATTCAAAATGTGTGCTGTGATGCTTTCCTGTCCAAGATCCAGGATTGGATTAATGACAATGATATCTTATCACCTTACCAAGCTGGCTTTAGACGTACAATTGATCAGGTATTTTGTTTCCTCCTCTTGTTTTGGAAGACAGTTGTAATTGGCAAAGGAAGACTTTACGTTGCTTTTATTAATTTAAATTTGCATTTTGACTTGGCCCCCAAAGCCAAGCTTTGGCGATAGTTGTATAAAATGGGGATGCCAAATGAGATTTTATCCTTAATTATTCGCCTCCACGAAAGCTAAATTTGCCGGAGTACATTAGGGGGTGCAAGACCAGGTTATTGATCCAATCAATGTAAATAGCGGAGTTCGTGTTGGCACTAACTTTTTTCCCTTTATTTGAACAACATAGTCCAATTCCTTTCTTCCCATCCTGCTGATGCCCCTATTTTTGGTAAGGACAAAATAGTGACTCTCTTTTTTGCAGATGACACCTGGTTAGTGACGAAAACCCTGGGGGTTCTCCAGTTATTATTAAATCGGTTTGAGGAATTTTGTGTACTGCGAAGTCTTCAGATTAGCACAGCGAAGACTACATTTATGGCGATTAATCCTCATAGATCCTACAGGGGGAGGTCCACCTTGAGTGGTATAACGCTTGAGAGGGTTGATACCTTTGAATGTTTGGGCATCACGATGTCAGATAAAATGTCTTGGAAGCTGCAAGTGAACAAGATGTCATTAAAGTATAGGCAACTGGTTGGGGTGCTTCTGAAGGAACATAATTTAGCAAACCAGTAGCCGCGGCTTTACATATTTATGATTTGAAAGCTGTAAGCTCGGCCCTCTGTGGGGCAGAACTATGGGGGTTTGATAAGCTGGATGATCTGATCAGTATTGAGCACAAGTTTTTGAGGAAGCTCGTGCTTCTATCCCTGAGCACTCTGCTTCATCCCCTCAAGTTAGATATGGGTTGGAAATCAATAGCCAGCACAGCCAAGTTACAACCTCTGCTATTTTGGAGAAGAATCAAGTCCATTCCTGAATTCTCGTCTTATGCAAATGTGTTCAGGGAAGTTTGTACTTTGGGCAAGTCTAATAAGATTTCTTGGATAGTTAATGTGAAGAGTTTATTGTCTGAAACGGGGCTACTAGAGACTTGGGATTGCATCATACCAGAATCCCTGCCCTCCAAAGATTCTGTGAAATTGGGCTATTGGGAACCGGCAGCATTGGCTGAGACTATTTTTCCTTGCAATTGTCGACTCACAAGAGAGGTTTTGGATTTCACATCTGTCAGGTTATTGGAACCTTAATTAGATACTATTACAGTGCTGAATGACAGAAAGCTTTATATCCAGTGTAGGCTTGGTTCTCTTCCTCTCAATTCATTTACTAGTAGTCTGCAAAATAAATTGATGTCTACCTTATCTTGTCCTAGTTGTAAAGCTGGGAATTAATCAGTAGCCAATGTACGTTTTGTTTGTTTATTCTATGCACATCCTCGTGCTAAATGGTTGAAAACAATTTGCAGACTGATGGCATCCTTGATCATGCATGGGCTCTGAGAATAATAAGATCAGATCCCAGCCCTTTTTTGCCTGTGCAGTTGCTACATTTTTAGGGCATAATGGAGGATTAGGAGGAGATCTTGAAGCTCAACTCATTTTAAAATGTTATTCTTAGCTGATACATGTCCACATTTTAAACGAATTGTGTATGTATTGGTTGTTGTATGGGTACTGTACTTTTAAATATTATTTTTTTATTAAGTCTAATTTAAGGGGCTTATGGAATACCTTTTGATGTTTCCAGAGTCCTTTCTAATTGATAGTTGATATTTTAGTGGTATCATGCACGTTTTTAATCATTTATTTGTTTAGTGTTGTGTGGAAAAACGTTTATGGCACTGAATGTCGAAATCAAGTTATATTTGTTATGTTAAGAAACCGAAAGGCATAAAACCATCTGTATGAAAGTCAGGATGGCAGCATGGCACATATGCTCTCCAGGCTTGTATTAGCTGAAGCTCTCGCTAGGCAAAGTGAAATCAACTCTCAGATGAGTGAGACAGTGCAGAAATGGCCAAGGCTGAAATTAAGTTAATGGATTCTCACAGGCCTCAAGATGCATTAAAATGAATATTGCAACCAAAAGATAGGATGAGATGAAAATAATCATGATCAGTGGCTGTGAGAAAAGTAAGCCAAAAAAAGGTGTCTGCCATGTTGTAGAGTTAAAACGCCAGCTGCATCAATTTACAACACACTTAGAAGGAAGAAGGCATGTGTGAGGAACAGGCCGCACACCAGCTGTTATAAACTGTTAAGCAGGAGAGGTGGTGAGTTCACATGGCACAGATGTAAGCACGAGAGAAGAATAGCTGTGATGCTCAAAATAGAGCACCTGTGCAGAAGCATAAGTAAGTACCGGGTATAGAGAAGACATGAAGACATGCAGAGTTTGTAGAGCTGTAGAGGTGTGTGAGTGTGTAACATGAGCTTTTGAACATTCATAGATTGAAGGAATGCACATTTTTATTGGGCCTGGGCAGAGTTTGCAGAGTTCTGCTATGAGGAACTCTGCGAAGTGCAGAAAAAGCTCTGCTGCACTACTCAGAGTTCTGCGAGTGGCGGAGTGTGGTAAGTCATGTTGCTCGCGTTGGATTTTAACGCCAGGATTTTGTCCTGCACTGTGAAATCAGCACAAGTGGCACAATGTGAAGCACAAGAGGGCGCTGCTTCTTTTCGCCGCTCAAGTAGATGTTCTACTCAAACGGCAGCTTCCTCAACGCGAGCGGCAGGTTTCTTAATGTGAGCAGTAGAGACCCTTGTGAGCGCTCGCACTGAGAAATCTCACCTGGAGGTGCACTGAGAAATCTCACCTGGAGGTGGTCTATTACTCATTTTGTCTCGCTTGCCAACCTACAGTTGGCGAGCGCGAGCAAAAAAACTCCAACTCCGCTGAGTTTTTGGGAACTCTGTGCGAAGTGGACAAAACTCTGCGAACTCCAGTCGGAGCGGAATTCATCACCCACCCCTAATTAAGTTCCTGCCAAACAGAGAGTTGTTCTCTCCAGTAGAAGGGACTTGCCCATCAATAAGTGCCACTGTCTGGAGCCAATCAGAGGAAACAGAACCTTTACTCCCCAAGCACACTTCTCAGACAACAAACAGTAGTGACACAGGCTCATAGTTCAAATTGTTGATTTATTTTCATTGTCTATTGGTGTTATAAAGCCGACTATACCATTCTACACAAAGGTGGCTTGTTATCAGCAGTGACTATTACACATTGTTACTATAATGTATTGTAATTGCGTCTGAAAAGTAAAAACGTACTTTGTGTGATGTACTGCTAAAAAACTCAATAAAGATGGTGTAAAAATAGACGACTTCCCAGAATTGATTTGGCACACAGAGTGCGGCATGATGGGCCTTCTTTGTCCCTGGGGTAGCTGTCTTCATACACCAGTGGTAAGGAAATTTTGAGGTGGACTATTGTCTGTAACCCGCTCTTGCTTGAGTTGTCCAAGTACGACTGCCATCTTGATATATCCTAGTAAATGCCTGATACACATGTTAAAGTGAGGTGTTTACCGCTGTGAAGATGTGTAAGGGAAGTGAAAGCAAGAGAAACATATGTATGCCTATTAGCAGCTGAAAAGGCAGGACAATGAAAGTTTGGCAGAGGAGTGCGAGGGACGTACAGCTATTGAAAGCTACGTGCTACAACGGCTGTGTGACAGAGAGCAGCCATTATTAAGGAACATACCCCCTGCTGCACTTAGTAGGCACATTATTTCATCTGTTGGTGCTGTACCTGAGTTAGGACGCCCTATTAGTAGGGCCTATCAGTATTACAAACAAGAGTAATTTAGTCCCAGATGCTGAGAAAAGAGAGACAGCCCCAGAGTTTTCCAAAAACGGACTGTGGAGATGTGGAAACGAAGGATACAGAGAAAGCTCACTTTATTATCAGTTTTAGACCGAAGCCTTAGAATGAGCATTAGGCTTCTGGGATTTGTGGCACACACACTGCAATGTTTTATGTTACGAGCATCTGCGGACGTGAGGCACGCCCTGGAAGGATTGCGTTTTCTCTGGTGTCACTTGAACTCGCTCGGCAGCCAACGCTGCGGCCATCTTGTGGACCTGAGGGGGCGGCGCAGTCCTGCCTGCCCATCTCATGTGGGTCTTCGGAGCTAGGCTCAAGCTTTGGAACAAAAACCGGGGATTTGCTAGTCATCCCTAGGGGGACTCGGGGAATTCAGGCACCCTGCAATGAGCAGCTGGATTTGTAGAAACATTAGAACACGAAGGACCTCCTGTAAGAAACGGACACCACTGCTCCGCACACAGAAGAATACAGCCTGCCGTGATGGCATCCTTACCAGGCCAGAGAGGTTATCACAAGCACTAGTGAAAGTCTGGATAGATTAATTCCTCAAAGACAAAACAGAGAATGCGGGACCATCAGATGGGAAACCAAGGGAGGCCTCATGGAAACACAATCAGTGAAACATGACCCGACTCCTGCGGAATGAAACAATACCTGGATTATTTTAAGCCATTACTCTGATTATTACTTTCACGGGAAGACCCTGCTCCCCATAATACTTCCTGTCACAAGCTCCAAGCCTCAATTCAAGCTGCAAACTAAGGGAGGAAGAGCGTTGGTACGGTCTGGGAGGAGGAGGCAACAATTGTATTAATGGGAATACCAGTAAGTAATCTAGGTACTACCACCTTAGATTACTTCGTTGCCCAAGTCCTACATTTGAAGACATACTCATGCCTATTCAGCAGGCCCCGAATTTGCATGCGCCACAAAAAAGCGCAAACATCAAAGCAGAATGCACCGCCCAGTGCAGTAGTTCAGTATGTAACTTCAATATGTATATCCAAGTAAGGAGTACAATTTGTGTGTCCCGTGTATGTGTCCAGGAAGAAGCGGACATATTACAAAAATGTTAGGTACGTCCTCAGAGGCCTACCCAGGTCTAGCATGATCACTGATAACTTTTATCTTTTAAGTTCATTTTAATTTCACCCTGTCTGTCTGTTCTTTTATTTTCATTTAATCTGCAGGTTTCATATCAACACAAGTGGCAGCTATTTGCTTTCAGCACATACACCAGGTTGAATGTGCTGAATGACTGCATGTACGAACAGAGTTTTGGAGTTCTACGTCCTGATGATGGCCACAGACACAGCATGGGAGCAAAGGGCAGAAATATGTTGACCACTGCGGTACAAGAATAATAGTCCTCCATAGCACCCAACCTCCTATTATTTTGATTATCTCCTTGGTACTTAATGAATAAAGATTTTGACGAGTCCATCCTGGTTCTTTTGTTGGGGCCATAAAGTCTTTCACTTCAGCGAGAATCAAAGTTGGTTGTGGGTTAGCATTTCCAATCACATAACCACTAACAGAGGGCTCACGCAGGGGTGCACATTAGCCCCCTTGTACTTACTGTTTATATGGCTGATATTGGGATATCATTATCCAGGGCAAGATCATTTCCACAAAGAAGTCTAAACAGTGGGCTGCACATTCTGCAGTATGTTGACAACATTTGTCAGTCTTGACCTAAACTACGTTGGCCTGTAGAGAATTTTAAATTAACTTCAAGCTTATAAATTTCACAATTATCTAAAAGTAAATCAAAATAAATAAAAAGTCATGATCTTTGGAAAATATATAACTAAATCTAGAAAAGCATGGTGCATGGGACTATCTTCACCGGGATATGCCTCGGCATATGATTATTTGGGAGTATGGTTAACTAAAAAGTGTCCACCTAGGCATCACTTATCAGTTTTAAAGCAACAAGTTTCTGCCCTACAATGTGCACTGTGTAGACATAACACAAAATGACAGAGCCCTTCAGCCAGCACTATAATAAAGTTAGTAAGAGTATTAAGAGCAAAACTTCTCCTTGCCCTGATTTCTGGTTATTAAGAGTCTCCTGGACAACTGGCGACAACATAGTATTTGATACAATGTAAGTCTTTCTGAACGCTCTTTCATCTACCCCACAGCACATCAACAGCTTAAATACAATTGGAATTAGTCCCATATAGGCAGGACCTAGTATGCAAAGCCAAATTTTTTTTAAAGTACCGCCATCATGTAATAAATATAAAACACGACTTCCCGAAATAAGCCTCAAAGTCAGTCTTCGAGGATAATAGTTATATTAATATCTTATGGTCCAAGTGCTGATTAGATGCAACAAAGGAACTTGAAGTAGATACCATCTGAAGGATAATCCTTTAAGGCTGATCTTTAAGTCGGTAATACTATCTCAACTGGTGCTTCTTAGCCATGCTGCAGATGTTATCGGGCTGAATAATTTTAGACAAGCTAACTTAATCATTGACTCATGCAATTCCATGTCTGCTCAATATTATTTACTGGAGCCAATCCTGAAATCAACTTGATAAAATAAATTCCGGATGCATTTTATGTTTTTTCTTATAAAAGAATTTAGATAATCTTGACCTAATACAAATTAAATATGTAAACTGTGTGATTATGAAAATTAAACAATACTCCATGGCATATGTTGTTGACCAGTGACCAGGCTCAAGAGGCAAATTCATATGACATAAATGTTCCCTATTAGTAGAGATGCACTGTAGAGATCACTGTAGAGATGCTTTTAAATATTGCTTTAACATGGTGAACATATTGGAACTATGCCATGCTGCTTAATTCCTTCAAATTATTTGTAAAAAGCATTTACAAATTACTTCAATCACTTGAGTTGTTTTTAAACTGTTTATCTTTTTTTTAGCGTAAACTAAATCAGTTATGTTATTTCCGATTTTAACTTGTTAATAACTACAAGAACACGCGTTTTAAGGCCTTTGTAATAAGAAAGACCTGAAGTTTTAATAGCTGGAAGTTTAGATATTTTTTCCTATTTCAGAATTTGAAGTATTTTCATTATTCTGATAAAATAAATTTCCCACTTACTTACTAGCCCTAGACCCCCGATTCCCAACCTGTGGTCCGTGGACCCCCAGGGGTCCATGCCACATTCCCAGGGGGTCTGCAGACCTGAGCCGGCAGGAAGACACTTCTTCAGGTGGGGCCTCTACAGAAACACATGCGTGATTTTATATTTGTTACTTCATTTGTGCAGCAGCTTTAAAAGCACTGCAAAGGTCCTTGTACATCCAGCAGCTTTCCAGCAAAAATAAAAGCATCAAAATAACTCTGGTGATTAATGTACCTGATTGAGAGAGATGGGAGTTTTGTTTAGTGGCAGTTTTGACTTATCTAAGGTAGCGCAGATGATTATTATGCCTGCTGCAAAGAACGTGTATCATGCAAAGATAAGTAATTTATGTGCATAGCACAGTGGGTTACTGCTTTCGTCACAGAGACTCATTTGTTACTGTACAGTTTATAAATTACAATCCTAATCTGGCACAGTGAGTTATGAACTGCCATCAAAGAACTGCATTCAAACTGTATGGAACAAATTAGAAAGTTATGTTTTTTTCCCCAGTCTTTCATTATCCATATACTGCTAAAAAAGGATTTTCTTGCAGAGAAATAATTTTTTTAAAGTCAGTGCTAGTCATTGTGTTATGTTCTGAATCTTGAGTTTGTGCTTTTCCAGACCAAGCACTCTTAGAAAATGCCTACCAGTAAGGATGACATGTGAGTCACACACCTTGTAGTCCCCTGTAAAGTGCTCCGACACCGTACACTGGTATGAGAGGTGCTATAAAACAAATGAAATACATGTGGCAGAGAGGCTATGGAGAGAAGAGAGACCCTTATGGTTTAACTTACTTTCTCTACCACATAGTATATGAAAAAGCTTTCCAACATCTTATGTACCTAAAAAATAAAAGCAAAAATCACTTGGGAAATTCAGAATCTGACCTGAGGATTCAGCTTTTCTAAATAAAACCAAACATTGAAAAGTTAGTTGCCAAGATGCAGCACCAACCTTCCCATTGAAAATTTTCCAATATAAAATAATTATGGGGGTCATCATGACCTTGGCGGTCAACAAGTTGGCAGTACACACCGTCATATTATGAGTGTGGTGACATTATGAGATATCAATCTCCAACCCTGCGGCCCACAGAGTACCACCGGCGGCATTATGAGCTGGCCTACCGCCATGGTTTCTGTGGCGTTAGCAATGCCACGAAAACCATGGCTGTAGGTCCTATTGGTGACGGGGAATTCCTTCCCTGTCATCAGTAGCCAGCTCCCTCACCCCCCCAACACACACCTGACACCCCCCACCCCTCCTCCATCCAAACACCCATCCCCACCCCGATTCAAACACTCCCCACCCCCTTCGATACCCGCATTCACCACCACCCCCTAAATGCACACACACGCAGACATGCACCCACCACACACCTGCCCCCACCCTCCACAACCACACACGCACACGTCACCCCTCCTCCTCCCACCCCCCACTACAGACTCAGCACCCCCTCAACCCACACACCCCCTCCCTGCATACAAGCACGGACACCCACACACACCACGCATACACCCATTCACGTACACTGACATACATGCATTCACTCATTTACTGCTATACACGTATTTGTCCAGACATACTCACACATTCTTACACACAGGCACACTGACATGCAGACACGCACTCACTCCATCATTCTTACACGCATTCACTCACACGCATACAACCACGCATACAACACAACACACACAGACGCATTCACACATGCACTCACACACTCAGACACACACACACAACACCCTCCACCCTCCCACCCCCTTCCCTGTCTGACGCCTGACTTACCTTGGACGAGGAGGTCTTCCGGCATGGAACAGGAAGGGCGCTGCTACTGCCAGCAGTGCCCCACCAGCAGAACATTGTCAGGCTGTATTTCAGTTCAAAATATGGCTGGTGGCGTTCTACTGGCAGGGTGGTGGTGGTGGTACCAGCACCAGGTCACCACCGTCCACCAGTATGAACACTGCCGGATTTACGCCCTAATTGTGGGGGAAGTCAGGCAGTGCTCATAATCTGGGGGACGGATGGTCGCCGCCGAGGTGGTATGCTGGAGGCAGTCACCACAGTGGTAGGCGGTAATTAATGCCAATGTCATAATCAGCACCTCTATTTTTAGTAATTTGAATATTTGTTTGTTTTGTATTTGTTTGTGTACTTTTTTACGAATTACTGTTTTAATATTTGAAATTGAAGTCCCACAAATGGCTTGGGGGTCCCCGGCTTCCAGTAGTGATTCAGTGGGGGTCTTCAGGGGTCAAAAGATTGGGAACCACATATGGACACCATTCTGCCCAGGGAAAAGGGGAATTTTTTTATTGTTGAGCATAATTATATCCCTTCAAGACTCCTAGGTGTCCCTGGACGGTCATGATGTTATCAGGGATCTGGACTGGTGGCATCTGGTGACATCCTTAATGAACTCTGTCCAGTGATTGAGGACTCTCCAGATGTGACCTTCACTAGGTCCAGTTCTAGACACCCAGAGCAGTCATTAGTTATAAAATCTTGGAGGTTGGGTGAGAGGAAATCTTGGGAGCCTCTCCAGGTCTTACCACTAAAGCAGTTAGCTCCTGCATGTGACTGGGTAGACAGTGGGCAATGACGGCAACTAATGGAAGGTCTAACGGAAGATTTTGGTGACTCCCTGCCCATAAAACACTAACTAATGAGAAGGCATGCTTTTTGATCTTAAATGTTTTGTGCAGGCGATCATCCCATTGAGGGCCAAACAGATTCTGTCCTAACAAAGGCAGACAGGTTTTGAAGACCCTTTATCTTCCAATACCTGATCCAAATCAGACGGCGATCTGTAACAACAGCAACAGAAGCAATGGCCGAAGCTTTAAGGGTATAATAGAATTTATTAGCAAGAAAATGTGCTTGTAACTTCTTTCTGGCAATGAAGACAGTGCAATCTTCCACTGCCAACATAGCTGTGGCAAGCATTTGGAAATCTCCAGCCAGACTCCGAGATGGATAAGGTGAATAGATGGGAGCTTTGTGAGTAGGTTGAGGCCAAAGTAAGCTTTATACTGGGTCCCATCCACCTTCTTGTCTACAGGATCTATGGGAGAAGCATCACCCAATGGCACCTGAGAATGACCAGCCAAATTGGAGAGCATAGCAGCCACCAGTACTGACTGTAGAACATCGACATCGTCACCTAGATATATCTTAGTTAAGAATTGATGGCTCTTTCCAGGTTCTTAATTCTTTGAGGATAGCCTCTTTAATGAATAGAATGGCAGGAAGAGCCTTCGGGGTAGGACAACGAAACTGCAAAAATAAGGATGTGCCGATGCTTGAAGCATCCACTGGATCAACTGGAAATCCCAAATTGGCACCCAAATACTTCAGAATCAAAGCTACACCATCCTAATACAAAAATGCCCCCTAGGGTCATAGAGCAAAGAAACCTCAGAATCCTCTTCATACTCTGGAATAGTCGATGAGGAATGAGAATAAACCTGGAACCCCAACAAATCCTGTCTTCCTACACTTTCTTTAGCCTATAGCCCCAAGAAGGTCTCAGTCGTAAGGGTATTAATATGGCTCACAGAAAGCCCTGCTTCCCCCACTCAAAGCACCCTCTGAAGTAGAAGAGCCCCCTTGAGGAAAAAGCTCGTACCTGCAATTAGCTGAATGTTTTCCCTCCAAAACAGCTCAACAATTTTCAAAACAGCAAAGCACAGCCACTTACCTATGTGTAGATTTTCATTAGAAGAAACTTGAACTCCACATTCTCCTTCACATACTTGCACCACATTTACAGAGTGTTGGGGAGGTTGAAGTTGCAACTCACTATGACTGCAATGCATGATGAGTACTAAATGGTGGTGTGAAGCATCGTTTTAAACCATGCATCCTCAGAACTCGCATTGCACCTCAGGAAACAAACAACCTGATTTAGATCTTGGCTGATGAAATACTTCATCACAAACATGACAGATATCCCGTCCCCCGTATCACAATCTCCATAGGATATAATTGGATCATAATACGGCGGACAGGACAGCCGTCACATTTGTGATGGGGTATTACCCTCCACTAAGATCTAAATCAGGCTCAAAATCTTGACCTTGCTCCTGTGGGAAAAGACCCCTTATGTCCTGTTACGCAAAGGTGTATAATAGCTGAACATCTGTATGCTTTGATAGGTGTTTTGATTCACAAAATACCACTATGTCACAGGAAGAGGTCCTTTTATTTCCATTCTAAGAGCAGCCATTGAGGACCCCAAAAAGTGCAGTGTCAAGGGTGTACTTATGCGTGCACTAATCATAACTAGATGTCAGTGAAGGCACTCAGGGAGGTGTGTGGAAGCTACGCGGACGATTCACAAAGGTAAACTTAGACCTGAAGTCTAAGTTTAGCCCTGAAGTCCAACTTTGTAACTGAAGTCCAACTTTAGACTTGAAGTCTAAGGGCCCGATTCACAAAGGTAAACTTAGACCTGAAGTCTACTTAACCTTTGTGAATTGGGTCCTTAGATATCGGGTCTAAACTTAGACTTCAGGTCTAAGTTTACCTTTGTGAATCTGGCCCACAGTGTTCATCCATCGACAAGTTCTACAATACAACATTGACTGTTGACATTCAGAGTGTTATCTGCGCCAGTGGTGTCAGCGTCACTCTTTCTGCTGTACCCAAAAGAAAGGATCAAGGGATACCTCATCTTTAGCAGCAAGAGTACAAGTGAGCCACTGGAAGCTCTCCTGTTGCAGCTTTTTAGAGCTGGAGAAGCAGAATATTTATCTCCCAGCCTTGCAGAGTGCACAGGGGACATGTAGAATCATTACTCATTCTCTAAGCCTAAGAAGGTAGTCTCTTGAGTCCTAGACTCAATCTGGACATGCTACAAGATATCGAGAATCCAGCCCTAGTCAGTTACCCAGTTTTTAGGGTCATAGATCCTTAGTTAAGATTTCCCTGTTATTCCTCGGAACTCTAATTACAGGGCTCTGTACACCACTGCCGAAGTGACTGCATAGAGTTCTAGCCGTAGGCCTGTTTTTCTAGCTATGGAACCAATAGAGCACTTGTGGAGTTCTGCTGCATTACTGAGAATTACATATGCCCTGGGTTTCTATTGCCCATTCTCGGTATAATGTAACCTGCCAATTTGTACTAGTATGCTCTATGAAACCCAATAAACAAAGGTTGCAAACAAAAAAAAGAGAATCCAGCCCTAATACTGATTCAGCAATGCCTGAGCACATAAGGTACTCTGTCATGTTTATCTGTAACAATAAATAGGAAGATCTCTCCAGGCCATTTCGAAGAAAGGTTTGACATTCATTGGTGCTGCTGTCACCTGGTGCTTCCTTGAGGACGAGGAATGTGGCGTTTCGATTCCTTGCATCCTTTAGGGTTCATAGCTACAACTTTTTAGGTATATAGACGTTTGTAGATATTTTGTCTGCTTGCTTACTGTACCCCTTAATTGACTTTTATCAAAACATTGGAATGTTGACAGCTCCACGAAGACAATAGACTAGCTCAGGGACAATCATGGCTGGTATAGAGGGCTGGTATCGAGCTTCTGCTCAAACATTCCAATGTTTGAACATCTGTTTCTCATCTTTTTTTTCAGAAAATTCTACCCTCAATAGTTTCTCTTGCTAGCAAATACATTCAAAAGGGATAAAATACAGGAGCGGCTTGCGGCATGTGGCGGGGGCAGGGCGGTGCTGAGAGGTGAAGAAAAATTAATAATACTTTTTTTTAAACTTACCTGAATCTGCCACCACCACCATGCAGCTCCTCTTTCCTTCGCCGCAGGCACAGGCTCCAAGCCTACCCTGCGCCTACCTGAACGCTGACAGCAGCGTTCGGATTGGTCGGAGTGCCCAGCCAGGGCGCTCCCAGGCAGACTGGAGAGAGCCTGCCTGCTCTCTCCAACCCAGCACTGCGTTGCCGGGTTCGACAGAGCTTAGTGCGCATGTATGTTTGGCCAGCCTGAGACGGCTGGCCAAACATACATGCGAACTGAGGGGGAGTGTGGGCACTCCCCCTTTGTGCTCATCACAGCCCGTGGCCTGCCCCCTTCTACAATAAAACTATTATAAACACAGTTTATTATCGTTTTATTCTAGAACTTTGGCAGCTGCTGCTGCTTGTGGGGTGTGACGCTCCTCCGCCCTGCCGGAGGAGTCACCCCTGATAAAATAATGGATGTGAAGGTCTGAGTAGGATCATTAAGACCGAGGCTAGGCACATCAACATTTACACTGGCCAATATTTATGCATCAAACAAGGGTCAAAAACCATTCTATCCTGAAGAGTTATAAGGGCGGTCTAAATTCCGTGAAGGACAATGATCTGGACAGATCAGCCCAGAGAACTGGACAGACAGGGACAATTACCAATTTGGCTCAAAGAAATGGGATTGGAGGATATCTTGAGAGACCAACATCCTAAAACACATGATTAGACATATTTGTCTCCACCTAGCATTGCACATGTGTGAGACTGGACTTTTTACTGGGCACAGAACAAATGCTAGCAAATGTAATTGGCTAAGATTCGACCAATAGTCCTATGGGACTATGCCCTCTTGATGCTTACCTTATATACAGAGAATCACTGGAGCTCTGCAGGACAATGAAGACTGAGACAACATCATCCAAAAACCCACAATGTGAAAGAACTAGAAGAGCAAATCATTCAATACGTAACTGACAATGATGATGATAAAAATAGTGTAAGCATTGGCTAAAGAGAATAGAGAAAGAAAGGAGAAAAGATGGAGATAAAGGTGCAAGTGAGAGTTAGAAACCATGCATGAGAGAACTGGAGCACCCAAAGTGTGGTGCAGACTCAAGCACAACACAAGGTGATCAATTTGGACAGTATTAAATATGCACTGCTCCGAGCTAAACAAGTTTTACACAGGGGGGATTGAAGCAGGGAAGCTACTTGCATGCATACTCGGAGCCAAAATATGGAAAGGGCTAAGAATGTGACAAACTATTGTAAAGAGTGTGTTAGTGATGTCCAGGTGACAACATGAAATTTAGAGAATTAGAGAGGTATACAGTGCTGAACAAAACCTCTCAACCAGATATGAGATCACCTCACTCAGACCCACATCACTAAACTCTAACCACACCAAATAGAATCTCTATACCCAGGACCAGATTTAGGGCGCTGTGGCTGCACCGGGTGCTGATCCTGGATGGAGGGCACTGACCTCAGGGGGGCGCTGTGTTCAGCAATAACTTAGGAAACTTGCGATTTAAAAGCACCTGTTAAAAAGTTCCTTGTGTATCCAGCCTTCAGGAAGCAATTAAGATGTCAAGTTAACTCTTGTGATTAATGTTCCTGACAGAGTGAGAGATCAGCGTTTTGTCGAGTGGCAGTTTTGACTCCTCATACAGTAGCACAGAGAGTTAATATGCCTGCTGTAAAGAACAGAACTATATTTTATGTGGCTAGCTAAGTGTACTAGTAAAGCCAGCCTTACAAGCGCTTTAAAACAAATTAAATGTATGTGAGAGGGGCTATGAGGAGATGAGGGGCACTTTTGTCGGATGGCAGTGAGGGAATCTGAGGAGGTGGCATGGGATGGGGGGGAGCAAAAAAGGTTTGCTGCACCAGGTGCCACCAGCGCTGGGTCCGGCCCTGTCTAGACCATCCTGTCCAACTGAACGAGGTGATATCGGCCATTGCCAGGTTGCAAATCAACAAATCACCAGGCCTGAATACCTCACACCACTCTTCTACAAAAAGGTCTGCTGAGTTCATGTCCCTACCATAAAAAAAACGATTTAACTCCTTTGCAGATACCACAGCACTGACAGATTCTAAGTTAGAGGCTACAATTGAAAGGGAAATATCATGCAAAATGTTTCTCCTTTTGGCCAAATCCTTACTAAATGTGGACACAACATTGTTCACAAAGTCCTAGCTCATTGACCATCAACGCATAATGCTGCATCTGACTGATCCTTACTAATCCTGCTTTATCCACAATAAGTGCTGCAATGATAATACCAAAGAAATCATCCATAATATAGATAATGAACGAGCTGTTATTATTTATTGACACAAAGATATCGTTTGATAGGGTCCATTGGCCATATATAGAGGAAACGCTTATCCATTTCAGATTCGTACCTTTGTTATGCAACTTGCTCTTTTGCAGATACAGGCATGACACACAAGAGTCAGGGCGAAAGGGATCCTATTGAAATGGTTCCTAGTACAAAAATGCACATTGCAGAGCCGCCCCCTCCTCCCCTGCCTTTTGTGCCGATGGCAAAGAGAGTGAGAAATAATAAAGAGATATCAGGATCCAAGACAGGTAAAGATTCAACTCTTCTTATTCTGCTCCCCCTTCCCCCCCTTCACCCCCAACAACCTTTAACTAATTGCAGACAGCCATGGACAACTTTTGCAGAGCAAAAAGCACTGGTTTGCCAGAAAAGTGACACACGGATCTGAGGAGGGCAAAGAGGAGGTATCTAACACTGTTCCCTAAACCAGGCTGCTCAACCGAGATATATGCTAGAGTGGATCAAGATCAACTCAGAGAAAAGCTGGTGTTTGGCAGATCAGCTTACAGCAGAGACTTGTATCTGGAAGATCCCATGGCTGCCTAAAAACACAGAGCCTGGGGACTCTGCTCTTTCCCTGCAAAACAGCCACACTGGCAGTCCCCAACAAAGTAGCAGAGGAGAGCGAGTTTACATCTTTCCTCTTGCCACTCACTCCAGGAATGAGCAGCCCAGACTTTTCCCCAGCAGCTGAAGACGAGGAGGAAAGCACATGGAGAGAACATGCTTTGTAAAAAGGGCAGGGTGCCTGTGTGTTCATTAGGGAATCAACCCATTTGAAAATCATAAGAAAAGATTAATTTTCACCTGAAACTGAAAGGCTGCAATATCTCCAAAGTCAGCACTGGGTCACTTACAGATCCTTTAAAATTCAGGTAATCTGACCTTTAACTACATTTTGTTTAGTGTCTGGTCATAAAGAGGGATGACAAACAATTGCTTTGAGGCATTTGTAAACAACTGGGCAAAACCCCCAGTCAAAAGCGATGGGAGACAGCTATGTATCAAGAAACATCACAATTAATTAATGGGAGGAGATCCATCACGGAACTCATTTTACAGCTAGATGCACCATAGGAAGAGAGGCAGCTCTGAAGATATCTTCTTATTGGTACCTGACCCCTGCAGAAATCCACAGATGGGAGCCAGAGCAATCCAGCAACTGTTGCAGAGGCTGCAACTGCCTAGGTGATCTACTGCACCCACTCTGGCACTGCCCAAATCAATATACTGCAAAGTGATCCTTGATGACAGAGGCTTGATATTGGGGGCCATTTTTATTAAAAATTCAGCAACGCAATACAGCAAACCACCTTGCTGCGCTGTAAGAAAGGGCTGGAATCAGCTGTATTTACCACATCTGCTCATTCCTTTCCTTTCCTTTCCTAACGCGGGTACACTTTTGTGTGCCGATACTATGGCACCCTTGCGTTGTATTGCACAAAATAGTCCTTGGAGGCATTTTCCTCTTCCTAAATGTGCTGCACTGCATATTTCTCCTCAATGCATCTCTGCTTGGGAGGCGTGCAATTCTGACGCATTCCCAAGTCTACCACTGGGAATGTGTCAGAATCCACGGGGGATGCATGAGAACAGCTATGCTCCGCCCATGGCACGCCTCCCTGCCGAAGGGTAACGCAGACAGCAATTTGCGCTGCCGTGCGTTACTTTAGATATATCAAGACACTCAGGGCCATGCGGGAGGCCTTGTGTGGCTTGATAAAGTTAGGTTTTGCATCGCCCTTGTGTCCCCTTGTGTGGTGCAAGGTTGATGCAAAACCTTGATAAATATGCCTCTCAATGCTTAAATTCCGAGGCTATGGACATATTTTATCCTCACCCTCTCAAATAGGCAATCACTTTCCCTCCTTCCAATGACAGTCAAGCAAATGACATAGGCTCTTTGTGCAGCAAAACAAGTTATTCCCTCACACTGGGGCATGAGCAATGTACCAGATCACATAGCCTGGCTATACCGGATCTGGGACCTATTGGGAATTTAAAAATATTATCATTGTACTGAAATATAAGGGGGGGAGCTTTCAAGAAGTGTGAGTGTAATTCATCACATTTTTTTCGTATGAATTGCAAGAGCTCCTATGTCCCAGATATCTAAGAGTTACATGTATCATCCCAGCAACCTATATAGGAAGAATCCTAGGCCCAATTTTTAACTCTAATGAGTAGGGGTAGTATGGAACACAAATAATGTCGTCCTCCAAGTTATCCTTTTATGATCAGGATCCTTCTGATTCGTATTCCCTGGGAGGGAGGCTGAAGGAAGAAATGTTCAAGTTTAATGCTAATGTTTCTTACCCCGCAGGCTAGCGGTTATAGGAGGGTGTATGTATAACATACTTTAAATTAACAGATCCAAAAACTGCCTAATTAACTTCTTTTGACAACAAATCTCAGGTAATACTGGAAGAAATAAAAAGCGATAATCACACACACATATACAACCATTTACAGAAAATTACCCTCAGAACTAAAGTAGAAGTGCTACAGTGCATATTCACCACATCCCCATTACTTACCACCTTGGATGAGTAAGTTGACCTCTGCATATATACATCGAACATGTACCACATTTTAACACCCTTTACAACAGTAATAATATAACTCCCCCAAAATAAATGTTCGAAGTTTCTGAATCTAACTATCTTTTTAAGCCAATGTGGCAATTCCAGAGACTTAAAATCAACATCCGAGGGCAATGAGAGAACAAGCAATGTATTTTTGCCAGCCCTTCTGTCTAAAATGTAGAGCCCAGTATGGTTTAAGGTCTACTGTACTTACAGTAACCTTAGAAATTTATTCATAAATTGAAATACTTCTAAAAATATGTGCACACTTATATCATATGGTGTCAGTTTCTGGGGCATTTACATTTAAATGAGCATTAGATGTTAAGCAATTCTTAGAGTATAATAAAGCAAGCAGGTAGAACTGCATATGTCTGAGATCCACACCTCTCACACTGGCATGTGTAAATTCACAGATCTCAGACTTTGCAGATAAAGAAAGTTCTAACCTTCCACTGGATACCTGCCTTCGATTGACTGTATCCCAAAAGTGTAAAGAAATCGACATCATTGTCTAATGCCCTGAAGTGCTCTGGAGTGGAATTTCTATAAAATCTCATGAATGCAAATACTAAGTGCAAATTGCATGCAACTGTCTCATGAAGGAAAAAACAGACCTGATTCGATTGTGTTCTTGAGTTGCTAGAGGGTATTCCAAGAACACAGTTTTAAGAGTGTGGACAATAGTGACTGAATGCTCAGTTACATGGTTTTCTGAACCAGCCAGGCCCTATACACAAGTATTTATAAGGAAGAACAAGCACTGGTAAAGCCAATAGGTGTTGCTTGGATTTTCATTATAATTCTAGCTTTAAAATTCTTCAGTCACCAAGGCTATGGCTCGTTACATGTCTCAACATGGTAGTGCATCTATAGAGAATGATATAATGTCAGTGGAATGCATGGAATACCAAGACTTTCAAAACATAGACTGGTCACACAGGAGTATTCACAAACCACATCTTAGAATTCAGAGCTGTCTACTGAGGGTATGGCTCTTACATCTCAAGTTTTAAAGTTCTCTGCCTGGGGTCCTGCGGTATCAAAACACCAGTCCAACAGGAACTTCCTCTTGAAATGCCATAGACTGGGTCAACCTTGTGTAGGATCCGTGCAGGAAATATGTAATCATTGCGTAATTGACAAGCCTAGGGGGGCAATGGCCATGCAGATGAAGGTCCACTGAGGGCAGTGGCTGCACAGACCTTCCTGCAGAGTTGTCGCATCCTCCCCTAAGCTGTCTCCTCTACTGCTCAGGAGTAACTTCTGGGGAAACCGGGTATGTTTTCTGGAGCCCTCAGTGAGAAGCCATTTTGGGGTGAGTAAGATGCTTACTACAAACTACAAAGCAGTTGATGAGCAAGCATCTTGTGAACTATGAAGACGTTGACAAGTATTTATTCTACAGTGACCATGTGTTGCTGCGTGCGTGGCACTCTCCCAATGTACAAATTAAAACTACAGAAAGCAGCATGATAATTGAGATCATTGTATGCGCTCCAACATGAGGAAAACATTAAATCATGGAGATGAATTAGTAGTATTCTTATCACCAGCACCAGTGTAGTTACTATTGCAAAATGTAAACATCCACGAAATGCCATGGTCTGATCCCAAAATGTGACGGACAACTCAGCGAGCCAATAAATGAAGTAGCACCCAAGCAAGGTAAAGGCTGGAGGAGGCTGGACCAAAGCCCCCATCTGTATGTTATTTTGCATGTTGGGCTGATGCAAAATCTGAGATACAGCTGAAGCTCTTTAGAACCAGACCTATGTATGATCTTTCTTAAAGGCAAGGAACAAAACTTTAATAATGCATTTCAGTGAAAAAATAAAAATACATTCAAGCGTGCCATACATGAAACGTATTCTGAAGTGTTGCCCACTTAGAAAGACAAAATATATGCATTTAAAGAGTCAGCCCAGAAATACGGAAAATTAATAGGATATGATTTGAAAGAAGTGAAATTAGCGATGCTGTTGCATTACAAGTTGCCATTTCTCTCTAACTCATCTAATTCAAAGACATCTCTTTTAAGTGTAGCATCATGCTTTGAGTACTGTATCATTTGATTAATCTCCACCAATAAAGATACTTCTCTTGATTAATTCTGTTAATTAATGAAGTTCATGTTAACCGCACACATACCGTCTGTATCCAATCACTTCAAGCTCGCGTTTCAGAGATCCACTGCGCTAATGTCTCGAAAAAATAAGTCATTTAGAAATACCATTAATTGAGTGATAATCTACTGCACAGGCCCTTTCCCTACTTCTAGGCCCGCCTGGGTTTTTTAATAGCACGTTATACTGTGTGGCAGCCTGCTTTTAAGCGCTTACTGTTTAGACTAATGAATGAAGTGTGTCACAGTTGAGAAAATGCTTTCTGGGATTATAAATGTAGTCCAGTCATGAAGCTAGCATTCCAGATATTTTAGTTATCCCGAGGCAGGACCATGTTGATTAACCCTACCTGTGAATTACACGATTTGGCTAAATATCAATATCTGAGCCCGAACATTATATTTTTCTCAAATCAGTAACTGAGTATCTCAACATTTCAAAGGGGAAACATCCCGAACCACATGCCTTTACAACAAAAAATCTTTGTTAATGCATTCGTGGTAAAGGCATTCGTGGTAACAACGCAGTCGTTGTTCCGACCTCGTTGTTTAGGCATGTGTGGTTCCAGCACTGGTGGTTCCGACTTATATTTATATTCTTTTTAAAGTCCTTCATAGAAGATTAAAATATTTCTCAAATATCTTTCTAGGGGCCATAAAAATGTAATCCGATGGCAAGTACAAGTTGTTCGATGTTTATCGCACACGAGCTGTACACTTTGCACCCTGTGGCAGGTCAAACCTGTTGCACTTTAACAGCAGGAAAAGGCCCAGATTTTACATGACATGCTGAATGTGGTGCCTTGAGCACCAACACCAAAATGCATGTGTAATTCCCAAAACAGTAAAAATGGCAATAATTATTGCATCTGATAAAACCCGAACAGCTCAGAGTTGAATTTTGTGGGGCACGATAATTATTGCATCCTGCATGGATTTTTTGTAAACAGGCCGTTTATGCCTTATTAGGACAGATTAGCATTT
This sequence comes from Pleurodeles waltl, assembly GCF_031143425.1. Classification (NCBI taxonomy): domain Eukaryota; kingdom Metazoa; phylum Chordata; class Amphibia; order Caudata; family Salamandridae; genus Pleurodeles; species Pleurodeles waltl. The sequence goes on from NC_090439.1 coordinate 871,376,829, forward strand.
TTGGAAATTAGCTCCAGTAGAGATTCCATTCTCAGCTGTTGCTGCTCGGTACATGCCATTAACTGTCAATCACAAGGGAAATATTTACTCCATCGCAGCATCTGGTCCCCAACCACACTTCTGCGTCAGTGTGGTGTCCAACACAGGTCCAAGAAGGCAGATCCATGCCAGAATCATAAACACGCCCATATGAGAGAAAACTGATTAAAAGGATTGTAACTGGAACACAGTTACATAGTGGTGCTCTGAAAATCAGTCACAGACCCAGGCATCCTTGCTCTATAATGAACGCTTAAAAAAACGCACTAGGGCCCCGCGGAGAGCTGGACACAGTCCGGTCTTGACGTGGGAGCTCTCGGGCCGGAAGAGGACAGCCTGAGTTAGGATAGGCTGGGGTCGGGCAGGAGAGGGTCTTAGGGGGTTAGTATTTAAGGGACGATCGGCTTCTTCGGCGCTTGCTGTCACGCTGCACGAAGGTTGGCAACCCACCCACCCTACAGGTAAGCAGATGTGAAGGATGGGGTTTTGGAGGCAGTTTGACAAGGTTGGGGGGGGGTTATGCCAGTTTTAGGGCAGGTTGTTTGGTACGGGCAGTAGATGGGGGAGGGTGGACAGTCAGATGCGGGCTTGTCCACCCTTCCAGGGGCGAAAAAGAAGCAGGTGAAGGATGACAGACTGGGGGGAGGCCCGAGTCAGGCAGGGGATACAAAGAAAAGGGGATGTGAAGGAATGAAAGGGGAAATTGGGTGAGCGAAGGATACGTGGTGGATTGAAGTGAAGATGTAAGAAGGGGAGTTACAAGTTTGAAGATAAAGTTATCATTCAAGTTACGGTTATACTTTTGTGTATTATGAGAAGCAAGCCTGTCCTAATAAATGGCCTTTTACACTACAACAAAGGGTGTCGGAGTCTATGTCCCGAGGTTGTTTATATCAAGTAGAGAGCGTCCGTACTATCCTCTTCAAGGCAGCCCTCCTCTGGAAGAAGCGATTTGGTCTCATTTCATAACTGCTTTAGACAAGTAAGTGGCATTTACGTCTATAAAAAGGTATTTGAGATTCTAGATTTCACAGCCTGGTGTGCAGGTTTAGTGTAATTGGCTTTTAAGCATGCGCCTTACCCCAAGGACATGCTGCCCTCTGGAGCACGGCAAGGGCCATGGCAGGTGCAGACGCCAGCGCACACCACTCTCAGAGAGGGAGGCTCTGGAATCCGCGACTCTGCGGCCGACCTGACTCAGGCGCAGGATTCATGAGGAAAGCAGCCATCATGAGTCCAGGAATAAAACAGCCAACACGTGTTTGGTCAGCAAGACTTTTTCAAGGCCCGAGACTGGATGTATACAAATATTATCCAAGTTTTCTCATGTTGTATATGTAGTTCTTGAACGAAGAAAGATCTTGACGATATGAAGATTAAGTCCATCAAAATCAGTCTTGTGTTACAAAATAACCCATAAGGCCATGATAAGCCTTAGGGCATCATGGATACGTATGTATGGAAGAAATGTCTGCCTTCCTTATGAATTACTTGGATGAACAATAAAATTTGCTACCACATACTTACCACAAATTGGTGTTTTGACGTCTACAGCAAAAAGGAATGGACTTTTGTGGTGTGCCGTGGTTTGACAATATTGCACTCTCAAGTGGAAATGTAAATACAAGCACTTTTATAGATCTTTAAGGCCCATATTTATACTTTTTTAGTGCCACATTTGCGTCATTTTTTGACGCAAAAGCAGCGCAAACTTACAAAGGAGACAATTGTATTTTGTAAGTTTGCGCCGCTTTTGCGTCAAAAAGCAGTGCAAATGCGGTGCTAAAAAAGTATAAATATAGGCCTAAGTGTCTCTAAGTGTGATGCATATTAATTGTTTTTTTTCTTTTTTTCACTGGAACTTAGGCGATGGAAGTAGCGATGCTAGGGGTGCCTGCAGCACCCGCAGAATAACCACGCTGGAGTTCCAAGAAGAATGAGCACTAAAGAGGACTTTAAATGTTGCTCTTGTCACGTCAGATTTGCTATCTGTGTTCAGAGACAGAGGTCAAACGTCAGACTAGTCCTCTTACAAGTTGCTGGTTATTCTTTGTGCATGGAGGCTAATTTTCACTTTTCTTTCTTTGCAAAGTGAGGACATTTTGTAAATCCAATGTAGGCTATGGTGTGTCTATCACACAGCAACATCTAAATACCCGTAGATAAACTGTACAAATATTTCAAAATAAATAGACAGTTAGGAAAGCACAAATGAAGCACTTTTTTGTAATTCAGAAATGTGATGAAAAACAGATTTTAACTGGATCAAATGAAATCAAGACACTTTACTTAGTGATGACCAAATGACAAATATTCTCCAAAACCCAATTTCCACACATTATCGTTTGTGCGTTACACAGTTTTATTAGTAAAACTGTACGACCTTGTAAATGTAGTGATTATTTGAGTGGAAAATGTGCTGTCTCTAAATGGCAATGCACTACCACACCATGATTTAGTAATATATTTGTCACAGTGTGCTCCAAAGTGCACCCTTACTGCTCTCTTGCTGAATGGGAGCAGCACATTTGCAACACTTGGTCTTTGTGTGATGCTTGGATTTTTCACAACCCCTATGAGCTCATTGATGTAACAATGATGGCAGCACCCCCACTCGGAGAATTGCTCCAGCATCAGTGCACTGGATGACCCCTACCAGGGAAGACTTTTGCACCTTGCAGGTACGCTGGTGGACAGAAGGACATTTAGTGGCAACTTATATGGTAATACAAATCATTCCTCACCCAGACCGAACAATATGCCTTTTCTGCTGACATTTACCACCTGCTTTGAGTAGGTGATAAATGTCAGCTCGGGAGGTCTGTGAGTCACTGGCCGGAGGGCAGGGGCAAGGTGGCGGGACGAGGACCTCCACCCCCACCTGTGCTTCCCGACCTGAGATTACCAGGCCACGACTTGTGGACCTGGTAATCCTTGGTAGGCGATATTGGGCCACTCAGAATGGACCAGACTACTCCAGCAATCTCATAATGAAAGCTTTAATATTTGTTCATATTTTACCTCTCACCTTACTTTAAAAAAAGGCATAACCCACACTGTAATCACAAAGTTCATATGGGATAGAAGAATGCCTGCTCCCAATACCACAACGGAATAGTGACAGCGAGATAGATTTGACATCTTGGTCAAAAAACTGTGCAATTCGAAATTTTCACCAAATTATTAGTCCACAAGCCCTTTGTATGAGATATCATGCAGCCCCAGATTAGTCAATGTCTCAAGGGGCTTGGTTTGGAAAGCATGCTTTAGGCAGGGCCACTGGAATTATGCAGCACGGGAGGATGAAATTATGCAGCAGGTTGGATTGAATTATGCAGGAAGAAAACACAAATTATGTGGTGTAATCAAGCAGATTTTTTTATAGTATTACTACGTTATTTTGTCATCTGTGCACATTTTGACACTGTCTGGGCAAATAATTGATCTCATTAGTTCCAGATTAACACCCAAACACAGCAATAAGCAATTTAATGGTGACCAGTCAGCCTTTGCAAAGGGCTTTCTGCTGTGGTACAACGTTTGTTGCTTCCTTTTTATTAGCTTTTATCCGTTTGACCTAGAAACTAATTTTTCTTGTTATGATCTGCAGATGGTGGAGTATGTGAGAAATGCAGCAAATCTATAATTATGGGGAAAATGCCGCAGACGAAGAATCACATAATTCCAGTGGCCCTGGCATAAGGGCCTGAATCAGGTAGATTTTGCTGTGAGGCACTGCTAGATACTCCTGGCTTAGTACTGAATTCCAGGAGTTCTACAAGTGTAAGTCACACCTACTCACAACAAAATATTTGTGAATTGGGCTCTTAGTTTGTAGTAACTGAGAGCAAAGGGTCTACATCTGGATATAAACACCACACTTAGGAAGGCTGAACAAAAACAATAGTGTGATGAAAATGCATTTGTTAGTGCTTCTAAATGGATGTAATACGTAAGAGCAGGGTTGCCATCTGCTTCCTGCCCGCTTGACACCACAAGGCACTGCATTGATCAGGAAGGGCACTGCCCACTGACCTATCTAGGATCACAATTCGTGCGCATGAGTGGTTGATACAGAGCAATACTTGTGATTCTAAGTGCATGGACTTTGTATGGAAGAGTCTTATTGCAATATCTGGGGTGAAGAAATTCACACTGTCATGAGAGTCAAAATTTGGAACTCCTGCGTAATGACTAATTTCTTATATGTCCTTTGTAAGACTGCTGTGAATTACTCCACCCCAAACTGTGAATAGAAGTCAACTGATCTAGCTGAAAACCACCAGGGCCTGGCTTATATGCTAGCCTGGTAGGCACTTGGTATTATCACATATCACTGCAGGTCTTGGAGGGCGTTAGATATAGCTGAAAAGAAACATCTCATGTTTATAAAGACGTCTAATGTCTGTTTTTCAGTCATGTATATCAGACCCAACTACAATCTAGCTTCCTATTTGAATAAAAATGTCCCTCGTGGACTAGTCAAGGTTATATTATTATATTATTAGTCTAGATTATAACTCATGATTGGACGGACTGTCTCCTGCTGGAGCCCCTCACAGCTCTATAAAGTTATTTCTGAGGTACTATTTGACCAAGGCATAAACTGACTAAATTCATCGAACAATATACATTTTCTGGTACTGTAGGAACAGGTCAACCGTTTCAAATTTATTTTGAATGTAAAAGTAGCCACCTCTTTACAATACACACAATGACAAAGTACACAATTAATAAACACATGTTAACTGGGGTATAAAAGGCACAGGTATTACCCTTGGGCTATGAGTAGAATCTCTCAGCGCTGTGTGATGACCCGAGCTTGGGTTAAAATGCCATGTAGCCACCTGGTCCCGCACTTGGAGATGCCAGCCTCTTTAATGAAAGAAACGCAACAGTCCAGAGTTCTGAAGGAAGGCAGACTCTAGTCCTAGCTATTACAAATCAGACAGTTGTACATCACCCAAATGCTGCATTCTTATTGGCTTGTAGTCATCCAGTATATATCCAGGAAATTCATAGGTAGAAGCTGGGGCAAGCCTCATTACGACCATAACCAACATAACACCATGCTTGGTTCCTATAAGAGGTGCCTGTGAAAATCACCAAGTTCTAAAGAAGAACTGGAGTTTTAACCTAGCTCTCAGAGAAAGCCAGCACTGGGAGACTTGCTGATAGACCAAGCAGCTTCTAATACTTCCCTTCCCTGTACAAGAGGCCGAACTTGTCCGGGTTTCACCAATAGACATCGTTGGCTGTAGGTTGAGAAAATCCTATTTTCTGCAATGCAAAATACAGAGTGGGCTTTGGAACTGTCCCTTGCTCATGACTGGATGGGTCTCTTGTCTATCTCAGTTCCCTGTTCTGTATTTGTGGCTTTCTAACCAATTCTTGTATTAGTCCCGTCTTTGGACCATTTCTTTTTTACATAATTTTGGACTAGATGGGTTGTATTCCTCCACTGCTGATATGAAAGGTCTATTAATTTATGTTGCTAAGCACTCCGTTAGGGCTTGCATCACTTTCTTCACTCTCTTCCCAATCCTTGCGCCCTCGTTTTTATTTATTTATTGACTATTATTTTATTATTTTGTACGGGAGCTTGGCAGCTGCAGATTCCTACTGGGCCACTCATTTTTGCCCATTTGCTTCTCCTACAACATTATCTTCAATTCCTCACTCTGCTTATTTTTGTTTTAGAAAACGTTTTTGGAATATTTCTTGGAAATTGTTCTGTTATGCTTTAAGAGAAATAATTCTAAGGTATCCGCCCTACTGCATGCATAAGCATAACGGCCATCAAGGGAAAAACACAAGTATACCTCACGGTAAAGACCTATGGGCTTTGCCAGTGCTTGGTGATAAAGGTTCTCATCCCTGCTTCCAAAATTTCTAGAAATAAAGCCTTTAATATGTTCTTTATCTTTCCATGGGTTTGACTTATATGTTTAAACACCCAGTCAGAGAAAACTGTTTTAACTGTGTCTCTTAAAATAGTTGCATCATTGTTCATAGCAGCACTAGCGCCATAGATCATGCTCTTAAGAAATTCATTATTTATTGACGGATCAATAAATAGTCTGTCTTATTGCTGGACTAAATAATAATTGACAGAGTGCAGTTTTTTAACCAGGCACTTGTAATTATTTCAAACCATACATTTGTTTAACATTTGGCAAGGAAAGAGAGTATACACTTGTTCGTGCATAGAGAGACCTATATGTACTCATCTCCATAGTCCAAATTACAGAACAGCAGCAAAGCATGTGCAACATAAAACGCAGTTTAATGTGCTTCAAACAGCACTTCACCGAGTATTGAATATTTGAGAAATAGCAAGAGAAAGAAAGTGATATTGTACCTTTGGCTTACATTCTAGCAAAACTGTATTTGATGCACACTGGAGCAGGATTTCAACTCATTCCCTACTTATTCTCCCGTGTGATCCGGCCATGCAGCAAAGTGCAACTAACCCTACTTGATCAAGAAAGTTTCTGAAAATATGCTACGATTGATTCACTTTAGAGGTAGTCCTTTATAAAGTACACACAGAGAAGTACGTTTAGAGACAATAAACGTATATATTTAAATCATGTTTTATCACTTACTTACATTTTACTCAGTCTCAGTGTATGTTGGACCCAGTGCACTTTCGCACGGGGAGATACAAACGAAAGATAGTCAAAAGGTAAAACACCAGTGGTTTCCCAGGCTTTTGTTAACATTTGAGCATGAGAATATTCGTTTTTACATATGAGATCTGTCCGCAAAAAGCTTTCCACCTCTCTAAATGATCCACTCTCATGTTTTTAAAAGGAAAACTAAAAAAATGACTTTTTGGTCTATTAAATGATACTATTTTGAAATTAAGGAAGTATTTAACATAAGCCGAAGAAACAGGTGAAGAAAGGATAGGTGAGGATCAAGGCCGGACTGGCCATAGCGAGCATCAGGCGTTTCCCCGGGAGGATGGAAGGGGGGGGGGTTTGCTACTGAGGGGCCGGTTCTGTAGCAGTGCAGCAGTTTTAAAAGTACTGCTGAGTTCCCCATATATCTAACAGTTTTCAGGTAACAATAAAAGTGCCAATATAACTCTGGTGATTAATGCACCTGCTGGAGAGAGATCGGAGTTTTGTCTAGTGTCAGTTTTGACTCATCTAAGGTAGCGCAGAGGGTTCATGTGCCTGCTGAAAAGAACATATACTATGCAGATCACAGAACAGTATTTTATGTGGAGTGTTGAGTGGGATGCTGCTTTTGTCACAGAGATCCTTTTGTTGCTATGAAGTTCATAAGTTACAATCATAATCTAGCACAGTGAGCTATGAACTGCCATCAAAGAGCTGCATGCAAACTGCATGGTACAGGTTAGAAAATTCGTTTTTTTCTCAGTCTGTGATGATCCTAATTTTGCTAAAAAAGAGTTTGTTGGGTAGAAATAAACTGTTATAAGTAAAGTCAACCCTAGCCAGTGTATTACGTTCCAACTCCTGAGTTTATGTTTTCCCAAACCAGGCACTCCTAAAAATTGCCTAGCAGTGTGGATGACGTGATTCATACGCCTTGTAGTCCCCTTTGTTCTTGTGTAACATTTTCTATATACTGATTTACACATGTGTGATTCCTTGTCTCTGTATGGGTGCGTGGTGTAAAGTGCTCCAACACCCTACTCTGGTAAGAGAGGTGTTATAAAACAAATGAAATACATGTGAGAGAGGGCTATGGGAGGCACTGTTAGAAGGTAATAGTGAGGGAGTCATTTAAGAACCCCAATAAAGATTGCTGTATCCTGGTGCACTGTAAGGTCATCATTTACTATGCTTTAAAAACCAAATATAATTGAATATATAATGCAACGTGTTTTAGAATGCCCCATTTTTGCTATTTGTCCCAAAGTTTTCCTGGCATCTATATGCAGTCGCCGCTCGCAGGGACTACAGGGGGTGGGGCGGCACACTCGGGGGCGATATTAATGAAAATGTTTTAAAAATTAAGAAAAATATATCCGCACGCTGTGCCGCCATTCCTCCATCTCCTCAGCAGCAGGCAGGCACAGGCTCCCAGCCTGCCCTGCAGTCAATCCTGACTCTGCTCAGAGCAGGGTTAGGATTAACTGGGAGCGTGCAGCCAGGGCGCTCCCAGGCAGACTGGGAGCCTGTGCCTGCTATCTCCAGCCCGGCAACACAGTGCCGGGCTGGAGAGAGCACAGTGCACATGTGTGTTTGGCTAGCTCGAGATAGCCGGCCAAACACACATGCACACTGAGGGGAGGGCACAGTGCACTCCCCTCAGTGCTCGTTATCCCCAATGCCCCACCTCTTTAACAACAAAAGGATAATAAACCTAGTTTATTATCCTTTTGTTGCTAAAGGATTTGCAGCGGTTGCTACTGGTGGGGAGGAGCCGCCACTGTCTATATGAGCAAATGATGAAAAATAACTGTTTTCTCTCTCAGACCATATTCAACAGGGGATCTGTCCGGCATGGTCTCGACCAAGGAAGTATGTACCCCCACCCAATCGATGGACGCATGTACCCAAACCCTCACAGCAAATCAGAGGCTGACATCTGAGGCTGGACTACGCTACCATCCAAGACAGGTGTAGACGAAAGTTAGGCAAGAAGGACATGTCAGGGATGAACCTGTCCATTGCTCAACATGAAGACAGGAGCTGTAAGGTCAGGAGCTGTAAGGGTTAGGAGAGTTATCCAACACCATCAGAATCCCTTCCTTGAAATTCTCAGTAAGTTCTTCCTAGTGATGTGAATCACCCTCAAACCCCAAGACAGAACTGCTATGCAGTGACTCTTGGTGCCACACAACAAAGTAAACTGAACTTTGACTAAGGGCCTGATGTAGATATTGGCAGATGGGTTACACCGTCACAGTGGTGACAGATATCCGGTCTGCTGAAATCTAAATCCCATAGGAAATAATGGGAATTAGATTTCGGCAGATGGGATATCCATCCCCTTTGTGACGGAGTAACCTGTCCTCCAACATCTAAATCAGGCCGTAAGTTCCAAATTCACGGTGAGGCAATCAGCACCAATAAATGCATAATAGTTGTAATCCACAAATAAGAGAAAAGTGCCAAATATGTATATGAAGTAAAATAACGTCCTTTTAGAAAGGCAAACAGTACAAGTTCACCAAGAGTCCAATAGACAGCTGGAGCTAGGCAAAAGATGATGGGGGATCCTGAAATGTCAGCTAGTAAGTGAGCAGGACAATAGTAAAGTAGGAAAACAAACTATCCAAAAAAAAGCTTCCAAGAAGACATCAACTGTAGTAAACACTAATAAAGTCAATAACGAACAAGGACTAAATGATAGCAAGAAGACACACAGCCAATGTCTGGATTAAACTATTACTAAGGCACTCAAAGCTAAGCAGAGCTGCCCTCTTGTGCCAGAGCCACATGTGCAGTACCAACCAAAAGTTAGGTGCTGGAGCAAACAAATTGCAAAATGAAACAAGTGGAACACTCAAACAATTCTCAGTTTATCAGTCTGACCCTTCCCTGTTCCATCCGTATTCCCACCCAGCATAGAGATGTCTTTCCAGAAACCTCACCTGATGGCATGTCTTCCAACAGCCCATGAGTGAGTACACCGCCTGCAAACCCATGGTCCACACGGATCACCAGTGGAGTGGAAAGTGTTGAACTGGGGTCCTGACAGGATCTGCATTTTTCACAGGGTGAAATTACCCCAGAACTCCCTATTGTTTCTGAAATTATTGTGCAAGACGAATAAATGATTTCCATTTTGCCTAGAATCTGTTATCATCCTTTATGTGTACCTCTTTTATGACTCACAAAACAGGCATTCACATAAAGAATGTCAACAGGAAGAAACCTGCAAATCCTTATCATTAAAAAGAATACAAAAGTTGTGCTTCATGTAACTACACACTTATATCGTACCACAAAAAACACATCTTCCAACAAATAATTTTGTGAATTACATACCAAATTTTAAGGGTCTGATTTACAATAAAAATATTATCTAAGAAGGACAGCACTGCCAGGTAACTAATGATCAGGATGGAATAGGGACCTTCGTTGCACCTCAACCACCTGGGTGTCCTTTGCAAACCCGGTTTAAGGCAGAATCAGCACTTTTGCATGCTCACCTAGGCTCTGATTTCCTTATTTCTGGGCAAGCATGTTTGGTGGTGTTTGGTGTTCTAGCGGTTCTGGGAGGGAATGATAAGTCGGACTGTATTGGCTACTGATCAACCTTTGTTAAATTCACCGGAGCATGCTTGTTAAAGCACTTCCTGAACACCCAGTCAGCAAGAAAGAAGGGCAGGTGTATGAACCTGGATATTATTGGCCACGTCCACAGCGGCCATGAGCTGAAAATGCAAGCAAGCCCTAAGGAATCTCACTGAGGTAATGATGTTTACAGATGGGTGATGACTGAAATGATGGATTTCTAAGCAGTGGCAAGTAGACCTAAGTCCCTACTGGTGTTTAGTAAAAACTGTTGACAATTCACCTTGAATAGACCGGGTAAGACTTGAACTGAAAAGATATACATACTAATGCTGAGTCTGCTCTTGTAAAGGTTCCGCAGATTGAACAATGTACCCTCTGGATAACAATACTGGTAGTAAGATGATAGCTGTTTGGAACAATAAAACTGTGATCTGAGCAATGAGAAGGTTTGCTGGGCAGTAGTCGAGCGCTTTGCATGACATCGACCCTGTTACATAGATAATTGCATAATTGCTGCTACATTTGACTGCGAGCGAACTTCTGTTTCTTTTTGTGTGCTCCTTCATGCTCATAGCGTGGCGCTATAAATCGTCTTGCTTATGTAAAACTGTACTACTTTTCATTTTCAATTTAGGTGGCAAGAAAAGTCCGGGTAGGACTTTACAAATCTAATAGCTCTAAGTCGAACAAATACGAGACCCAATGCATTGCAAGTGCTTGTTTTATCTTATCTTTGACAGCATTCATTGGTCACCCAGATGTTCCACTTGGTTTGAGATCCTGGATGTCTGCGTAGACTGTTCAGCTTCCTCAGCAGTGGACATAGCGTGCTCCACACTTGGATTTCTACATGGCAGTAACAGTCTCCTTTTCACGCATCAGTGACACACAATCTGATCAGTGGATCCACAAAGTACTCATATTCACAGCTGGATGCGAAAATCGGCAAAGCAGCGGCGTACTTCTTGTAGAGTCCAGGTGGACTCGTTCTAGTGTTTCTGCCAGCCACTCTGCTGAGGGCTGGTCTTACATGAGCACCCCACACCCACCCAACACAGGTGTCACCAGTCAAGTGACCCTGCCAATAAAAGGGGCCGGGCGCACGTGCCTGAGGCCAGTTAGTAGTACCCTACCACTGTGTCTACGTCATGTTACTTCCCAGCATGAGGGCCTAGGGCCCCATACTACGATGGCGACGAGGGTGGGATCTGCAACCCCACGTGGTTGCAGACATGAACCTTGATACAGCAAGCAGTGGAGGAAGAAGGCCGTTGCAGCCCCAGCCCTACCGGTGTGAAAGAAGGGGGTGAGTGCTGCCGATCAGTGCGTCGCGCAGCACTGCCAAAACGGCTGCAGGAGCCATAAATAAAGCGCTACGAAGCGCGCTGAGCTGCTTTTCCCCCAGCCCCGAGGAAAAATGCCCTGAGCCCGCCCCCCCAAGTGTCGGATGCAGCGCGGCCAGCAGCGTGAGAGAAAGCTGCTGGGTCCGCGCAGTATGTGGGAGAAATGGCACAGTCACGCGCTGTGGAAAAAAAAAACAAAAGAAAATGCCAAATTCTGGCCAGGGCCGGTAGCATCCAAAAAAAAAAAAAAAGAACGCGGTCCGCAGCATGTCCCATGCTGCTGCGGCCGCGCGCGCGGAAAAAAACATGGTGCGATCGGGCACCAAGAGTGAAGAAAACGACGGGGGGGCTTTTCCCCCTTTTCATTTTAAAGTGGCGCTGTCGCGCGCCAGGCGCCGAGAGGAGAAGTTGCCAAAGGGTGGCCGGGGCGGACGCCCCTTTTCATTTTAATAATGGTGCTCTCAGCTGCACCATGTCCACTGCAATTCTACAGTCTGCCTTTTCGAGGCCGAGAGACTGATTGTGGTGCTTTGTTATTGTTTCTTTTACAGGTTGGACTTTTGTTTGGTTCCTCAATAAAGTTTGGGAGGGATGTAGAGTCCAGATGGACTCGTTCTAGTGTTTCTGCCAGCCACTCTGCTGAGGGCTGGTCTTACATGAGCACCCCACACCCACCCAACACAGGCATCACCAGCCAGGTGACCCTGCCAATAAAAGGGGCCGGGCGCACGTGCCTGAGGCCAGTTAGTAGTACCCTACCACTGTGTCTGCGTCATGTTAATTCCCAGCATGAGGGCCTAGGGCCCCATACTGCACTACTCTGCAAATCCGCCTGCCTGCTGATAGCGTGTTAAAAACTTCCCTTCCTCCCCTCCACACTAGGTTCAGCTACAACGTTAATTTCTAACCATAACTCCGCTTCCTCACCAGTGTCAACGAGCAAGGATTTTACATCCGTGCTCGTCTTCGGGCAGGTGATCAACATGTTCTGACCCTCACTTGTTAGACAAAGGAAAAGTAAGACAAACTTTCTTTTTGCCGAATATTTTTTCAATGGCAGTTAAATAGTTACGGAAAGCTCTACACCATGGGTACTCGCAAACATTTTCCCAGGGGCCAAAAAGTTTGGTCTGTGACGTGCCTGGGGGCCGCATTGATGCCAGGGCAGTGGCGGTCGGGTGGGGTGCCTGGGAGGATTGGTGGCAAGGTAGGTGTAGGAGAAGCAAATTATATACATCTAGTGGCTGAAATAAACAATGGGAAATCAGAAAACCTGGAACTAATCCTGGCTTACCCACTTTTCCAAATCGTGTGATCCTAGACAATTGTTTAGTCTCACTTTCCCTCCTTTTTCTGCATTATCACATTTAAGATGACCTCGAAATACATGATTCAATGTGTGCTGCACAAAACCTGCTTCTATGTTTGATTTATTAAAGTGTAATGTTGTAATGATAGGAACCCAGGCCACCCATAAAGCGCACATACCAAGTGACTTGTCTCTTTAATTTACTATTGGTGATGTTCTCAGGGTTAGGGAAATAATTAATAATTCCAAATTTATGTTTCCAAATTTATGTTTGAAACTATCAATTTTAAATGGATACATCTCAATGCACTGATAAAATAAATTGTATTAAGGCGAAAAGGTTCTGCATGTTAACTAAATACACTTTTTTAATTTTGAAGAGGCTGTCTTAGTTTTACACTTGTGTTGCAAGATGTCTTTAAAAATGAAGGCTTTTCTAAATTGAAGTGCAGGAGTCTCTAGTTACTTCCTTTCTTTCAGACCAATTGAGCTTGAAATAAATGATTGTGCGTGTATTTCATATTTTTATTGTAGGTGCAGAGTCGAGCAAACAGCTGCCCAGTGTTCCTGTTGCTCGAAGGGCCGCATGTAAAGGTCAGAGGGGCCGCATGAGGCCCGCGGGCCGTACTTTGAGTATCCATGCTCTACACCGACATTTCCATTTCTTTTTGGGTCCGCCAGTTGTTTCTTACAAAACACGAGGAGCACTGAAACCTTGTATGTTCCACATGACAACACTTATGCATGACAGATGTTAAAACTGACACACATGACATGACACACAATTGCTTACTTTTTCATCGTCCTGAACTATATATGCGATCGTGGTAGAAATATATTATCTTGAGGTGTAGCGCATATATTTTAAACCTTAAAACATATGCTTAATAATGATAATGTTGTTTGTTATACTTTACATTTAACCACCGGTAACACATACATTTATTTTTTAAACACGCTCCATTTAACATTTTTACTGTATCAACTTTATAACAGTCCACCTAACTAAACATGCGTGCACACCACAGTGCAAATCTTCCCGTTTTAAGTGACTATGATGCGCTCTGATGCATTTAATGCGTGTGCGTCGCAGTACACTTTAGAAAACTCCAGTGTTTGCCAGGAAGCTGAAAATGAGTTTTTCTCCCTTTTTACCTGTGCATCACATTGGTCCAAAAATGCATGTCTTTTTTTTTGTTCATAAGGTTGTGCACATCGCAGCAGCCAATTCTAATGAGGTTATGTCTGCCATTTAGTTTCCTCATACAAATGCATGTGCTCCACTGCAGAACCACACTTTCCTGTTCTAACTTGCTTTATATATTAATAATTTGTTTTATTATGGCATTTATGAGTGTTAGTGTTAAAGAAAATGGCTGCCATTCATAAATGACACTTGGAGTGCAGGATGAAATACTGGTATGTTGGCTTTCATAACCAACTCACCAAACAATTCTGCAAATTTAAAGCGAAGCTTGGACTGGAACACACAGTGAGTGTTGATTTCAAAAAGAGTATCCAAGAAACTACCAGCAGAAAAAGTAGAGCTAAAACCCCCTGTAATTCAAGAATGGAAATAAATCATGGACAGATGCTCTATGCTAGAATACATGGATTTCAAGGTAAGGGGATGTCCACAGAAACATGAAAAGATATGGGGGAAGTGGGCGGACATGATGTAAGCCCAAGACACCCAATATCATTAGGAAGTGATTTACTCCGTTTTTGTGGTCGTTAGTTGCACTAGATCAGAAAATATTACTGTAGAACGTGGTTGCGCTGCCAGCATACAAGGTACCCAAATGTATTGTTGTGAACTTCTAATCTACTTGCACTTTTGCAAACAATACACGTTTTTGAAAAAACTGAACGAGACAACGTCTAAGGCACCTTTTCGGCTACAATTACTTAAAGGTGCCTGACACTCTAGCATGTTCTTTTACAAAGACAAGCCAACGTCGTATTACATCACTGACTCTCGCCATTCCAGACATCAGCTCAGACATACAGAGAATGAGGATAACCAGGGTACTACGGAGTTAAATCTTGACTTATTTTTGGGTGTGGAATGTCAGAGCAGAGGGCTTTCAGATGTCAAGGTGTTTTCTTACCTTCATAAGCAATCAAAGAACTTTCTTCAGTGCTTGCTACGAAAGATCGCACACCAGGCCTTGGAGTGCATTAGCAGGATCCATGGCATGTTCAATGCACCCGTGGTTGGGGTTTGAATATGCCTCATATTGCACCGGGCCCTGCATGATCATCGGGTGCTGTGACCTTTGCAGCAGCCTTTTACCAGCTCTAAAAGTCCACTGCTGGCTTCTCCAGTAAGCAGTAATTTCAATAGACAAGTGAATGAATGTAAGATAACAGTTTACCTCACTGTTCATCCACATAGAAATATTTTCTGGAACTACTGCTGAAGCCCAGAGAGGGTTTAGGAGAAGTTATGCAGGAACAGAGGACATGCTGGGCTGGTCGATTTCTCAAACACTCACCGTCACTAGGCAGCAGCAGGTGAGTGAGGTGCGGACACCCACAGACAGATCCTTTGATAGTTCGCAGGGGGGGCCCTACCCAAGAAAAACATTGGGCCTTGCCATTTTTTAAAATTAAGTACTGACCAACTGCTAAACATAAATGGAGATTCTTTGAATGAAGTCTGAAAGGTGAAATAAAAAATGTATGTACTATCATCTGCCATAAGGCTATGCAGTGTAGTAATGACAAAGTACAGATTGCTGCTTGTAAACATAGGTTTATTCCATAAGTAATCTCGCCCACTATCTTGAAAGGACCGCCAGCGTAGAGGACGTGCCACAACTGACAAGTTGCAGTAGTCATTCCCTAACGCTCCATTTAAGAGTCATGAGCTGATCCAAAAGTACAAATGTTTACCTTGTGACAAAAAATGCTGACCACGCGAGCATGATCTTATACACAATACAACACACCTTCCGTTTACACAAACAACAAAACAAAATAACAATGTTAAATAATACAACATCAACCCACATAAATGATACATAAAGCCACCTATACTTCAATGTTTGTTAGAATTGCATTTAAAGAGATCCTAAACACTTTACGATATAATCACTAAATTTACTAGGTTTTCTGAGACAACTTGCATTGTCAAAATCATATTTCCTTTCCCAGTGATTGTGAGAAGGTAGCCTCTTTCTAGCCTTGTTACCCCCACTTTTGGCCTGTTTGTGAGTGTATGTCAGGGTGTTTGTCACTGTTTTCACTGTCTCACTGGGATCCTGATAGCCAGGCCTCAGTGCTCATAGTGAAAACACTATGTTTTCAGTATGTTTGTTATGGGTCACTGGGATCCTGCTGGTCAGGACCCCAGTGCTCATAGGTTTGTGGCCTATATGTATGTGTCACTGGGACCCTGTCACACAGGGCCCCAGTGCTCATAGGTGTGCATGTATATGTTCCCTGTGTGGTGCCTAACTGTCTCACTGAGGCTCTGCTAACCAGAACCTCAGTGGTTATGCTCTCTCATTTCTTTCCAAATTGTCACTGACAGGCTAGTGACCATTTTTACCAATTTACATTGGCTTACTGGAACACCCTTATAATTCCCTAGTATATGGTACTGAGGTACCCAGGGTATTGGGGTTCCAGGAGATCCCTATGGGCTGCAGCATTTCTTTTGCCACCCATAGGGAGCTCTGACAATTCTTACACAGGCCTGCCACTGCAGCCTGAGTGAAATAACGTCCACGTTATTTCACAGCCATTTTACACTGCACTTAAGTAACTTATAAGTCACCTATATGTCTAACCTTTACCTGGTAAAGGTTAGGTGCAAAGTTACTTAGTGTGAGGGCACCCTGGCACTAGCCAAGGTGCCCCCACATTGTTCAGAGCCAATTCACTGAACTTTGTGAGTGCGGGGACACCATTACACGCGTGCACTACATATAGGTCACTACCTATATGTAGCTTCACCATGGTAACTCCGAATATGGCCATGTAACATGTCTCTGATCATGGAATTGCCCCCTCTATGCCATCCTGGCATTGTTGGTACAATTCCATGATCCCAGTGGTCTGTAGCACAGACCCTGGTACTGCCAGACTGCCCTTCCTGGGGTTTCACTGCAGCTGCTGCTGCTGCCAACCCCTCAGACAGGCAGCTGCCCTCCTGGGGTCCAGCCAGGCCTGGCCCAGCATGGCAGAACAAAGAACTTCCTCTGAGAGAGGGTGTGACACCCTCTCCCTTTGGAAAATGGTGTGAAGGCAGGGGAGGAGTAGCCTCCCCCAGCCTCTGGAAATGCTTTGTTGGGCACAGATGTGCCCAATTCTGCATAAGCCAGTCTACACCGGTTCAGGGACCCCTTAGCCCCTGCTCTGGCGCGAAACTGGACAAAGGAAAGGGGAGTGACCACTCCCCTGACCTGCACCTCCCCTGGGAGGTGTCCAGAGCTCCTCCAGTGTGCTCCAGACCTCTGCCATCTTGGAAACAGAGGTGCTGCTGGCACACTGGACTGCTCTGAGTGGCCAGTGCCACCAGGTGACGTCAGAGACTCCTGCTGATAGGCTCCTTCAGGTGTTAGTAGCCTTTCCTCTCTCCTAGGTAGCCAAACCCTCTTTTCTGGCTATTTAGGGTCTCTGTCTCTGGGGAAACTTTAGATAACGAATGCATGAGCTCAGCCGAGTTCCTCTGCATCTCTCTCTTCACCTTCTGATAAGGAATCGACCGCTGACCGCGCTGGAAGCCTGCAAACCTGCAACATAGTAGCAAAGACGACTACTGCAACTCTGTAACGCTGATCCTGCCGCCTTCTCGACTGTTTTCCTGCTTGTGCATGCTGTGGGGGTAGCCTGCCTCCTCTCTGCACCAGAAGCTCTGAAGAAATCTCCCGTGGGTCGACGGAATCTTCCCCCTGCAACCGCAGGCACCAAAAAGCTGCATTACCGGTCCCTTGGGTCTCCTCTCAGCACGACGAGCGAGGTCCCTTGAATCCAGCGACGCTGTCCAAGTGACCCCCACAGTCCAGTGACTCTTCAGCCCAAGTTTGGTGGAGGTAAGTCCTTGCCTCACCTCGCTGGGCTGCATTGCTGGGAACCGCGACTTTGCAAGCTACTCCGGCCCCTGTGCACTTCCGGCGGAAATCCTTCGTGCACAGCCAAGCCTGGGTCCACGGCACTCCAACCTGCATTGCACGACTTTCTAAGTTGGTCTCCGGCGACGTGGGACTCCTTTGTGCAACTTCGGCGAGCACCGTTTCATGCATCCTCATAGTGCCTGTTTCTGGCACTTTTCCGGGTGCTACCTGCTTCAGTGAGGGCTCTTTGTCTTGCTCGACGTCCCCTTTCTCTGCAGGTCCAATTTGCGACCTCCTGGTCCCTCCTGGGCCCCAGCAGCGTCCAAAAACGTCAAACGCACGATTTGCGTGTAGCAAGGCTTGTTGGCGTCCTTCTGGCGGAAAAACACTTCTGCACGACTCTCCAAGGCGAGAGGGATCCGTCCACCAAAGGGGAAGTCTCTAGCCCTTTTCGTTCCTGCAGAAACCTCAGCTTCTTCTGTCCAGTCGAAGCTTCTTTGCACCCGCAGCTGGCATTTCCTGGGCATCTGCCCATCTCCGACTTGCTTGTGACTTTTGGACTTGGTCCCCTTGTTCCACAGGTACCCTAGATTGGAAATCCACAGTTGTTGCATTGCTGGTTTGTGTCTTTCCTGCATTATTCCTCTAACACAACTCTTTTGTCCTTAGGGGAACTTTAGTGCACTTTGCACTCACTTTTCAGGGTCTTGGGGAGGGTTATTTTTCTAACTCTCACTATTTTCTAATAGTCCCAGCGACCCTCTACAAGGTCACATAGGTTTGGGGTCCATTCGTGGTTCGCATTCCACTTCTGGAGTATATGGTTTGTGTTGCCCCTATCCCTATGTTTCCCCATTGCATCCTATTGTAACTATACATTGTTTGCACTGTTTTCTAAGACTATTCTGCATATTTTTGCTATTGTGTATATATATCTTGTGTATATTTCCTATACTCTCACTGAGGGTACACTCTAAGATACTTTGGCATATTGTCATAAAAATAAAGTACCTTTATTTTTAGTATAACTGTGTATTGTGTTTTCTTATGATATTGTGCATATGACACTAAGTAGTACTGTAGTAGCTTCACACGTCTCCTAGTTCAGCCTGAGCTGCTCTGCTAAGCTACCATTATCTATCAGCCTAAGCTGCTAGACACCCTATACACTAATAAGGGATAACTGGGCCTGGTGCAAGGTGCAAGTACCCCTTGGTACTCACTACAAGCCAGTCCAGCCTCCTACATTGGTGGCAGCGGTGGGATAAGTGCTTGAGACTACTTACCACTCTTGTCATTGTACTTTTCATAAGAGAAAAATATACAAAACAAGGTCAGTGTATATACACATAGCCAAAAAGTTTTGCATTTCCTCTTTTCACTCTTTTCTAAGTGCTGAAAAGTACTTCTAAACTTTCAAAAAGTTCTTAAAAGTTTAAAAAGTTTTTTCTGTCTTTCCAAAAAGTTCTGAAAACTTTTTTTTCTCTTTTTCTATCACTTTAACTCTCTCTAAAAAATGTCTGGCACAGGAAAAAATGTTGAACTGTCCAAACTTGCATATGATCACCTTAGCTGGAAAGGAGCAAGGAGTCTCTGCATAGAGAGAGGTTTGAGTGTAGGGAAGAATCCTTCCTTAGAACTGTTAATTAATATGCTTAGAGTACAGGATAAGGCCATAAGTGCCCAATCTGTAGAAAAAGTAGCTAATGGTTCTCAATCTGATCCAGGGACTCCCCCAGGAAAAGGTTCAGGAAAGAAACTTCTCAGCCTGCCCATTACTAGACAGTCTAGCATAGTTGGTACAGAGGTTGAATCACACCATACGGATGGTGTGCTCTCACATTATGCTGGTAGCCAAGCTGTTAGGGTGCCCTCTGTAAGGGACAGGTCTCCTTCTGTTCATTCCCATCATACCTCTGTATCTAGAAATGTCCCTCCCACCCACCCTGATGACAGATTGTTAGAAAGGGAGCTCAATAGATTGAGAGTGGAACAAACCAGACTGAAGCTCAAGAAGCAACAGCTGGATTTGGATAGACAGTCTTTAGAAATAGAGAGGGAAAGACAGAAGTTGGGTTTAGAAACCCATGGTGGCAGCAGCAGTATTCCCCATAGTCATCCTGCAAAAGAGCATGATTCCAGGAATCTGCACAAGATAGTTCCCCCTTATAAGGAGGGGGATGACATTAACAAGTGGTTTGCTGCACTTGAGAGGGCCTGTGCTGTACAGGATGTCCCTCAAAAGCAGTGGGCTGCTATCCTATGGCTATCATTTAGTGGAAAAGGTAGGGATAGGCTCCTTACAGTGAAAGAAAATGATGCCAATAATTTCCAAGTTCTTAAGAATGCACTCCTGGATGGTTATGGCTTAACCACTGAACAGTACAGGATAAAGTTCAGAGAGACCAAAAAGGAGTCTTCACAAGACTGGGTTGATTTCATTGACCATTCAGTGAAGGCCTAGGAGGGGTGGTTACATGGCAGTAAAGTTACTGATTATGAAAGCCTGTATAACACAATCCTGAGAGAGCATATACTTAATAATTGTGTGTCTGATTTGTTGCACCAGTACCTGGTAGACTCTGATCTGACCTCTCCCCAAGAATTGGGAAAGAAGGCAGACAAATGGGTCAGAACAAGGGTGAACAGAAAAGTTCATACAGGGGGTGACAAAGATGGCAATAAGAAGAAAAATGGTGAAAAATCTCAAGATAAGCATGGGGATAAGGGTAAAACCAAAGATCCCACTTCAAGTCTTAAACACTCTTCAGAGGGTGGGGATAAAACTAATTCTTCCTCTTCTTCCCAACCTGCACACATTAAAAAGCCTTGGTGCTTTGTGTGTAAAAACAGAGGCCATAGGCCAGGGGATAAGTCCTGTCCAGGTAAACCCCCTGAGCCTACCACCACTAATACATCAAGCTCTAGTGCCCCTAGCAGTAGTGGTACTAGTGGTGGGACTGCTGGCAACAGTCAAGCAAAGGGTGTAGTTGGGTTCACTTATGGGTCCATAGTGGAAACTGATGTAATCAGCCCCAAGACAGTTTCTGTCACACCTAGTGGCACTGGCCTTGCCACACTGGCTGCTTGTCCCCTTACAATGGATAAGTACAGGCAGACAGTTTCAATAAATGGTGTTGAGGCCTTGGCCTACAGGGACACAGGTGCCAGTTTCACTTTGGTGACTGAAAACCTAGTGCCTCCTGAACAACACATCATTGGACAACAGTATAAAATTATTGATGTCCATAACTCCACTAAGTTTCTTCCCTTAGCTATAATTCAGTTTAGTTGGGGTGGAGTTACTGGCCCTAAGCAGGTGGTGGTATCACCTAGCTTACCTGTAGACTGTCTCTTAGGTAATGACCTAGAGGCCTCAGGTTGGGCTGATGTAGAGTTTTATGCCCATGCAGCCATGCTGGGCATCCCTGCGGAATTGTTCCCTCTCATTTCAAGTGAAATGAAAAAGCAAAGGAGAGAAGGCCTGAAAACTCAGGATCCCTCTCCATCAACAGGTAAAAAGGGTATCACAGTATCCCCTAACCACCCTACCATTCAGGATACTATTCCTGTGGTGGGAGAAACCTCTCCTGGGGTGACACCTGTTCCAAGGGAATCATCAGCTGCCAAAGCTGGACTCCCTGAGGTGGAAGTACCTCTCTGTGGGATAACTAACATTGGTGAGAAAAACAGTACCATTTTAGTTAACATGGAGCATCCCTCCAACCCTCCCAGAGAACATGTCTTAATGCCCTTAAACCCAGAGTCTGCTGTGAATTGGAATTAGTTTGACCACCTTAAATATTATCATCAAAATTAATTGAACTACTAGAACCATAATTTTCTGGATCCGTGATGTCACTTTGCAACCATACCGGCCAATCACACCCTCTAACATGACTTTCAGTTTTATGTTTTTGAATCAAAGCAGCTTGTTCCTGAGTGACTTGCACCCAATTGCGTATTTTTCACCATCCTTTGCCTTCCAGTAATGCTGCACCTTTACCATCTTTTAACACTTGAACGTGCTATGTAAACTTGGACCCCCCTTTCCTAACACTTCCAGGTTTCTTCATTAGTACCCAATCATTGGCTCTTAAAACTGGATCACTATCACCTACATAACTATCATCAAATCTTTGTTTCATCTCAATCTGTTTTTGTAAAACCATGTTGCACACGTCTTCATAATTATTGGTGGTTACAACTTTGTCTTTGAGCGACAACCATGTAAGATATAAATTAGTGTGTGCACGTGTGCCTTGCATCACTGTAAAGGGTGCAATTCCAGTAATGGTATGAGGTTACATTTTATAGCTCCAAACCTTCTTATGATCGACCTCTTTGATGTTCTGACCAGATGCTAACGCCGACTAAATTCCTTCTTTTCGAAATTTGTTAGCTCTTTCTATTAGATCATTAGAACTGGGTGAGCACAGTGCAATTCTAACACGTCTAACATCATGCATTCCAAGAAACTTGCACTTGTCAGTAGATATGAAATGACTACAGTCATCTGTAATGACGTCTTTTGGAGCACCTTCTATGGAAAAAACATTACCCCAAAACTTGATGCCAGCCTGAGTAGGAGGAGTTTGACAAAAAATAATAAATCTACTTGGAGTGGTAATCTAGTAACATGACAATGTATTTCATGTCATTTGGAAGGAGAGAAAAAAGTCCAGCAAAATCCATTGCCATCTTGTCCCATGGTGCATCGGGAAATGGAATAGGCTGCAAAGGCATAGTCATCGTTTTCCAGTGTTTATCAGACACCAAACACTCTGGACACTTATCAATCATGGATCTAACCTGAGTATCCATATAAGGCCACCAGTAGTGTTGTTTGAGATCTTTGATAGTTCTACTTATTCCTTGATGAACTTGGTGAGCGATCCTGACTAATGACTTCCACAATTTCTCTAGTGGAACAAGCAAGTCATTATGCATCACCATATCATCCACTAAGGACAATTCATTCAACACCTGGCAAAAAAACTTTAAATTCTAAGTCAAATTCCTGGTTTTGGCCACCCTTCTACAATAAATCTCCTTAGTTTAGTTAGATTCTCATCAATTGCAACTTCTTCTTTCCACTCATCTTCTGTAAATAGAGTTATATCTCAAATCATACCATCCCTAATACCAACTCAGTCAGTGTCAGATTCCAGGTCACTTTCATCACTTATACTCAGTGCCATTCTAGAAAGACAATCTGCCCATACATTTTGCCACCAGGTGTGTGCTTCACATCAAATGCATATTCTTGAAGTTCCTACAGCAATCTCACTAAACGGGCAGACACCTTATGTGGACTAATACTTTAGAGTGAGTGTATCAGTGGTTTATGGTCTGTTATAATATCAAATTTTGAACTCCAAATGTACGTTCTGAATGTTTGCACCACCCACATGAATGCTAAGGCTTCATGTTCTATGGTACTACAGTGGCATTCCGCTTGGCTTAACATTCTTGAACCAAATGCTATGGCGTGTTCTACTTCTGCTACCATTTGAGTCAACACTGCTCCCAATCCTACAAGACTGGCATCTACAATCATTGAATATTTATGTCCCACTCTAAGAACACTTATTGCTGGTGCTTTAGCAATCATATTTTTTACTGCGGGAATGATTTATCTAGACTGGTTGACCATTCAAACTTTGCTCCTTTCCTCAATAAGGCTCTCAGCAGTTCTACAACTAGAGCAAACCCATGTTCGAACATATCATAGTATTCAGCCAAACCTAAAAAGGAACGGAGAGTATCTTCATTTTTTTGTCGTTCATCATCTTCTACTGCCTTACTTAAACAGAATTTAAGTCTGATCCCTTCACTTGATATAGTACATCCAAGATATTCAAACTCGTTAGTGCCAAATTTGCATTCATCACACCTCAAAGTCATTCTAACATTAGCCAGTATGGTTTAGACCTTTTTCAATGTGACACTGTATTTCTCAATGTAATCAGTAAACACTAAGAGGTCGTTGTGATAGTTTTGGAGGCATTTTATTCCCTCAAACAGATGTTCCATAAACCTTTAAAAAACGTTTGCCACTGATGCTAGACCAAACGACAATTGGGCATACTTGTACACCTCAAAAGGCGTTATGAATGCGGTTAACTCCTGTGATTTTTTTTCTAAAGGCACCTGATGGTAGGTTGAGCATAAATCAAAAATGGAAAACACTCTTGCTCCACCTATATTTGCTAACAAATCATGTATCCTGGGTAAGGGATGTCCATCAATGATATTATTTTTATTGAGAGAGCGACAGTCGGCACATAATCTAATTCTCCAGACTTCTTGCAGGCCACCACGACTGGGGATACCCATTGTGACGACTTCCATGGCACAATTATACCATCCTCATGAAACTTTAGAGTTGCCTTGAGCTCCTCTTTAACACTCGGCGTGACAAGTTGTACTTTGTGTGCTATTAATGAGCATTGGGTTTCTTGCAAATCCAATGTTCAAATGCTTTAATCAAACCTTCCCTTTCAGAGAAAACCTGTTTGCAATTCTCTAAAATGGACTCCAGGTTGTTCGTTTTAAGTTCACACTCTATCTGAGCTATTGGTGTTTCACTTAATGTCACAGATTTTCCACTCCAGGTAGCTTGTACAACCCCATTTTGGTTAAATCTCTCCATCCTATTATGTTTGTGCCTTTGCTAACAACATACCCTTTGGTACATGTAGTTCTACCAAAACACTCAACTTTTGATGTAAAATATCCTAACATATCAATATCTTTCTCCCCAAAAGCTTCAGTGTTAACATCAATCTGATTTGATTTAATGCTGTTTCCCCAACGTTCATGAAAAGTTGTGTCCTTTCAAATGGTGATGGGTGACCCTGAATCAGCCATCATTTGAAGGGTGATATTGCCTACTGTTGTTATATGTAATGGCCCTTTAATCTCTTTTGATAGCAAAATTGTATCACATTCAACTGTAAGCACTGTGTTGCTTAACTTTTCTACAGATGCATCTTCATCCACATCCACCTTATCTATCTTGACTAGACTTTTACCGCTTTTGCACACACTCTGGAAGTGACTTATTTTTCTGCTTGACAAGCACCGCCTATTTATGGCTGGACAATTTGGATTGTTACCAAATTGTTAGAAAGCAGCAAAGATATATGCTGCCTGGAACAGGTTCAATCTCATTGCCAATATAGTAGTAATGACGGTGTACATAATGCTGCTGGTAAACATAGGTTTATTCCATAAGTAATGCCGTCCTCTATCTTGAACAGACCACCAGCGAAAAGGACGTGCCACAACTTACAAGCTGCAGCAGTCATTCACTAACGCTCCATTCGAGAATCATGAGCTGAACCAAAAGTAGACATGTTTACCTCTCGACAATAAATGCTGACCACACGAGCATGATCTGATACACAATACAACATGCAGTCTTATTGACGGTTCACACCTGTGATAGGTTATGCACTGCTGTGACTGAGTGTGGCCACGGTCTTTTTTTTACTCATGTAAATAATTGGTACTTCTTCATAGTAACTGCTTTACAGTCCTCTCTTCAAATTTTCTGGGTTGGTTATACATTTTATAATCAAATTACTGCACTCAACAGCCATTATATATCTGTTATTAGCCCTATGAATGCAGTAAGTCTGACTTGGCCTTGTCATGTCTAAATCTGTGGCTTTCAGGGCACAGGAAGAGTTCTTCTGGAGGCAAAATAACCCACTGAGCTATCTTAATCTGCACATGCAATGTAAATAGACTGAAGCTGAAAACGTAAACTTTAGTAAGCAAGTTTAAACAATCATGAAATGCCACTCACCCTTATGACTAGCTTGCATACATGGCCTGCTTTAGGGCACTGCCACCAGTGAGGCCGCACTGGGCGATGAAGTGGGTGGGGGTAAACACTAACCTTGGGGATGGGGCGCTGTGTTTATCAATAACTTACTATTTAAATGCACCTGCGTGCGTCCAGCTTTCAGGCAGAAATAAAAATGTCAATATAACTCTCGTAATGAATGTTCGTGCTAGAGAGAGACCCCCAAGTTTTGCATAGTTGCAGTTTTGACTCGGCGTAAAGGAGTGCAGGGGATTTATATGGGTGCTGCAAAGAACAGGTCTGTATTTTGTGTGGATAGCTAATTTGGATCAGTAAAGCCTGCATTTACCAGTGCTTTTAAAAAAGAAATGTATATGAGAGAAGGACTATGGAGAGATGACTGGCACTTTTGCCGAGTGATAGTGAAGGAATCGTAGGAGAAAGTCATGGGTGAGGTGTGGAGGGACGCCAAAAAAGATTTTCGCACGGGCGCCACTAGCGCTAAAGCCGGTCCCGCTTGCATATTCATTCTTCATAAACATAGCTAAATTGATAAGCATGTACAAATTATGTGCATGTGACTTTCATGATCGCTTCTGATGCTCACACACATCGTTAACTCGTCTCTCGTCGCTTTCTTCTTCACGCAACCTCCTCGCGCGCTCCTGTGTGGTGTTTCCTCCGTAACCCGCGTGCTCTCGCCTTGCTGAAGGTGTCTCGCCAACAGATGTGCCTGCCACATCGCATCTCGGTTTTCAAGAGGAGCACATTGAGATTAATGAACCCCTTGATGAGGAGACGAGTGGCGCTTTATTAAAAGTGATGTTGAGGAGACAGAATGCGTTTTTGTTCTTCTCGCTCGGGGCGCGCACCATCTGTCCTGGCGAAAAGGAAAGCAGGTAAAATACAAATTCAGTGCATGCACCGCAATTAACAAAGCCAGCCGAGGAAACGACACGTCAGTGAAAAAGATGTGGTAACATCTGAGACTAAGAACAATTCTTTCAGAACTAAACAGAGAAGAAAACTGCGTATAAAATCCAACAGCCCCTCACAGAGCTTATTGTACACACCCTACTTATTTCTATAGAGCACCTGTTTTGGATGCAATGCCTTTAGCCGCAGGCGCATATATGATGCAGACAAGTAAAGCCACATGTTATTAAAAGTGGCACAAAGGCTGGCCTGCGCGGGCATGTTGAAGCAACATACATGTCTGGTTCTCGAAAACTCTTTATGACTCACTCTATACTCTACAAAAATACCGCTGAAAATATTTGTTATATTTCGAGGCTCTCTAGAGCTGAAATCTCTGTGTGGGGTGAGTCCTCAAGATGCTTGTCGTGTGATATTTCACACCACCTGTGCCTTAATTAAGTAATCTTGAATGTGCTGGTATGAAGCTGTATCTGATGTGCTACTCGTTGCAGGGTCTAAGATTTCTGGACCTGATTTTAAGCAGTTGCGGAAACAATGTCTGAAACTAATAAATGCAGTTTGACGTCTATTTTTGTTGTTAATTGCTGACTTTTTAATTAATTCTCAAATAATTCTGGGAGCGCTTTTGGGATTCTGAGACCGTTCTACATTTCAGATAACACTCACTCATAACCATTGACGTATATAAAAATACGACAAGGGGAAAGTGTGGCCTAACAGGGAATGGAGTGAGACGTTTCGTCTGTCGTCCGGTCCCCTGTCGGATGTAGTGTTGTGGCCGGAACTGGCCAGCACCACTAGAATGGAAGCGGAAGGGGTCGGTGAGAGAAACACCCCTGACCGGAGGTGCGAGATGGGTCGCACCGGGATGACAGAGAGAAGGGGTTATATAGGAGTGAGAAGGCGGGAAGATTGTAGAGTAGGACTAGGGAATTAAAATAAAGAGTTGTTACCAGAACACTGCCTACGAGTGCTTCTTGCAGAGCGCGCGCCTGCCGCAGCGCGACTTTACATCGGCCATCCAGCACCATCTACAGCACCGGGACAGTGAGAACGCGGCCCTAGTCACGATGAGACATTGGTTCCCCTACTGCACACGTGGGAGGCTAGTTTGTCCCGCAAAGAAGTCCTGACGATAGCCTTGCAGCCCCTTGGTCGGGGCCTCGCCAGGTCAGAGCCTCCATCTTGTGGAGCTGTGTCCCGCGCTCCTTAGCAACGAAGACGGAGGTGCACGACAATCTGGCCCAGTACCTTTAGATACACCCCACAAGGTGCAGCGCACTGCTAGCGAGCTAGCCGTGAGCGGTCCAGCTCCTATTGGCTCCTGCAATTGCCCCTGTGACCTCATTGACGCAGCCTGTAGTTGCAGGACTGCCATCTTGTAAAGAGAGACACTGTGATTCTCTGAAGCGGAGCCCACGGTGCAGCACCTTGCCTTAGAGTGGTGACCAGCAGCGAGGGTGCACTATCATGGTCTGAGTCAGCAGCTTTGTTGCCAGCCCTGGGACCCCTTGAGAAACACGCACCAGAGAGTATGTATGCATGAGAGAGTCCGCAAACTCCTTCCCCAACCGCCCCGGCACCTCAACAAGAGTTCCGTGGACCTGCTGCCTTGGCCCTAATTCCTGCACTGCTGCTTCCCTTAAGAAGACACAGTGATCCGCACCAGCTGCATCGGCTGTGTGGCACCCCACCTGTGACAGTCCAGATGGTTCAAAGACTTGAATGAGCGGGTGAGCTTAACTGATCCTGCTTTGGGTCCTATGGGCGCCATCATGCAGAGTAGTTACATTGGATTTTCGGTGGGTGACAGGTGAGCCTTCGGAGCTATGTCCACCCTCTCCCCTTCCTTCTCTTTCCTCTGGCTTCCACCTTGCTCTAAGTGTTGTCCCTGGGCCAATTGCATGGCAACGCTTCCTGGCTGACCTTTGGACAGAGCACAATCACAGAGGGGCTAGTCTTGAAGCAGGGATTGCCTGGGGCCCATGGGGATCCTGATCATCCTGCACAGGACCTAGAGAGCGCCAACACTGAGGCTTGCCCCTGAGGCTTTTCCCCATCTAGTGCTTAAGGCCTAGGACCCGGATACTGGCCTGGACTTCAAATCTCTCTATGCTGGGGAACTGCTGAGCACAGGGATGACGTTCTCAGGAGCAATGCCTTTGGTGACCCATGGGCCGATCAGTGTGGGTGTACCATTAACCCTTTATTCCACAAATAGTTCCCACTGGATATAGTGGACTGTGGAAACACTGCAACTCCACTGTGGGGTAGCAAGCCATAGACGTTTTGTATCTTTCTGCTTGGACCTTAAGGGTGTAACAATCTCCTACACCTCTGTGTCATGTTCGCCCTGTAACTGACTAGCATTAATCCTGTACCCTACTAGCATTGCCCCTACACAGCTGTACTAGCTGCGTGGCATTTGATTTAGACTGTGGCGATAGTGGAGCCCAGGCTTGACTCTCAACATTTTATCGTCCCTGCATTCAAGCAACATGCCGCACCTCAAATCTGCAAAGGACAACCCGGTGACCTCTCTTTGGAGCAAGGCCTCTCCAGTGGACCTGGAGACCCCAGGGGCTCATCCACAGTACTTATCTCGCAGGACTACATGGATCATTTCCTGCAGGAGATTAGATCTGAAATCGGCTCACTCAAGCCGGACTTCAAATCCTGCATAAAGGACATTGGTGTGAAGTCTCTGAGATAGGAGAGCATGCGGATGACCTGAAACAAACAGTTGATGCCCACCCTGAGGACCAAGAGATGCTATGGCATCAGGTGGTGGTGGCTTTCCAAGATCAACAAATACAGCAGCATACTAAGCAGGAGGATCTGGAAAATGTGAGCCAATGAAACAACATTCACATCAGGGGTGTCCCCAAAGGGGCAGAAGGAAGCAACATCATGACTTTCAGAGCTGTACTCCTACAGACAAACCAAGGGGACAGGGATAGGGCCAGTGCTTAATTTGTGCTTGTTGTTTCCGGTACAGAGTACCGGCACTTATTTCTGAGGGCCGGCGCTTAGTTTTCTGTCTCAAGCATTTACTGCGAGCAAAAGACACGTGGGAAAGACAGAGGAAGAGAAAAAATGAAAAAGCGTCAGAAAGGGGAAAAGCAGGAAGCTGCAGGAGTGAGCTGAAGGGGCAGGGAGCGTGTTATGTACAATACTGTAATTGGAATGTGGAATGCAGGGCTCGGGGTGGTATGGAATGTGGAATGGGGAGATCGTGGGGACGGATCGGCGGTTGAGGGTGACTCCTGTATTTCTTCTCAAATAAACATATTTATGCACTTACCTAGTCTCGCTGAGTCTCCGAACTGCAACATAATTTTGGCGACACGCGGTTGGAGCGATCGGAGCCACCTCAGAACCTACGCGAGTCTGCAGCACGCTTTCCTGGCTCCGACACGGCACGGACGACTGAGGAGAATACATTTCGCTGTCGGAAGGGTGAGATTTTGCTTTTGACTTCATCGGAAGTCGTATTTCTTGACGCTTGGCCTGATTTTCCATCTGCGTGTACGGCAACATTCTTCTGGCACGAGCGCAACGAGCGCGAGCAGAGAGTGCGCGCGCGTTCTGCCTGCTCGTCTATCACGTGGTTTATGTTTATCCGGTAACCTAGCAACTGGAGAGCTCACACGGAAGAGCCTTCTTCTGTGGAGCTGCTGCTAGGCAACGAGAGGAAATTCTGCTGTTATTTTTTTTTTACTCTCTGTCCGAATGTGTTCACGTTTGCTTTTGGGTGTAAAATGAAAACGACTGTGCCAAAAGAACAGCAAAATTGAACTTATAAAATTGTGGGGCATTCTAAAATTAAAACGACCCTCCCAAAAGCACAATCAAGTTAAACTTAAAGAATTGTGGGGCAGTTTGACAGTGGTTGACTCTTTCTTGTTCATAACACATTATCCATAATTCAGCAAAAATAAAGGAACAACGTGACTTGCACTATGCATCCTGTCACTGCTCCTCCACCATTTTTAGAGACACCTGGAGAACCACCTGTGTCATGGTCTCAATGGTTTGACGCGTTTGAAACTTATCTAGGGGCTATCAGGGCCTCACGTTACAGACCTGAGAGGAAAAAGTTTCTATTATTACATTCCCTAGGATTTGAAGGTCGAGAAACGTTGAAACATCTCCCAGATGTCGAAGTTGCGGAAGGCGAACAATTGGACGAATATCAGAAAACAGTAAAGAAACTTGTTCTGAGATTTGACAAACAGCCGAGCCTCGTTGCATTACGCCACAAATTCTTCAAGAGGGCCCAGTTACAAAGTGAATCTATTGATGAGTTTGTCAGTGCACTTCGTAAATTGTGTGCACAATGCCAGTTTGGCGCATTCCAGGATCAACTTGTCAGGGGCCAGCTTATAGGGCATTGTGTTGACAAACACATCCAGCAAAGACTACTTACGATGGGGGACCCTTCACTTGAAGAAGTGATCAAGCAGGCTAAGAGCATTGAACTGGCTCAAGCATCTCTTAAAGAACTATTGGCTCAATGCAAGGAAGAAGAGAAAGTTAGTGTCAGCGTCGTCTCTACAAGCAAAGAACATAAGACTGTGAACAATCAATTTTTCAGACGAAACAATATTTGTTTTAGATATGGAAATTTCCCACATGCGAAAGACTCTAAAGGTTGTCCAGCTAAGAGTGTTGTGTGTCACAAATGCGGTCGTTTAGGCCACTTTGCTAAGGTGTGTCAGAGTACTGTGAGCAAGAATGTCAAAGTTAACAGTGTGTGTGAAGCCAGTGAGGTATCAGACCAATATTTGGAGAGTGAGTTCCGTGATATGATTGTGGTGGACAAGGATGAACAAGCTGTCTCAGGGAATCCCGAGGAGTGTGTAGACCCCTATGTAGATATTGCTGTGGGTGGCAAAATGCTTCATCTGCTTGTGGATTCTGGTGCACGTATCACCATAGTGACGTCAGACTTGTTTAAGAAAACATGGGGTTCTAGGAAATTATTTCCACCTGACAGAGCTCTGGTTTCCTATGAAGGTAGGAGGATAGAACTTGAGGGTTTCATTGAAGATATACTGGAATTCAAGGGGCGCAAGATCCGGGGAAAAGTGTATGTTGCAGTCAAGGGACTTAACATTTTAGGTTGGTTCCACCAAGGCCTCTTTGGTATGGTGCTGAGACCGGGTACCAGTGAGCAGGTAATGGTAGTTAAAGACTGTGGTGGTTTAGATCTGAAAACCCTGCATAAGATTTTTCCCAGTGTGTTTGAGAAAAAATTGGGATGTATCAAGGGCTTCAAACATAGAATCAAAATCAAACAGGGCACCATTCCCATTAAACACAAATTGAGAACGATCCCTTTCAGCTTGAGGGAGGACCTTAAACTGGAATTGGAAAAATTACAATCGTCTGGGGTAATTGAACCGGTGGAGTCTAGCCTGTGGTTGTCTCCCATTGTGGTTGCTCGCAAACGCAGTGGCGAAATGTGCTTATGTGTTGACTTAAGGAGCCTGAACAAGGAGATCTAGATTGACTCTTTTCCGTTGCCCAGAATTAATGATTTGTTGGAGAAACTCAATGGTGCTGAGTGGTTTTCCAAGATTGACTTGGCTTCGGCGTACCACCAGGTGGTCCTTGAAGAAGACTCTAGACATTATACTGCTTTTAACACGCCTTTTGGTACTTTTCAATTTCGCAGGATGCCTTTCGGTCTTGCTTCAGCAGCTTCAGTTTTTCAGCGCATCATGTCACAACTAATGAGGGATATTGAAGGGGTCCTGGTGTTTCAGGATGATGTACTTATTTTTGCCAAACAGGTAACAGAACACGACACAGTGCTTAAGTTAGTTTTGCAGGTTTTTGAGGAGAATGGTGTGGTTGTAAAAGATGAAAAGTGTGAATTTTGGAAGAGGGAGATTGAGGCCCATATTTATACTTTTTTAGCGCCGCATTTGCGTCATTTTTTGACGCAAAAGCGGTGCAAACTTACAAAATACAATTATATTTTGTAAGTTTGCGCCGCTTTTGCATTAAAAAGCTGCGCAAATGCGGCGCTAAAAAAGTATAATTATGGGCCTGAGTTTTTGGGACACGTTGTTTCGTCAGAGGGTGTCAAACCAAGACCTGGACTAGCTGATGCTGTTCGTAATTGTCTCCCCCCAAAAAATAAGGACGAGCTGCACACTTTTGTGGGGTTATGTGAGTTTTATTCCAGGTTTATTCCTAATTACGCCTCCAAGATGAAGTGTTTGTCTAATATGTTGAAAATTAGTGTTGCATTCATTTGGGACAAAGATTGCAAGACACGTTTGATTTAGTGAAATCCGAAATGACCAATGCTAAAGCACTACGTTCATATGATTCCCTTTTAACGTGTAAGATAATGGTTGATGCCAGCAAGTATGGGTTAGGTGCTGTTCTAGTCCAAGATGCTAAACAAGGAGAAGCCACTATTAGTTATGCATCTAGAGTGTTGAGAGAAGCAGAGTTGAATTACTCTGTAATAGAAAAGGAGTTATTGGCGTGTGTCTGGGCAAGTGAAAAGTTCAGAAGTTATGTTTGGGGAAGAAGGTTTGTGATTGTGACTGATCACAAACCGCTCCTTTATATTCTGAGTGGTGCCAAAACTAATTATACTACCCTGCGTATTGCTCGACTTACTACAAAACTGTTGCAATACGACGTAGAGATTAAGTTTTTACCTGGTAAACTTAATGTAAGAGCTGATTTCCTCTCTAGAGTACCCATTGAGGAGTTGGATGATTTTGATTCTGAAGATGATAGAGAAGATTGTTTTGTTGCCAGTGTGGATCTTCCAGTGTCCAAGGCTTATGGCAAAACTGATTGAGAGATAGCAGTCCGTGATGATCCGGTTTTAGCCCAAGTTAAGGAATTTGTGATCAATGGGTGGCCAAAAGAAAAGAATGTTTCCTTACCCTTACAACCATTTTGTAAAGTTGCGGACGAGATTTCAATAGAAGATCAGATACTTTTGAGAGGTTAGAGGTGTATTCCTCCGTACGGTATACGTTCTGGTTTGATAAATTCGGCACATGAGGGTCATTTTGGGGAGACTATGACCAAAAGGAGGTTAAGAGAGAGTTATTGGTGGCCATCTATGGATAAAGATGTAGATGTGGTGGTCAAAGGGTGTGTGATTTGTAATTGTGCTGAGAAGGGGCTGAAAGTATGTACGTCGCCGTTGCACCCTATTGATGTTCCGGAAAGACCTTGGTCAAAGCTTGGCGTTGACATGATTGGACCATTTAACTTTCTCCCTCACAATTTGCGATATGCTTTTGTTCTCATGGATTATCATAGTAGATGGCCAGAGGTTTGTTTTTGCGCCGCTCCATCAGCGACCAATGCAGTTAATTTCCTTAAAGAGGTTTTTATGCGCGAGGGTTTCCTGGAAGCCATTATTTCTGACAATGGGGTACAATTTGTTAATTCCGAAATGGATTTTTTTTACAGCAATCTGACATTAGACATTTGAAAAGTTCTTTATATCATCCCCCAAACCAATGGTTTGGTCGAAAGAATGAATAGGGTAGTTGGAGACTGCATAAAATGGGCTAGACACAATAATTATGACATCCAAGAGGCGGTTAGCACCATGTTGTGGGTTTATCGTTCCACACCTCATTCATTGACTAAGGTGTCTCCTTTTGAAGCGTTAAGAGGTCGCAAACCAACTTCCATTTTGTTTCCATCCTGGTTAGCATGTTCATTGAAAAACAAAGGAATGAGTGTAAGGAAGGGTGTGGTCAGGTGGGAAAATGTGGAGTCAGGACAGGAACGCATTTAGAAGAGATACAATGCGATCAAAGCCACCAGGTCGTGTGTGATTTGCCCCGGAGATTTAGTGCGAATAAAAAAGAGTATGTTTGTTAAAAAAGGTGATGCTGGTTTCAGTAAACCTGTTAGGGTGAGAAAGGTTTGTGGGAGTGCGGTTATGGTTGATGGTGCTCGGTGGTGGAACTTATTGAATGTTGTAAAGTTATCCGAGGACCCTTCTCCAAGTGCTAATTGTGAGTGTGATAGTAGTAAGGAGTGTAAAAGTGGTTGTAGTGAAAGTCCTATGATACGTGTCCAAGATT
Organism: Pleurodeles waltl; assembly: GCF_031143425.1. Taxonomy (NCBI): domain Eukaryota; kingdom Metazoa; phylum Chordata; class Amphibia; order Caudata; family Salamandridae; genus Pleurodeles; species Pleurodeles waltl. The sequence continues at coordinate 871,411,645 of NC_090439.1, forward strand.
CGTTTAAGTCCAGTACTCAAAGGTCAGCTATGGACTTTGCGGAATGGTCTCTATGTAGATCTACCCGGGAAAAGTTTTTACCATGGAAACTAAGGTCTGATGAGTGATATCTTCGTTTTTAAGACTCTCTGTTCTTATAATGGAGTTCTCACAAAGTTTTTTTTTTTTTTTTTTTTCTTTTCCTTGTAGAATATGTGGGATGTTTGTGTCACTCAGAAATTTTGCCCATTCATATTTCTCTAGTAGTTAGTTATTTATTTATGTGTTTTTTGTTGTTTATTATTTTTTTTTTAAAAAGGGGAGAGATGGTATGTTATGTATAATACTGTAATTGGAATGTGGAATTCGGGGCTCGGGGTGGTATGGAATGTGGAGCACTGGATAGGGCCCACCATGTGGTCTCTGCTCCTGGGTGCCCTGCTTCAATCCCTGACATCCTGACAAGTGTCTGATTTTTTACAGAGAAAGAAGCTATTCTACAAGCCTTCAGAGGCAAGACCGATATGGTGTTTTGTGGCCACACTATCCAACTCTTCCAAGCTCTATCTCCTATCACACAGCGCAGATGGTAAAACTTTGAGCTGATCACTGACAAACTGAGAGAGATGGACTTTCGATATCAATGGGTACATCCCTTCACTCTTCTGTTCACTTGGGATGGTAAATGACGAGCCCTGCGCTGATTGTCGGACCCGAAACATATGTTGAGGCTTGCAGCCGATGGCCAAGATAAAAACACCTCCCCATCTCGCAAGTCTATTCCTGAGTCCCATCTAGACCATACCCCCATCTGGACCATGGTGTGACCCCATTGTCTTGACAAGCGACAATTGCCAAGGGTGGAGAGTGACATCATCATCAGTGGCAATTTTATTCTAGTATGGGATCCAGACCTAGGCTGCAGCAGTGTCATATCTCAGGACAGTGGACAGTGGAGCTATGTCACAGAACTGGGACTAGTACACCCAGATGGTTGGGACTACTCATTCTACTTTCATATTCATGCATCCTATTCATGCATTAATCACGTTTTCTTAACTCAAGTTCTCTTGCACAAGGTAGCTATCTCGGATATCTCCATCTCTGACCATGCCCATATAAAACTGGTTTGGTCTGCCGCTATTGCATCTCGCAGGGCCGGATACGATGGCGTTTACTTCTGAGGCTCTTCCGGGATCTGGTGGATGTGGCCAAAACCCATAAAGGAATTATTGAATACTTTGAACTGAACTCCCACCCAACACCTCATTGCATACACTATGGGATGGCTTTAAGGCTACCATCAGGGGAGCGATCTCCACCACTACCATTGCCAGAGGGAGAGAGGCATACTTGTAGAGACTACCCAGGCAGCAGAGATTAAAGCCCTGGAAAAGCAAGACCAGTTTGTTCCAACTCGACGCAACAAGCGGCAACTCGCATTGCTGCGTTGTCATATGAGGGCCCTTAGAACTAATAGGGCTGAACGTTACCTTCTCTAAGGCAGAAATATTACGACGGGGGGAACAAGGGGCCAGATGTCGCAAACGTTTGCGACTTGCAAACGGGCCGATTCGCAATTTGCGACAGTGCAAAATCGGAAATGGGATGCAAAAAGCCCATTTCCGACTCGCAAAAAGCGATGGGACCCGTTTGCGAGTCGCATCCGTTGCGACCCCATTTTGCGACCCGCAAATTGCAAGTCGCAATTTGCGAGTCGCAAACCTTATGCAATTGCAACTCGTAAATTGCGACTAGTCGCAAAAAGCCCAGTTTGCAAGTCGCATTTACCACTAACTCAGAGCAGGTGGTAACCATTACCAAAGTATAAAAGGAGACCCAGAAGGCATCTGGGTCACTCAAGATGGCGGACATATACCTGATAGCAGTGAGGAGGAGAGTCTACGCAGCCCAGCAGAGGAGGAGGAGGGGCTACAGACAGGAGAAGATATATAGAACAAGGCAGACCCTTTTCCAGCAAACTGAAGAGGAGATCTATGATAAATACCGCCTTAGCAGCGCTGCCATTCAAGAATTAATAGATTTACTAAAACCACAGCTAGAACACAAGACTCTGCGTGGCTGCGCCATCCCTACGCATGTGCAAGTACTATGCGCACTGCACCTCTTGGCCTCAGGGAGCTATCAGGGGGTCATTGCCGTGGCAGGTGGGGTATCCCAAAGTGCAGTGTCAAGGTTCCTCAGGGCATTCCTAGATGCCTTAGTAGCGCACAGGTCTCAGTTCATATACTTACCAAGGAATGAGGCAGAAATTAACAGCACGAAGCTGGACTTTTACCGCATTGCCCACTTCCCCCATGTCATTGGATGTGTAGATGGGACACACATTCAAATATGCCCCCCGCTAATCTGGAACATATTTTCCGCAACAGAAAGTGTACCCACTCACTCAACATACAGGTTGTTTGTGATGCCCATTACGTCATCACGGACATCGTAGCTAAGTTTCCAGGCAGTACCCATGACTCATACATTTTTAGACATAGTGGGATACATCAACGCCTGGAACGTGGGGAGTTTGGAGACAGATACCTCCTAGGTAGAGCTGCATACACCTTGCAGACATACACACAGGTCACTGTGCACGACTATCTGGACTTACTAACAGTGTACTTTTGTGCCCAACAGGTGACAGTGCATATGCTCTAAGGCCATGGATCATGACTCCATTTTTAACACCCAGCAATGATTCAGAGAGGCAATACAACAGTGCGCATAAGAGGACCAGGAACCTCATAGAGCGCACCTTCGGACTCCTGAAGGCAAGATTCCGATGCCTCCACCGCAGCGGAGGCGCCCTCCAATACACCCCCATTGCCGCTTTCAAAATTGTGGTCGCATGCGCCATCCTCCACAACATAGCCACCCGACGTGGGCTACCTCTCACCCCTGCAGACCCAGATCCTGATGATGAAGAGCAAGAACAACCACATCGCCATCATGGGGATAGGAGTCTAGCTAATCAAGGCAGACTGAGACGGGACCACATTGCAACGCAATATTCTGGACGGTACGTGTCAACTCCCACCATACTCACCTATTAACCATTTGTTGAGTGGAACAAAAATAACTGTTTTATTAATGTCATGAAGAAACTATATACAAGTTGAAATTGTCCATGGGCAGGAAAATGCCAACCAGTCATGTGGCACATTAACGCCATGTGCCACATGAATCTGTCCTGGCTGTTATCTATGATCTCCTGCCCCTCCTGCCAGCCTGGCTGGTCCCTGCTGCGTCCATGGTGCTGTGCCTACCACTCCTCAGCACCCTACTGGGAGTGGCAGAGACACTGCTCACTGTTGAGCCCTCCTCCCAGGTGTATTTGTTAACTTCCTGGCTGTGATGTCATCATCATGTGCCAGGAAGTGTTTCCAGGGTGTTCTGGTATGCTTTCTGGAATGTTCTGCTGCATCTGCAAGCAATTTTGAAGGTATTCGCAATTTGCGACACCCACTCGCTAATTGCGAGTTCGTTTTTGCACACTCGCAAACAGCGACCTCGCAAACTGCGGACTCGCACACAGCGTTGCGAGTCCGGCTGCGAGGCGCAAAATCGGATTGCTTTTTTTTCTGGCATTCCAATTTGCGACTCGCATTTTGCGAGTCGCATCAACTCGCAAAATGCGAGTCGCAATTTTTATTTTTGCTACATCTGGCCCAAGGTGGCTTAATCTTAGCTCAAAATCTCAGTCAAGCTCAGTCTGGAGCGCTAATTGCGAGACTTCAGGTTGGGGACAAGGGTTGGACGATCTCTGAGTGGGACAAGCACTGGGTGTTCTATGATTACTACCATACCCTTTACACGTGTGATGATGTACCTACTACTTTGATAGAGGGGTATCTGGCTGCCTATGATTGGGACCCCATCCACCGCCAGCAGGCGGAGCTCCTTGATGCTCAGATCAATCTTGCAGAGCTATGTAATTCAGTTCAAGCCCTTTGCCTCAGTAAAACTCCAGGCCCCGATGGGCTCCCTGTCATCTTCTATAGGCTATTTCTACCTAATCTGCAGGAGCATTTGCTAAAACTCTTTCACACAGGACACAGGCCTTACGCCCACCATGGCGGCAGCGGATATATCACTTATACCCAAACCGGAGAAAGACCCTAGCCACTGTTCTTCCTACCACCCCATAGCACTAGGATGCAAAAATCTTTACCAAACTTTTGGCTACCAGGTAGGAGTGATATCTTCCAGGACTTATTGACCCTGATCAGGTAGGGTTTCTTTGCAATCAATGGCAGTGGATAATGTGCATTGGATAGTGCACTTAGTCGAGAAGTCCCACTGCCACATCATCCCAATAGGCCTCCTTTCGCTTTATGTGGAGAAGGCCTTCGATAGGTGGGTTGGTCCTTCCTCAGGATGGTTCCAGGCAAGGTGGAATGATAGCCAAGATCATGGCTTCCTACATCACCCCAACAGGTACCATTTGAGCCAATGGATGTAATACCACACCTATTAGCATCCTTAGGAGGACACGTCAGGGCTGCCCGCTGTCACCTGTTTTGTTCACCCTCGTAGTGGAACCACTAACCATTACTACGCGCCGCACTACTGCCATGGTGGGCATTGTCTCCCAGTCCACTAACTCTTTACTAGCTATTGTTGCTAGCCCTGCTAAATTCGAGGCAGTGCAGGCTTCAAAATGATTATGCCTAAATCCTGTGCACTTAATCTGACTATACCTTAGCAGGAACTCCCTGCTCTCCAAGGACTGTCACCAGTCTTCAGGCTCGATCGGGTATCTGGAACCTAACCTGACTTTTAAATTTTCTTTCTAGATGCAGGCCGATTGGCCACAACTTCGGAGCTCCATTGTGGCGGATCTTAAGCAGTGAATGCCCCTTCTCATCTTTTTGCTGGGCTGCATTAATGTTGTAAAAATGAACATCCCACAGGCCTTGTACCTTTTCCAGACTCTACCTACTCTCATCCCCCAGGGGTATATTCTTCGCTTGCAGCGGGTCGACGGTCATTTATTGAGAACGGCCGAGGATCTCCAACTCCCTTTTGATGCAGCCATGTGCTAGAGGTGGACTGGCCTATCCTAACCTCCTCAAATATTACTGTGCCCCCAACCTACGATACATCTCGTAAAGGGTGGTGCACAAGAGTGAGAAGCACTGGTTCCACATAGACCCGACAATGGCTTGTTGACTCCTTGTGCGATTTAGCCTGGTTACCCAAGCATGCCAGACTGCGCAGCACCTACTTGACCACCCCCACCAAGACAGTGCTCGACATATAGGAAAAGCTGGCAACTAGGAGGGGGCTCACTACCTTCCTCTCCCCAACACGCCTATTGTGCATAATCCTGATTTTACCCCCGAGTTGCTACCCTAGTCCTTTCCCGGCCTGGAGTTGGGAGAGTGTCAGATGTTGTGCAACCTCTTTGTAGGACTGTACATAAAATCCTTTGATCAATAGAAGGCTTATTACCACCTTCCTGAAATGGTTAGATTGCGGCATTGGGTGTTCGATCCCTCCAACAATCCTGGTGCCACTAGGCCCTATACTCCCATAGAAAAACTGGTGAGAGCATAGAATGGATTCAGGGAACTCATATCTAATACATATTGTGCACTACAGCATTCCACAGCCCCTCGTACCTACCCAGTCCAATCGTGCTGGAAAGCTAACTCTATAAAGCATATCTCTCCCAAGAAATGAGACACCCTTTGGTGAGACATACCCAAAGATATCAAAGCTTTTCCTTTAGGAAGACGGCGTATAAACTAATGTTCCAAGTGTATTATGCACCGGCCTGTCTCTCCACCATGTACCCATACACGTCTTCCCTCTACTGGTGATGCGGCCTGGCAGTGGGTGATCTTTGTCACATATGATGGTCATGTAGCCTTATCATTACCTACTGGAAAGACATTCTGGGTCATATTTAAGACACCATTGAGTATCCGCTCCCTGCTTCCTACCTTATGGTTATTCTGGTATGCGGCCCGTTACCTTAAATGCGGTGACACATGCTGACTGGAAACTAATTAGCCACATGCTCCATGATGCATGGCTACTTGTAGAACTGACATGGAAAAAGACTGCTGCCCCTTCCATTGCTCAATGGTTCACTCGTCTATGGCACGTGATGACGATGGAACAACTTTCTCACAATTTAATGCACACAAGACTAAGGCCCTCATTACAACTTTGATGGTCAATTTCATTGACCACCAAAGCAGAACCCGCCATTCGATCGCCACTGCTGGCAGTCAGTAGACCGCCATATTACGAGTAGTGGCTGCGCACTGCCATTTTTGAGGCAGAGAGTAGCCATCATTCGTTCTGGCGGTCGGCGGTTCAGAGGCTGTTCCCTCACCGGCACCCCCACATCAGCATGACTCCGCCATCCGTCTTACGAGCCATAATACAGCTTGAAGGTGTCCTGCTGGCATCCTGGTGGCAGAGAGGGAAGACCACCAGGACTCATCCCCTCCCAGATGTCCTCCTCGACGGAAGAGGTAAGTGGGCATCTGAAAGGGGTGGGAGATGGTCTGCAGTGTGTTTGGGTGCATGTGTGTGTGTGTTTGCAAAGGGGGTGCTGAATGCGTGCTTGTCTGCGAGTGTATGTATGTGTGTGTGTGTATGTTCGCATGTATAGGGGTATCTGTATGGATAAATGCAAGAGAGTGGGTGTGTCTGAGTGCATGTATGCATATGCTGAATGAGTGTGTATATGATGCATGCATGCGTGAAGGTGTGGGGGGTGCCTGTGAGTGTATGGATGGGTGGGGGGGATGTGTGCATGTGTGGTGACGTGTGTGTGTATGTGTGCCAGTGACAGGAATGAAGATTCCTGTTGCCGGGTGCGTGACCACCAGGCTTTTCGTGCAGGGTGATCGCCACGGAAAGCCTGGCAGTGTGCAACCTTGTAACCCGGACGCCGGCCTGAGGCCTGTCACTGGACTGGAGGAGGTCACAGCCAGCCGCGGCAGTGCAACCGCACCGGCGGGACAGGCGTAGTTGTGGGGATTTGGCTTCAGCCAAACCGCACAACTCTTAATACGTCAATCTTCACCGCCGGCTCTTCGGCGGTGAGACCACCACGGCATGTCTGGTGGTCTCAAGACCGCCAGATTCGTAATGAGGGCCTTAGTTTCAATCTGTTTGGCTCCCACTGATCCACTACCTGAGTAACTTGGAGTTTACATGTTTCAATTCCCCGAGGTTACGAATCTTACAACTCTTTGACTGATCTTTTCCTGGCACTTACCCGTAGTGACCGGCCTCCCTCCCTCCCACTAACAATAATAATTATCTATGCACTAATGCACAACACTATCCAGTTCTTCTAACTATATCAGGAAGGTTTCAACCAGGAATTGTTGTATTTTGATGTATCACTGTTTTCTCTTTTTTGCTTTGAGACATGTCATGCTGTGGATGACCCTTAAGCACACCTGTCCAACACCTGTGATAACCTTTTCCTCTTTGTAATTTACCACTGGTCCTGTGCTATGCGTAATTGCTTTATGCCAACTGTCTCCTATAATATTATGTTGGTCTCTGGCGACCATGTCATACTTTGCTATAACCACTTGAAAAGTGGTACATTTTAAAACATTTTTCTCACCATTCGAAAAATATGGATCACCCCCTTTTTCTAGATCGCCAAGAATTTTGGTGATGTTCCTTCCCGATTCCGACCCCAGAATACACTCACTCCTGCCCTTGACATGACTAAAAGTACCAGTTATTCAGTGTGTGATGTAACCTATTACCTTCTAATTGTGCTGGTGATCACCAACTCTTGCTGGTGGACTGGCCAAGAAATACCCAAAATCTGGCACCTGGAAGTAAAATCTTCTCTCAAGACTTTGTAACATTCCACCAGAATTTCCATTTGAGCAAATCCTATTTACGAGAGAATTTATCATTATTTCTAATTCTGTGATTTAGGGTTGTGATGTTGCCTTAACTTCAGCAAACAGTTGTATACATTTCACCCAATATTTTGCTCCAGGGTTCTAGGCTTTCACCCTACCATGGTCAACCTTGAAGTTCTGTTGGTAGGTCTGTGCCAGGGTTCCAGATACAATAGTTACTGAGCACATTAAACATGGCTGAATTTTTGGCTGTGACTGGTGCTTAAATGTGGGTAGTTGTGTACAGTATTCGATTTTATTGCTGATATAATGTACAAATGCTATGTTTGATTTCTGCAGCACACTAACAAATACGCATAGGGCAAAATGAAACAATAAAACACTAAAGACCAGGTAATAACTTAATAGTCCTTGCTAAAATAATTTAGCCATGCATATTGTTTTAGAGTACAAAATGTTCTGTGTGCCATAGAAGCACTTGGCAGGGCATTCCATAGTTTTACAAAATGTCTCATTTATTCATAATGTGGGCTTAGACTATGACAAACTGTTAAGGAAGTGCTTAGATTTTAGGTATGTGCACTTAAAAAAAAGAAATACTCTTGAACAAAAAATGAAAGTTATATCTAAGGTTGAATACACATAGTAATAAAAATGAGATAATTACCTAAAACAATGGAGAAACGGAATATTATCTAGTTAGGAAAAATTTGGAAAAATAGAGAAAACTGTTTAGTATAAGTTAACCCTTTTAAATTAAATTAATTTGAGAAAAACCTCTAGCACAAAAGTCAGTGTAAACCAATGCCTGTCTATCTGGAGCTGGAAAATGTCAATGTCACTACACCTCTTTAACCTGGAACTGTGCCAAAATGTTAAACAAGGTAAAAAGGGGATGAAATTGGTCTGTTTCGGGTATTAGGCCAGTGTGAAAATACCTTCACACATTTTCGTGGAGCTCAGTTCTCATCAGTGGCACTTGCCTCAAGGGAGAAGTAAAAACGTTCTTTGTGGAGATAACGTGAAATATATTGTCTGTCAGGGAAACTCAGATGGAAAAAGAGCATGTCTAGTGGCTAAAGCAGGATATTGAGTTGTTGGATATTCTTAATAAGACTCATATGTCTATTGTTCAGTGCCCAATATCACAGAGTGCGAGTATCTTCAAAAAGCGATGACTGCATTTGGAGGTTAAGAAGATGCAGATGGCCTTAGATCAAGATCCAGGAGCTACTTGGAAGTTCTATCAGAGAAGTCTTTCTGCTTGTGGAAAAAAACAGAGCAAGAATTGGTGCAAGTGGTGACAGAGAAGACAACCTCCTATGCAGGTCTCCTCCAGGAACTGTGTTAGTCAGGTTTAGCACCGATGCAATACTGAACTTGGGATTTGTGATTTTGGTTCTGTAAACGTGGGTTTGTGGATTTAAATTCTACAAATTAGGGTCAGGTTTTGATTTATTAACGCGTAAACGTAGTGTGCAATAATCATGTGTGACTTTAACCGAACTAATGAAGATTGTACGGGGACAAAATGTGCCCTCAGAGTAGTTTGCCAACATTTATAAGCGTGCTTTATATAACGTGGTGTATTAGAATTGCACTAATCCGACATAATCGTAAACGTGTGCTATGATTTACTTGCTTGAAATGTTTTAGCTTAGCATTACTTTAGTGGAGGCTTTGGCCTAGTTGCCTGGTCTCACGGTTTAGATGCTCGTATTTTTCCAATGTGCTATTAAACGTGTATTTTTGCTTGAAGCTGTACTTTTCCACTGAGATCGTTCACATGCTTATCTTAAAGTTTCGTGCCAGCCTGGCATATTTTCTCTTTACTCCAAGGTCGATTTGCAGGTGCGGACAATGGAGGCTCTGAAAGTGAGCTAATTGGTATACAATGTTGCAACTTGCGTACCCATCTCCAAGGATAATGTATGCTTAAGTAAAAGCTTGAGAACTGTCGTTTTTGATTGGACAATTTGAAGCTAACCTATGAACCCTCCAATGGAGACCCTACTGGATTTGAACTGTTGTCTATAAAACCCAGGTGCACGAGAAGAAGGTAGCCATTAGCCTTTTGCAGCCATTTTGCCCGCGATTACGAACATTCGGACATTGCAGCTATTATGGCCCACTTTGCTGCGACGCCATTTTGAAAGAGACTTTGATGCTTTCTCTAATCGAGAGAAAGAGACTTTAAATGATTCTGGCCCTAGAGACTTTAACTTTGATTTGATCCCTTTGCATGAAGTAGTAGTTTTATCTTGCCGCCGTGAGGCAATTGCCCCGTCCACCTTGCCCCTTTGCCCCGTCCCATGCTGATCGAAACGGTACCCATGCTGACCGAAGAACGGTACCTGTGAGACGAAGACTTCCTTGTATGCTGATCGTAATTGGTAAATATGAAAGGAAATTGTAAAATTGCATTGTGTTTCTTTTAGGTAACCAACTGCTGATTTTGATAAGATCCCTAGTTAGGAGTTTTTCCAAATTAATGTTACTAAATTGTTTTTGCATGAAGTCCCACATGCCGATGCTAATTTGAGGTTAGACGAGGATTCCTTTTGTTGCACGATGCAATTTGAGACCTTGTTATGCTGACTAAATGTATGCGATTAGTTCATTACAGATTATCGTATTAGTGATTTGCATTGCTATTATCGAATGCCTTGTGATTCAAATGCTACATAGATTGCACTTGTTTCGCCGCTATGGACAGCTATTAATGTTCATTTACGTTTATCATTTGGTGTTGAGACACATTTATATTGTGCTAGCTTTGTTAATATAGGGAAATAAATTCACTAACTTTGAATAAACTGGTGTGGTTATTCCTGACTGAAAGGTCAGGGTTCGCCGAAATGTATTCTGGATTAATTGTCAACTGTTATGTTGATCAAGGTATTGCTTATGTTCGTTATTGATTATTGATTTTAATGAAATTGATTGATTAAGAGTACAGAGAGTTCCCACTTAGTCAAAAGATTCATCGGCCTAAAGAGCGTCCGAACACAGGTAAATTATTAGTACGGACCGCTCTATCAGGTGGTAATAAATGTAAAAAAAATGGTGGACGTTCAGTCCACCAATCTGCGTGTTCCCCAGCCTCATTTGGAATGTGAGGAAAAGGAATGGGCAGGTCTGATGGCAGAGGGCTTGTGGTAATACGTGTTACACTTCTGCTACTTGTCACTTGAAGTCAGAGTCCTTCATTTCCAAAGACTACAGCAATATCTGAGAGCAGAGATTGGCATATTCAGAGGAAAAATCCCTAGCTACACGAAATCATTTTTTCAAGCCTTTTGGAACCATCCTTAAGGTTTGTTTGTTTGGGCCTTTTTCAGCAGTGTTGCAGTGCCATTTTGTGTGACCTGGTCAGTGAACTGCTCTGCCACCGTGTAGCTCCACCAGCAAGCGAAGCCCTTTTGTTCCCTGAACTCTGACCTCTGTCAGTAGTTCGAGGCCCTCCTCCACTAGCAGGCTTCTGCCTGCACCTCATCCCTGGTGTCTAGTGGGAGAGCTCTGCTCTTCTGCTAGGCTGCCCTCTTCCTCTTTTCTCTTTTCTCCTCGATTTTATTCTTTTGCAGCTGTTTCTTTTGTGCCTTTCGCTTTCTGCCCTTTCTCCCTTTTTTCTTTGTTTTTTTTTCCCCTCACCCTGCTCTTTCTCTCATCTCTCTGGCTCTCCCCCCTCTCGCTCTGACCGCCGCTGCTGCCCCTGTGTTTCGCATCCCTTTTTTCGCACCGTTTCCCGCTCCTGCCTCCCAGCTGTCCTCTCCTCCCCCACTCCCTACTTAATGACGGCCGCTGCACGGCCGTGCGGAAGGCACGCCTAAGGCAAGCCCGTCTGTGCCCATCCATGACCCGACCATGACCAGCGCCAGGACCCCTGGAACTCCCGCCCACCACCGCTACTCATCAGCAGCACTCATCGCACTCAACTCAGGATACAACAACAACTGTAAGCAAGCATCCCCAGGCAACACCAAGGGACCATTCTCCTGTCAACACTGCAAATTCAACAGCCTTCATCACGCAAGTCCTCCCCCGAAGACCCACAAAACAGAACACAATCTCAGATGCATCGCGATCAACACTCGCTCCATCCACAGGCATGCCATCAAACTCTGGAACCTCATTGACAACACATCCCTGGATGTCGCCTTCTACACAGAAACTTGGCTTAACCCCTCTTCGGCTCCAAGACATCGCCATCGCCATCCAAGACAGCTACAAGATCATCCGCAAAGACCGCACGAACCGCCCCGTGGGAGGCATCGCCATCATTCACAAAGTGTCCCTGCGCCTCTCCACCAATACTAAAGACTCCACAACAAACATGGAACTCCTCCACTTCTGGATTGGAAAAAACCCTAACACCACTCTGAGAGGCACCCTCATCTACAGGCCGCTGGGTCCCTGCCCCCCATTCTGCGACACCATCGCTGACATCGCCACCACACACGTGCTCCCTTCCAAGGACTACATACTCCTTGGGGACCTCAACTTAAACCTGGAGAACACCCATGACATCAACTCCACAACACTGCTCGAAAATCTCGCCATTCTCGGACTCAAGCAAGTCATCACCTTGCCCACCCACTCCGCCGGACACACACTCGACCCCATCTTTACCGCCAGCAACCACATCTCCCTCAGCCACATCACTGAACTCCAATGGACCAACCACCACTGTATCCACTTTACCTTCAACAAATCCCCCGACTGACACCCCGCTCACCTACCGCCCCGCAGGAGCTGGAACAAGATCACCAAGGACCAGGTACTCACCTCCCTCGACAATTCCCCCCCCAGATGACCACCACAGCAACACAGCTGCCCAGGACCTCATCAACTGGATCGCAGACTGTGCCAACACCTTAGCTCCCATCAATAAAACCTCCAACAGACGCTCATCCAAGAAAGCCAGCTGGTTCACACCAGCTATCAAGGAGTCCAAACAAAACTGCAGATACCTCAAAAGGAAACAGTGCACCAACAAGACCCCCACCAACCACGAAGCCTTCAAAAAAGTCTTTAACAAACACCACCAACTCATTAGGACCACCAAGAAAAATGCCTTCCAGGAAAGCATCAACAACAACGTACAAAACAGCAAAGAACTCTTCACAATCATCAGCGAACTAACCAACCCCAGAACGATCTCCATGGACATCCTCCCATCACAAGAACTCTGCAACAACCTCTCCACCTACTTCCACTGCAAGATAGCAGACATCTACAACAGTGTTCCGACCTAGGACCACCCCACGCCTAACACCGTTATAGCCCCCACCGAAGCTCCACCAAACCCCCACCACCTAATCTGTTGGTCCAACATCTCAGACGAGGAAACCCTCAACATCATGAATTCCATCCACTCTGGCTCACCCTCCGATCCCTACCTGCACCACATCTTCAACAAAACAAGTAGCACCATCGCACCCGAACTCCGGCACATCATCAACCGCTCCTCTGAAAACCGCCACCTTCCCAGAAATCTGGAAGCACGCCGAAATCAAGCCCTTACTGAAGAAACCAACTGCAGACCCAAACGACCTCAAGAACGTCCAGCCCATATCTCTACGTCCCTTCCCAGCCAAGGTCTTTGAAAAGGCTGTCAACAGTCAACTCACCAAACACATCAAACGCTACAACATCCTTGACCCCTCTCAGTCTAGCTTCCGTAGCAACCACAGCACCAAGACCACCCTCCTCGTCGCCACAGACAACATTCGCATCCTCCAAGACAGGAGTGAGACTGCAGCTCTCATCCTCCTCGACCTGTCCTCCACCTTCGACACCATTTCCCACCACACCCTACGTACTCATCTTCTGAGATAAGGCTCTAGAATGGATCACCTTCTTCCTCTCCGAGAGAACCCAAAGAGTCCTACTCCCCCCTTCTACTCAGAGGCCACCAAGATCATCTGCGGCGTCCCACAAGGCTCCTCTCTGAGCCCCACTCTTTTCATCCTCTACATGGCCCCCTATCTACCATCGCCAGACACCACGCACTCAACATTGTCTCATACGCCAACGACACATAGCTAATCATCTCCCTCACCAATGACCCACTGTAGGAAGTTGGCTCTGTATGTACTATTTCAAAGTAAGAAATAGCATTCACAGAGTACAAGGGTTCCCCTTAGAGGTAAGATAGTGGCAAAAAGAGATAATTCTAATGCTCTATTTTGTGGTAGTGTGGTCGAGCAGTAGGCTTATCAGAGGGTAGTGTTAAGCATTTGTTGTACACACACAGGCAATAAATGAGGAACACACAAGGTTTTTATATAGAAAAATATATTTTCTTAGTTTATTTTAAGAACCACAGGTTCAAGATTTACAAATAATACTTTAAATGAAAGGTATTTCACTCAGGTATCTTAGGAACTTTGAATTATCACAATAGCATGTACAGTTTTGGCAAACATGGCAATAAGCTATTTTAAAAGTGGACACAGTGCAAAAATCAACAGTTCCTGGGGGAGGTAAGTAAATGTTAAGTTCACAGGTAAGTAAAACACTTACAGAGTTCAAGGTAGCCCACCGTTGGGGGTTCAAGGCAACCCTAAAGTTACCACACCAGCAGCTCAGGGCCGGTCAGGTGCAGAGGTCAAAGTGGTGCCCAAAACACATAGGCTTCAATGGAAATAGGGGTGCCCCAGTTCCAGTGTGCCAGCAGGTAAGTACCCGCGACTTCGGAGGGCATACCAGGGGGGTTTTGTAGGGCACCGGGGGGGACACAAGCAGGCACAGAAAGTACACCCTCAGAGGCACAGGGGCGGCCGGGTGCAGAGTGCAAACAGGCGTCAGGTTTTCAATAGGGATCAATGGGGAGACCCGGGGGTCTCTTCAACGATGCAGGCAGGCACAGGGGGGGCTCCTCGGGGTAGCCACCACCTGGGCTAGGCAGAGGGTCACCTGGGGGTCACTCCTGCACTGGAGTTCGGTTCCTTCAGGTCCTGGGGGCTGTGGGTGCAGTGTGTTTTCCAGGCGTCGGGTTCCTTGAAGCAGGCAGTCGCGGTCAGGGGGAGCCTCTGGATTTCCTCTGCAGGCGTCGCTGTAGGGGCTCAGAGGGGTCAACTCTGGCTACTCACGGGCTCGCAGTCACCGGGGAGTCCTCCCTGTAGTGTTAGTTTTCCACAGGTCGAGCCGAGGGAGTCGGGTGCAGAGTGGAAAGTCTCACGCTTCCGGCAGGAAACGTGTGGTCTTTAAAAGTTCCTTCTTTGTTGCAAAGTGTTGCAGTTTCTTGAACAGGGCCACTGTTCTCGGGAGCTTCCTGGTCCTTTAGATGCAGGGTAGTCCTCTGAGGCTTCAGAGGTCGCTGGACCCTGTTGGATGCGTCGCTGTTGCAGTTTTCTTCGAAGTAGGGAGACAGGCCGGTGGGGCTGGGGCCAAATCAGTTGTCGTCTCCATCTTCACTGCAGGGCTTCAGGTCAGCAGTCCTTCTTCTTCTTCAGGTTGCAGGAATCTATCTTCCTCGGTTCTGGGAGCCCCTAAATACTCAATTTAGGGGTGTGTTTAGGTCTGGGATGATAGTAGCCAATGGCTACTAGCCCTGAGGGTGGCTACACCCTCTTTGTGCCTCATCCCTAATCCTATTGGGGGAATCCTCCATCTGCAAGATGGAGGATTTCTAAAAGTCACAGTCACCTCAGCTCAGGACACCTTAGGGGCTGTCCTGACTGGGGAGTTACTCCTCCTTGTTTTTCTCATTATCTCCTCCAGCCTTGCTGCCAAAAGTGGGGGCAGTGGCCAGAGGGGCGGGCATCTCCACTAGCTGGGATGCCATGTGGCACTGTAACAAAGGGGGTGAGTCAGGTGTTACAGTTCCTGCAGGGGGAGGTGAGAAGCACCTTCACCCAGTACAGGCTTTGTTCCTGACCACAGAGTGACAAAGGCACTCTCCCCAAGTGGCCAGCAACATGTCTGGTGTGTGGCAGGCTGCTAAAACCAGTCAGCCTACAGGGGTAGTCGGTTAAGGTTTCAGGGGGCACCTCTAAGATGCCCTCTGGGGTGTATGTTACAATAACATGTACACTGGCATCAGTGTGCATTTATTGTGCTGAGAAGTTTGATACCAAACTTCCCAGTTTTCAGTGTAGCCATTATGGTGCTGTGGAGTTCGTGTTTGACAGACTCCCAGGCCATATACTCTTATGGCTACCCTGCACTTACAATGTCTATGGTTTTGCTTAGACACTGTCGGGGCATAGTGCTCATGCACCTATGCCCTCACCTGTGGTACAGTGCACCCTGCCTTAGGGCTGTAAGGCCTGCTAGAGGGGTGACTTACCTATGCCACAGGCAGTTTGAGGTTGGCATGGCACCCTGAGGGGAGTGCCATGTCCCTTAGTCATTTTCTCCCCACCAGCATACACAAGCTGGCAAGGAGTGTATATGTGCTGAGTGAGGGGTCCCCATGGTGGCATAAGACATGCTGCAGCCCTTAGAGACCTTCCCTGGCATCAGGGCCCTTGGTACCAGGGGTACCAGTTACAAGGGACTTACCTGGGTGCCAGGATTGTTCCAATTGTGGAGACAAAGGTACAGTTTAGGGAAAGAACACTGGTGCTGGGGTCTGGTTAGCAGGGTCCCAGCACACTTTCAAATCATAACTTGGCATCAGCAAAGGCAAAAAGTCAGGGGGTAACCATGCCAAGGAGGCATTTCCTTACACAACCCCCCCCCCAAACGAAAGAGGGCAAGACTAACCTTTCCCAAGAGAGTCTTCCTTTTCTAAGTGGAAGAACCTGGAAAGGCCATCTGCATTGGCATGGGCAGTCCCAGGTCTGTGTTCCACTATAAAGTCCATTCCCTGTAGGGAGATGGACCACCTCAACAGTTTTGAATTTTCACCTTTCATTTGCATTAGCCATCTGAGGTCAGTTTGAACTACAAAGTGAGTACCAAAGAGGTATGGTCACAGCTTCTTCAGGGACCAAACCACATCAAAGGCCTCCCTCTCAATGGCACTCCAACGCTGCACCCTGGGGAGTAACCTCCTGCTAATGAAAGCAACAGGCTGGTCAAGGCCATCATCATTTGTTTTGGACAAAACTGCCCCCATCCCATGTTCAGAGGCATCAGTCTGCACAATGAACTGCTTGCAGTAATCTGGAGCTTTGAGAACTGGTGCTGTGCACATAGCTTGTTTCAGGGTGTCAAATGCCTGTTGGCATTCTATAGTCCAGTTTATCTTCTTGGGCATTTTCTTAGAGGTAAGTTCTGTGAGGGGTGTTACTATGGATCCATATCCCTTCACAAACCTCCTGTAGTAACCAGTCAAGCCAAGGAATGCCCTGACTTGCGTCTGGGTTTTTGGAGCTACCCAGTCCAGAATAGTCTGGATCTTGGGTTGGAGTGGCTGAACTTGGCCTCCACCTACAAGGTGTCCCAAGTAAACCACAGTACCTTGCCCTATCTGACATTTGGATGCCTTGATAGAGAGGCCTGCTGCTTGCAGGGCCTGCAAAACCTTCTTTAGGTGGACCAGCTGATCCTGCCAGCTGGAGCTAAAGACAGCAATATCATCAAGATTAGCCACACTAAAGGACTCCAAGCCAGCAAGGACTTGATTCACCAACCTTTGGAAGGTGGGGTCCATTCTTTAAGCCAAAGGGCATCACAGTAAACTGATAGTGCCCATCAGGTGTGGAGAATGCTGTCTTTTCTTTTGCTCCTGGTGCCATTTTTATTTGCCAGTACCCTGCTGTCAAGTCAAAGGTGCTCAAGTATTTGGCAGCACCTAGTTTGTCAATTAACTCATCTGCCCTTGGAATGGGATGGGCATCTGTCTTGGTGACAGAATTAAGTCCTCTGTAGTGTACACAAAACCTCATCTCTCTCTTACCATCTTTTGTGTGAGGTTTGGGGAATAAGACCACTGGGCTAGCCCAGGGGCTGTCGGAGTGCTCAATGACTCCCAATTCCAACATCTTGTGGACTTCCACTTTGATGCTTTCCTTAACTTGGTCAGACTGTCTACAAATGTTGTTTTTGACAGGCATGCTGTCTCCTGTGTCCACATCATGGGTACACAGGTGTGTCTGACCAGGGGTTAGGGAAAAGAGCTCAGCAAACTGTTCTAAGACTTTCCTACAGTCAGCTTGCTGTTGGCCAGAGAGGGTGTCTGAATAGATCACTCCATCTACTGAGCCATCTTTAGGGTCAGTGGAGAGGAGATCAGGGAGAGGTTCACTCTCAGCTTCCTGGTCCTCATCTGTAACCATTAACATGTTTACATCTACCCTGTCATGAAAGAGTTTGAGGCGGTTCACATGGATCACCCTTTTGGGGGTCCTGCTAGTGCCTAGGTCTACCAGGTAGGTGACCTGACTCTTTTTCTCTAGCACTGGGTAAGGGCCACTTCATCTGTCCTGAAGTGCCCTGGGAGCCACAGGCTCCAGAACCCAGACTTTCCGCCCTGGCTGAAACTCAACCATAGCAGCCTTTTGGGCATACCACATCTTCTGGAGTTGTTGGCTGGCCTCAAGGTTTTTACTTGCCTTTTCCATGTACTCTGCCATCCTGGAACGTAGGCCTAGTACATAGTCCACTATACCTTGCTTAGGCTCATGGAGAGGTCTCTCCCAGCCTTTTTTTAACAAGAGCTAGTGGTTCCCTTACAGGATGGCCAAACATAAGTTCAAAAGGGGGAAACCCTACTCCCTTCTGAGGCACCTCTCTGTAGGCGAAAAGCAGACATGACAAGAGGACATCCCATCTCCTTTTGAGCTTTTCAGGGAGCCACATGATCATGCCCTTCAATGTCTTGTTAAATCTTTCCACAAGACCATTGGTTTGTGGATGGTATGGTGTGGTGAATTTGTAAGTCACCCCACACTCATTCCACATGCGTTTTAGGTATGCTGACATGAAGTTGGTACCGCTGTCAGACACCACCTCCTTAGGAAATCCCACTCTGGTAAAGATACCAATGAGTGCTTTGGCTACTGCAGGGGCAGTAGTGGGCCTAAGGGGAATTGCTTCAGGGTACCTAGTAGCATGATCCACTACTACTAGGATATACTGGTTCCCTGAGGCTGTGGGAGGTTCAAGTGGACCCATTATGTCCACTCCCACTCTTTCAAAGGGGACCCCCACTACTGGAAGTGGAATGAGGGGGGCCTTTGGGTGGCCACCTGTCTTACCACTGGCTTGACAGGTGGCACAGGAGGCACAAAACTCCTTAACTTTCTTGGACATGTTGGGCCAATAGAAATGGTTGACTAACCTCTCCCAAGTCTTGGTTTGTCCCAAATGCCCAGCAAGTGGAATATCATGGGCTAAGGTCAGGATGAACTCCCTAAACTCCTGAGGCACTACCACTCTCCTAGTGGCACCAGGTTTGGGATCTCTTGCCTCAGTGTAAAGGAGTCCATCTTCCCAATAGACCCTATGTGTTCCACTGATTTTTCCTTTGGTTTCCTCAGCAGCTTGCTGCCTGAGGCCTTCAAGAGAGGGACAGGTTTCTTGCCCCTTACACAGCTGTTCCCTTGTGGGTCCCCCTGGGCCTAAGAGTTCAACCTGATAAGGTTCCAACTCCATGGGCTCATTTCCCTCAGAGGACAGAACTTCTTCCTGGGACGAGAGGTTCTTTTTATTTTGCTGTGTTGAAGCTGGTTCCCCAGTCTTCTTTCCTTTTCTCTTGGAGGGTTGGGCCATTATTCCAGGCTCCAGCATCTCTTTTTCACCCTGAGCCTTGCACTGTGCCCATGTCTTGACACACACCAGTTCAGGGATACCCAGCATGACTGCATGGGTTTTGAGTTCTACCTCAGCATATGCTGAGGACTCCAGGTCATTTCCAAGCAAACAGTCTACTGGGATAGCAGAGGAGACTACTACCTGTTTCAGGCCAGTGACCCCTCCCCATTCTAAAGTTACCATAGCCATGGGATGTACTTTAGTCTGATTGTCAGTGTTGGTGACTGGATGAGTTTGTCCAGTCAGGTATTGTACTGGGGAAACCAGTTTGCCTGTCACCACGGTGACACTTGCACCTGTATCCCTCAGGGCTTCTACACTAGTCCCATTAATTAAGAGTTGCTGCCTGTATTTTTGCATATTAGGGGGCCAGGCAGCCAGTGTGGCTAAGTCCACCCCACCCTCAGAAACTAATGTAGCTTCAGTGTGAACCCTGATTTGCTCTGGGCACACTGTTGATCCCACCTGGAGACTGGCTATTCCAGTGCTAACTGGAGTAGAAGTAGAAGTGGAACCTTTCTTGGGACAGGCCTTGTCTCCAGTTTGGTGTCCCTGCTGATTACAGCTACGACACCAGGCCTTTTTGGGATCAAAGTTTTTACCCTTGTACCCAAAATTGGATTGTGAAGAGGCTTTGGACCCTCCCTCCTGAGCAGGTTTTTGGGGCCCTGTAGAAGACTCTTTACTTTTACCCTTGGATGTCTCAACACTCTTCCCCTGGGGAGTCTTTGTGACCCCTTTCTTTTGGTCACCCCCTGTGGAAGTCTTGGTCACCCTAGTCTTGACCCAATGATCTGCCTTCTTTCCCAATTCTTGGGGAGAAATTGGACCTAGGTCTACCAGATGCTGATGCAGTTTATCATTGAACCTAATCCTGTACTCCTCAGTTGAGAATCCAAAGCCCTCAATCAGGGTAGCCTTCATGAGGTCATAGGATTCTGCATCTTTTCCAGAGAGTGTGAGGAGTCTATCCCTACACTTTCCAGTGAACATTTCCCAAAGGAGAGCACCCCAGTTAGATTTGTTTACTTTTCTGGTTGCACAAGCCCTCTCAAAAGCTGTGAACCATTTGGTGATGTCATCACCATCTTCATATTTTGTTACAATCCCTTTGGGGATTTTTAGCATGTCAGGAGTATCTCTGATCCTCTTTAAATTGCTGCCACCATTGATGGGAGCTAAGCCCATCTCTTGTCTTTCCCTTTCTATGGCTATGAGCTGTCTCTCCAAAGCCAATCTTTCAGCCATCCTGGTTAACAGGAGGTCATCTTCATTGAGGCTGCCCTCAATTCTTCCAGAGCTGTTGGACTCTCCTGTGAGAGAAGCAACATCTCTGACTATCACTTGTGGAGTCAGGGTTGGAGGAACCCTGTTCTCCCTAACTAGGAGTGGAGGGGGAAAATTGTCCTCCACTTCACTAGCATCATCCTCTGTAAGGACATCTTCAGAGGGGTTGTCTCTAGCAAACTCTGCCAAGAGCTCCTGGAGCTGTACTTTGGTAGGGTTTGAACCAGTTTTAAGTTTCTTGATTCTGCAGAGAGTCCTTAGCTCTGACATCCTAAGATGCAGGTAAGGTGTGAGGTTGAGCTCCACCACTGTCTCTTCTGCAGCAGACATTATTTCTCTAAAAGTTGGGATACTTTTTAAGAATCTAAAACTATCTCTAGAACTTAATCCAAACTTTTACAAAACTTTTAAACTCTAAAAGAAATGCTAACAGGGACTAACACAAAGCCCTAGCAGGACTTTTAAACATTTAGAAAAATAGCTAAAATTTCAAAAATCAGTTTCCAATGAAATTTTTTGGAATTTTAGTCATGTGATCAGGTATTGGCTGAATAGTCCAGCACATGCAAAGTTTTGTACCCCACCGCTGATCCACCAATGTAGGAAGTTGGCTCTGTATGTCCTATTTCAAAGTAAGAAATAGCATGCACAGAGTCAAAGGGTTTCCCTTAGAGGTAAGATAGTGGCAAAAAGAGATAATTCTAATGCTCTATTTTGTTATAGTGTGGTCGAGCAGTAGGCCTATCAGAGGGTAGTGTTAAGCATTTGTTGTACACACACAGGCAATAAATAAGGAACACACACTCAAAGACAAAATCCAGGCCAATAGGTTTTTATATAGAAAAATATATTTTCTTAGTTTATTTAAAGAACCACAGGTTCAAGATTTACAAATAATACTATAAATGAAAGGTATTTCACTCAGGTATCTTAGGAACTTTGTATTATCACAATAGCATGTACAGTTTTGGCAAAAATGGCAATAAGCTCTTTTAAAAGTGGACACAGTGCAAAAATCAACAGTTCCTGGGGGAGGTAAGTAAATGTTAAGTTCACAGGTAAGTAAAACACTTACAGGGTTCAAAGTTGGGTCCAAGGTAGCCCACAGTTGGGGGTTCAAGGCAACCCCAAAGTTACCACACCAGCAGCTCAGGGCTGGTCAGGTGCAGAGGTCAAAGTGGTGCCCAAAACACATAGGCTTCAATGGAAATAGGGGTGCCCCGGTTCCAGTCTGCCAGCAGGTAAGTACCCGTGACTTCGGAGGGCAGACCAGGGGGGTTTTGTAGGGCACCGGGGGGGACACAAGCAGGCACAGAAAGTACACCCTCAGCGGCACAGGGGCAGCCGGGTGCAGAGTGCAAACAGGCGTTGGGTTTTCAATAGGGATCAATCGGGAGACCCAAGGTCCCTTCATCGATTCAGGCAGGCACGGGGGGTTCCTTAGGGTAGCCACCACCTGGGCTAGGCAGAGGGTTCCCTGGGGGTCACTCCTGCACTGGAGTTCGGTTCCTTCAGGTCCTGGGGGCTGCGGGTGCAGTGTGTTTTCCAGGCATCGGGTTCCTTGAAGCAGGCAGTCGCGGTCAGGGGGAGCCTCTGGATTTCCTCTGCAGGCGTCGCTATGGGGGGTTGGGGGGGTCAACTCTGGCTACTCATGGGCTCGCAGTCGCCGGGGAGTCCTCCCTGTAGTGTTAGTTTTCCACAGGTCGAGCCGGGGGCGTCGGGTGCAGAGTGGAAAGTCTCACGCTTCCGGCGGGAAACGTGTGGTCTTTAAGAGTTGCTTCTTTGTTGCAAAGTGTTGCAGTTTCTTGAACAGGGCCGCTGTTCTCGGGAGCTTCTTGGTCCTTTAGATGCAGGGTAGTCCTCTGAGGCTTCAGAGGTCGCTGGACCCTGTTGGATGCGTCGCTGTTGCAGTTTTCTTCGAAGTAGGGAGACAGGCCGGTGGGTCTGGGGCCAAATCAGTTGTCGTCTCCGTCTTCACTGCAGGGCTTCAGGTCAGCAGTCCTTCTACTTCTTCAGGTTGCAGGAATCTATCTTCCTCGGTTCTGGGAGACCCTAAATACTCAATTTTGGGGTGTGTTTAGGTCTGGGAGGATAGTAGCCAATGGCTACTAGCCCTGAGGGTGGCTACACCCTCTTTGTGCCTCCTCCCTGTGGGGAGGGGGGCACATCCCTAATCCTATTGGGGGAATCCTCCATCTGCAAGATGGAGGATTTCTAAAAGTCAGAGTCACCTCAGCTCAGGACACCTTAGGGGCTATCCTGACTGGGGAGTGACTCCTCCTTGTTTTTCTCATTATCTCCTCCAGCCTTGCCACCAAAAGTGGGGGCAGTGGCCAGAGGGGCGGGCATCTCCACTAGCTGGAATGCCCTGTGGCGCTGTAACAAAGGGGGTGAGCCTCACCGCCAGGTGTTACATTTCCTGCAGGGGGAGGTGAGAAGCACCTCCACCCAGTACAGGCTTTGTTCCTGGCCACAGAGTGACAAAGGCACTCTCCCCATGTGGCCAGCAACATGTCTGGTGTTTGGCAGGCTGGCAAAAACTAGCCAGCCCACACTGGACGTCGGGTATGTTTTCAGGGGGCATCTCTAAGATGCCCTCTGGGTGTATTTTTACAATAAAGTGTACACTGGCATCAGTGTGCATTTATTGTGCTGAGAAGTTTGATACCAAACTTCCCAGTTTTCAGTATAGCCATTATGGTGCTGTGGAGTTCGTGTTTGACAGACTCCCAGACCATATACTCTAATGGCTTCCCTGCACTTACAATGTCTATGGTTTTGCTTAGACACTGTAGGGGTATAGTGCTCATGCACCTATGCCCTCACCTGTGGTATAGTGCACCCTGCCTTAGGGCTGTAAGGCCTGCTAGAGGGGTGACTTACCTATGCCACAGGCAGTGTGAGGTTGGCATGGCACCCTGAGGGGAGTGCCATAAGTACCTAGGTGCCAGGGTTGTTCCAATGGTGGAGACAAAGGTAGAGTGTAGGGAAAGAACACTGGTGCTGGGGTCTGGTTAGCAGGGTCCCAGCACACTTTCAAATCATAACTTGGCATCAGCAAAGACAAAAAGTCAGGGGGTAACCATGCCAAGGAGGCATTTCCTTACACCCACACACAGCCAAAGCCAACTTCCACAACGGAATGAAGGCAGTTGCTGCATGGATGAAGGAGAGCTGCCTCAAGCTAAATACTGAAACAATTGAAGTCCTCGTCATTGGCAACAACCCCTCAGCGTGGGACATCTCCTGGTGGCTCACAGTCCTCAGAAGTGCTCCAGCCCCCACCGACCACGCCCGCAACCTCAGATTCACCCTGGCTTCTTCACTCTCGATGAACAGCCAAGTCAGCGCAGTCTCCTCCGCCTGTTTCAACACCATGCGCATGCTTAGGAAGATCTTCAAATGGATCCCCACCGAAACCAAAAAAACAGTTACCCAGTCAACATGCGAAATGCCTGAACCACCACCAAGGTACTAAAAATACTACAACACATCCAGAATGCCTCTGCCCGTCTCATCAACAATGCCCCCAAACACAGCCACACCTCTGCTCTACTGAGAGACCTGCACTGGCTCCCAATAGAAAACATAATTACTTTCAAACTTCTCATGCACGCATACAAACCTTCCACAACGCCGGATCAGAATCCCTCAACCAAAGATTCCACTCCTACACACCCACCAGGCACCTCCGCTCTGCCGACCTTGCACTCGCCGCCATCCCACGCATTTGGAAGGCCACAGCAGGAGGAAGGTCCTTCTCCCACCTCACTTCCAAGAACTGGAACTCCCTCCCGATTCACCTCAGAAGATCTCCCACGCTTTCCCATTTCAGAAAGGACCTCAAAACTTGGCTCTTCACCTGATCTCCTCTGACCTTCACTTACTGCTCCCCCCCCCAGCGCCTTGAACTCCTTACAGGTGATTAGCCGCCCTCTACAATTATTAATTGATTGATATGAGCTTCCATTTGTGATGACCATAATATACATGCTACGCTTAGCTTCTATACAAAAATAGGTCACCATCCAATGACCTATCAATGTTGCATCTTTCCTACTCAATAAATCTAGGAATCAACAGAAGGGGACAGGGCATCCCTCAGTAAGGGTACCAAAAGTCTGTTTCATGACCAAAGTAACCGTAGTCCTCTGTATAATTTAGGCCACATGAATCTCTTACACCTTTCGACATCGCAGGTCATTGGGCAACATAGGGTGAACAACTCAGACTTCCTATCCATGCAGATAGTCGTCAAAGGTGACTTTCAGATCATAACAACATGCCTGATGAGATTCTAACTGAAAATCCTCACCCTGAGGCCTAACATGTTATTGACAAAGTTTTGTGAGGGCTTTTCTGTGATTGCCTTTTCACCCAGTGTCCTCTTAGAGTGATACAGTCATAAATTCAAAGGGTCTAATTACCACTGCTTTCTGTGGTACCTCTCTGTAGTCTAACAAATACAAAGTAGACAGATATCACACTACACCTCCAAAATGAAATGTTTTTCCAGCCAACCAGTTATGCCTTTTAAGGGCTTGTTGAATCTTTCAACCCACCCATTGGTCTGGGTGTGAAAAGCAGTGGAGAATGTAAACCAACTTGTAGTTTGTCCCTCTGTTAAATACAAATTCATTGGACAATCACATTCTGGCAAGCATGCTACTTAGCAGTCACCCTAAATTGTAGTGAGAGGAGAGGAGGTTATTAGCCAGTTGCTCTGCTGCACTCCAACTGACCAGTAAACAGTATGGCTGCAACCAATTAGTACACACACACACACACGCACGCATGCACGCACGCACACACACACTGCATGCAAGAGTTTGGCACTTCAGATGTGCCCTGAATGTGTGTGAGAGAGTGGGAGAACAAAAAGAAAGGGAGTGGGGGTAGAGATCACCAGTTTTTGGCCAGAGCGTAGGGTGAGAAACAGCCTTAACCTGAGTTCTGACATAAACTCAGTACAGCCCCCTTATCCCATACCTCTGTTTCTCTTAGTGGCTGAATATTACAGAGTCTTAAAGAGGGGCCAGGTTTAACCCTGTGTTTCAAGTTGGCCTTTGATATATGAGAGCGAGCGTTCGCAGGAAGTGAAGATGCTGAAGTTAGGCCACTCTAAATTACTGTTCTTAAGAGCTTGGAATGCTCACTACTTAAAAGGTGGGGGCACCCTGGCTAAGCAAAAGACCAGGAGTGGTGCTGAATGCTTGAAAATACACCAGGCAGATTGGGCAATCTCTCTATCTAATGCTATGCTATAACCACAGATTTTGTGGACGTTGTTGGGAGAAGAGTAACATTTGCTTCCTATGCCACAAATTAAAAACCCAGTGTCATTTATCATAGTGTACTACATTGGACTTCCAATTTGGCAATAAAAGCTGGAAGAGTATGCTGCCTGATGTTCTTCAAGTACTCATCATTAGGCAAATTAGGTTTTTACTAAAGTTCTTCTAATCAGCACAACAAGACTATTATTAAACAACAGGGGTCCAAAAGGGAGCCTCGAAGTGCCTACCAGAAAGCAGATTCTCAAAACAATTCTTAATATAATTATTTGGATTACCTGATGCCAGCTACATTGGTTTATTATATAAGTAAAGGACAGGAAATATATTAAACATAGGGAAGAAATTCATGAAAAATCCAGAAAGCCAATTGAATAGGATGAAATGAAATAGACAGCCATGGTCGATTCTATATTAAGAATCCAGTCATATTTAGAATCATAATGCAAACCTGTGAATTAAAACAAAACATGTTTAAAGACAGAGGCATGAGAGCGTTGAAGAGGCTATGGAAAATTAACCCAAATCCTGTCCTCTGGGAAAGCATTTAGTAAGCCAGAACATTTTTGTAATTTATTACTCTTTTAAAATGTTGATAATATTGTGTCTACTCACTTAAAAAAACTTTTAAAAAAGCAAAGTGAATCATGGTTCAGATCCTGTGATAGAAGCATCCACTTATAGAATCTAATTTACTTCGCCAAGAATGCAGATAAGGAACGCTCTTCTGTGGCATTGTACCTTCTCTAAATTAAGTACATTAGTTCTAAATAATGGTTCATACAAAACAAAACAAAAGGTAAACTAAAATATTTAATCCTAAAATATTTAATCAATGGCATTTGTCACATTGAACCATAATCAGAAAGACCTTTCTTTATTTTATCATTTTTGTCTACTTCTTGAAAAATGTAAAGCGATGATAAAGTAACTGCACATCCCAGAGATTCCTTTAGTATTATCATGTATCCTGATTCTTTCTAAAATGGACTATGAGGGCAATGCAAGGGATGACATGGACACAGAATAACCCTGTCTACTGCTACATTCCAAAGGAAATACAAATACACAATTTGTGACTGGAAAAAAGATCTGTAAAGGATTTGAAAGGAGACCTAAAACATTGATTTAATAATATGTTCATCAATAACTCCTTAATTATCTCCATCTGCCACCTAGGTGCCAGACACAGAAGAATTTCTAGTTGCATTATCAACTTTCAAAATGCCACACAATTGCCTTGTATTAGAAGATTACAAATGGTATCTAATAAATCCTGTTTAGTCAGATCTAGATTAGTCTGAGCTGGATGCTTATATCTTTTCAGAAAGCACACAATTGAAATAAGACATCAGTTCTTAGGTTCAGTGGGATCATTTTCAAAACTGGACAGCAGTATGACAATTGGTATGAACAAATGAGCCATGTGAAAATCCCTTATTAGAACATGAATTATGAGCTTTAAAAATATATGGACAGACAAATGTTAGCAATCCATCATGAAGGGCCCAGGAAAGTCATTGGTACTCAGAGCATAAATTCCATTCACTACAATGACATTTTCAAAGTGAGAAAAATCATTAAGCCTAATTATGTTGTACACGTTTTGAAAGTCATCAATCATGCTGTTGGATGCATCCAATTCTGACATGTATAGATTTTTATAAAAATCACAGAAGATAGAAGTAGTGTTATATTATGCTGTATCAACAATACCCAAATTATTAATCATAGGGAAATGTTATATATTTACTTAAAAGTCTTACTTAAAGACTAATTGCTTCCCAGTTTTATTTTTTCCAACATTATTATTTGTTGTGTTTTTTAGCAATGCACCACATGCATATTAAGTAGTTTTGATGATCAATTATTTTTTTCCATAGTGGAAAAAGCTCAAGGGCAGTTTTGATAGGTGAAGCAATGTAAATTATTACCAGATGTTTAAGTCTGATATAATATAAAATAATATAATATAATATAATATAATATAACATAATTATTAAAATTAGTATCTAAAAAGTAAGGATTAAACATTGTAATATAACAGGCTATAAATTACTATTATGAAAATAACAGGTACACTATCCAAAAATTACATAAGGAATAAACTCTAAGGACCTGATTTACATTTTGGCAGACAGGCTCCTACGTCACAAACGTGACAGATATCTGATCCTTCCTATTACGAATCCCATAGGAAATAATGGGATCGTAATATGGCAGACATGATATCCATCACATTTGTGACGGAGGAACCCCATCCGCCAAACTCTAAATCTGGCCCTAAGTCCTGATTACAAGTTGTGGTATCCCACCTGGAGCAGTAAGTCCAGGTGGGATACAACCTTGAGCAGTTATGAGTAGCCCAGTGCCTCCGGGTCGAATCATTTCTGGAACTGAGGCAAATGCTGCAGGAGGACGCACAGCTTGCTCCCTGCCTGACTCCTGCAGCACCACAGTGAAACCAGAAAAATGCTTCCCCAGTCTCCCTCAACCCTGCCCTGACCCATCGCTCCGTACCAACCTCCCGACATCACACCACAACTCTCACCTACCCTCAGACAGACACTTTCCACCGGCTCAGAGCAGGCAGAAAATGTGAGTGGTTTTCTCCCTGGAATCAGTAGAAACCACACTCTAATTATCCACTATTTCAAGGTCCGGTGCTTTTTATTCCGTTCTGGGGAGTAATTGCCAAAATTAGGCATAGGGCACAGGCCAAAACTAAGGATTCCGTCTCTTCAGTATCCCCGCACAAAAATCTAGCAACATTGTCTTCAGGTCTAAGTATGTGAGATAGTGCTTTACTATGAACACATACTCAAAATGGGAATGGGAATCATGCCTAGAGATACAAATGTGAATCCAGAAATTCCAGGAACTTTCAGTCTCCATTGATAATGGATGCCTGAATAACATCTGCATTATTATCTGTACTTTTAAATGTATTGCACAATTTATAGTTAATATTAAGATTTTAGATTCAGAAAAGCATGGAATGAGGCACTTACAGTTAGATTTACAACCCAGTTAGATTTATTACGATAACATTAATTTTAATTTTCTCCAAAAATCTGTCTTAAACTGAGTTGAATCATGGAGGGTATTTTTTTAGTTAACTTAACAGCACACACAGCATAACATTATTACTGGCACAACAATAGTCAATATTTAAAGCTACAATTAAATTGAAAAAAAGGTTACATTAACATTGATCTGTCTTACCCTTCAAGGAGATGATATATCTTCAAACTGGATAAACCACATATATGGGATGATAAAGGCTATACCATGCAAACTAGATAGTGAGTATAAAGCACACATATGGCTTTGGATCCAATTTTTCTTTTAATGTTAACAGTCAAAATATTGACCTGAATATATCAATGGTCCTCAATTTCAACTTCTAGCTTGTGTTGTGAGTGCCAAATGCTGGCTCAGAAGAGGTGCATTGTCAGTTTTGCCTTGAACTGCATGAACCATTAGGAGTTACCAGTGACAAGCAAGCGACCTTTTAGGATGTTCAGTTTGTATATGCAATGATCCATCAACTTGCATCATAATAACGAAAATAATTAAATTGCTTGCCTAGTCAACTGTGATTAGCCTTTTGCCAAGGCAAATATTTTCCCCTAGACTGAACGGGTTTTCAAACAGCTTTTTGGTTTATTAAAATGGAAGTTGGTGACAGTATTACATAATAGGTAAGGGCATTGAACAACTGAATTAGAAAAAAGCAAAATCCATTACACCCATTCATTAAATTAAATTAACAATTGGGAAAAAATAAAACACCTTAATGGTAGATGAAACACTATCAAACTCAAGCACAGACGTTTGTGCCTATTTTCTGCTATACAGCTCTCAAACCTCAAATTACAGCATACAACACTTTCTATGTTGTACAGTAAAGTTAGATTACTTTGACCAAATCATATATTTCCTTATCTGTGGTAACTGATACAATGATAGGTAAAAGTAGGGCTTATAGTGTGATCATGAGTGGTCTATCAAAGATGCTTCTGAATCTGGACAATAAACACAAAAGAAAGAGAGACTGAAAATAAGAGGGGTTATTTACAAAGGTAAATATACAGGAGTAAATCTACACATTTAGAATTACTTGTACACTTTACAAGTGAATATTTACAACAAAATTAAGCTGTGCATCTCTCAACCCCTGAAACCAAGCAGTGGAGCCAAATTTACGAGTATAGCTTTTCACAGGTATGTAGAAATGCCCCTAACTGGGGTGGAGACCTTCCTATGGTAAGGCATCCTGGACATCTCCCAATCAGGATTCAGAACTAACTACAGCACCAAGACCGCACTGCTCGCTGCCACAGATGACTTCCGATCTCTCCTCGACCGCAGCCAAACAGCAGCTTTCATCCTACTGGATCTATCAGCCACATTCGACACAGTGTTGCACCTCACCCTGTGCACCAGACTCCACACAGCAAGGCACTTCAGTGGATAGACTCCTTCCTGACTGGCAGAACGCAGCGAGTCAGACTCCCACCACACCTGTCAGAACCTACAGAGATCAGCTGAGTCCGACACTGTTCAAAGTCTACATGGCCCCACTCACCCCAGTCGTTAGAAACTATGGATTGAACATCTTCTCCTATGCCAATGACACCCAGCTGATCATATCCCTGACCAAAAACCCCACCACGGCCAAAAAAAACTTCCAAGATGGGATGGAAGCAGTGGCGGTCTGGATGAAGGAGAGCGGCCTTAAGCTAAACTCTGAGAAGACCGAGATCCTCATTCTGGGATGACTCCTGGTGGCCCTCCACACTTGGCAGCCCCCCCCCCCACCTCTACAGACCACTCCGTCACTTCCACCTGTTTCCACACCCTTCGACTCCACCAGAAGATCTTCTGGTGGATCCCAGCGACTGCCGCAAGACCATAGCACACACCCTGATCACAAGCAGACTTGACTACGGCAATGCCCTCTATGCCGGAACCACTAAGAAGAACATGAACAAGCTACAAAAAATCCAGAATGCCTCTGCCAGACTCATTCTGACATCCCCCATCAAGGACACATTACAGGACACCTGAGAGATCTCCACTGGCTCCCTGTTGAGAAGAGGATCAACTTCAAGCTCCTCGTACACCCTTACAAAGCACTCCACAACCTTGGACCCAGCTACCTCAACCACCGTATCACCTTTTACTCCCCTGCCAGACCTCTTGCTCCTCCTAGCAGTTGCTCGCCACCGTACTCCGCATCAGGAAGCCCTCAGCTGGAGGGAGATCTTTCACCTACTTTGTGGCAAAATGCTGGAACACCTTGCCTCTCCACCTCTGGCAGTCGCCATCTCTAACTCAATTCAGGAAGGACCTTAAGACCTGGCTTTTAGACTGAATCCTAAGGACCTACCCCACCGCGCCTTGAGACCCTACGAGTGAGTAGTGCGCTTTAAAAATGCAAATTGAATTGAATTGAATTAAGGCATATGGTAATAAGTAAAACATTTATCACATAAAATAATTACAATATTTCATGTTAAATATGAATGCTAATTTACCTTATACTTATTTAAAATGTAGTGCAAAATAAAACCTAAAGCACTATTAACTTAATCCTGAATTAAATAATTTAAATATATTCCATTGAATAGATTTCTTTAAAAAGACCTCAAATAAAATAATTATATTTATTTGCTATGTAGTAAAAATGACTAAAAGCTATGAATAGAATGTGTTTTTAATTAAAAAAATCATTTTAATTACAGTTAGATTTATTTTTAAACTAAAAGGTAATTAAAGGATTTTATAATAAAATTATAATTATATTTATTTATATATATTTTTTAACAATTAACTACATTTCTGTTTCTGTAGAAAAAGATGAAATAAATTATTTTGACCTTACTTCATAAGGAGTGTTTTTTAAGTAAATCCACAAAGAGGGAACACACATGTTATTCCCAAACTTAATTACTCATGCATCCGTGGTTGTGATGGATTTGCTGATTCTTTCAAGATTCATTGCAAGACGGGAACCATAGTGTACTGTCCAAGTTCCTTTACTGAAATCTTCATACAAAACAACTCAGCCCGGCCAACGCATTTCATCCCAGACGGACCTCATCAGGGCTCAAAATGAACATGTAAAAATACACTCAAAAACATACATAAAAACATTGTATTGGTGTGTAGACATAGTCACCTTCTATTGCACCAATTATTATTACATTTAGCACAACAACACCACGGCTCCCACTACCCTGTCCCATTTTTTTAAATATAAAAAATTCCCTACAGTAAATGGTATTCATTTTGCTCATTGCTCACAACTCAGCATAATAAAATTCTTGCTATTTATTACTGTTCCAAAAATATTGCCATGTTTATAAACTCATATAATAGGTATCAATAGTTTGCACTCACTTTGTATTACTTCACTGAATTCCTCTGTTCCTTTTCCTACAAGCTTATCAAGTGTGCCCCAGCAATGAGTCTAATGATCATAGGTGTCTCTCCCAAGTGGTTCCTAAAAAGAATAAAGCAACCCATATCACTAATCTATTCACATTATGCAATTTATAGTCAAAGTACAGATGAGCCAATTCCTTTACATGAACCATATATCCACAGTCACACCATTGCCCCCAGAACCAATAATACCAACAAACCAAACATCACATCTTCATTAACCCAAGGTCAACACAGTCCTGATCCCACAAGCATATCCAATTTTACAACATGAACCAACCAAACAAATTTTCCCCAAGGACTCAATCATATTCCAATTTACCTTTTCCAAACAAAAGCCTTAACCATAACTAAGATTCCGCTTGTAATGGATCTTGAAAGGTACACCGAATTAATCATAACCTATGGATCCAAGAATAATTAATGTTGGGACTACAGTGTCCGTTCCCTCCACCTGGATTTAATTATTTTGAAAAGGATGGTTTTGTGGGCAGTGGAACCAAGAGAGATTGAGCGCACTTCAGCTACTTGGGATTACTACACACCAGTGCAGCTATTTGGGGCCTACAAGACTTAGCACTGTGGAGTTTAGTGTTTTTTTAAGTCCCTGCCTCCATTATTTTCCGTGGAAGAGTGTTACAGTACCAATGGCTGGCCATGTGTGGTGCTGAACTTACTCCAGGGCTGAGTTGGAGTATACTTATTACTGTTTGGGGTCTTTTTAGAAGTAGTAACTTTAGAAGTGCAGTTTGTGAATAGGAATAGGCTTACTGTTTTGTGAGTGGCCGTAGGCCACACTAAACCCCTCTCTTAATCCCTCCTTACTTCTCCCTAAACCCCTCCCATTTAGTAGTAAGCATCTCCATTTCCCA
Source organism: Pleurodeles waltl (assembly GCF_031143425.1). NCBI lineage: Eukaryota > Metazoa > Chordata > Amphibia > Caudata > Salamandridae > Pleurodeles > Pleurodeles waltl. The sequence continues at coordinate 871,445,101 of NC_090439.1, forward strand.
GACACTTCCCTCCTGTTGCTCCTAGATTTACTACTAAAGCGTATGCATAGGTGTGCAGAGGTACCTGCACGTAAACATTAGGAGAGACGAAAGTGGAGACTTCTGCCAAGAGGTTTGTGAATGGCATTTTGAAGTATGTCAGCAGCACTACTGTAGTACTACTAACCATACTACAAAAATGCTGTAAGTGAAAAGACCTTAAGATGTTAACTGCTTTACAAGATAGAATCAACAAGTGATGAATATTAAGGAGCAGGACGCGTAAAAATAGAATTTCACACACCATCATGTGAGCCTCGTTAACACAAAACTGATCATGCAATTATTTAGGATCAGTTTCATTTGGTTACTGTATTCTCCTGAATGTATTATCTTTCCCTGAAACTTGAACTTTGTAATACATTAGATTCTAAAAGTCTTATAAAGGCAGAATCACCTTGGCATCCAGGGTGAAAATGAGCACTGAAAGGACCGCATGCAAAACAATATTTCGCCAGCAGTACAAAACGGAATGGAATTTCAGAAGAAGTGGCACAAATGTAAACATAAACCATCAAATCTTGTTGAGTGGGGTGAGGGATAAAATTGAAGCATTTGCTAAATTAAACCATGAGATGTAATTGGAGAAAGTGAATGCAGGCAGCAGTATCTGTCTTCATCGAGGTCCCCACCACACATCATTTAGTAAATCTTTGCATGCTACAATGTTATTTTTTTGTTTATAAATACGGTTCTTAAAAACCTTACTATCTTACCTTAACATTGCTTAAATATATAACTGTATAGAAAACATATTAGTAGATTGGTGTCTGGAATGAGTTCCTTCATTTTATATTATTAATGTTGTGGGTCACTGAAAATTGCAAGTTCAGATTCAAGGAGACTGACATTGGGGATAGACATGGTCACTTAGAGGATAGCGGAGCAGGAACACCCCATTCATTCAGCAGTGTACCCGTCCCATCAAACTGACAGTTCCCCCACTGCATTTAGTGGTGGGGGCACTACTGAACTTTGATTGTCAGAGCCTCAGATTGCTCCACTAGTGGAAACTCTTGACCTTGCCACCTACTGCCACTGGGTTAACAGGTCATTGTAATGGTCACCTTCTCCTGTTCAGGGTGGAGCGACCCTCACTAGATTTTACTGTCTGAGACAGCTATGCTAGATAGGGTGGTGCATGGACTCTCAGTTTGCATTTTTTATTTATAAACTTCATGACCTACATGTGAAGCTCACAAATATTAGAACAAGAGCAGTTTTTGTGGCCATTTGCAGCAGAAGGAAACTTTACTTACTAGAGTGAGGTACGACGGGTAAACTGCTGCAAGTCAGGAGTGGCACCCCATCAAGGACCTCCAGTAAGGGACTTCCTGAGCTACAACGGGTGAACTGCTGCAAGTCAGGAGTGGCACCCCATCAAGGACCTCCAGTAAGGGTCTTCCTGAGCTAGAGTGGTGGGAGGAGCTGACAGTTGCACCTGAATAGGGCTGTGCCTGTCCTCACACAAAGCAGTCTCTAATCCCCTGGAGTGTGTCTGGGGCCAAGGCAGTGAAAGGCAGGGTCTTGTGAACTACAAAGACTTCTCTTTGAAGTTTGCCTACTTCAAAGACAGAAATGGGTATACGTACTGGACTTCTGACACCACATAGTTAGAATACTTCTGGACTGAGGAAATTCTGCCAGGAAGAAGAGCTGGATGCTGTAGGAGGGACAGCCACTCTGCCTGTTGCTTGGTTGTGCTGACCTGTTGCTTGCTGCTTCTGTCCTGGACGTAAAAGAACTGAACTTGGCTTTCTACATCTTGTTTCCAAACTTCTTCCAAGAGCTTGGACTGAGCTTTGCTTCTATTAAGAAGTCCCAGGAACATCAAAGACTTCACCTGCCAGTGTCTGGGATCTTCTGCTGAGAGTCCTAACATGCCAAGTGGTGCCAACTCTAGTCTCAGGGCCTTTGGAAGTGCATGCTGGTGATCTGAAGGGGAAAATCCACGGATCAATGCGCCACACCAGAAAAATCTAAGCAATGCCTGTCTCTCGCCTGCAGAATCGACACTGCGCATGTTTCACCGCAGTCCCATCCACACAGCGTGGTTGGATTTTCCATGCATTATCCCTGGGTGCCAATTTTTCATTGACCCCGCACTGTAGTAAGGAACCAAGGCTGCACATCTGGAAATCGAAAAATCACCTTACCTGCGAGGAAAGAATTGACGCATCACCTCTCCTGTACAATAAGGAACCGACGCAGCACTTTAGTTTTCCGGCACCTCACCTCCCCTACAATCTGCATCACCTTTGTTTTTGACACATCCCAGGTACTTGGTGCTAAAGAGATACATCCATTGATTCCTATAGATTAAGACTTGCTTAAACATTTAACAAAAGATATTTTGACTCGTGTTTGTTGGATTTTTGTAATTTTGGTCTTGTTTTACTCAGATAAATATTGGCTATTTTTCTAAACTGGTGTGAAGTCCTTTTGTGGTGTTTTCACTGTGTTACTGTGTGTGTTTGTACAAATACGTTATACATTACCTCTGAGATAAGACTAACTGCTTGAGCCAAGCTACCAAGGGGGTGAACAGGGGTTAGCTTAGCTGAGCGACTCCCTAGGCCCTGACTAGAGTGAGCGTCCCTAGTTGGGCAGGGTGTAAACCACTGCCAACTAGAGACCCCATTTCTAACACATACTTTCTCCATTGTGGCTGTTTTCCAGTCGTAGCATAGCCCACCCATTATGCTTATGGTATCATGTGGCTGGAAAGCCTCCTATTAGTTTAGGACTAGTGTTGGAGAAGCATGCTTTAGTGAAGTTGGGACATAACCAGAATACTTCATCCAGCTTGTGACTTTTTGAAATTGATTACATTGCATCTCTAAGGCCCTGATTATGAATATCGCAGTACTGGATGCATTGATTTTGGGGTGCGTAATCTATATTTTTGGGGTTGCATTCCTGCACTAAATTCTGGCCATTCTGAATTTTTCCCCAGAAAGGGGAATAACTGCTCAAACTCGATAACTACTGATCCATTTCCAGGCAGCAATGTCCCCCCAGAATGACAGAGAACCTGATATTTTCCACCCACACTAAGCGGGTGGAAAGTGTCAGAAGGTGGGCCCGAGGGGGCTAGGTTGTGGAGTGAGCAGGCAGGGATGCAAGGCAGGCTTGTGCCTATCTGGAGAGAGCATAGATAGCTCCCCTGTATTACTGCCGGGTTTAGGCGAACACCGGATTGTGATGCTGCCCAAAGCCCCTGTCCTTGTAGCAGTACAGACAAGTCGTGTCTGGGCCCAGAATTATCAGGTACGGTTATTGTGGAGCCTGTTCGTTTGGGACTAGAAAGGCTTGGAATTGTGAGATACGGAATTTCACCTAGAATTATTTCTCCAGGTGAAATACCATAGATCGTAACAAGGGCCTAACAGTGACACAAAGAAAACCAAAAAGTGATGTATGTATTCATTCAATTAATCTCAGCTCCTCATAACCACTCTGGGGCCCAATATTTCCCATTGTTTTTTTCGGCTACATTCCACCTAAGACAGGAACCAGTCACATGCAAATCAACCTTGGTCATGCCCAGGTAGGAACAATTCAGCCTGACCTGCCAGGTCAGGTCTCCTGTGAGTGGGAACAGTGCCTATTCAGGCCTCTTCAATAGGGTGCAGCTTGAGTCCTAGGATACAGTGAGCATGGGCCCACATCTGGCACTCCCACTGCACTTACAGTGCTGCACTGCAGAAAACAAAAAAGTGGTGAGTGGATTACTTGATTTAATCTCAGCCACTCAGAGCTGCAATTCAGTCTATTGTTGTTTTGCTCACCATACCACCTCAAACAGGATCCAGACATATGCAAATCAGCCTTGTATATATAGTACTTCTTGGGCACAACCCTTGGCTCCATTATTTTTGTGACACAACTCCAAGACACATATTTTCGTTGGGCATTTGCCACCTAGGCAGTACATCCTTATCAATATATGCTCATACATCACCGTACAACAACAGTGCAAATTCGAAGCAAGGCTTGGGCCCATCATGCATGTGACGTGGCTCCAAGCCATATAGTTGACTAAGCATTTGGAACTTCAATGGTGCATCCCGATCACGCTCTAATCCGTCAATACAATTGAGCAACAGTGCACATTAGACAGAACCACTGACACCACCATGCACACAATCCAGCTACAAGCCATATAAGTGTCTGTTCCGTAACGCAGTGGTACATGCATTCTGATTACTTTTACACACGATTATCCTCTCACCAATGTGCATATCAACCACCCTGAAGATGTTAACTTATCCCTAACACACCCTTATACAAAGAGAATCCCTTCAAAGCCTCATAAGGGGCACTGATGTCTTGAAACAGCAACCACCTGATGATGAGCAAAGGAGAACTGCGCACCCCAAGCAGAGTAAAACACACATCTTTGTCACACGCATTCGTGCACTTAATAATCCACGCAAACCGTAACAAGACTACCCAATATCCAATGTAATCCATCCCTTAACAATATAGTAGTCTAAATCTTCCTTACCGGACACTATTCAGTGTGACTCAGTTAAAAACAGTAACAACCAAACACAATACCAGCAGACAACTTTGGCTCCAGTCAATGACACTCCCAAAACTGCAGAGGCCAGTGGCTCTTAATATGTGGTCCACTGACCACTGGTGGTCCATGACGCCTACTCAGTGGTCCACAACTGTTTAGAAAATTTAAAAATATTAGCAGATTAATAAAGTGTATACACAAAAAAATCAAAATGTAAAATTGAAAAATGTCAAAATACTCTGTAAATGTGAGAGAATTTATAATTGGAGGCTAAAAATGGAGTTCATATTCCTAGCTTGTGTTGTGGGAGCAGCGCAAGTACAATAAACAGTATTACTGGTGATTGGTGACCTCAATTGAAGCACTAGTATGCACCAATAAAAAGAGAGGATACATTAGGAGGGGGGAAAACCAAAAATATATTCTACAGCCTAGATTATTACTTTTTCTTTTAAAAATAAAAACACATTTGAAATTAAAATGTTGATATTTGTATTTTTGATTGAGAATTAAAAAAACATGTTCATAATTTGTGTATTTCTTTGATGTTTACGTGTGTCTGTAGTTTTATGTATTTTTTAGGTTTGAATTGTCGAAATTGCTTAGGCAGGGGTCCCCAATTTAACAATGATGTCTACAGATTAAGAACCAATGCGATAGGGTGCTTTGATTTTGAAAGCACTTGGGGCCTCACAAGGTGGGAAAGCACCACACATTTGCCCTCAACATAGCACTGTTTGGGGGCCGGCCTTGATTTCGCACTTGCCCGAAAGTGCAGAAGCCGCCTGGCTTTCTCCGCCACTGGAGACTTTGGCCCTTTTTGTGAGTGGCTCGGAATAATCCCCTTTATTCCCTCGTCCTGGAGTTACTGTTACTGGGGGTCTCTGTAATTGTGGATGGAGGGAAATAATGGCGATTGAAATGTTGGGCCATAGCAAGTGAATCGGTGTTTTTGTCGGAGTTCCACACGTTTTGACCTGGTACATCACAAGGAGATTTCAGCTGCTGCACCTGTGAAGCAAAGGGTGACCAGGCGTCCCTGCTTTGCCGGGCCAGTCCCGATTTTCCACCAGCTGGCAGACTTGGGAAATGTAGCTCGTGTTCCGCTTTTTAGAGAGTGTTGACTGAAAAAAGTGGGAGGTGCCTTATCATGTTTCGCAAAGCAGGGATAGTTAGCAGCTCATATAACAAAGCAGTTTAATTAACAGACATGATACTGGCTTTTAAAATTGCATTTTATGTAAATTCTCAGTGCCTCTGCTGTCATTCTGTGCGCTCGGTTGAAGTAAAATGTTAGTCCTTTTTTTATTTTCTTGAACTGTCCCGGTTTTTGGCTTTAAAATTCTGGTCACCCTAGTAATGCACCGCACATTTATAATTCCGATGGGCGGCTAACTTAGCAACCAGGCTCATCAGAATGGACAGGGCCTGAAATGAGTCTGTTCCAACTCGCTGGGGCAGGCAAACAGATGGGACTACAGTATGGTTTGTGTGTTTGTAAATCCCATTTTGAGTGAACGTGCAACCGTCAAGACAGCGATGGTTCCTATTGTAGTAGGACTAAGGCCCATATTTAAAAGAAAATGACGGGGCGTGAAGCTGTGCCAAAATTGGCAGCGCCGAGCTCCGTCATTTCCACAACACAGGGATGTACCGTATTTAATTCAATATGGCGCACCCCTGTGTTGTCCCCTGTGCTGGTGGTAAATTGAGCTGCCTAGCGCCAATGCAGGCTTCCTTGCACCATTTTGCAAGGATGCTTGCGTTGAGGGGTGTGATTGTTTATGTGTGGGACTGTGTCCCTTCCTGCACATAACCAATCTCTAATGGCGTTTTGGCACTTCTGTGTGTGCTGCAAAATGCAGCACACACAGACGTGCCAAAGCATCATTTTGAAATGATTGTTTATGTGCTGGAAGGGACACCTTCCCGCACATAAACAATCATGTCTGGCATTTTGCTCTTTCTATGCGTGCTGCAGAATGCAGCACACATAGAAAAAGCAAAAGAGGAGGAGCAATAAAAGTATTCCTCCTTGTTGCACGTTGATTTTGGCGCTGCCTCAGGTTTACAAAATCTTGTAAATCTGAGACAGCGTCAAAGTGCAAAGGGTGTTGCTGTAGCACACCCACAGCAACACCCATTGCACGCCCCTTCCACGCATGCGAAGGGGCTGTATTTACAAGGTGGCATTAAGCCACAAAAAGTGGCTTAACGACCACCTTGTAAATACGGCGCAGGGCATTGCGCCACGGGAGCGTCACGAAAAGTGACGCTCCGGTGGCGTTAGGGGCTCTTAAATGGGCCCCTAAGTCCTTTCAAACAAAGTACGAACGACTCAAGGGCAAATACAGCTTTACAGCATGGGTCTTTACAAACTGCACGCAGGTCTCCTTTTAAGGTTGATGGGTGCGGTAACATTATGGATTTCTTCAAACGTACAGTGTATGAGGTTTTTAGAGCAGCGGTGGCTTTTACTAGAAAAGTGGAGCTTTTTTTGGAATCTGAAATACTGCATCTTCCATAAATTCTTCACGCTTGACTTTGCAACGGATAGATATGAACAAAGCACTTAAATAAATGCCCAAATGCGAGATTTGTTTTCTCATAAAGCTTTATTCTAGGAATAGAAAGTTAAATAGATTTCTCCAGATACACTAATGCGTTGGCCCTGCAAACCTTTCCCTAATAGTGATAAATGGGCCTGCTCCTAAATTAGTTTCAAGGTTCAGTAGTATTTGGCTGAATGTGAAATATTTTGACAAGCCTGACCTATTAGAATCGATAGCGCTTGGGAACATGGTGTTATGTGTGGAATAACTCACTCCCGACCCTGGACCCTTCGCCAATTGTGATTACTTTATCTGTGTCGCAAAAGACGGTGGTTTCATTAGGTCACAATGTCCCATACCATGAGTTAGAAACTGTCTGTGAAATCGTATGAATGTTTGATACATATTTCTGCTTATTTACCGTAGTCATTATCAAAGTTGTGATGATAATAAGATTTGGAAGGTTTCCTTGGAGTAATTGTTTCTCCTATGACTTTCTTATTTTCTCTGATATATATTTACTGTGTTTATTTCATACGTTATGTGTAGTACTAGCCCTGTTGACTTTTTTGACACTTCTGGGTTGTGTAATGTGGACTTTAACTTAAAATGGATAGGCAATCCCTGTATGGGACTCGTTATCTACAGACATTCCGTCACGAATAGTAAAATAAAGCCAGGTTTACAGTATAGTCACTACTAATATAAACATATGGTAACCATATGTTTCCGAGGCGATTATTAGCTTATTTGTTGGTCAGTCTGAGGGATTCTACTTGTGGGAGGGTCGTTGATCACAGTCTGAATGCTGGTCCCTGTAGTATCCTGATGGGCACCCCCTAGGCGGTTGTCCATATAACAGCCACACCCATCCAGCACAGGCGTCACCAGTCACATGACCCTGCTGATAAAACTGAGTTGGGTGCACATGCCCTCCCTCCAGTTGAGCTCAGTACTGTAGTGTCTGTGTTGTTCTTCTATCATTGTGCAGGCCTTGGACCTGCAACACCCCATAGATGAGGAGGTGGGACAGGGCCCTTCCCTGCCTCCTCAGTCCTGGCCGCATTGTGGCCGGACTCTGGCTGTGGCAAGGCCCATCTGGACCTGACAGGCCCTCCTATCCTAGCGTGACTGCTGCAGTGCCGGTTCTCTTCAGGGAGAAGATAAATTATCATCATGAGACCCATCACGCGACCTGAAAATGTCACGTGACTGATCGGGCCGTCGCCCAGGCACATCGTTGCACCGGGCCCTGTAGTAGAAGAGAGTGCCTGTTACAGCACTGCCTGCCTCCCACACCGCTGACAAAAGAAGGGGAGAGTGAGATACTGGCAGGAAACAGTATGCCACAGTAAACCTCATGTCCAGGGCATGCCTGCAGCGGGCTGCTCCCTTCTCAAGGAATAGGTAGCCTCCACGACCTCTAGCAGCAGAGGCACGAGCAGCCCAAAGAAAAATGGGCACAGGGCAAGAGGGCGACTCTGCCCCAAGTCAGCACTCGCATACGTGAGTTGGGCCTGCTGCTGACCCATTCTGCACCCACTACCCCTGTGGGTGGAGATCAGCTTACTGCAAACCACCCTAGTCCTACGAATGAACATAGTGACAGGCCTTGGAGGGGAGGGAGTCAGGCTAAATCTAATGTGTCACTTGTAGCGCTATTTCAAAGGCCTGTACAAGCAGGAGGGATGCAGGGGCCGGAGCAGAAACCCCACCAGGGCTCGGACAAAGGATCGTGGCCTTGGAAGAGCACAAAGAAAAAGGAAGATCAGATGTGGCACCATCCCCCCCAGGATGAGTGAGAAGGTGGGGGTACGCACATGCGAGGAACAAACGGCACGAGCCCTAAATGGCCAATGGGAGGCCAGGACAATTTGTATAATAACCCTTGAGGGAGGCTTGAGGGTTAAATGAAGCTGCTGCGGCTAAGCCCCCATCTATTCATCGAGGTAGCCTGGCAGAACGTTGGACGAATACCCACCCACCCACACCTAATGAGCTAGCATGAAAGCATGTGATGTTCCAGTGAGGGTTAAGTGGTCAAACGAGATGAGCAGAAGGATGGTGGATAAGACACACTTGACACTGTGAGGTGGCAAACCAGGCTGCTTACCTTGGGATGCCTTATGGCTGTATAAGACAGTCAGTGAGGGAGGTACACAAAACACAGCGCTCGCAGCCCAGGTCTGCTGGAGGGCAGGACACAATGAGCGGTCAAAGGTAGCGGGTTAAGCCTACAAAGGAGTATTCCCCGCACAGTGATAATGGCAGCTCAAAAACTCTATTTCCTCCCAAACCATCAGAATGATTAATGGCATAAAGATTTATGACTGACGGGCTCTGACATGATAAGATGCATTAAATGTTTTATGGCTTGATTATGGCTAGTACAAATTACCATATGTTGTCAACTGTCAGAAGTGATTTATGATATACCTGTCACAAGTGATTTATGGCCCCCAATAAAACACGTTGGGGAGGGCTCATACTTTAGATCAAATATTTAATAAACTATGCCAGTACTTCCAAACTACACAAAGGCATGCGTCTCACTGATTGGGAGTGGTCGGTTTACAGAGTTTCTGGGGGCAGCACCACAAAGCAAATAAAGGACAAAGACCACATTGTGAGAAGGTAGCCTCTTTCTAACATTGTTACCCCCACTTTTGGCCTGTTTGTGAGTATATGTCAGTGTGTTTTTACTGTCTCACTGGGATCCTGCTAGCCAGGACCCCAGTGCTCATAGTGAAAACCTTATTTGTCAGTGTGTTTTGCCTGTCTCACTGGGATCCTGCGAGCCAGGACCCCAGTGCTCACAGTTTGTGGCCTAAATGTGTATGCCTGTGTAGTACCTAACTGTGTCACTGAGGCTCTGCTAATCAGAACCTCAGTGCTTATGGTCCTATTGCCTTTAAATTTGTCACTATAGGCTAGTGACCACTTTTACCAATTTAAATTGGCATACTGGAACACCCTTATAATTCCCTAGTTTATGGTACCTAGGTACCCAGGGTATTGGGGTTCCAGGAGATCCCTATGGGCTGCAGCATTTCTTTTGCCACCCATAGGGAACTCAGACAAACCTTTACACAGGACTGCCACTGCAGCCTGAGTGAAATAACGCACACGTTATTTCACAGCCATTTTCACTGCACTTAAGTAACTTATAAGTCACCTATATGTCTAACCTTCACTTGCTGAAGGTTAGGTGCAAAGTTACTAAGTGTGAGGGCACCCTTGCACTAGCAAAGGTGCCCCCACATAGTTCAGGGACATTTCCCCAGACTTTGTGATTGCGGGGATACCATTACACGTGTGTACTACATATAGGTCAATACCTATAAGTAGCTTCACAATGGTAACTCCGAATATGGCCATGTAACATGTCTAAGATCATGGAATTGTCCTCCCATGCCAAATCTGGTATTGGGGTGCCAATTCCATGCATCCCCGGGGCTCCACTATGGACCCCCAATACTGCCAAACCAGCTCTCTGGGGCTTTCTCTGCAGCTACCGCTGCTGCCACCCCACAGGCAGGGTTCTGCCCTCCTGGGGTCTGGGCAGCCCAGTCCCAGGAAGGCAGACAAGGAATTTCCTCTGAGAGAGGGTGTTACACCCTCTCCCTTTGGAAATAGGTGTTAAAGGCTGGGGAGGGGTAGCCTCTCCCAGCCTCTGGAAATGCTTTGAAGGGCACAAATGGTGCCCTCCTTGCATAAGCCAGTCTACACCGGTTCAGGGAACCCCCAGTCCCTGCTCTGGTGTGAAACTGGACAAAGGAAAGGAGAGTGACCACTCCCCTGTCCATCACCACCCCAGGGGTGGTGCCCAGAGCTCCTCCAGTGTGTCCCAGACCTCTGCCATCTTGGATCCAGAGGTGTGAGGGCACTCTGGAGGCCCCTGAGTGGCCAGTGCCAGCAGGTGACGTCAGAGACCCCTCCCGATAGGTGCTTACCTGACTAGGTCGCCAATCCTCCTCTGAGGGCTATTTAGTATCTCTCCTGTGGGCTTTCCTTCAGATAACGACTTGCAAGAATTCACCAGAGTTCCTCTGCACCTCTCTCTTCGACTTCTGCCAAGGATCGACCGCTGACTGCACCAGGACGCCTGCAAAACTGCAAAAAAGTAGCAAGAAGACTACCAGCGACATTGTAGCGCCTAATCCTGCCGGCTTTTTTGACTGTTTCCTGGTGGTGCATGCTTTGGGGGCTGCCTGCCTTCACCCTGCACTGGAAGCCACAAAGAAATCTCCTGTGGGTTGACGGAATCTTCCCCCTGCTCCAGCAGGCACCAAACGTCAGCATCACCGGTACTCTGGGGCCCCTCGCATCCTGATGGGCGTGGCCATTGGAACACAGGTGGTGGACCCAAGTGACCCAGACTGTCCAGTGGTCCAACTGTATAAATTTGGAGGAGGTAAGTCCTTGTCTCCTCTCCCCAGACAGTAATCCTGTGCACCACGTAAACTGTAGCTACAAGGGCTTCTGTGAACATTTCCATGAAATCCTGCATGCACAGCCAAGCCTAGGTCCCCAGCACTCTGTCCTGCAATGCTCAGCTCCCTGAGTTGATCTCCGGCTTCGTGGGACCCTCTTTTGCAGTGTTGAGATGACCTCCATGTTCAGACTTCTTGAACCCATGTTCAAGGACTTCTGCAGGTGCTACCTTCTTGTGCATGGGCTCTCTACGTTGCTGAGGGTCCCCTCTGTCTCTTCTCCCAAGTGGCAACATCCTGGTCCTTCCTGGGCCCGGGCAGTACCCTTTTTCTTCAACCACGACTCTTGCAGCTAGCAAGGCTTGTTTGTGGTATTTTGCCAAAGAAACAACTCTGCATCCTCCAGCACTCCTTGGGACATCTTCTGCATGGAGAAGTTCCTAGCACCTTTCGTTGTTGCAGAATCTTCCACTTCTTCCATCGCTAGGCAGCCATTTTGCACCTTCATCCGGGGTTTAGTGGCTTCCTGCCCCCGGAAACTTTCACGACTCTTGGGCTTGGTCCCCTTAAGGGAAGGGGATCTGTCTTCAGTGCTTTGCAGTCTGTTGTGGTCTTTTCAAAATTCTCTATCATGGCTTTAGTGTGGTTCTGGGGAAATAGTAGTACTTTACTCCTACTTTCCAGGGCCTTGGGGTGGGGTATCTTGGACACCCTTAGTGTTTTCTTACACTCCCAGCGACCCTCTACACACTACACTAGCCTAGGGGTCCATTTGTGGTTTGCATTCCACTTTCTTAGTATATGGTTTGTGTTGCCCCTAGGCCTATTGCATCCTATTGTATTCTACAGTGTTTGCACTATTTTCTGACTGTGTTACTTACTGGATTTTGGTTTGTGTGTATATTTTGTGTATTTTACTTACCTCCTAAGGGAGTATATCCTCTGAGATATTTTTGGCACATTGTCACTAAAATAAAGTACCGTTATTTTTGGTAACTCTTAGTATTGTCTTTCTTATGATATAGTACCTACATGATATAGGTGGTATAGTAGGAGCTTTGCATGTCTCCTAGTTCAGCCTAAGCTGCTCTGCTATAGCTACCTCTATCAGCCTAAGCTGCTAGAACACTACTTTCTACTAATAAGGGATAACTGGACCTGGCACAAGGTGTAAGTACCATCGGTACCCACTACAAGCCAGGCCAGCCTCCTACACACATGGAGTAAAGTCCAGCCCCAGAGGCTCCAAATTAACCTTTTGCGTGGTAGCGTGGTAGGAGTCATCACTGCAAATCAGCAGGAGGGGAAGTTTGAGTGTTTAGATTTTTACCACCCGCACTGTAGAAGGTGGCAGTCCTGTGGACAATCTGTTACTTTCACCACTCTCTACATTGCCAATACCATAATGGGTGACAAGCAAGTAGCTCTGCACAGAATAGTCATCCACTCTCCACACCTCCTGCACCTCTTTTCTGGGACCTGGAAGGAAGAAAGTAACCATCCCATAATGCCCTGCAGTTGCCTGAACTCACACTCACACTAAGGCCCTCATTTTAACCTCAGCGGTCTTTTTTCCAGACAGCCAAGGTTACTCCGGGCCGAAGACCGCCAGTGGTGGCGGTCTTCTGCCAACCGTATCATGACTGCTGGCAGCCCTCCGCCCTTTTTCGGACAGAGAGCCGCCAGCAGCCATTCTGGCGGTCGGCGGTGAAGTGGAGGCTGCTCCACCTCCACCGCCACGTCATCAGAACACTGCCCACCGAATCACGTCCCAGGATTCGGCGTGGCGGTGTTCTGGTGACGGGGTGCTGGTGGCCAAGCAGCCCCCATGGATCCCGTTCCCTCCCGGAGGATCACCAGAACAGGTAAGGTGATCGTCCGTTAGGGGAGGGGAGTGGGGGGGTGTTGTGTGTTGTGTGCGTGCATGGGTGTGTGTGTGTGTGTGTGTAGAGGGGTCATGTGAGTGCGTGTATGCATGCAGGAGTGTATTGTGTGTATGGGAAATGTGACGTATAGGTCTGTGTGCATGTATGTGTGCATGTATGTGTGTGAGTGGTGTGAGCGTGCGTGTAAGGGGGTGTGGGGTGGCGGGGGGAGGGGGTCCTACCACCTTTGCGGGTGGTAGGGGGGTCGTGGGTGTTGGGGGAGGACTCAGGTGAGGGGTAGGGGGAGACCCCAATCAGTGCCAGGGAACGAATTCATTGGCACTGATAGTGCCTACCGCCATGGATTTTGTGGCGGTAGAAAACCCCACGAAATCCATGACGGTATGTGGGGTCCTGATACCGCCGGTGGTCTAGTGATGGCCGCCGGGCTGGAGACCGAAGTCTCCAGCCCAGTGGTTGTTACCACCCTGGCGGTCGATGTGTAAAATTGGCGGTTTTCCATGACAGTAACCGCCATGGTCGTAATTAATTTGTTTTTCGGCCAGCCTGTTGGAGGTATTACCGCCGCTTTTACACCGACCGCCAGGGTTGTGATGAGGGCCTAAATCTTTTTGGAGTCCATAATTGTGTGGGCAGGTCATCCACCACCACTTCTTCCAGGGTTAATTGAATAGTTAATGGAGAACATGTGTTGCAAAGGAAAGGCCTGAGATGGCAAAGCAAGGCACATTTTCCTGCATCTTGAACTGTGCCCAGTGAATCCACTGGTGATCCAGCACAGGCACCACTGCTGGTTCACCATGTGCACTGCCTCAAAGGCCGCTTCCATATCAGGAAAGGGGCCAGTTATATTGCTGCCTTCAGTGATGAGCAGAGGTACTGTGCCTGCTACAATTTTTAAAGGCTGTAATAAAAACACTGGCAGAATTGCTTAACAGGAAAGGCTCTGACTGGAAACTCCTGAACGGAGTGTGACACGTAAGATGGCCGGCATCTTCTTTTTCCATAACTGTAACAGGCCTGAGAGGAGGAGTGGGTGCATAGCACTCCTTATTCAGACACACATATCCTTGACATACTGCCAAAAGAAGAGGTATGCCTCAGGAGAAAAGCAGGAAGCCTGAGACATCCCGTATCCTGACCACACAGACACTTTGGCCTAAAGTGAAGAGGCACAGTGAAATCCAAACATAGCTGAGAGAAAAGAGAGCAGCTCTACCTGACAGCTGACAAGGGCACTTATGCCATGTGGCTCCTGGTGCCACAGCCCCTCAGTGAGGCCCAGGAAAAAGAAAAATGGCATGACATGACATGCCTATTAGTATCCTTTGCTGACTGCTTTGCACACAGACATGGCAAGACAAAGTTTCTTTTATGGACCCAAATTTCAGCATGGTGACACTACCCGTTGCAGCTGTCTGTCTATCCTGGGCTAGAAGCTTCAAGATGACACTTGTACAAGAGAGCAGGTGACATAGGTGCCACAATAGACTGATTTATACCCTTAATAAGGAAGAGGATTGACACCTGCCTCTAGGGTACTCCATGCATTTACAGCAAAGCTACTTAACCACCCAGAGACAGAGTTAAAGGCTGCAGTACTATGCCTTCTACCCTATGGAGCTGCCACTCACGTTTTGTGCAGGCTTCAACTCCCCTGCAGCTGCAATACCGTCATCTACAAGCTTGAAGGTTCCCAATGAGGAAACAAATGTCTTGATCCCACCTGGACTATTCTGCCTAGAAGGTAAAAGGCTCAGCACCTGCCTTGATTGTACAAAGACTGAGCCTAATACCTAGAGGCCCCATTCGCCTGACCACAAAGTAATTTGACAACCTGTAGACCCTGTTGGCCTATTCTCAAAGAAGGTGCACAATCAAGCACTAAGGAGAAGAAAAAGAAGGGAGCGACCTGCTAGTGCACACTGACAAACATGAAGACCACCCCTGCGCAGAAGAGGGGAACCCTGCTACAGTCTCTGATTATGATGGATGACGCCTGAGGAGCACAATCTTAACCAATTTGTAACCCTGAGTGCACCTATCAATCGACGAAAAGCAGTCCATTGACATGCAGCAACAGCAGCTTGGCAAAGGCCCTGCAGTAGAACAAAGATTAAGCTACATGCACACCCATACAGAGTCTCTAACCTTAGTCTTCCAGAGCAACAGTTCAGACACAGTAACAGGAGCCTAGCGAACCATGGCATCCACACTGAGAATCACTGATGCCTTGCTCAGGCAAAAGACGTTCAGCACCAGCAACTCACAAGTGCAATGGAATGGAAAGCCCATCGAGTTACTATCACCAACTCTTCACGCAAAATGGAAGAACCTGACTGAACCATTAGGCAAGGCTTCAATAACCTGTCCTTACGCTTCACCTATGACATCACCATCCTAGATGTTTCACCTTGAATTGTTGACATTGACTGAGGAAAGTACAGACATCCATGTTGTTCAGAGGTGATCCAACTGGCAAGATCATAATTCCAGTTCCGTAAAAGTGGATCACAGCTACCATCTGTAGAGCTCATACAACCAGGCTGAAGTTAGAACATCAGCATCCCATCAAAGGTCAGGAAGCTCCCATGACATTCTGAAGCCACAGAAGAACAATGACAATCTGCTCACCCCCTCTCTATTTTGGTCCAGCCTTCAGCACACCTTTACCATGACCCACCTACCCCTAAGAGTTGCACAAGTGACTAGGAAGTGGCTCAACTGCTCAACTCCAACAAAGTCCACATGCAGCCCAGTTGGTGACATGTCAAAGGTGGCTCCAAGTTTGAGATTTTGACTTGGCACTGTTCCACAGAAGGAGATGGCCTAGGAGAAAACCTAAGTAGCTCATTGACACGTTTTCCAGTCACTACAGGACTGTCTTTGGATAACTTGGTAACACAACATAAGCAAGCTTTGCAGTGGGCTCCTGATGCACCACTGAACTATGCTATACCACATAAAGAGAGTTAGATCTTCAAATGTCATCCAAAAAAAATCCGTCAAATGTCCTCCAAAAAATCATCACATCCATTTGAACTATGGACACCAACTATGAAAAATTCTGAGCACCACCAACTCTGTATTCTTTGATCATGATCATAACATGATGCCACCAAAAGATTATAGACTTCTCCATTTCTCCACATCAGTGGTCGTGTTCTGATTCATGTCAGGTTAAATGGTGAACTCCAGCAAAAACGCCTTTTTTGCATCTGCCTTTATTTGTCCATTTGTGCACTGCTGTCCTGACTCATAGTAATTCTTACTTTGTATGATCTGTTTATTTCCCATTATTGGACGCTTTGACTTGTCGTTTAATTTTTGAGAGGATAAAATGTTATAGTGAACATAGTCAGCCTCTTTCTAGGGAGATGTCCTTACAGCACCCTCAGCCATCCAACACAGGTGTCACCAGTCAGGTGACCCTACTAATAAAAAGGAGCAGGGTGCACGTGACCTGACTCCAGTTGTACCAGGCACTCCAGTGTTTATGCCGTTCTTCTATCATCATGTGGGCTTAGGGCCCAAAAAGCACAGTCTCTAATTCTAGATATCTGTAAATACCACAGACCTGGTTTGCCATATTACGTTTTAGTGCTGTCTCTGTTTGAAAGTGAATGAAGAATCCTGCTAGAAAGAATAAAATCGGGGTTGAAAGGATCTTAGTCCTGTTGTACAGAGGTATATTGCAGTCACAAAGCCTAAGAACTGCACAAGTACAGGGTTTGTGACTGCAAAGTACATATAAGAAATGTAAAACTCGATTGTGACTCACAAAAGGGGCTTTGGGGTTCTTACGTAGGAAGGAGTGTATCAATGGTTTTGACAGCAATTACTGTGGCAGATTATTGATCATTTATCGATCCCCCCACACTGGGCTGGTAACTGACTCACAAAGCAGAAGCTGCATCCTTTGTTAGGCATCCTCTTGGGAGCAAATAGTGGTCCAAGGAACTGCTGCAGGCTCCCCAATGTCATTTATTGAAACTGAACAGTTTTTTTGTGTTTTAAAGTAGCCTGAATTCCACAAAGGGACATGGACTCATATTAAAGAAAATGTTCACTTGGAATGAATGTGAATGCAGTGATTGAAGTCTGTTGTCCCTCAAAGGTTTCCATCCCTGTATTAATAGGCCTTTGCTGGGGGTTGCAGAATGTCTTATACTTAATTATTATTAAGGCAGGAGTGTGCAAATACATAGTGTTCAATGCAACTGATAAGTACATCACGTGCATAGCATAACATAGCCCAGGTTGTAAATCCGTCAGAGAGCAAGTTGCACAGGTGGCTTGTGACCTGGTTTGACACCAGCAAAAACAACAGGTGATGGATGGAATGTTTGAATTACTCTCAGTCACAGTCCGACCTGCCAAGCAAGGTCCTCCCTCAAAAAGAATACAAGCAACCTAGGACCAAGCTATACCTCACTGTGCCTGGCTGAAGAGCCCATAAAAAGGGTGAAACCAGTGCTAGGTTGCTTGAATTTCTGTTCAGGGCGGACCCGGCTTCACAGTTCGGAATGGACTGTTCCGTGGGAGCAAAGTCATGATTGATTTGCATATATGGCGAGTCCAAACTAAGGTGGCATGGTAGGTAACAAATGATGGATTGGGACGCAGCTCCAAGCGATTGCCAGTGTCTGAGATTAATTCAAGCATTCTATATATCACCTTGTTGTTGTTGCAGTTGACGGTCTAAGTGCGACAGGTATACACAGATGTGGGTCCCATGCCTTCTGTGCTACTGGAATCAATCTATACCTTACTGAAGAGCCCATAATACGGGTGATTGCCAGTGGCTTGGATTAATTCAAGCATTCCATCCTTCCCCTTGCTGTTTTTGCATTTAATGCCCTAAGTGCACCGGGCATGCCCAGACATGAGTACTGGGCTCAGGAATCAAGCCATACCTTGCTGAAGAGCCCTAACTAAGGTGAAACCATCCCTATGTTGCTCGTGTTCTGGTTCAGGGCTGGACCAAACTGAGGTAGCATGGTGGGTGAAATCAATCAATGGATTAGGATAGAGCCTGAGCGATTGCATGTGGCTGAGATTTATTCAAGCATTCCATACATCACCTTGTTGTTTTTTTTTCTGGGTTGACACCAGTCCATAAGTTACCTAATATGCTGTCAGTAGCTGTCTGTCCAAGGTACGTGCTGGCAGCTGCTCTTTAATGTGTGGCGGGAATTAAAAATCCATCTCTACTCTTAACTTTATATTTGAGATAAGTTGAGCCACACGAGGATCTTACAACTCTCTGCACCTGGTAGAGGAGTTTACCAGGAGCAGTTTAATTATGCTCAGGTGGCAACAGCAGTGATCTTTGACACACCATGAAAGCCCTTCATTTCTAGCATCAACCCTGCATCTCTACCAGTGCACATAGTGTGACCTGCCAGAATCCGGTGCAAGAGGAGTGGATTGCAAAACTGCCTGTTCAACACACTTGTTAGGAACCTCAGGGGAGCATCGTCAGGCAAAACAGGAGTAATATACAGGGAAAGATTGGTGACCATCTTGCTGTGTGTGTGCGCACACACATAGTGTGTGCCCATCTTGTGGATGGTGTCACACTGGAGAACTGACAATGCCATTGTTAAACCTGTCAGCTCTTGGTGTGGTTTCCCCTGTCCTTTTGCTTCTGACATCCTTTTTTTGATCCTGTGCTGAATTTCGTTTTTGCTTGCTTTAGGACTCGGCACACTGTGCTATAGTGCAAGTGATCTCAGTCTAAATTGTATTGGCGATTGGTGTATCCATGATAGGCATACTTGATTTAGTAGTAAGTTCCTAGTATAGTGCACCATGTGTGCCCAGTGTCTGTAAATCAAATGCTACCAGTGGGCCTGCAGCACTGATTGTGCTAGCTACATAAGTAGCTCTGTAAGCATTTCTCAGACCTGCCACTGCTGTTTTAAACTGCCATTTCAAGCTGGTAAGTGCACCCACTTGCCAGGCCCAAACCTTACCTTTTACTACATGTAAGTCACCCCTAAGGTAGTCCCAAGACAGCCCCTTTGGCAGGGTGCAATGTATTTAAAAGGTAGGACATATACTAGTGTGTCTTACATGTCCTGATAGAGAAATACTGCTAAATTAGTTTTTCACTATTACCATAGGGTTACTTGGGGATTGCTTTGAAATACCTTTTAAGTGTCATTTCCCATTGAGAGCAGATCTAGATGTGGAGTTTGGGGTCTCTGAACTCACAATTTAAAAACAACATATGTTGGTGAAGTTGGTTTTTGAATTGTAAGTTTGAAAATTCCACTTTCAGAAAGTGGGCATTTTCTTGATTAGCCATTCTGTGCCTCTGCCTGTCTGCTGAATGAATGCCTGGGTCAGGATGACAGTTGGGCTGTTTGTGTATTCACTCTAGACAGCCACACAAAGGGAGCTGAAGTGTGCTCTGCATATTCTAATGGGCTATCACCAGGCTGATTGGTCTTCCTGAGCTAGAGTGGTGGGAGGAGCTGACACTTGCACTTCAATAGGGCTGTGCATGTCCTTACTCAAAGCAGTCTCCAACCTCCTGGAGTGTGTCTGGGCCAGCACAGGGAAAGGCATGGTCTTGTGCACTACTAAGGCTTCTCTTTGAAGTTTGCCTATTTCAAAGAAAGAAATAGGTATAAGTACTTGACCTCTGACACCACAAAGTTAGAATCCTTCTGGACTGAGGACATTCTGCCAGGAAGGAGAGCTGGATGCTGTAGGAGGGACTGCCACTCTGCATGTTGCTTTGCTGTGCTGGCCTGCTGCTTGCTGCTTCTGTCCTGGGAGTGAAAGGACTGGACTTTGCTTTCTACACCCTGCTTCCAAAGGTTCTCCAAGGGCTTGGACTGAGCTTGCCTCTTGTTAAGTCTCAGGGACATAAAAGAAGTCATCTGCCAGCACCTGGGCTCTCTTGCTGAAAGTCCTAACTTGCCAAGTGGTGCCTAATCCAGTCCTGGGTCCTTGAGAGTGAGTTCTGGTGCAACCAAGAAGAAACAAAGCACATCGACTCCAGAATGACTTCGAACCAGCACAGCTGTCCGATTCCACGCCACGGCCTGCACCGGAGCCTTGGTCCCCGCTGTGTGCAATGACAGTGACCGAGGCTGCAGGCCCGAAGCTGCACAGCGCCTCACATCTCATAGAGATCCTGCACAATAGTTGTAGTTGTAATTCCAGTAAATGTCACTAGACAGTCCTTCTTAAACTTTGGCCACCACGAGGTGTATTGGCAAGAGGGTGACATGAGTCAACTGGAGCATGAAATTGATGTGCCATTGGATAACCACTTAACTTCCAGTGGTCGAGGCACAGGATCTTTTAGCTCACTGCACAGAAAATTATTTGCCTTAAACATCCTAGCATCCTCCTCGATGTCTGCCTGTCTGCTCCGACGACTTTCAAAGACAGTATACTCAAATCTGGGCCTTGATAATAGCAGCCTTTGAAACTTTCGAGCTATCTGCAATTCAGATGGTTAGCCACTACACACACTCTAAGCACAGAGTCTAGAACCTCTTTACCCAACTTGAATAAAGTGCCGTTTTTACCTTTGAGAGTTTTATGCTTTAAAATGTAAGCACAATTATTTGATTCAATTTGTCTAATGCGATTTACCTCATCTATGAATATTTTGTGCAAGTAGTTCTGATATTGTTGAGCTAGTCGAAATATATTTTTGTTTTTTTGTTTACCCAAGAGCCTTGTTATTAAATCAATCTTCAAATTGAATCATCCAGGTCAATTGATAATGATAACATGCTACCTGCATAGATAGACTTGCTAACGTGATTTTTCAAATGTAACTAATATTATTACAATTCTTTTTTTTTATGCTAAGTAAGATGAACATCACCATGCTGAAAGTGGGGCTGGACCCGCCCTGCCTCCAGCAGGACCTGCATCCAACTCTCCCCTGGCACCCAACCGCCTCCCTGCACATGGCCTTTGGTCAGCAAACTGTAAGTGGTGCATTTCAGTGTTTTTTTTAGTTAAAATAGTATTTTTAACTGACATTTTCACCTAATTATAAAGTTACTTTCAGTGAATGTCGAATTTTTTTTACGTAAAGTAGGATATTATTACTTGTTCCAACTATAATACTATAACGTCACTTTATCCTTTGGTTTTGTTTTATATATATATATATATATATATATATCTATATATATATATATAGATATCTATATATATATATATATATACACTGAAAAACACGAAGGTTAAAGTGACATTTTAGTTAGGTGAAAATTTTGGTGACAACGTACTGTTTTAAAATTTAAAAAAAACACTGATATTCACAAGTTATAGTTATCTTTAGTAACTATAACTTGTGCCCTCACCGTGCACATCTAATTACCCCACATATTATGGCACTCATGACATGTTCTATAACATCATTGATAACATCATGCTACATTTTTAACTATAACTGTAAATCACGCCCCTGCCATGCGAAGTCTTGCCATCAATGATGTTATTTCAAGAGTTGCAATACACATAAAAAACAGTGATGGATGGAATGCTTGAATTAATCTCAGCCACTGGTAATTATTCGGGCCTCATCCAATCCATCATTATTTTGCAGTCTATGCAACCTCAGTTTGGACCCAGCCATATGCACATCATTCTTGACCCTGCTCGTCATGGGAACAGTCTATCCCAAACTGCCAGGCCAAGTCCTCCCTGAACCGGAATACAAACAACCTAAGACCAGTTTCACCCTAGTTAGAACTCTTCAGCCAGGTATAGCTTGGTTCCAGTGGCACAGTGAGCCAGGGACCCATATATAGACATACATAGCTCATTTAGGACGGACGGCAAATGTAAAAACAACAAAGTGATGGATGGAATGATTGAAGTAGTCTCAGCCACTAGCAATCACTCGAGCCGCATGCTAATCCATAATTATTTTGCCCACCATGCCACTTCAATTTGGACACAGATGCATACAAAATCAGTCTTGACCCTGCATCTCTTGGGAACAGTCCAGTCCAAACTGCAGGCCAGGTCCTCACTGATCCAGAAAACAAGCAACCTAAGACTGATTTCACCCTAGTTAGGGCTCTTCAGCTAGGTGTAGCTTGGTTCCAGTGGCACAATGAGCCCAGGTTCCACGTTTGGGCTATTGCCAGTGGTTAAACTTATTGCGAGCAGCCTCCCATCAAATTGTGTGTTTCATATACAGCCTTAAGTGTCATGGGTATGCCCAGACATGGAGCCCATTCTCACTGCGTCACTGGAACCAAGCTGTACCCAGCTGGTCAGCTCATAACTATGGCAAAACCGGTCCTAATTTGCTTGTGTTCCGGTTCAGGGAAGACCTGGCTTGGCAGTTCGCACTGGACTCTTCCCATGAGGGTCAGGCTCAAGACTAGGTGCCATGGTTAACAAAAGAACAATTGGCTGTAGACTCCCCCAAGCTTTTGCCAGTGGTTAGACTTATTGCAAGCAGCCTCCCATCACCTTTTGTGTGTTTCATGATTGTTTATACTACTAAACGTCAAACCCAGAATACAGTGGTACAAGAATATGGAGGGCAGAATATTGAAAGGTAAGTGTATATAAGAGACTATAGATTTACTATTCCTAACTCTACATCTACAGCCCTCGAAGATATGTATACCTTGCATAAATACATATACGTGGAGCAAGGTACAGAAAATCTGTTCTTACTTACCTGTCAATATTTTGGATTTAATATACTGTCCTCAATATTCTGTGCCATACATAGTTAGGTTTTGATATCCAAGGTATACATTGTGTGATTCTATGTGAAGGAGTACATGTATATTTTTAAAGTACATATTAAAGCACAATCAATCAACTTTTTACTATCCAACTTTAAATCCTACCAATTAGTTAGTATTTAAAGTAGAGAGGTGTAAAGTTGCAACTTTGTCTATTCTAAACTGTTCAGTCTTTGTGAAATGGAATGCTTGTGAAGTTCTGTTTTAAAATAAATAATAATAAGCTGGCCTCAGCTGAGAGTTCTCCATCCAGCACATGTTACTTGAGGTGGTGTATGTCTAACCTCCAAACGCAACATGGTTTTACTGGTGAATATCCTACCTGGGGCATTTTACATCAAGAAGTCTTCACACCTGGAAGGCTAAATGTGATAAACCCTATGTCAGGGAAACTTCATCTGTTTCATAAAGTGTGAAGTGTCCTATTTCCGGTCAACTTTGCAGGAGAAGTCTTAATTTAACTCAGCATTAATTTAAAACACATTTACAGAGAGCTTGGAGCATTTCTATCAAGAGCATTTTGGGAAATTAGTGTAGCACAGAGTGTTTTAACCATTTTAGGGATGTAAAAATGGTGAAGCCTAGTTAGAATTTAAATGCCATTTTACAGGGGAAGATGGGAAGGTTCCATACTGAATTTCACAATAAGGTTGTGACAAAAAATGTATGGATAGATAAATTACCTTGGATCAAAAACACCAATTAAAAATGTATGGACTTGAAACAAGCTCCAACATTGGCATACACCCAGCATAGCTACAGGCAGGCTGTGAGAAAGGTGTTTTAAAAGAGGAGACTTTCGTCATACATTGACAAACATGACAGGTAGACATTGTAAAGGATAGATGATTGTGTGAGCCTGGGATTGTTCAAATCACCTCCATAATAGAATATGGATTTCTCATCAGGTAGGTAGTACATTCCAGCGACTATATTAGCAAAGGGAGACATGGCTGATGTGGATTAAAAGGCAAAGAGTTCCAAGATCATGTAGTAACAAATAAGAAGGGGTGCCACTGTTATGCAATTTGTAAAAAGCAATATGGCTCAAGTAACAATGGTTTGACCTAATAGGACTTCAAATGCCACTATGCAATGTGATTTTCAGATCGGACCGCATGCCAGTGAGTGGTACATAAACCTGAGAGGACTTTTTGGCAGCATTTCCAGCAACCTCACAGACAAAGCTGCTCTCTGCTGATGAAGGGCTGAACCCACAAACACGTATCCAGAGATCTACAGCACTTGCTGCACCTACTAAGGTGAAAAACTACAGTTTACTTTATGGATATAAAACAAACTTCTACTGCATTTACCATGATGCATTGGGGCTTAATGCATGCTGGAGTGTGAGGCAGGGTGCTCCCTTTCTGTTTTTTGTGATTTTCAGATCTTATGCTAAGGTCTTGTTTAGAAAAAAAGGGAAATAATATGCATTGAATTCACATTGGGTTAGCTGTATTAGCTATAACTCAATAAACTCTAAATTCCAATTGAAATCTCCCATCAGCTTTCCTCCACATGTATCTTGCTCTAATTTTGCTCCTTGGTGCTCTTTTTTACTTACTTTCTTCTCTCCTCATATGCTTATCATTGCCCACTGTTTTCCCCAGTCCACCTTTTTGTTTGCCACTGCAACTGTCTAACTTCCGTTTCCTGTCTCGCCTGCTCTTGCTTTCTCTTGCTTTTTCCATACACTCTCCTTCTTTCTTTCTCTCCTTCTCCTCTCCTTTTGTAGAACCTCTTTGCTCTATCTTCTCTGTTCTCCTCAATATGTTTCACTCCCTCGCCCTCTTCTCAACAGACCATACATGACAGCTGAAACATTTTCTTGGCTGTGCATGTCCAAGAGCAGCAGCTGCCACCTTTCTTTGGCCACTGTGCTTTTTGCTGTTCCCTGTCCAGGAAGCCTACCATCCTGGGGACCTTTTGGTACTGAAGAAATCCTCTACAACCAAGGCACAAAGGAATTAGTGCAATACAGCCAGCATATCCATGCAGCTTGTTGTACATTCTTGTTGGGCACGGATTTGGTGGGTTTTAACTCCTTTAGGGCAGAGTACAACCCATTGAAGTCCACTGCACAATCTTCACATTGAGGTGGTTTTCAATGGGGTGTCCACAGTACTGAAAACAAATGTTCCTTGTAAAAATACCAAAATCAAACTTAGGAAGAAAGGGATATGCTTTCCTTGAATCCCAGGTTTGATTTTTTTTTTGTTTTGCTATATTGCGTAGCACACTATGTGGGGGTGTTGCAGTAAAACAAAAATTAAAGCAGACCACACTAATGAAGTTCTATGTAAACCCACAAGCATCCTACAACACAGCCTTCCTGCACTTCTCCCAGTAGCAATGATACCCCACTTGTGAGGCTGTGCTATTGCCTGTGAAAGGAAAGGCCTCAACGCAAAAAGGAAACATCAAAATTTTACCTTGCAAATTCACCCATTCTGGCTATGTGTGTAGCTGTGGTGCTCAGGCTAGGGCTCGGTTGGCACTCAGTGAATCCTGCCAGCCACAGACATTTGTGAAAACAAAGCATCTAGGGGAGACTGGGTGGTGTGGCTTGTGTGGATACTAATACATTTTCTTACCCATCATGCCCTTCAACCACCAAATAGTGGCAAAATTACAGATTTTCTCATATTTCTGTGCAAGAAAAATTCAGAATTTGTGAGGATCCATAACATCCTACCACCTAGGGTTTCCACACTTCTCTCAATAAAAACTGTAGCCCAGATGTTCATCAAGTTTTACGCATTTAGTACATTCAGTATTTACAATAGCCATCAATTATATAAACATAAAGCGGAACTACAAAGGAGTCAATACATTTCAAATGGTAACTCCATACTACACAAATCTGAGATTACCATAAAAAAAATCAGAAAATGTTAGTCAATGTTGTGCAGAGACATCTAGAGAGGTCAAATATAATAGAAATGCCTTCAATCTCATAGGCCCAGACAATGGTTTCCACAATATTTAGTACAAGGAGCTGCAGTCTTAGTGCATTGATCCTGGCAGATGTAAAACCATTCTGAAAGTTAGATAGTGTGTCATAACAGCTTTTTGTGGCATGGAAGGCTATCTTGTGTCATTTCAGTTTCACACTATTGCCTGTTAGAATATTTCCATCCATCTACAACAAGCACATGAACCTAACAAACTATCTGGAATCTGGAGATTCCCTGGATGGGCGTTGCTTCTAAAGGGCTGGTAGGTCTAGGTAGTGATGACTACTTATGTATCAGGAAAGGTCATGAAAGTTGCTGGCTAAAGAATAACTTGACTCAATGTCCTGTAAGTTGTGCAATCTTTTAAAACAACAAATTATTGTTTGACATACCATATGTGAGAGGTCAGAAGGCAGTTCAACTAATGCCCATTGACTTCTTAGCCTCTCAGCTGTGACTGAAAACTAGTGTTGGTGCCAGCTTTAACATCAACTTCTCACTCATAACAATGTGGTGTTCCTCATGGGTCTTTTATACACCCTCTTTAATTCAATATCTACCTAACTCCCTTACGAAACCTGATCAAATCATTCAACGTAACCTGTTACAACTACGCAAGTGTCACCCAAATCATTTTTTAAATTAATGATGCGGAAGACCTGTACAATTTAAAGCATGATAATAAACACAAGAATGATGAATGACTATCTAAAGCTCAATAAGGCAAAAAAGGATTATGACTTGAAGACAATGGCAAAACAGCCTACTGTCATATGGCCTAAGGAAAATTAGGCCCCTCCAACAATATCAACAGAAGTCAGAAACCATGGGGTAATCATGGATTCAGATCTATACTTGATACCACATTCTGACAACGTTCACAGAGTGCCTTCTACACAGTGAAACCACTACACTGCATCTTCCCACACCTTGGATACCAACAGAAACTGCAAGCCATCCTCATATCATAATCTCCAAACTTGACTATGTCAACAGCCAATACATTGGCGCACCCACGTTCATCATGCACAAAATACAACTACTCCAAAATAGTGCCACAAGACATCTTCTCTGACTTCAAGAGTTGCAATACATATAAAAAACATATAAGAAGTCTTGCAATCACTCATCTGGCTACTTATAGCAATGTTCAAGGCACTACCTATTGTACACAGAGCCTACCATGGAAAAGGACCCCGATACCTACAAGTTAAATTCAAGCAATACAAACAAAACAGGACACTGAGCTCTAGGCTTGCACCACTTATCATCATCATTCCATCTTATCTTAAGAAATCCTATAGGAAGCCTTGCTTTCTCAGTAGAAGCCGTCAAGCTCTGCAACTCACCACTAGACAGCATTCAAAGCATCCAGGATCATCTACACTTCAAAAGACAGTTGAAAATGGCTATTTGGTTATTTCCAAGAAAACTACACCATCCCACATCAGAACAACAGACCTGAAAACACACAGACTGATCCTCAATGTCAATATACAGTTTACAATCCACAGATTGTAAAATACTCAGACAGTATACTACTTTCAACAGGTAGGTAAGTTAAGCAGGGCTAACCTATGGTTCGCTGGGGTATTGTATAGTTATGTATTTTCATTTATAGCTTTTCTAGCCAAAAGTAATACTAACACTATAACAACCAGCAGTCGGCAGGCAACTGTAACTTATTCCTCTTACATTCACATAATATCAGTGTTGTAACAAACCCTCCCACAGCCACCGCAATGCAGGGGGGGGCGAGCATCAGGGGACCCCCTCACCACAGTACACTGTGCTTGTGTGGCAGGCCCCTGACTGGGTCCAGGGGGGCCCTGGGGGCCCCTTACAGGTATTTTGCAGGGGGACCCCCTTAGGTTTTGTTACGCCACTGCATAATATGTATCTTCCACGAGTATTGCCAATCACCAGTACTGTGCAGCTGATAAACCTTCCATCACCAAATGAATATGGATGGAATAACTGAAGAGATCTGCCATACACTGCTCTACACACTTAATCTAGTTAGCCACTGCAGTTTCCAAATATCTATTCACTATGGCCGCTTCTTTACATCTCATGATGCCACTGAGATATGGGATGATAATAACTATGTCCATCCCAGCAGATTTCTCCACTTCTCTTTCCCTCCAACCACGCCAGCTCAGGCCCACAACTATAAACAAAATTTCCAGCATCTGCCTCCGTGTCTATGGCCCTTGGTAGTCGCTGAGTTAATGCCCTTCACTGCGCATTTGCTAGCAAATGCGTATCAAACCTCCTAGCCGCATCTAGCAGCCCCACCATCGTACACACAATCTGGGCGTGATATGGGGTTAGAAGGGGAATTTCACAGTCGCTTTTCTCAAAATCAGAAAGTATGTTTTTCTTATCATCCAGACAAAAATTTGAGAGTTCAGTAGCTCACCGCACCTCCCTCCAGAGTAGTCCCACCCATTATTGTTGGGGATGTTACAAATCCTTTTGTAACCTCATTGCATTCAGTTGTTGAGAGTTGGCGTTGTCACTCTTTTAGAGAACATTTTGAAACCAACCAAACTGCGTAAAAAGTGAAGTAGCTCCGTAAAACCAAACTGATTCACCCAACAGCCAGACAGCCTAAAGTTGCTGCAGATAGCACACATCACGCCGCAAGTGGTCTTTGAAACCAAATCACTGTCCCTTAGATAATCCCATCAGGGTATAGGTAAGCTCCACCCCAGCGTGCTCATGTTTATATCTGCTGAGAGTGCCAATAGAGAGTGATCGTAATTTGGCAGATGGGACATTGGCCATGTTTTGATGGAGTACCCTGTCTGCCAAACTCTGAAGAAGGCCCACGCCACCAGTATGTACACAGAGAGGTATAAACTGTTGTCTGTCTTTTGTGTCTGGAATATTTTCAACCAGATTGTCTGTCGTTTGTGTTTGTAATACTTTCAACCAGTTCAGGTAGGCCAATAACGTGACCAGCTTTACAAGGATATTGTCCATGGTTACCTTTAAAACAGTCGCTTACAGAAGCATCGTATTTGCTAGATGTTACATTTTTTAACAACTCTACGCGATCAGCTAAACATTTCAGTAAATCCCTATGATCTCCCCTGGTAAACATTAATATTGTGCCGCAGACGTGGCCTAATTGTTTGACTGTGCATGGCTAAACAGAGTCGCCACGATGTTTTCCCCATGGAATAAAATTAAGAAATGTAATTTCAATGTTCTCTAGCAGAACCAGTTTCTAAAAATCTAAAACATTTTGATATTTTGACTGCGCCTTTCATTTTAGGTGTGCGACGTTCCTAATTAAAGGAATTATAGAACGCGTAAAGTATTGCAGTGAAATGAATACCAAGAGCATACAATTACTAAAAGTGGAATATTAAAGGCAATGCTGAAGCTACAAAACCTGTCAGATATCAGTCCTCCGCCCTCACCGTCATGGAATGTAGATATGAATTGCAGGAGGTCGTAGGTCAAAGGGTTCACGATGTGACCCTGAGGGAGGAATGGTGGCCAGAGAAGTGGCCTGCAGAAGGCCCAGTCCCATGACAAATCACTCTCCAGTGAGCACAGGCAGAGCCACGGCGTAGACCAGGTGCCATCATGCAGGTGCGTGTCCAGATTTAGCCGTGGGAAATTAAGGAATGGGGTATCTATTTTCTGAGAACATAGCGATGACTGACTACAGTTTTGCTACTCCTGAAAGCTGATGACAGTATTTTTTCTAAGCCTCCTGGGATGCAGGCAACCCTCCTCAGTGCAAACTTGCTTTGTATATATAGCTAAATATCCACTCCCTCTTCTCGATTCCCAGTGAAATCAACACATCATCTTGCAATGTCCTGTCCTCTTGCAAGTCAATCATTACCCAACAGTAAACTGCACAAAGATGGGCCAAAAAAGCAGATTGGGACACAAATTGAAACATTTATTTTTTAAAGTTCTACAGCTAATTACACACCACCAAGGTGTAGAATTTCCCTCTAATTGGTTAAAAAAAAAGCCACGTCCCAAAAACACACTTCACTGTCAAGGGCAGAGATGGGGTCTGCATCAATTACTGCATCGTTTCTGTGCTATGTGTTTTGGAAGGGTGATTGGCAGGTTCATTCTTGCTGTTTCCTCTGCTCTTTAGCTTTTGAAATAGAAAGTGAGCCAGAACAGATTTAAATAGCTACTGCTCGGTTTCCTTGCCTTGAAATAACTGCAGCTTCACTCCTCTGTACATAGCAGGAACTCCTACCTTAGGGCTGGCCACAAACACCTTGTGGCAGACGTTGTTGTTGTTGTAGTTGTAATTGTATTTATATAGCGCACACTACCCCTGACGAGAGGTCGAAGTGCTTTTCGGCGATTAGCGCGCTACTCTGGTACCCAAGAGGAATTAGTGGTGGATTATTATAGGGAAATATGAGTACAGTTTTAGTATTATTATGAGTTAATTTAAGCAAATTATGTGTGAGTTTGTTAGTTGGATTGACTAGAGTAATGGAGGGATAGAGGAGGGAAGAATCCAGAAGTATTAATTGGGAGTTTACAGTAATAGGATGAGGCTTGGGATGGGTAAAGGAGAGATGGAGGAGGGAAGAGTCTGTGGAAAGGGGTAGGGAGATCATAGTAGCAGCAGGGGTTTTGGATGAGTCAAAGGTGAGATAAATGGAGAATTTAGTAGGGTTGTTTGGGAGATCATGGTAGTAAAGTGAGGTTTGGGTGAGCTAGACGCGGTAGAGGAGGGAAGAGCTTAGGCAGGGTTATTTTGGAGATAAAAATAGTAGAATGGGTTTAGGATGAGTCAGAGTGAGGATGGAGGATAAATTTATAGAGACATAGGGTGATGGGGAGACAGAGTAAAGCTTATTAGAGAGTACATTTTTATTATTTTTATTTATTATTTTTAATTTAATTAAATTCT
The DNA here is from genome assembly GCF_031143425.1 of Pleurodeles waltl. Taxonomy (NCBI): domain Eukaryota; kingdom Metazoa; phylum Chordata; class Amphibia; order Caudata; family Salamandridae; genus Pleurodeles; species Pleurodeles waltl. Next base: position 871,476,157 of record NC_090439.1, read on the forward strand.
TTATACATTGCACTCTATCCACTCCTTCTGAATCTGGACCGGCTCTCATTGCACTCTCTCCACTCCTTCTGAATCTGCTCTGTTTCTTATTATGCTGCATAATTAACTTCTTTATGGGGCTGTGTGGTGTTGTCATGGAGCAGGTAATAGTAACATGGAACTGATGTTCTTTTGAAAGGGTAAACCTTCTTCTTTGTCACATTGCATAGATATTAGGTGGGCCCATGTCATGTGATCCCTCCAGCATGGACGTCATTTAGGGGTCGCAGCTGCAACCTGTGGCTTGCCCCTTGTGATTCCTGGCACCTAAGAGGTGGCAAAACCAGTGCCTGCAAAACAGGGACAGCTCGTCCAAATGGACGTATGTTGGAGCTCTTTTTCCTGTTTTTCTGCCAGATTCTTTATTACACAAATAGTGAATAATATGATTCACTATTAGTGTAATACATAATTAATTTAATTTGCTGGAATATGACCCTATCTGGCAACTAAGGGAAGTAAAAAATACTTTTAAATGTATATTTTATGCATGCTTGCAGGTGAGTGTATGCATGCTTGCAGGTGAGTGTGTTCATCTGAGAGAGTGTGTGATTGTGTGTGTATGTGTAAGCATGTGTGTGTGAGCCAAAGTAAAGGTCAAATGGTGTGTGATGTCACTTCCGCTACGCCTGGCATTTTGGTGAATTGACACCCATGCCCTCCAGCAGCCCTACCACAAAGAACTACACACACACACAGGTCACACATTGGTTCCATTCTTTCCAGAAGAGGTTTGGTGACGTCACCCTGATGCTTACACCAGATCATGCATGTGGCTCGATGACGCCTCTATATATTAGGGTGGCTGGAGACAATGTGAGATTTTGTCAGTCCTACCAAGTGTCTGGCATCACAGGTTAGACTAACGCAAACGGTAAGTCATTCCCGCCCCCTCCCATGGGACCATTCTGTAAAACAAAGCAGAGTACCTCTGAGCCCAGCGGACTCCTGCGGCGCGAGAGAGGCGCACCAATTAGGTCCCCCCCCTCAACTCTTCAAGGGTCCTCATTCTGCCCAAGGCCCCTCTTCACATTGAAGGGGGAGGGGGCTCATTTTTCCATCCACATTGCGCTCAGAGAGACTTTGATGTCAGTATTTGGGTGCTGCCAGTGCCTGCCGATCAAGCAGCTGATCAGGAATCGAGGAAAGGTCAGTGATTGCCTTTGAGGCTCAAGAAACAAGCTTTGGCAAAGTCAATAGGTCTCGCCTTGAGAGACCTACAGGCTCTGCCAATCTGTTTCCATGTGCTGCACAGCATCAAAGCTCATGATGTACAGCATGAAGGAAAGATTTAAAAGAAAAAAACACAATGAAGCGACCGCTGGGCAGTGTCATTTTGTAGGTGTGTGCCTGTTTTAAACATGCATGCGTACCCACTAAATGATGCACCCCGGGTCTGGTCTAGCAACTGATCTGGAAGGGCACCAACATGGGCGCAGGGTGGGGACCAAAAGCACAGAGGTAACAGATAGGGTGCCAGAGTGAGGAGTAGGGCAGGTGGGGGTGGAGAAACACACGAGGGAGGCAGCCTGTAAACATGTGCACTCTCTTGGAGTGCTTCAACAAAAAGAAAAAGGTAATTCTGAAAGCGCGACCAGTGAAAGGACACAAGTACTTGGGCAAAAGGAAATGAAGCGGACAGTCGCTGACCAAAGAGAAGCAAGCAAATGAGTGTAAAGATAAAACCAACCAATGGTAAACAATGGACAATACTAAACCCACAAAATGTCTTGGAAGAGACAGCACATGCACTGTTTCAGGCAAGACCTAAAAAAAGCTGCATCTGTCTCAGCTCAAAATGCAATACATTAATTGTAAGGCGAGTATTATTAATGTGCTTGCTTTCTCTTTAAATATTTGTTATCTTGGGGCACAGTAAACCCAAACAATACAATTTCCAGCTTTCTCTAGATGCAAACGCGTAGGCCTGATATAGGGAACGAGTTGTTTGCAGGAAGATAGCTTTGCGGGATAAATATTTGATGTGCAGAGCTCAACAAGTTGTGTACTCTAGCAATTCCCATTCAGCCTTCCATCTTTCTGAAGTCAGTAAGCGAGTACTAAGATGAGAGAATCTTTAATTTGATTCTGAGACCTCCATTGTAGGATCCTGCTCTGACGCTTGACTTGCTACTGCCCGTGTTATTAACAGAGGAAGGCATGTGCACACTGCGATCTGCCACCACCTGAGTTGTTACTAATTTTGGAACGTATCGCTCCTAAGATTTTCAAACCTGAGTCCTACAACTACGGTGGCCACTTTACACCAAGTCGTTACTGACACTGTTTCTAAACCTGGTCTTCTCACACTAAAATAAAAGACCATCAAGTGTTGGTTTAATTAGGTCAGCTGACACTAACCAAGACCACAATACCCAGAATGCATTAGGCTGTCACTCACAAGTCCAGCACAGGAAAGTGACAGTAATGACATGGAGTGAGGTTTTCACTATGGGCTGTGAACGAAGCCACTATGAGGGTTGTAGGCTGGGACCTCAACTGGGACAACTCTGGTGATCCAAGATGGTCCAAAATTAGGAATGAGTGGAAAATGTGTATGTTTGTCTTCCTCGGAGTTCTGGTACTTTTAGTTGTACTGCTCACAAAGTTAAGCGATGAAAAGAATGGAATTTTCTGCATTGCACAGTTTTTTCAGCTAGTTGAGATCGAGTGTAATTCAAAGTGTGACACGAAAGATGCAAATGTCGCACACAAGCAAACGGCGACATAGCAATATCACACATATGCATACTGAAAACTTGGAAGGTCTGTTTTGTGATGTGTGTGAGGGGCCAGCCTTTATTCCGTCACGAGAGATGTAGGTTTTACAGTGTGCAGGAAGGAACGGTCCTTGCCAACACTGAGGTCACCGAGCACAGTCAGGTAGGCCTAGTCCACTAACTGAAAGGGTTTTCAAGCCAAGCCCAAGAAAGAAATCATAAAATAAATAAAACGAGGGCGCGTATGCTGTGTCCAGGAGCAAGGTTATGGCGGCCCACTAACCAAAGCAGCTCTGCACGTCTCTATTAAGAAATCACCAATAAAAAAATTACTCAAGTGGGATGACGACATATGGCGCATGAAAAATTAGAAGGCCCTTCAAAGGGAGCTGTGGTTAGAGGGTACCGAAAAGACTAGCCCACTATTCTAAGGAAGCTGGGGTGGGAGTCCACGGGAAGGGCTGGCTGGGCGTAGGGGAGGCAGCAAGGACTGTGCACTAGCATATTGTCGCTGAGGTCAGAGGGCGCACGAGAGAGACTGGCCCCAATCGTAAGGCAGCTAAGGTCAGAGGGCACAGGTAGCATTACGGACCCGCCATCCCAAGGACCCAGGGTCAGTGGGGCATGATGGGCTGGCGCTCCACTCTAAGGGGGTGGAATGAGAGAATACGAAGGGAGGTGGGCTCAGAGGACGAGGCAGAGGGGAGTGGCATCCGTTCCAAAAGGACTATGGCCAGAGGACGCAGGAAGAACTGACACTTTATCCCATGAAGTCGAGGTCAGAGAACGAAGGTAAGAACGATTGAGGCATGACTCTTACACAGGGTAAGATGGCGTGGTCCACTGTTACACACGTGTGGGGTCAGAGAGCACGGGAAGGGTTGTCCGCAGGTGTGACTTAGAGGACTCAGAGCCGGTTTTCGCACAGAAAGCTAGACCCAGACAGATAAATGAGTGTAACAGCGGCGGTGGGAGGCGTCCTGGGTGATGTGCAATGTAACTAGGGTGACCAGAGTTTGAGGAGCAAAAACCGGGACATGTCAGACATAAAAGAAGGACTAAAGACATTACTTTCACTTTTATACCTGGCCTGTCCTGTTTTTTTGCTTAGCTTTGTGAATGTGTGCTTATATGTAGACAGGGGACTGTGTTGCCTGACAGTAACAGATAAAATACTTTAATTATTTCATATATTGTAGGCTTCTTTAACTTATGCTTCCCTATATGATCTGACCTTTGTCCCAAAAACAGGGACATTTATTTAATAATCTGACATTTGTCCAAAAAAACTGGGACTTTTATTTAAAATGAAGAGAAGCGTCAGGCCTCCGGGACTGTCGTCTAAAAATCGGGACTGTACGGGGAAATCCGGGACATCTGGTCACCCTAACTGTAAGCGACAGGTCAGACGCCTTAGGCACCCCTAACATCCCCACCACCTTTCAAGGTCACTGGGGTGAAATAGGCGAGCACAAGATCACACATTTCCAGAGCAGTGGACCGTCCATGTTCATCATACGTTGTTCAGGAAAGTACCCCGCCCTCAGGTGCAACACCCCGTGGTACCGGTGCATCCGGGTTCCCCGCTAATGCCTGATAATAGTAAACGTCTTGTCATACAGGTGTTACAGAAGACGTAAACAGCACTCCAACAACACACCGGCATGTGACGAAACGTACTTCTTGTCTAAAAGTTCTATATCCAAGGCGCACCTATGATCTGCAGCATACACACTCAGGCCCTGATTTATACTTTTTGAGGCAAACCTGCGTTAGCGCAGGTTTGCGTCAAAAAGTTTACCGTCGGCTAGCCCCATTCCTGGACACCAGATGGGCATCATATTTAAGGAATGACGCTAGCCGGCAGTAAGGCCCAGTTAGCGGCAAAATAAATGATGCTAACTGGCTGGGTGAGGCATAAGGGAAACAGGAGGTTGTGTGTCGAAGAGTGGCGCTAGTCAGGTTAGGGTCAGAAAAAATTACGCTAACCTGACTAGCGTCATTTTGTGATGCACAAGCCCCGTGGACATGACTCCTGTCTTAGTTAAGACAGAAGTCATGCCCCCCTGCCCAATGGCTATGTCCAGGGGACTTATGTCCCCTAGGTATGGCCATTGGGCACAGTGCCATGTAGGGGGGCCCAAGTTAGCCCCACCATGGCACTTTAAAAAAAAAAAACTTACCTGGACTTACCTGGGATGGGTCCCCCCATCCTTAGGTGTCCTCCAGGTGTGGGTGTGGGTGGCTGGGGGTGTCCCTGGGGCAGGGAAGGGCACCTATGGACTGCTTCCATGGTCTCTGACTATGGAAATGAGCCCACAGGTCCCCTAACGCCTGCCCTGACCCAGGCGTTAAATAATGGCGCTAAACAGGCTTAGCACCATTATCTATGGCCCTCCTCCTCCTGTGCGTGATTTTTGCACGGGAGGATAAATAAGGTGCAAAGGCCTTAGAGTCATTTTTTGCCCGGGAACGCCTACCTTGCATCTCATTGACGCAAGGTATTTTTTCACGGTAAAGAAATAGCGTTAACTTTAATACTTTGACGCTAGACGGGTCTAGCGTCAAAATATAAATATGGAGTTAAGTTTGCGCCAGATTTGTGTTAAAAAAAATGACGCAAATCTGGCGCAAACACAGTATAACTATGCCCCTCAATCTCTATTTGTGATTCCTTCACGATCTCGGCAGCAGGCGCATTGACCGTCTGAGCTATCGCATTGAAACAAAGGGCAATGGGAGTACGCTCATCACTGCGGGGCCCGGGGTTGTTTAAGGCGCACTCACCTCTGGGGGTCGCAGTAGTCGCCCCCCCAGCCACGGGAAGCGCACGTTCTCAGCCAAGACCCAGGGTGCAGAAGCACTAAAGAGAGAGAACCTGCTGAGTTCAGAGTACATTGTAGTGCAGCCCCTGTGCAGACTGGACACACTTCCTAAGAATTCCCTTGATTCTCCCAACTACAGCAAGCAAGCTGGGCAGACATTTGCATTCTTTGTGGAGTACAGTGGCAGTTACGTAAGTCTACTTATATGTAACATGCTTTGTAAAACCCATAAGCAGATGCTATTGCGAAACGTAAGCGTCAGTGGCGGCCGGCAGTTTTGGGAGGGGGGCGGGCGGGGCGCACACACACACACACACACACACACAAACACACACACACACACACAGACTCATTCTTTCACACACAGACACGCATGCACGCCCGCTCATCCATTAACAACACTCTTTCCATTCAAACATGCACGCACGCACCAAACATTCATTTTACAAGATCACACACATTCATTCTTTCACACACACACATGCATGCACATCCATCCATTAACAACACTCATTCCATTCAAACATGCACGCACGCACCAAACATTCATTTTACAAGATCACACACATTCATTCTTTCACACACACACACGCACGCACATCCATTAACAACACTCATAACACTCAAACATGCACGCGCGCACCAAACATTCAATGTAAAACATAACACACATACATACACACACACACACACACACACTTACCTTTAGCCTCCAGGTCCCAGGAGGGTTGGGACTGCTGCCTTCCCTCATTGGCTGATCTGAGGTCAGCCAATGAGGGAAGGCAGAAGTCCCAGCCTCGTCACAGAGTGGGATGGGGTCAGTGAGACTGCTGACCCCACCCCACTCTGTGACGAAGTGTCACTGATTGACACTCGCCCTGGGCGCTTCAGGGCTTAAACTGAAGCGCCCAGGGAGAGTTTCAATTGGTGACGCTTTCCTCGTCACCCAGGGGAGGGCCTCGAGGCACCTTTGCTGGGCCGAGGAGGTCACTCCCATAGGAGCTGTGATCTCCTCAGCCCAGCAAAGTTCAGCTCAGGCAGCCAGGAGTCTGAGCAAATCGCGCATGTCTGCTCCTGGCTGCCTGACCTGAACATGAAGAGTGTCTGTCAGGCTGACCTTTGTTCAGCCTGACAGACACTCTTCATGGGGTGGGGGGGCGTGGCCCCTTCGCCCTAAAGGACGGGCCGCCACTGGTAAGAGTGAATCTTTATTAGGAGAACACGTAGGCGCGTGCTTGTGTTTATTTGCATGGAAACATATTTAGTCAAATGAGAAACATATTTATATGTAACACACCTTTCCTTCTTCAGGACAAAAAAACAACACTGTCTATCATATAATATTCTGGTCACACAACACACACTGAGGATATACACTTTAAGAGGATGGAATTGTTCATGTAAATATCTAATAAAGCAATATTGTTAATCACAAGTGTAATCTATCAATTTATTTGGTTTCACAATTGTTTCTACCAGATCTTCCCACGTTGATCTGGCTGCTCCTTAAATTATACTTATTACTGATCGTAACTTGGTTCCACTCCACTACATTCACCTTGCACACCTCCCCCTCCTCCACTCATCACATCAGAATCATTCTCACCTACCTCATCCACATCAAACAGCCCACCCTGACTCCTGCACCTAAGGATGACGGCGCCATAACTTATTTTCTACACAATGAAATGCATGCAAGGTGGCACATCTTTCCATCGCTTAACCGGACGGAACTGCACATAAATCCACTCACAACCAATAGTCTGGAAAAACTGTGCTTGCCTTTCTTTATCAATTGTCACAAGGATCGCCAATCATAATCTGTACAAGTGTGGTGTTCGGCTTTTCAACATGCCTACTTTTGACTGCCAATTGTGCTTGTTTAACATGTTGTTTTACAACCTCTGGAGGCTACTACACTTGTCCAGCTTTAGACATCCAACCAGGAGTACCCTTAGGAAGCACACTTCTCCCCTTCATAAATATAGGGAGGCTGTGAACAGTTGTCTCATTGAGAGTGATTCTCTGTGCCCATAACATATGTATAATCTCTCTCCCCCAACACGTTACCATTTCTTGCTAGTTGCATGGTGTCCATGATGACTCTATCAAAGTGCCTGATGCCACCATTGCTTTCTGGATGATAGATAAAAGTGGTCTTATGCTTAGTGCCAATCCTTTTTAAACACTTCAAATTGCATGCTCTTGATACAGGTGGATAATCATTTCTCGTAAGCAAATTGTATCTAAAAGCTTTACAACAGTTTCAGAGTCTGTTCTGGAAACAAATTCTATTTCCGACCCCTTAGAAAAATGATCCAACACAACAATAAGGTATTTATGTCCATCATACGTATCTAAAATTGGTCCCATTATATTTGTACTTATCTCTCCCAAGGAACATTGGGGGTGCTGATGGGACACAGCAGTGGGCTAAATGTAATTTGTGTTTTATTAGTTATCACAATCCATATATTCCCTAACTTTTCTTTCAATGTCTTTATCAACATCTGGCCACCAATATAAGCTCTTCACTCTATTTTTTGCTTTGATAGTGCCCATGTGTCACTCATGACATATGCTATATGCAATGGATATACTGGTTCACTTCACATCACCTTGTCACCTTCAATGGTCAGTTAATTCCTGACTTCCCAGTAGACATGCAATTTCTTGTCCACGTTCTGCTTAACTGCCCATGCTTCACAGATGAACTCATGAACCTCATTCAGTTCTTCTTCCGCATTTGAATTTCCGTCCATTACTAATTTGAAATGCAAACTTTCTCACTGTCCCACAATTCAGCAACACAAAATGTATACCAACCATTTATTGTTACCTCTTTCACAGGCAGAAGCATGCCACGGAGAAAATCTGAACCCTTGGTTTTTTTTTTTACACCCAGCACATAGTGAACTATATAATTAAAATCTAGCGACTTAATAGATATACATAACAAAAGAGGTGATGCATTATATATCTCTAGGTGGATAGGACTTTTATGAGAGATTTAAGGTCACAACGTAGTATTACTGGTGCCTCTATAGGTGTTCTGACCACCAATTACAGCGAGGGTTTCATGTTCTATTAGCAAATATTTTTCTTCAGTAGGTGTCAAAGAGCAAGATGCAAAAGCAATAGTTGATTTGTGACTGTAAATGTGAGTGAGAACACTTTCTTAGTCTCTCCCACTGGCATCTGCCGTGATGACTCAAACTTATTTATGTTCCCCAAAAGTTGTCTAGTGGGAAACATTTTGCCGGCAAAGTTGTTTACAAATGTAGAATGAAATTCAGCATTGCCTCAAAATGAGTCCATCTTTGTTACTTGGTGCGCATGCATGTCTTATTGCATTTAATAGCTCTTTTTTAGGTCTTATGCTCCCACTACTCACTTTGTTTCCTTAGTATGCAACACTATTGTTAGCAAATGTAAAATTGGGGTATTCAGCAGTGAGACCTTCTCTTCCTAAGACGTACAAAACCTTCTTTACCATAGAGTTGTTTTTCAATTTTGACTTCCCCTTCACAAGGCTATATCATTTTTTAACCCCTTGAAAAATTCATTAATCAATCTCCGAAACATTGCTGCTGCAGATGCTAGCCCAAATGTCACAGTTGGAATTTGGAAACATCCAAAGGGAGTGGCAAATGTTGTAAGTCTTTTGATATCAGGGTGTAAGGGTGCTTGATAGTACGGGACAGTAAGGTCAATTGACATAAATCACTCAGCCCCCTTAGTCAAATACATTATTCATTAATCCTCAATAATGGAAACTGATCAGCAAAGATTTTCATGGATAGATTGCTAATTTGACACAAAACTTTAGTTTGCCATTTGCAAGCTTTGCTACTACAGAGGGGAGAGACTCAACTGATTCCACAGGTTCCATAACACAAGTAAACTGCAACAAGACCAGGTAGTTGGCTTCTGCAAAGATATATCTTGCACAAATTAGACTGCAACACTACACATCACCATCAAGCAGTCGATGGAAAGAAACTCCTGCCTACATGTCAACTTCATCGACTATGAGAAGGCACTCAGGTGCACCATACACACCAATACAGAAAGACATATAGGAAAATAATTTTTGTGTACACTTTAGTGGGAAACTCCAAAGGGGTGGAGAGAGCATCTGTAACAATGACCTTGCAAGTCACTAGATACACTTTTCCTTGTTCCATATTTTTCAACAGGAGTATTTTATTTTGTCAGGTTCAGTCTGGGACTATCAGTCTCAGGAGTAGAATTGTGGATAGCTCCCAATTCCCAGCTCTCCAAACCCCAGAGGGAAAATTACTCTGGGGTCTGAGCAGTCTAAAGGGGGGGGGGATAAACAGAGACTGCCAAGCCTTTGCCCTTCTGGGATTCTTCTTCCTCTGGTGTTTTGATGTTTTGGAAATTGCAGTAAATGAAATTTCTTAAATACATTCCTTCAAGTTTTTCAATTTGTACTTTGAGAATATATATATCCAGCAGAAGGCGTTTGCCGAAACACGTTGACATTCTGTGCAGGAAACTGTGACACCACTATATGGAATAAAATTGATGAAATCCAACTCTGAACTTTGAATTTTACTTTGTCCTTACGATTTGGAGACGATCAAGGGATCAATGCAGCCGTCTGGTGGATATTGCTCCATCTGTTGAGGATTATATATATATATATATATATATATATATTATTTACAACACCCCCTTCGATCTTAGGAAACCAGGACACCTCCAAAGTGTAGAGTTACAATTTTAATTCAGAAATCTGAGGACTCCAATGCGTTTCGGCCGTAGCCTTTATCACGGATGGAGTACGAGTGTAACATACATATTTAAGTAGCCAAAGCAAATTAAAACAAAAAAACGGACAAACTACCATCAAACAAAATATTAACACAAAAGCGGCCGCCATCTTAGAACGTTCATGTCATAATGTTTATACATCAACTTTTCAAGATTACCATTTACTAGAGAGACGTATTAGGTTCCTACCTTACTTATCTTTAAATTCAAATATTTTCACCACATCAATACTTTTTTAAATATTCAGTAAAGTACCTTTTTTTGTAAAAACAATCGAAACTATAATATTAATAATCAATGGTTCATGATTGGATGCCTCAAAAAGCCCCAGTGGGCATAATTTATAATACAATATTCAGATCTCGCACCCCAATAAGTGTATTCAGTAAGGCCCTGCAGAACACCTCACTACTAATAGTCCAACCCAGTCAGCCGCCCACAGTTTCTACCTCAAGCACAGTTTAGCCCTCAACCACCATTGTCAATATATGTGATACCCTATAAAAAAAACACCCCCACTCACTGTGAACTTAAAACCAATCAAACAACCCTTCCTCTGTACAGCTCACATTTCTTCCAATTAATTATTTATCCCAAATGGATACTCAGCTCCTCACTTGAATTCAACCCCATGGGGTCCAATGTCTCAAAATCAATTATATATTTAGACTCCATAATTCTTAAAGATCTTTCCCTATTTCCACCCCGATTGTTCAATTTGACCTGGTCAATAACTACAAACCTGAGTAGATTCTCATTACCAAAATGTACTTCATAAAAATGTCTGGCTACTGGGTAGCTCCTGTCATGATTTTTGATGGCTTGTCTATGCCCCAACACCCTCTTTTTTGCACTACGAATCGTGCTCCCTATATAAAGTTTATCACAGGGACATACTAGGCAGTACACACAAAATGCCGTATTACAATTGAAATTGCCCTTTTTTTAAATAAACTCTTCTTGAATATATACATATGCTACTACATACTCTCAATTGATCTGGCTTTTGCCACTCTTCTTGTCTGTTCAATTTTGTCAATTCTTGAACCATCAATCTATAATTTAATTAGAGAACAAGCATTTTAACCTTAATACTTTAGTTTTATTAATTAAACATTAATGCCTTTCTTTGCCTTTCTGTAGATACTGGCATGGACTGTTGCGGGTGAAGAATTAAATGCTGGGTCTGATGAGATATGAACTCTTCCCAATAAATATTAATGCGACTAGTGTAATGTGTATTGTTCTAATCTTTTTCTTTAGGACTAGTTCTTAGCGATGGGTTTAATCAGCAAGGAAAACCTATACTATTCTTAAGGGAAAACAGTATGTACACACCTTGCTCTAAACATTAGTACAGCCCTTTAACAACCAGGGAGACTAGAAATAACATTTAGGAACAAATAAACTCTGTATCTTCTGGGATGGGTTTCTTCCCTCACGTAAGATTTGTAGATTGGGGAAATAACGTAAATGCCAAAAATTGCAATATCTATAACAAGCTTGAAAAAGTATTGACTTCTACAATCTATCTCTTGAAAAGACACTACCAAATCTCCTGCATATGAGTAAGTGAGAGAACGCTGCCCATGAATGACTTACAATGCTGAACTAAGAATTCAGCTCACCAAATCATCAAATGCACATGTGCAGGGGGCAGAAATGCTCAAGGAAGCTGCTCAGAAAACAAGACACTAATTTGAGAGGACGCGCATGTGCAAGTCTTTCAACGTCCTTGTAATGCATCTAAATACCACCAAAGTCTGAGACATTCCTAACTACCCTTTGAGGAGACCACAAAGCACAACAGGTAAGTACTGGGAGAAGGTCTAAGGTGAAGTGTGCTGTTTAACATACAACACGTTCTCAAAATTCCACGGCAAGTGCCCTCAGAAGATTCTAAGGAAGGTCAAAAACATCTAAAATGCTAACCTTGTAAATCTTTGATTGCAAAGAGAGGACAAACTGAGGGCATACATACCGGCCAACCGTTGGGGGGATGGAAGGAGGGGGGCATTTCCTGACACTTTTTTGCACTGATTGGTCATGACTATTCAGTTAACATTTTTTTAAATCTTAGCCACAATCTCTTTTTCCATTTCGTCCACCAACATAACTTTTGCACACACCTCCCTGTAAGTTACGCTCGTTTTATTTAGTCTCTTTTAACCTTATCATGTAGTGCCCCAAAACAACATGTTAGAGCTAACTTCTTTAGGGCAGTCTTCGTTGCCTTCATCTTTATCCCTTTTCCTGTAGACAAATGTGTATCAATCGTCATGTAAACAGTGGGAGAGAAATATTAATCTAAATCCTTTAGTACATTATTAAACCCATTGCCTTGGCCAGGTAGTCTTGGTTTCTTTTGTATGCAGCTATACACTTTTAAGCCACTAGGACCTAAACAATGTAGGAGGATCTTTTATTTTTTTTCTTTCCGGGGATAATTCATCCTCTTCAAATGCAGAGATATAATTTTTTTTAAACTTCTCTCCATTCTTCTCCCTTTAACGTTTCTCCAGATGTACTTAAGTAATTGGTGACTAGTTCAATTAATTCTTCGTTGCCATGCAATTGCGAGGTAAAAATGTAGTCGGCATAACAAAGAAGTGATGTTTGTACAACGTGAAACAAAAATAAAACGCTACACTCAAAATTTGCACCTAATGACAAGATGCATGTAGTCACGTGTGTACAGTGAAAAGCTGACTATGCAGGTGAAATGTACCTCGTGAAGTGATTAATGGCACATGACGTAGGGCAAATACTACAGTGCCAAGTTTTTTTTATATTTTGTATAAAATGACCAAAACGGTGTGGTTCATAAAGAAAGTCAAGTCATTAATACCCTTCTCAATCACATTTGAGAATACATCAATTTAAAATTTCCCCCATCTCATTATCCATCCGCAGATTAGGAAGGAGTCAACTTCTGTGTACACCTTGAGAGAGCGTATTTAATATTACATATTATAGATGTGAAATGCTTATGTCTAACAATGCTGTACTAAATAAAACATTCATTAAAGCGTATTCACAAATATGGAGAATCATTAAAATGTATAAACTAATGTCAACTGTAAGAAATAATCGTTTATAGTTTGCCTAACAGAGTACATTAAAACGTATAGAACTGCATTCATTAGAACTCATATATCTTAAGTTAGCATGAGCCAAGCAGAAGCTGTGTAGCTCTCATATTAAAAGCATATTTTTCCTGTCTCTTCAGTGTGCGGACTTGCAAACGACCATGACCCAGCTATTGTTCTTTCTGTATTAGTTTGAAACATGGGGACATTTTCCCATCCGCATGCTAGCATCTTTTAGTATAAAATGATGTGCTTCGAAACATTTGTAGATACTTCCAAGGACAATGAGACGAGGGAAAGAGAACTTTTAACCTGAGACGTGTGCCAAGATGATGAAGTAACCCCGGATATGCCACCTACGAAAAGCCGATTATGAAGACCAATCAGAAGACCAAACAATATCGAGAGATGACAAATGCATTACTTAATGTATAATTTTAAAGGTTAACAATGATGGGGTGTATTGACTAACCAATAGAATTTTGGGGGAATGAATCACGAGAAAGGGATAAAAACCCATGAAACAGGAAGTAAATGTCATTAGGTAGGGAATGATATTGATTGCATCCCGAAACTCTGTCACACTATTTTGTGACTCAAGGTTTAGACAAACCATCCTTGCCCATATTACTGTGCTTTACTCTCTTCTCTTTAAGAGGAGAGTGTCTTGCCTCTAACTTAGATAGACTGATGGCGATCTGACTGGTGTCCTGAAGACGAAGACTGATCCTGAATGCTGACTTAATCAGAGGAGGGTAATTATAAAATTGCTAATGAAAACTCATTTGCCTTTCTTTCTAGGTACCAACTGCTGTATGTTTTATTAGAGACCGTAGTTAGATGTTTTCCAAATTGGTGTTCAAAATTGTTTTGCATGACGCCCAACATGCTAATGCTAATTAGAGGTTAGACGAGGTATTCATTCTGACTGACAAACTGACGTGACTGACATGGTGCTATGCTGAACTAGTATCTTAGAAAATTCGATGTGTCATAATCTGCTTATATCTATCTGATTGTCTATGCTACTGATCTTTGCATTTATTGAAACTTATTGTGGTTGTCATCTTGTAATCGTGCTTATATGCTTATTGACTTTGAGATTAATGCCTTTGCTACTAGATTGTAATCAATAGGGAATAAAACTTATAAACTTCATCAAGGTGTGGTTATTCATGACTGAAAGGTCATGGTTGCGCCAAATGTTTATTAATGTCTAAGTAAGATATAATTTGGTGTTAAATGTTGACAATGTTATTGACATATTGATTGATATTTTGATCAGTTATCTCGTCCTACGGTGTCTCACCACTGGGCCCAAAGATTCATTGGCCTAAAACGAGTCCTGATGTGTATAAATTGACATAGACGGACGCGTTAACAACCTCATGTGAGGTAAACAAATATGGCAGACATGCCGAGGCGTCGGGCCCCATAGCATCACTTTGCGTGATCCAGAGCCAAAACGTAGCCTGCCTATCGAAGAGTCCTGACATCATTTCGAAATCCTGATGGATTCTTCATGGCTGAAATTTGCTGGTCAATGGCATCTATAGAAATCTAAGATTAGTAGTTGTAGGTTACTGCAAGTGTTTTTTAGCTTCTTTGAAGGTACCAATACCATGCTGACAGTAAATCTGTCTGTTGTACCTTTAAAGTCTCAGCAGGTTTTATGGCAAGACAGGAGGTTAAAATTATGCATGAACTTTTATTTACTCCTTCTGAGCAGTAACCTTTAAAAGCTTCCAAAATAGAGCTTGAAAACATCACAACGAAGCTAGAACTCCCAGTCCCATAAATACTCCTTGTTTGCTGCTTCTGAGCAGATAAGTATTATTTGAGTAGCATAAATTTACGAACTAATTTTGCAGTGTATTGCAGCATAATTTCAAAAGATAACCGATAAGCGTGCACTGCGCAGAGCGGTATGAACTGCATTGCGCTTTCCAACTACGCTCGATCTCCATGAGCCAGTTCATGTTGTAGAGGTTGCATGTCAATAACTCCAATTGATGCAGCCATGGTTTCACAAGATTGAAGAGGCCTGGAGCATTAGATGTGCCTGACGCATTGTTTTGCAAGGCATTTGGCCTTAATACGAACCCGTGCATACACGTAAGACCATCTGGTCAACGCATTTGCTTGTTTCTGAAGGAAGTTGGGTGCATCAAAACACTGTGGCTTATTTTTATGGAAAGTAGGCTTACGGGGACAATTTCCTTGGCAGTGTAACACTTTAGAGCAGCGTTTGTTGTCAAGGACAGTTTGCTACAACATTTGAGAGAAAAAGCCTTATCATTAGTCGGAAAAGCATAAATAACCAGAGAAAATAGGAGAATTAAATAGTAGTACTAAAAAAAACAGGAAACAAATCAGTGTGACTGAAATAACTGAACTGTTAAGAGGACTTAATTAGAAAAATAATGAGTACGAAGGTATAGGTTGCTGTACAAGAGACAGTGAAACAAGTTTTGAGTGAGAAAAGGGAGGTTAGGAATATGGATGAAGAAAAATATTTCTCTATTTCAGATGTGGAGGACCTAAATAAAGGTCCAGGAGGAAAATGCATTAAGAAAAGAAAATATGTGGATGAATAATCCAGTAGTAAAGGAGACCAAAGCGGCTCAAGTAAGAGTTGGTGTGCAAAGCTGCACACAAAAAAGTAAGTTTTACATTGAGAGTGGTTTATGGGAATGCCGGAAGAAATGTCAAGTATGGATTATTAGATCCTTGACTTAGACTACAAGAGCAGCCTGAAAGAAGAAAATGAAAACAGTAATTCAAATACAAATATGGAGATATCTACAATAGTAGATGATTTGGAGGAGGAGTTATTTGACCCAAGAAATATTAGACACCCAAAACTTAAGGACTGGCGGCCATTAGACCATGTCTCCAACTACATTAAGGCCAGATTACGAAGACTGTTAGAAAAGGAAGAGAGAGATACTGTGAGGGCAGAAGGCTCTTGTCCATTGATTGATGATAAGGTGACAATGATACCCAATATAGACCCTGAACTAATAATTTACCTTTTTAAGAAAGGAAGGGATCCAAGGAAGGGGTTGTAGAAATCACATAAACAATGTTAGAACAGGGTTCTGGATATCCTGGGTCCGTTGGCAAAATTATTTAAATCCGTAGAGGATGCCCATTCAAAGGGTATGGATTCATATATTGACCTGCTAAGAGAATGGTGTCAAAATACCATTTGTTTTTCTGAGCAGTGTTGATGCAGGTCTTCTGGCAGAAGGACTGTGCTTGGGCGCATAAATTCTACGTTAAGTCATTTAGCCAGGAACAAAGCAAGTGATGAGGCAAAGGGAATGCTTTTCGGAGATGGGATGGTGAAATCCTTGTCTAAATATGTGCAAATGTTCACAGATTTGAATAAGGTGCAATATTCTATGTGCAGAGTATTTACAGACAATAGATGGCAGGGCTGGTGGCAGAGGGCACCCTTCCAGCCAGACAAAGTATAGTTCTCAATATCAGAATACCAGATACCAGTGATAAGGACATTACAGAGGAAACCAAGTCTCAGTTTTTCCCCATGAGGGGGAGAGAAGGGGACATCGTTCTAATAGATGTAGAGAACTGAATCCCAGTCAGATTTAAGGTGAGTGTGAGGACTGTTTCTGGTTCTATTCCAACAAGAGTGAGAGGAAGGTTGACATTTTTCATATAAAAATTGAAATAAATAACAAAAGAAACATGGGTGTTAGAGGCAATAGAAGGTTATCAAATACAGTTCAACAAAGAACCATACCAGTTGAAAGAGCCAAACAAATTAGTATTTCAAAAAGACCTACAACAGATTGTACAGGAGGAAATATTACAAATGTCAGAAAAAGATGCAATAGTAAAGATAGAGGAAGAGAAGAAATTGGTAAGTTATTTCACAATGCAAAGGAGAGCCAAAGGAATCTGCAGCTTAGATGGAAGGGGCAGTTGTATCAATTCCAGTGTCTCCCGTTCAGACGTTTGGCAGCTCCATAGTGTTTTACAAAAATGCTAAGGCATATTGTAGATTTCTAAGAGAGAGAGGAGTCAGGATGATTGTTTACCTAGGCCACATATTGAAAATGAATCAACATGCAGAAGAACTGAAGGAATTACAGGATTTGGGTTTTGTTATACATTTTGAAAAATCTATACTGGTTCCAACACAGAGGTTAGGGTTTCTAGGGTTTGTGGTAGACACAGTGGTAAGTCAATTACAGTTACCAGAGAAGGAAGTTAAAAAGATAAGACAGGTGTTAAAATTACTGTCAAGGAAGGAGGAAGTGAAGTAGGGAGAGTTGCCTCGTGTGATCGGCCTATTGTCTTCGTCAACACAGGCTGTGTTTCCAAGACTACTACATTACAGGGCCCTTCAACGTTTAAAGACTTTAAGTCTGGTGAAAAGTTTGTGGTACGGGACATGGTGTCTCTGAACAAAGATGCAACAGAGGTGGTGGAAGGAAAATTTGGAAGCCTGGAACAGACATGCTATTTTTAGAACAAAAGTAGAATTTGTTCTGGAGACAGATGTGAGCAATTCAGAATGGGGGGCCACATGCTCAGGTCAGGACACAGGTGGAATTTAGAATATGTTAGAAAAAAGCAGCATATAAATTATTTGGAGATGCAAGCAGGTTTGTTTGCTCTCTAAAGTTTCAAGAAAAAATTGAAGGGGAATTCAGTTTTATTAAAGATGGACAACAAAACTGCGACATCATATGTACACAAGTTGGGAGGATGCAGGTCCAAGAGATTATCAGAAATAGCAAAAGATGTGGGAATTATTTGTGGAGCACAAAATAGAATTGAAAGCAGAATATTTACCTGGGATTCACAATGTGATAGCAATCTGGAATTCGCAAACTATGACAAACTACAGCAACTGGAAGTTAATGACAACGCTGAACGAATGGGTCCTTTAGTGGTAAATCTCTTCGCTTCCAGACTGACCTTTCAGTTACCAAATTATATCAGTTGGAGACCAGATACGGGGTGCACTAGCAGTGTATGCATTACACAGGATCAGAAGGATATGAGAGGGTATGCTTTCCCCCATTCTCTGGGATTCAAGAGAGTATTAGTATAGGTGAGGACACAGAGATGTAATAGTCACACCTTTTTGGAACACATAGGCATGGCTTCCAACAGTAATGGAAATTGCAATAAGAATACCATATTTGACAAAGTCATAAAAAGGTTGTTTACTAGGCATGGAGAACAAGGAACATCTTTTGGTGGAATAGGGTTTACTCAACCTTCTAGTATGGAGGATATCAGGTAGACTCTCAGGAATTTCGGGAACAGCAACAGGCTTACTCAATGAGTCATGGGCACCAGGAACAATGGAAAAGACTTGCGGAGACCGAGGTTGTAATCCACAGGGTAGCGCTGCACGCAGTGCTGCCCTGTTGGATTATGATCTCTGCCACCCTCAGTCCATCAGGATCACTGATCCCGGCAGAGACAGCGGAATCCTGCCAGTTGGACCGTGTGACTGGATGGTAGGGAAGGAATCACTCCGACAGACTTCCAAGTGTAAAAACAAAGAGGTTTTATTGTAACAATATGGATGAAGCAAGCGCAGGTACGTGTTTTCTGATCATTAATTGCTCGGTAGGAGGTGGTGAGGGTTGGTCTGTAGTCAGGTTTTCACTCTCCTCTTCTCTATTCCACTTCTGTAGGCTTCCCCGGGAGGTACATGCAGAAAGAAGAGAACAGGAGTGGTAAGTGGACTAGGTATTCCTGTCATATGGTAAGCATTGAGTTCCTTATCCTTTTATCCTTATTTTCTATTCCTGTTACTAGTCATTCCAGTGTTTCATTTATATTTAACATTCTTTCTTTCTATGGTTTTGTTCTCTATAGAGCTCGTGACCCTGTGCGTGATGGCCTCGGTGATTTAGACTCCTATTATTCTACGGTGTTAGTGGTAAGTGAAGTTTCCGGCCTTTCCCCACCCCCTTCCTTCTACTCCTTTTTTCCCCCCCCTCCCCTCTTATAGTGCTCGTTTGTGCCCTCGTTCGACTTTCTCTCTCTCTCTCTCTCTCTTTCTCCTGTTACCCAGGTTCAGGCTCGTGATCCCACGCACCTGTATTGCCACGCTTCTCCGGAAGCGTGGCGGGCTGCAGCAGCTCGTCCTCCCGGTCTCTGGGTTTCAGGATGTCCAATGTTCGTCCCCAGCCGTCACCGCCAAGATACGAGTGTTCCAACTGCCTCCGTGTAGTTCTTTGGCTCCGTCCTCTGCTCCCGACGTCTGTATGGTTGTCGTCCGTCTCCTTGCCTTGATATGATTCCACTGGTCCTTGATCGCCTCCAACTCCTTCCTTACAAACCCCGGACACCGAGAACTCCGGTTGCGGCGATTTTAACTTCCTGACGTCCTGCCGCTTGCAAACGTCCAGCCAATCACGGGACGGTAAACTGGGCTGCCTGGGCCCACCAGTGGCAGTGTCAGCACAAGTGAAGTCCGAGTATGGGCGAACAGGGTTCGGCCCGTCACAGACCGCCAGGGTCTTTATGTGGTGGTCAGACCGCCACAGAAGCAGCAGTCCTGGCCGCCATTGCTGGGATGGAGGTCTTAAGACCGCCAGCCTCAAAATGAAGCCCCTTATATGTGTGGAGACCCTAACGGTTTACAGTGACAATGTCAGGTTAGCTGCCCCAATAACAAGGCTGCATAGCCTTGAATTCCCCTCAGGCCTCTTTAACCCATTGTGTGCCCAGGACGAGACCACCTCGTCCTGCTATGGGCCCTCAGGGGGAGCGCTGGCCAGGCACACCCCTCCCCTAGGCAGGGATCGAAGGGGAATCGCTTCCCCTTCCATCCCCCCGTGACCCACCCGTGGCATCTGATCCTCCGATCACGTGGAGTGGGTCAGAGAAGCCTGAAAGGAGAGGAAAGCCTTTTCCTTTCCTTTCAGGCTTCTCTGAGCATTTCTGCTGCCCGATCGCAAAATGCCACTAGACACCAGGGGATTTTTTTTTATTTTATTTACTCAATTAGGAGAGCGGCCCCTTGGGCAAGGGCTTCTCTCCAGGGGGGCAATTTGTTTTTTGGCTGTTTCTGCCCCCCGGGGACAGATGGGCCTAAAAGGGGGGGCAGAAATTCACTAAACACCAGGGAAAATATTCTTTATTTTTTGTATGTTTTTTTTATGTTTGGGGAGTCACCCCTTGGGCAAGGGTCGCTCCAGGGGGTGCAAAATATTTCTAGGCCATTTCTGCCCCCCCCCCCGGGGGCAGATCGGCCTAATGTTAGTAGGCCAATCTGCCTGGGGGGGGGTGGCCATACCCCCACCCCAAATAAATGGGGCCAAAGTTGTTCTGCCCACCAGTGGGCAGATTGGGCAATTACCCCCAATCCTCACCCCGGGGGGAAAGCAAGTCTACTAGATGCCAGGAAATAAAAAAAAATAAAAGAAAATAGTGGGGTGGTGGCTACCAACCAGTATGGGCCTGGTTATGCCCCCACCCAAACTGAAGGTGCTAACAGTCTTTCAGCTCTCCCCGCACACTAAAACATCTTATCTCATGGCAAGCAAGAGGTCATTTGATTATTTTTGGTTTTTGTTTTACGTTTGGGCCATGAGAGCTTGGTAACTCTCAAAATCGTGCCACTTGGAATGGTGAGGGCTGCACTTTTTTTTTTACTTTGGGATGTTGCCATGTAGAAAAATCCACAAGACTTAGACACATCTGAACACTAAACATCTAGTTGATTCCAGGGTGGTGTGCTTCACATGCACCCCGCACCATTTCCTTACCCACAATGCCCTGCAAACCTGCAACTTTGCTGGAAAGCACACATTTTTCCCACATTTTTGTGATGGAACCTTCCCGAATCTGCAGTAATACACAAAATTCCTATCACCCAGCATTGTCTCATCTATACCGATAAAATTTCTGCTGCACTTGTCAGCCTAAAAATGTTTTCTTTAAAACTGCCCTTTTGAACCCACTTTGGTTCCCCCTCAATTTCGACGTGTTTTTGGCTCTTCCCTGTCACAAACAATTGGCCCACCTACACAAGTGAGGTATCATTTTTACTGGAAGACTGAGGGGAACGTTAAGTGGTAGGAAATTTGTCCCGGTGCAGTGATCCCACACTGAAATGTGGGAATCTTTTTTATTTTTTAGCTAGATTTGCGGTTTGCTGAGGATTCTGGGTAAGAAAATATTGAGGGATCCACGCAAGTCACACCTCCCTTGACTCCCTCGGGTGTCTCGTTTTCAGAAATGTCTGGGTTTGGTAGGTTTCCCTAGATGGCTGCTGAGCCCAGGACCAAAAACGCAGGTGCCCCCCCCCACACAAAAACAGGTAGTTTTCTATTTTTTCATTTTGATGTGTCCAGATAGTGTTTTGGGGCACTTCCTGTCGCGGGCACTATGCCTACCTCCTACCCACACAAGTGAGGTACCATTTTTATCTGGAGACTTGGGGGAACGCTGGGTGGAAGGAAATTTGTGGCTCCTCTCAGATTTCTGAACTTTCTATCACCGAAATGTGAGGAAAAAGTGTTTTTTAGCCACATTTTGAGGTTTGCAAAGGATTCTCGGTAACAGAACCTGGTGAGAGCTCAACAAGTCACCCCATCTTGGATTCCCCTAGGTCTCTAGTTTTAAAAAATGCACAGGTTTGGTAGGTTTCCCTAGGTGCCGGCTGAGCTAGAGGCCAAAATCCACAGGTAGGCACTTTGCAAAAAACACCTCTGTTTTCTGTGGAAAAATGTGATGTGTCCACGTTGTGTTTTGGGGCATTTCCTGTCGCGGGCACTAGGCCTCCCACACAAGTGAGGTACCATTTATATCGGGAAACTTGAAGGGAACATAGAATAGCAAAACAAGTGTTATTGCCCCTTGTCTTTCTCTACATTTTTTCCTTCCAAATATAAGACAGTGTGTAAAAAGGACGACTATTTGAGAAATACCCTGTAAATCACATGCTAGAATGGGCACCCCAGAATTCAGAGATGTGCAAATAACCACTGCTCCTCAACACCTTATCTTGTGCCCATTTTGGAAATACAAAGGTTTTCTTGATACCTATTTTTGACTCTTTATATTGCAGCAAATGAATTGCTGTACTGTATACCCGGTATAGAATGAAAACCCACTGCAAGGTGCAGCTCATTTATTGAGTCTGGGTGCCTAGGGTTCTTGATGAACCTACAAGCCCTATATATCCCCGCAACCAGAAGAGTCCAGCGGACGTAACTGTATATTGCTTTCAAAAATCTGACATTGCAGGAAAAAGTTACAGAGTAAAACGTAGAGAAAAATGGCTGTCTTTTCACCTCAATTTCAATATTTTTTTTATTTCAGTTGTTATTTTCAGCAGGAAACCCTTGTAGGATCTACACAAATTACCCATTGCTGAACTCAGAATTGTGTCTAATTTTCAGAAATGTTTAGGTTTCTGGGATCCAGCATTGGTTTTATTCCCATTTCTGTCAATGACTGGAAGGAGGCTGAAAGCACAAAAAATCATAAAAATGGGGTATGTCCCAGTAAAATGCCAAAATTGTGTTGAAAAATTGGGTTTTCTGATTCACGTCTGCCTGTTCCTGAAAGCTGGGAAGCTGGTGATTTTAGCACCGCAAACCCTTTGTTGATGCCATTATCAGGGAAAAAAACACAAGCCTTCTTTTGCAACCCTTTTTTCCATTTAAAAAAAAAAAACATTTCACTGTATTTTGGCTCATTTCCTGGTCTCCTTCAGGGGAACCCACAAAGTCTGGGTACCTCTAGAATTCCTAGGATGTTGGAAAAAAAAGGACGCAAATTTGGTGTGGGTAGCTTATGTGGACAAAAAGTTATGAGGGCCTAAGCGAGAACTATTCCAAATAGGCAAAAAAAGGCCTGGCACAGGAGGGGGAAAAGGCCTGGCAGCGAAGGGGTTAATCCACCACAAGACATTTTCTGCCCCTTTACCTCACTTTTGCAGGCTCCTGCTTTCTCGCTTTGCGGCTGTTTTTTCGGTCTTTCTCTTCTTTCTTTTCCCTTTGTGTGTTTTTCCCTTTCTTGCTTACTGGAAATGTTCGATGAGTCAAAATAATTGCCAGTCATTAAAAATGAGTGCTGGTGACCCCGCGCCTCTCCCCTCACTGCAAACACCCGCTCACGTTCAGTACTTCGTTTATCAACTCCCACAGCTTTAAACTGTACCAGAGAAAGGTTGCCTCCAAATACGTGCAGGTTTGCAGAAGTTACAAAATTCTTAACAAACTGACGAGGCTGGTCCCTTGGAAGTCGTTTTATTCTCCTTGGGTGCTACAATTTCCAAGCCACACTCCCTGTAATTCCTTGCTGAGGCAACGTAAAATTGAGAGCTATTTTTTATTTATTCCAGCTACTATTAAGTTAGGCACCAGTAACTACCTTTTGATTACAGCATAAAGCTATTTAAAGCTTTTCAGGATTGAAACTTTTGTATACTCGGTGGCTGCAGTGAACAGAGGAAGGCTTTTGCCCCTTCTCCTTTGCGCTGCTGCAGCTACCAAAGTTAAGTGTTGTGTTAAAAAAGTTTAAAATCTTTGAATAGGGTAATTGAGGGGCGTAGCTTGAGCGTCAAGATGGCGTCAAGATGGCGGCAGCACCTTAAAGGTGCTCCGGACCCCTCCGTCATCCGCTCGGGAAACGCGCACGAATCGGCCCCACCCGGAGGAGGGATGAGACGGAGAAGGATCGGGGCAACCCCCGGAGCAGAGGAGTTGTGGTCCGGTGCTCGAGGGCCCGGGAGGAGCAGAGAACGGACGGAGCGGCCTGCACGCAAAATGGCGGGCGCTCAGACCGCATAAGCGCCGCCGGTGAAGCGGCGGCGACCGGAGGCGACCGGCCTGAAGGGGGAAAAATCAAAGACGGCGCATAGGTCCGACGATGCTGGGCAGGCTGGGGAGGAGAGAGGAGGTCCTCGGATTCGGATGCCCCGCGCCCAACTGACAGGTACGGAGAAGACAGAAAGCAGTGAAGCCGCGAGGCCTCGGCTGGGGAGGGCCCGATCCCCCATGGACGGCGGGAAGTGGCACTGAATCAGAGGGACTAAAACAGGCCTGGAGATCCCGAGAATGCCGGGAGCGCCCTGAAGGATGGGGGTGGATAACGGGGACCTTTTCATTGCTTCCTCATCGCCCCTTTCGTGACGGTGAGCGCCCAAACTCCCCCCCACCCCCTTTTTTGAGATAGGGGACTAGGGGCAAGGGGAGAGTGAGTTATCGTTTCCTCGCTTTCCCCCCCCCTTTCGTGATTAACAGACCTCGGCCACGAGGAAATAAAGATCTGAGAGATGGACAAGGTGATGATTGGAGCCTTTCGGCAAGGCTGACATAAAGAAAGGCTGAGGCCCATGTGACGAAAAGACAAACTAGGACACACCAGCAGAAGTGAGCACAAGGGCAGAAACAGGCACTCCGGGAGAAACCGAGGAATAAGCGGCAAGGAAATATCCCGCAAGCAGGCCCAACAAGGTAGTTAAATGGGCAAAGATAGGCAAACCCGCCCCGCCGCGGCACAAACGCGCATTGACCAATTCGCCACGGGGCCCAACGGAGCCTCGAAAGAGGACCGAAAGACCGGAAATAATGACGAGAAACAAACCGGGAACAGCGATCTAGCAGCTATTCTTCAAGCAATACACTCCTCCCAAGAGGCGGTGGAGAGCAAAATTGGGGAAGTAAGGGTGGACGTGGCCCTGGTGCGCCAGGACCTTCGCAATGCTACAGCGAGGATTGCAGAAGCGGAGTCCAGGATCTCTACGGTGGAAGACGAGCTGGCGACCCTTAAAGCACAGGTATCAACTTTAACAACCCGGACAGTGGAACTATATCGAAGGGCAGAGGATGCCGAAAATAGATCCCGCCGCAACAACCTCAGAATTGTGGGACTGCCCGGAAACACCGCTGCGTCCTCTCTGGCCATATTCCTGGAGGACTGGTTCCGGTCCTGGCTGCCCCAGGATCTTCTGACACCCTGGTTTGCGATCGAACGTGCCCATCGGGCCCTACAAGCCAGACCCCCACCAGGCTCTCCACCGAGGCCAGTGATCCTTAGACTCTTTAACTTCAGAGACAGGGATGCGATTCTCCAGGCGGCAAGAACAAAAGGAGAATTGCATTGTGATGGGTCCAAAGTTATGGTGTTTCCTGATTATACCAAAGACGTTCAAATGCAACGCTTATGCAAATTCGTTTATAGAAATAAAACAAAAACTAAGGGCGATGGAAGTTCCGTACCGTCTCCTCTTCCCGGCCAAGCTAAGTGTGGTTCACGGCAACAAGACCCACTTCTTTGAATCCCCAGATCAGGCCTGGAGGTGGCTGACCGAAGAGGTCCCGATGGGTCCTAATGAGGGAGAACGACGGCTGGCACTCTCGGGCCAGCAAAGGAGCAACCGGCAGCGACAGCCTCGGAGGTTTTGCCAAAGAACTCGTTCCAGGAGGCGCAGGGAGGGGGGGAGACAATCTCGGGTTCCCCTCGAGGATCCGCAGAGGAATCATCACAAAGACAGGGGGTAGAAGTGAGACCGAGAGACAAAGAAATGAACCAGCCCCCCCCCGGATCCTGGAGAACTGTTCCCTGGAACTGTAGATGACACAGATCTCTCACAGAATCCAGTGATCTGAGTCCTCCTCCGGAGAGGGAGAGAGAGGAAAGACAGACTTGAAAGGCCAGAGACCAAGGAGATAGTCGTCAGGCTTGGAGTCAAGCATTACAAAACTTAAGCACTTCTTAATCCGCAAAAATGGAGGGGTCCACCAAAGCTCAGACACAAGCAGTTAGCAGCTCGTTATGTTTGGGAACGGGCTGTTGGTATTGGGCGACAGATGCTTCTGGGGGGAAGTATGGGGTGGGTTGGGAGTTGGGGGGCATGTTTGGTTCTTTCCAGCCAGCAGGCTGTTGTTATTGTTCGAAATAGTCAATGTAGGTCTAGGGTCTCTAATACCGGCAGGGAACAATAGTGATAGGACACTCAGACACAGAAAGGCTTGGAAGGATCCAGGGGAGAGGCTGCGGGGGCTGGGACGGGGATGGATGAGAGGGAAGGAATGGGGATGACTCACATAATATCGTGGAACGTCCACGGGCTCCTTGACAAGATTAAGAGATCAGCAGTACTCACCTACATTCATAGACACAAACCTAACATACTTCTGATGCAGGAAACACACCTCTTGGGGAATCAGTGCACCTTCTTAGCCCGCAAGGGATTTGACAGGGTATTCCATGCAGGGTTTACAAGAGGCTCAAGGGGGGTTGCTGTACTGCTACATCACTCCCTACCCCTGGTGGTGAGACAAGAATGGAGAGACCCGCTGGGGAGGTACGTGACAATCTCAGGCCTGGTAGAAGGCCAGACAATGAATATTGTGAACGCTTATGCTCCCCCAAACTTGGTGCGTAAAACTCTAGAAGATTTGACAAGGTTACTAGCAGAATTACCCCCCGGGAAAACGGTAATAGGGGGTGATTTCAACGCAGTCCCAAACTCAGATCTAGATACAAGCGGGGGACCTTCGGCACATAGACAGGCACTGTCCACTAGTCTGGAAGGGTGGATGGCATCAACAGGGCTCTGCGATGCATGGAGGGTGTGGAGGGTGTGGCACCCGAAAAGCAAACAATTCACGCATAGGTCGGCAGCCCACAACACACAGTCCAGAATAGACTTGGTATTTGTGTCAGTCAGGGATTGTGGACACCTCACTCACATCGAGATCCTACCGCGTAGGATGGGCCTGGCTGACCCGCTGATCCGCCCCATATGGAGACTAAACGCATGGCATTTGCAAGATGAGGAAGTGGCAGATAGTTTAAGGGTGTCGTTGCGCGACTACTTCAACACTAATGAGGGATCAGTGAGATCACCAGGAATCCTATGGGCTGCAAGTAAGGTAGTAATGAGAGGGATAGCCAAAGGTCTGATCCGTGCTCGGGAACGCGCCCGCAACTCCAGAATCACACAACTGGAGGCTCGTGCCACTCTTCTTGAGAGAGAACAGGAATCTCACTCAGACGAACAAATAACCAGAAACCTCTTGTTGATTCAAGAAGAAATACGCAGTCTATCCCTAGAAACGGCAAAACACATGTGGCGGGCCTCTACGGCTCGAGTATACGGTTGGGGTAATAAAACAGGGAAATTACTGTATTGGTTGGTTTCCCAACAACAGGCTCCCCGAATCGTCCCTGAGATAGACAATGAACGGGGAGAACGAGTGGTGGAGCTCCAGGAGGTGGCCGAAACATTCGCCAAATACTATAAGACCCTATACCGAGCCACAGGTTCAGAGGTTGGGGACTCCCCAGACGGATCCTTGGGGGTCAGGTCACTCCCGGCTCTGCCTACGGTGGACTTACGGGCTCTGGAGGAACAGTTCACGGAAGCGGAAATTAGCGAGGCCATAGTGGCAATGGGGGTGGGGAAAACTCCAGGACCCGATGGGTTTCCCCCAGAATACTATAAAAGATTCGGGGAAGAGCTGGTCCCCCATCTAATGAATCTCTATGCCGAGGTGGACCAAAAGGGCTTCTTTCCGGATGGTCTAGACATTGCCACCATTGTTGTGTTGCCTAAGACCCAGCCCCCCTCCCTCTCCTGCGCAGGCTACAGACCCATATCTCTCATAAATAGTGAAATAAAGATCTACGCCACAATGCTGGCCTCCCGCCTCAAATGGGTGATGCCCTCACTGGTGCACCCAGACCAATGCGGCTTCATGACCGGACGTAGCACACGTCACTGTATTCGAAGGCTTCAAGTGGCTCTTGCAGGACGTCACCGCTTACCCCACCAACTAGGTCTCCTATTCATCGATTTTGAAAAGGCATTTGACTCAGTGAACTGGGAATTCCTTTTTGCAGTACTCCGGCGGGCAGGCTTTGGGCCACGATTTCATAGACTGGTCCAGGCCCTGTATACCAGACCCATGCCGCGGGTGCGGGTCAATGGAGTCTTGTCCTCGGCCTTTCCGATACAGCGGGGAACGAGACAGGGCTGCCCCCTCTCCCCTCTCCTCTTTGCTCTGGCCATTGAGCCTTTGGCGAGAATGTTAAGAGATGATCCGATTTACCAGGGTTGGAGAGGGGGCCCCTCTTATGAAGATCGAGTGGCCCTATACGCGGATGATGTCCTGCTGTACATGGTGAACCCGGGAGTGACTGGACCCCGAAGCTTCCAGTTACTGCAACACTTCGAAGAGATCTCGGGGCTCAAAATGAACCCGTCCAAATCGGTGCTGGTCCCATTGACGCAGTAGAGAGACTGCTTTGACTGGCAGGAGGCGGTTCCACTGCGTCGGTTAAGTTTTAAATACTTGGGGATATGGGTCGCACTGCTCCCTGAGTTGTCCTGGTCCCTGAATCTAAATCCACTGATGTCTCGTATACGGGAAGACCTTAGGCATTGGCAGTCTCTACCGCTGAATATTCTGGGCCGTATTGCCTTGTACAAGTTGATGGTCCTACCTCGCCTCTTATACGTGGTCCAGAACTTACCATTTAACATTCCACGCTCGTGGTTTAAAAAACTGGACGGAATCACCACCTCTTTTACATGGGGGGGAGCGAGACATAAGGTAGCAACCCGGAACTGCCGAAGGGACATATATGACGGGGGTTGGGCATGGTTGACCCATACCTGTATTACCTAGCAACACAGCTTCTGGTGGTACATGACTGGTTCAACGGAGGCTGGTCAGACCCAGCATATCAGGTGGAATTAGATGCCTTGGGATATCCCCATATCCTGGATATGTTATATGGGGCTCCAATCCCCTTGAATCTAGAGCCCATCACCAGAGCGGTATTTTTGGCATAGAGAGCGGCTCTAAGACATACTGGTTGGAGCAAAGTGGTCACTCGGCAAACACCGCTGTGGCATGGCAGATGGCAGATGGCTGAGAGAGACGGCCGGGTTGGAAGGGTTCGGGAATTGGGACACATTGGGAATATCCTTGGTTGGGGACGTATGGAAAGGAAGCTTGATGAAATCCTTTGATGAAATGCAGCAAGAATTCCAACTATCCCCGAAACAATTCTTTAAATATCTTCAGCTCCGACATGCCCTCACTAAGCACTTGAAAGAAATATCCCATATACCAGAGTTCAACCCGGTAGAAGCCAAAACAATAATGGGCAATATGGGGAGGAAGGGGGTCTCTCAAATCTATAGAATGCTGATCACAAACGCTCCGGGGGATCTGGATCATCTCAAGAAAGGTTGGGAGAAATGGGTGGGTCCACTTGAAGGGGAAGACTGGGTGGAGGCACTGATGGCCCCCCGAATGCTGGTAGTGTTGACGAGGTTAAGGGTGACACAATTCTTCTATCTACACAAAGCTTATCTAACTCCAGACAGAATGTACAAAATGGGTGCCCTTGACTCTAGTCGGTGCCCAAGATGCAAGGAGGACAAAGCTGACTTCTATCATATGATATGGTCCTGCCCAGTGATCCAGAGGTTCTGGAAGGGGATAAATCAAGAGCTGAATAAAGCTTTGGGATCATCACAGGTACTGACTCCCAAAACGATACTATTAGGGATGATGAGTGATATGGAGGGATCTAGAGCAGATAAAACATTGGTCGGTACAGCGACTGCGGTAGCAAAGAGAGATATAGCAGCCGCCTGGAAGAATACCAAAGGTCCTTCTCGTCAGAAATGGAGGAAGGTGGTGGACTGGTGTGCAGCCCAAGAAAAAGTGGTGTATGAATCAAGGGGATGCCCTCACAAGTATGAAAGAATATGGGGGAAATGGGTGGGACTCCTTAGCTAAGATATGGGGCTTAGAATAAATGTATACCCTTGTTCTCCCTACCTTGTTTCTACCCTGGCAAAATGTGATAAAGTGACTTCTTACAGTTGTTTGAAGCATCGAAAGATCAGATCAGAATTTATTGTCCAACCGGTGTGAAAGAGATCAAGTTTTGCTAGTTATTTGTTTGTCCTTATTTGTACCTTTTCAAAACAATAAAAATTTGATTATAAAAAAAAATCTTTGAATAGCCCTCGTGCTGAGACACTGTGGGATGTCGTATACATCCACGCACTTGCTTTTTCCAGCCTTGGTTGTGCACGGGGACCGCAGTAGCTCCAATACACGGGCTATTTATTAGACATGGTTGAGCCAAGAAAATGAACGAGAGATCTGAGCCAGATATCTGCCGTACCTCCTAGAGCCTAAGCACGAGGCCAAGCCATCATGACATTCGGCGTGTGAACAACACAAGAAATGTCCCGTAGAACGTAATAAAAACTGTTTATTTATTAAAAAGGTTTTTTCTTGAACATCTAAATGAGCGCTGTCTCTTAGATAATCTGTTTAATAGCCACATCATTTATAGTGCCGAGACGCAGGGTCAGGTATGGTGTAGTTGTCAATAATGTATGAGGTAATGGGTCCCTCCAGACCTGATTCAAAACAGCATCTCAGAATAAAGTCAATAATGAAGACTGACTGAATAAGAGAGTTCCAAATCAGTATTTTAAAAAACACATGAAGGTTTTACAAAATTATCAAAGCGCAACACAGAAAGAATTAAGTAAGGCATCAGGTCTCTTAATTATTCACTCAAAGAACCTACAAATCAATTGCCCTGAAGGCTCTGAAAGTGTGAATAAGTGCAGCATTAAGCAAAATCTGAAACATAGACTAAGGGCCTGATTCACATCTTGGCAGATAAGTTATTTCGTCACACAGTGATGGATATCCCGTCTGCCGAAATATAAATCCTATTATTTCCTTGTCCTCCAGGATCTAAATCAGGCCCTAAGGCCTAAAAGTGCAGCACATCAATAGAGAATCTGACAGCATCCCAAGTAGAAACCCAAAAGCCTCCAAAGAGTCTAGCTCACCCCCAAATCCTGGGGTTTATATAGTCAATTTCACCAGAGCTAATGATGGGAAACTGCAATGTCAGCAACATGAGAGCAAAAGTATCATTATATTGACAAATGACAGGGATGCTGCGGTGCACAGAGACAGAGAGTGGACTTAACTGCCCAGAAGGCCCTTCAAGGAGGAGGAGGAGCTGTGCAACTTACGCCGGTTGAG
The DNA here is from genome assembly GCF_031143425.1 of Pleurodeles waltl. Taxonomy (NCBI): domain Eukaryota; kingdom Metazoa; phylum Chordata; class Amphibia; order Caudata; family Salamandridae; genus Pleurodeles; species Pleurodeles waltl. Next base: position 871,507,680 of record NC_090439.1, read on the forward strand.
CACTTTATGAGCTGACTTCCTTCCCCACAACAGGGGACGCCACTCTGCATGGAGCAGAGCCGCATAGTGGACTTCATTGCCCAGAAGGCCCTTCAAGGAGGAGGAAAATGTGCTGTGCATCTCACGTGGTGGGGCACTTTATAAGCTGACTTCCCTATCTGCGGCCAAGAGCAGGCCCGTCTTTGCCCATCACCACTCGCAAGAGGCTGGGCTGGGCCACCTGCCTTGGCCCGCTGCAAAATTATCAGCATTCTATTGTCAACCTCATTGTAGGCCCTAGTTTCTGCCATTTCCTTGTGAAGTATGAGGAAGAGAAAAGCCACATACTTAAAGGAAAGGAAATGTGATTGCTCTGCACCTTAAGCCTCCACTGTAAATTATCTGATCAGTTTAGTGGGCGTAATAACATCTGAATTAGACAATGAGGGGCAAAGGATAGATGTTGTGCAGCGGCAATTTCAGAAGTGTACTCTAGAACCAGAGGACATTACAGTGGATAAACTGGAGTCTAACACCAAGAACTCTTCGTCTTCGGCCAAGGGGCCTGCAGGGCACTGGCCAGGGGCTTGGACCCAGGAGAGAGATGAGATCTTATCCCCTATATAGCTCGAATGGCCAGGAAAAAACACAAGGGGGAAATGTAATGATAATAGTAAGTCCTCCACCACCTAAAAGGCAAAGGGATGCCAAGGTCATGGCTAGGCTGCTGAGTAAATGAGCTGCCGGGGGAAGTGTTCCCGTATTGGGAATCAAAACAGGACATGGCAATGGGGCACAATTGTCGAAACACGATAATCAAAGGACCAGCTCAGATGGGTCATTGACATTCACCCATTGCACTGTTGAGGACACTCTAAACAAGTTTCTACCCAAAATAGAAGTACTCTTGAATGGCTTGAGCCGTAAGCTAGAATCCAAGATTGAGGCCTTGGTGAAACATCAGTTGGAGCAAGCATCCATGCCTATAATACCCCCCGGAAACAAAAGTGATCACGTCTCTGGTAGATCCAAAGAAGTGGCCAACACAAGTGAAGGGCGGTCCCAAAACGATATAGACAGAAAATACACTAAGGGTCCCTATGGCCTGATAGTGATGTTTTAAATGATCAAACATTAGGAGGTTTGGACATTCATAGGAGACCATTGGAAGGGAAGGGCACTTGTGATTCATCATTTATAAATGAGGCTCTTATCCAAAACCCTAATCATAATTACAATCACAATCAGATTCACTGCCCGCACACAGAGATCTTACAGCTCCCACCTGACAGCACACCCTACATGATTGGGCTAGAAAATGTTCCATTAGTTGCTTCTGGGACGGAGGAGGATAGTGAAGCCCTAAAATGGAAGACTGCTAATTGGTTACGACTTTAATCCATCTACTATGTTGACCTGTGTAATGAAGTCCTCTTCACTCGTGGGAATAGGGTGGATCGGTCTATCTAACAAAACATAAAAAGGCGACTGTGTAGTTCTAAATTGTAGGGACCCGAAGCTTGTAGGTCATCTGTAATACTGCCTAAATTATTTGAGTAAACAAAACATGACTCCATACAGGCTCGCCCCCTTGGCTCTTTCTTCCTACCAAATAATAATGTTCCTGAACAGAGGAGTTCAAGTGTGCACATAAGCATGCAGGACTGTTGTAATGTTCCTGCGTGCAATCAATGTGACATTTTGGGAGGGCTGGGTATGATTGATTGACTGCCCTCGCAGGATCCACTGTCCACGATGGCTTGCCAAACTGTAGGGAAAGCAGATTTTGAGCTTTTGACTCAGAGAACTTTTCAACCAGAACCTGTTCCTCAGGAATTTATCAATGACCGAGATGTCCACAGCCCAAGAATCTCACCCAGAACAGGATGGTTTCAGTCTTATTGATTGGAACATTACAGGTTCACATTCCAAAATTACAATCCTGACTGCGTTAGGTTAGGTTTGTCAGCGCTATTGAAATTATTTGTTGCCAAGAAACCTGGATGACAGAAAGGTTTCACATTGATGGATATTGGGTTTTTGCTCAGCCATCCCTACCTTCAAAGGTGAGCAGGGGTAAGGAAGTATTGCTAGCTTTATCTCTGTCCAAATTCCTGTGTCACAAATTTCAGAACTTTGGACTTCTTACTTCATTTCTATTATAATATTTTTAATCAGTGTACTAGTAATGTGACTGGTGAACTTGAAGGATTCTTCAAGGGTTTTTATCAGACAACAAAACACAGTGCTTATATAATATGGGTTGGGGGTTTTAATATTACCCTGTGTCAACGTACTAGCAATCATGTGTGTAGTTTCACGAGTCCAAAGAGTGATAATGTCACACATTTTAAGCACACAGAATACGGTGAGGCCTTAAATACTGGTATTTTGAAGTATAATTTGACTTTCCCAGTGATATGTTTTGTGGTGAGAATACCCATATCCCAACCTTTGTGGAAAATCACAATTGACTATATTGTGATATAAGCGGAGCTTGCATCTCTACCTTTATATTTCAAAGTGGTCAGTAAATATGTTAGTTACCATAATCCTTTTATCATTACTTTGAATTCCTATATTAAACCTAAAAGCCCTTATAACAAGGACAGGTTAGATTACTATAAAAATAGAGGACGAAGGAAAAAATGGGTAAGGTTGATTCCAATTTTATTTAATGAAGGTATTGTTGCAGATAACATGGACTGCTTTTTAACCTGCCTAACTGAGGATATAGGGCCTGATATCATACAAACCGGGTTTAACAATATTTGCAGGCCCATATCTGCTAACTTACCTCCTGACAGACCCCCCAGAGAGTCACCCTTTTACCACTGGTTTAACACGTCCTGTTCCATCGCCCATCAACATGATGGTAGCCCCAAATCCTGCCCTCGCTCAACAAGACTTCAAGGACACAGGAAGGTTATATAAAATCACTCTAGAGGAGTAAGGATGAAAATAAAGGAGTAAAACATGGGAAGACCTCATAGTGGGGGAGGATTAGAACAATACTACATTTTGGGAAATAGTTAACCATCCCTTCTTTTCAGAGCTGGATGCCCCAAGAGTTGAATCACTAATCGGAGTGGATGCTTAGATGACTCACTTTTCCAAAATGTTTGCATCTGTAAAGCAGACTGTTAGTACAGGGAAGGGCCAGTATCTGACATCCCAAAACTCTGAAGGCATCCTGAATCTGATAGGTATTCATGAAGTGGTCCTAGCCATTGATAAATGTGTCCCCAGGAAGGCACCTGCACCTGATGGCGTTCCTGCAGACATTTTTAAGTCTAATATCGTTTTATGGGCTCCCCTGCTAACAAATGTTTTTAGATCTGTTATGTTGAGCCCCATTCCAGACTCCTGGAGGACAGCCATTGTAGTTTAAATCTTCAAACAGGGAGAGAGATCTTTGCCATCCTGCTACAGGCCTATTTCACTGCTGGATTCTATTGTTAAGATTTTGGGCTGCGGGCTTTTGTCCTGCTTGGAAAGTTAGGCTGGAGAAAATAGTATCTTAACTGAAGCACAATGTGGATTTAGACTAGTATGGGCACTGTTGATCAGTCAGGACTAAAGGGGGCTCTTTACATCGGGCTTTTCTTGATCTATCAAGTGCATTTGACAAAGTCAACCATTTGAATCTGAGGGACATAATGGAATTGATGGGTGTTGATAAGGAACCCCTCATCCTTTTAGACGCTTACATCAGGACTTAACAGATGTAGTCCGTTCTGGTCCTTCAGGTGATGGTTCCCCCCACGTTATCCCCTCACAGGGCGTAGGAAAGAGCTGTTTTATGCCCCTTTCTCTTTTAACTCCATATAAATGGGATCAACAATATTTAATAGAAAAAAGGGAAAGATATGCCACAAATGTGGAGTCGATCCATACATATTTTGTTGTACGTGGATGACGCTGTCCTTCTTGTCTGTACAGCAAATGGCTTACAGGTTTTATTAAATGTATTTTTAACTTATACGGGAGACCTGGACTTACAGGTTAATCATTCAGAGTCCCATGTTATGACCTGCGGTTGCTCACTGCAAGTCGAAATGCTTTGTTATGGGAGGGACACACTTCAAAAAGATTAAGGGCCTGATTTCGATTTCGGCAGACAGGTTACTCTGTCACAAAGGATAGCCGTCAGCAGAAACAGAAATCCCTACGGATATAATGGGATTTACATTCCAGGAGATGGACTATCCGTATCCATTGTGTCGTAGTAACCCACCCTCCGAAATCTAAATCAGGCCCTAAATCTTTTAATTATCTGGGAATCCTTTTTAGCTCATCTTTTTAGCTGGAATTTATTCCTGACTTTAGGATCCAACAACCTTAGCAGGAATATAAAGGCTATTTTTAGATTTGCACACAGATTACAACACAAACCAGCCACAGAGATGATAAATGTATGCAAAAGTAAGTGCATTTCAGGAGGGGCATGTGGTGCAGGGAAATGGGGATATTGTACGTGGGTGTGCACCAGCGTGTTACGTGGGTGTGCACCAGCGTGTTACGTGGGTGTGCACCAGCGTGTTAAAAGACGCTTCATGTGCAGATTATTGTCCGTTGCCAGAGGTGCTACTTTTATTTGTCACGAGGAACTAGGGTTATCACATTTGGAGGATTTTATTGGGCTCAACCCTTTACTACTGTGGATTGAGAGCTGGGGAACTCCAGAGACAGGACTCATTAGAACATGCATCTTGGATTGCCTGTCCCTAAATAGGTTAGACAAGATCTCCTGGCTCTCTTATTTGAAGGAAATGTTAGAAACCCAAGGTCTCTTAGAACTGTAAAATAATCCATATGAGATAAGGCTTAAGCACAAAGATACAGTTAAACAGAGTTACCCAAATTATTGTATGAATTTGTGACTGGAGTGGGCCCCGCATAAGGAGACGATCGTTAAATATTCCTTAGTATCAACAAGGATCTTGAAATCTCACCTGCATTGGATTGAAAACCTACTCACCATCTTTATTGCATTTAAAGTTTGCCTTTCTACTCCGGTGTTCATGGCAACATGATTTACTTCCTTGCCGGTGCAATACTTCTAAGCAACGCACATGTCACTTTATATTGTTTTCCTCTTTGTATGCAGCACCTCGGTCCTCTTTCTTGGTCACTATTTTATGTAATACAAACCTGGGACCTTATGAAGATGGGCTCGTGTTTTACCAGCGTCTATTTTCAGTGGATATTTGTTATACGACTCTAAATGTTATAAGAGTGGCATTGACTATCAGGAAATGCTATGAAGATTTATGCTTGTGATGTTGGTATGCCCTGTGCTCAGAACACAATGATTTAATTCCTGTTGTTCTTTTTCATTTTTGTTGATTCTTACGTGTTTTTATTTGTTTTACATGTGTATTGCATATGTATGACTCTCTTTTATGGCTTTTTCAAATTAAAATTATAGACTGACTGACTACCAAATCACATTACAGCATTATTTAATGTCATATTTTCCCTACATCCTAACAGTATCCCACTACATGAATATTGAATCACTCCTGACCGAATGTCATTCGCAGGTGTCAGAACAAACTAGTTACGTAAAAAAGTAAAAATATCTCTTGAATTAATTCAATACAGTGTTCTTTGAGAACAACATGTTACACAAAATAAACAGTGCATGTTTTTCTGCATGCCGTGTCAATGAGAAATACAAACACACGATGAATATTATAAAGTCAGCAGCCATGTTTACACAGATGGAGTCAAAGCCTCGTTGGCATTAGGTCATAAAAACAGTTCTATGCATCACAACTTTTTCGTTTCAAGTGCAAATGACTCATATTATTAAGCACATATATTTTTAACTGAAGAAAAAAACTCCAATACCTACTTTTAACCACATCTTAGGTTTTTATATACTACAAATCCTAAGCTGAGTCTTTTAAAGTGGGTCTCAGACTTAATACCGTAATAAAATGAGGAACACCGGAGCGGGACATTTGCATAGGATATTGATGCTGTGAAATGGCTGGCAGGTGATAGGATGGGAAATTCCTGATTAATCTAGACACAAAGGCTTGCCTTCCTCTGATGAGAGACGTCCGCTGCAGAACAAAAGATGCAAGTGACTGTCATGACCTGTTTAACCATCTACAGCAGTAGAGGAAATCACAGACATGTTGCTAAGTTAAATTAAGCATTGGTAAAGCCAGGAAATGGTGTTGGCTGCAAGCCGTTTGGCCTTGTTGGTCCATGTTTGATATTGTCATATTTTCTATAAAATGTTAAATGTTATTGTTTGGGAAGTTGCTGGGAAAACATTTTGCAAAAACAAAACTACCCTTTTAAAAAAAAAAAAAACACTCACAGTGAAGTTAGTCAAGGGCTGAAACTGGCTGACCCATTGCCCTATGGGATGGGTTGTGGTGGGTTAAAGAAAAATGTGGGTAACACACCAGCAGACCCCTGGATGAAGTGGCTGGGTGAAAGCCTCTTTAACTACACTATACATAGAATTTTAGTAAAATTAATTGGTCTTGGCTAACACCAAGTCCAAAAAAAAAAAAAAAAAAAGAAGGAAAAAGTGAAATCTTTCCCATTGGTCACCAGTTCATTTCAAGTTCCTGAGATCACATCCAGCCCTCCCTTTGAAAAAGAGGCTCTGCCAACCAACGCTAAAATCTTCAAGAGTCTGTAGCACGGGCTGAACAGGAATTATTCTACAGCCTCACCGCAGAGCGCTCTATTCAGGTTTTTTACACGATAAAGCTACTCAGTTTTTCAGTGTTTTTTTTATATAGCACAAAATCGACCCCAGGGTTTTGGAGCGCTTTACATGAGCACCAGTTACATTGCACATATTCACATACTTTTAGGCACAGGAAGAACAGGTGATTTGCCTAGAATCGCAGCAGGCTGAGCCGACGCCGAGACTCCAGACGGGTTGCCTAGTTCCAAAAAGTCGACAGCTCAGGCCATAACGCCGCATCCTCTCCCCTCAGTTCTTAGCGATGACTAACAGCAGAAGAAATATGCTGGTCTGCCACAGGTTCATGAAAGTTGCATGGTTTCAGAATATATGCCGTAATAAAAAACGGAGCAAGGTTGCCCTGTGTTTATCACCCAGTAACTCAAGTCACGCTAATGCGCTTCACACAAGCGCGCGCTGCCCTGAAATTGCCCACTAAGTGCTTCTGTCTGGCCAATAAAACGAGCTTGGGCAGCACTTGGCACTGCAGACTTTGTGAAGCCGAAGCCACGCGGTTTGGTGCAGTTTCTCTCCTTTTTTCAAACCACTGCTATATAGTAAGGAAGGACCAGCTGTCCGTGCTCGTAGTACGTATATGTGCGTTCACGGGGCTCCATGTAGTAAACTGGAAGTTATCTCTGCAGCCGCTGATAGTCCATAGGCGGACTGCTATTTCTTTTTAAAAAGTTACTGCATAAGCTGTCCAAGTCAGTACAGCAGAAGCATTTGTTGTGCGTGAAGCTGAATAATAATGACGAGCCAATAGTATAGCAATGTACAGTTAAAATAAGCACAGCTGTGGCATGCACTCGTGGGATGAATGCATGTATGGTTTTGAAAATGCATGAACAATGCCAGATCTGCGTGATGAGTACTACAGTAAGAGAATAACCCATATTATCTACTGCCTAGGTTGCTAGATGATAGTAACCAAATGAAAGGAGTGTTTACTTGTAGGAGATGAACAAATCTTGCTGTTTGGCTTTTGGAAAAGGGCACAGATTTTCAACGTTATATCCATTTAATTCTCTCGTTTGCACATGGGTGAATGGAAACTGCTGTCCCAGACAGGCTCTGAGATGTTGCAGCACGATTTAGCAATTTATGCCACAAAAAAATAAATTTTCTTGCAAACTACTGTGCTCTTTGATGCATTTTTTATTAGTTTTCAGCCACAAAAATAAACAAATTATTCCAACAGAAAATGATTTCACTTTAGTGGAACAACCATTGGCTTCACAGCAGAGTTTCTCCAGTTCGTCTGCAGTTGAGTCTTCTGACAATAAGGAACTGGATCAGGTAAATAAAAGAAACCCCAAGGTTGGATACTGTTCTGCGAGGAGCTGCTGAACAGGATTTGCTGCCGCAGAGGAGAGCATAACAGGAGCTGCCGTGAATCCAGGCCGACCGGCGATGCACCGTGGGTGGATAGACGAGCAGGTAGGTTCCGGTCCCCTCTCCATCCTCAGGGCACCATGTGGTAAAACATTACCCACATTATTGCTGTGGGCTGTCTGGAGGGTCACCACTTGGAGGGTCTGGACTCACTTAGTCTGTGTCCTGGTGAGGGTTCAAGATGGGTGGAGCTTTTTCTGTCCCGAAGGCTCTGATCAAGAGGCCATTTGAATTACTCTGAAAATCCTGGGTTCAAGGAAATAACCAGGGTTCACGCAGCAGGGCAGACCTTGGGGGCTCAGTGCAGGCTTCAGGCAGCAGAGCAGACCTTCTTGATGCAACAAAACAGTCTTCTCAAGTGCACAGCAGGCCACAGCAACAGGCAGTACTCTGAGAGTCCTTTCACATGTCCAGAAAGTGAACTAATAAGTGCATTTGAGGGTCCTATTTTTATACCTGGTGTTTCCTTCGAAGTGGGACAAACTTTTCGGCTTCTGGAGGCTTCTCCTTACAAAGTGTTTGGAATTTTGTGCCTCCTTGCCTGGCCCCAGCCTGTCTGCAGGCACAATAACCTAGCGTGAAGTTCTTTGTTTGAGAGCAGGGTGCAGTCTTGGCTGTGCACAGCTCTATTGTTGGGCTGTCTGGGAGAAATACATAAATACCAACTGCCAACTACACCCAGTCATGTGAACCAGGAACAGGCTGCAGGCAGCAAAGGGTTAGGACTAGAAAATGCCAATTTTCTAAAAGTGCCATTTTCAGAATTGTTACTTAGAGTCCGACTTTATCATTAAAGAGGATTTTGAATTACAATTACTCAGACACTAAACATAGCTTTTCTACCTGTTCCCAATCAAAAGTTAGCACATATTAAATGTGATGACGTAACCCAATTTTATCTTACCAGAGAGGTAGCCCTCACAGTAGTGAAAAATAAATGTATGAGGTTTTCAATACCAGAACATGCCACTCACTTTTTAAATCATTTTACCTTGTATTCGTTTTTGTCCCTTTTAAACAAATTTCTAATTTAGATATTAAAATTCCTTTTCTGTAAAAATGAATGAACCCATTCTTACCACTCTTCTAAATATGTTTATCTCCAATATTTTTGTCCCCTCCCGCCCCTTCCCCTTCTCTTTATTTTTCCTTTCATTTGGTATATGGTTACCCATTTGTTAATGGTAACCCCTTTGCTCTTCCCAGGCACAATTTTGTGAGTCCTGATGTTGACACCAAGTGTCTAGCCTTAGGGACTGAAACATCGTTGACAATATGTACCTCAACTAATTTCTGTACTTTTAATTTTGTTCTTTGTATGAGTAGTAGTACTACTTGGATTTGACACAAACTTCTGGATTGTATTGTGTCACCCGGTTTTGCCTGAGTCTTCTTACTAGCTATTGAAATATGCTGTGATCAGTATGTATTATCCATGTTTGTGATGGCAAATTCTCTTATATATAACTGGTGAACCTGGAACAAAGCAATTGTTTGTTTCTTCTTTTTCATACCATTTGGCTGGAAGGTGCATTCTCTTTGTTACTGTGTTATGTGAATGCCCCCTTTGCTTTATTTTTATTTTTTCCATTATTCCTTTATTTATAAATGATTGTATTTTGATATCACACAAATAACTCATTGTGTTTCTGTGTTTGAATTGTTAACTATATTTTGCTGATAAGGGACCCCTGTTCCTTGCAATATACTTAGACTGGTCCCTTTACACCTTTGGGTTTCCCATGTTGCATGGATGTTTTGCAGTTATTTGGTACTGACATAGGGACATCATTGGCCCCTTTGTATGCTAATCTAATGATGGGCTAATTCAAAAAGATCTATACCTGAGATCTGGAAAGGGATGACTATGATAGGAATGTCCAAATATGGATCAGGTACATTGATAACTTTTTCTTTATTTGGAACTCTAATAAGAACTAAAATGAATCACTCTACTCAATAGTAATCAGTGGGGGCTTAAATTCATCAACATTCTCTCTAAAACATCATTAGAATATTTGGACCTTAAGATCAAAATGGTATATAATAGACGAAGTATGTCATGTCTTTGAATGGAAACATCAACAAATTCAGTTTCAGTTGCAGTTTTCAACCTTATAATACAATAAGAGCAATACCATATGGAGAATTTCTCTGTGCAAAGTGAAATTGTACAAGGTGAAGAATATCATTGTGTAGCTGATGGTAATGGTTAGTCTACATGCTTCTCAAATAGAGTATATTCAAGTATGAGTTGATTGGAGCTAGATAAAAGGTTGACCTAAGAGATAGGCAAGAATTATTGAGGAATAAAGAAACTGATATTTGTAGTAAAGAGTCGGATTCTATGGTGATTAGGTTACTTACAATCTACTGTAATCAAAGCTATTTGATGCAAGAAATTATGATTAAGCACTGGAAAATATTGACCTCGGAACCAATATAAAAATCCATTGTCTTCTGAACCAAGTATAACATACATGAAAGAAAATAATCTCAAAAATAGAATTACCAGCAACTAATGTCTGCCACTGATGAATAGAGAAAGGTAGCTTCAATGTAAGGGATCTGCACTGCACAGGAGTTTGGTCTGAAAATGTACAAGTATACGTGGGGCTCAAACAAAGTATTCAACATAACAGCATACATTAATTGCAGATCCATATACTTTGTATACATTTTTCAATGTCCATCTAAACTTACATATGAGGGCAGTACAACTTGACAATTTAGATTGAGAATCTCTAAACATATAGGAACAAGAAGGAGAGAGATGAAAGCTAACCAGTAGCTGCTCATTTCAAGATTTGACATGAAGAATTGTTCACTACTATTAAATGAGTAGCTGCTCATTTCAAGACTTGAGAAGAAGAATTTTACACTGATATTAAATCTGCACAGCATCGGCACACACAAGTTGGTAATCGCAAAGTGCATCTAAGATATGTGGAATGTAAGATAATCATCAAATTACCCATTTAAAAATCTTTGGGCCTCAAAACAGATTGTGTATTCTTTACTTTTTCCAAGAGTAAGGAGAAACTGAACTGTCAGTTGGTTACCAAGAGACATTTATATATACAAATACATAATGTTGCTTTTTGGAACACTCACTTAGATCATCCTCACTTATCTAGAAGTAACATTTGAGATATCAACATAACTAAATTCTGTTTGGAACTTCAAAGCTTCTGATTGTGGAATTGTACCATGATAGGCATGATTATATGACTCTTTTGTTAGGATTTAGTCTCTGCTTATAATATGATTTTCTATGAATTGCTTAGAGAAATTGTAACGGGTTGATTTACTTTCTGATGTTTGTAGGAAGTTGGCTCTGTATGTACTATTTCAAAGTAAGAAATAGCATGCACTGAGTCCAAGGGTTCCCCTTAGAGGTAAGATAGTGGCAAAAAGAGATAATTCTAATGCTCTATTTTGTGGTAGTGTGGTCGAGCAGTAGGCTTATCAGAGGGTAGTGTTAAGCATTTGTTGTACACACACAGGCAATAAATGAGGAACACACACTCAGAGACAATTCCAGGCCAATAGGTTTTTGTATAGAAAAATATATTTTCTTACTTTATTTTAAGAACCACAGGTTCAAGATTTACAAGTAATACTTTAAATGAAAGGTATTTCACTTAGGAACTTTGAATTAGCAAAATAGCATATACAGTTTTCACATAAATGACATAGCTATTTTAAAACTAGACACAGTGCAATTTTCAACAGTTCCTGGGGGAGGTAAGTGTTTGTTAGTTTTTGCAGGTAAGTAAACCACCTACGTGGTTCAAAGTTGGGTCCAAGGTAGCCCACCGTTGGGGGTTCAGGGCAACCCCAAAGTTACCACACCAGCAGCTCAGGGCCGGTCAGGTGCAGAGGTCAAAGTGGTGCCCAAAACGCATGGGCTTCAAAGGAGAAGGGGGTGCCCCGGTTCCAGTCTGCCAGCAGTTAAGTACCCGCGTCTTCGGAGGGCAGGCCAGGGAGGTTTTGTAGGGCACCGGGGGGGACACAAGTCAGCACAGAAAGTACACCCTCAGCGGCACGGGGGTGGCCGGGTGCAGTGTACAAACAAGCGTCGGGTTCGCAATAGGTTTCAATGGGAGACCAAGGGGTCTCTTCAGCGATGCAGGCAGGCAAGGGGGGGCTCCTCGGGGTAGCCACCACCTGGGCAAGAGAGAGGGCCACCTGAGGGTTGCTCCTGCACTGGAGGTCGGATCCTTCAGGTCCTTGGGGCTGCGGGTACAGAGTCTTTACCAGGCGTCGGGTCTTTGAAGCAGGCAGTCGCGGTCAGGGGGAGCCTCGGGATTCCCTCTGCAGGCGTCGCTGTGGGGACTCAGGGGGGTCAACTCTGGCTACTCACGGTATCGCAGTCGCTGGGGAGTCCTCCCTGTAGTGTTTGTTCTCCACAAGTTGAGCTGGGGGCGCCGGGTGCAGAGTGCAAAGTCTCACGCTTCCGGCAGGAAACGTGTGTTGGTTCAAAGTTGCTTCTTTGCTGCAAAGTTGCAGTCTTTGTGGAACAGAGCCGCTGTCCTCGGGAGTTCTTGGTCCTTCTAGATGCAGGGCAGTCCTCTGAGGCTTCAGATGTCGCTGGTCCCTGTGGAACACGTCGCTGGAGCAGTGTCTTTAGAAGTGGGGAGACAGGCCGGTAGAGCTGGGGCCAAAGCAGTTGGTGTCTCCGTCTTCTCTGCAGGTTTTTCAGCTCAGCAGTCCTTCTTCATCTTAGGTTGCAGGAATCTATCTTGCTGTGTTCTGGGAGCCCCTAAATACTCAATTTAGGGGTGTGTTTAGGTCTGGGGGGGTTAGTAGCCAATGGCTACTAGCCCTGAGGGTGGCTACACCCTCTTTGTGCCTTCTCCCTGAGGGGAGGGGGGCACATCCCTAATCTTATTGGGGGAATCCTCCATCTGCAAGATGGATGATTTCTAAAAGTCAGAGTCACCTCAGCTCAGGACACCTTAGGGGCTGTCCTGACTGGCCAGTGACTCCTCCTTGTTTTTCTCATTATCTCCTCCGGCCTTGCCGCCAAAAGTGGGGCCGTGGCCGGAGGGGGCGGGCAACTCTACTAGCTGGAGTGCCCTGGGGTGCTGTAACAAAGGGGGTGAGCCTTTGAGGCTCACTGCCAGGTGTTACAGTTCCTGCAGGGGAAGGTGAGAAGCACCTCCACCCAGTACAGGCTTTGTTACTAGCCACAGAGTGACAAAAGGCACTCTCCCCATGTGGCCAGCAACATGTCTGGTGTGTGGCAGGCTGCTAAAACTAGTCAGCCTACACGGGTAGTCGGTTAAGGTTTCAGGGGGCACCTCTAAGGTGCCGTCTGGGGTGTATGTTACAATAAAATGTACACTGGCATCAGTGTGCATTTATTGTGCTGAGAAGTTTGATACCAAACTTCACATTTTTCAGTGTAGCCATGATGGTGCTGTGGAGTTCGTGTCTGACAGACTCCCAGACCATATACTCTTATGGCTACCCTCACTTACAATGTCTAAGGTTTTGCTTAGACACTGTAGGGGCATAGTGCTCATGCACTTATGCCCTCACCTATGGTATAGTGCACCCTGCCTTAGGGCTGTAAGGCCTGCTAGAGGGGTGACTTATCTATACCTATAGGCAGTGTGAGGTTGGCATGGCACCCTGAGGGGAGTGCCACGTCAACTTAGTTGTTTTAACCCCAATAGCACACACAAGCTGGCAAGCAGTGTGTCTGTGCTGAGTGAGGTGTCCCCAGGGTAGCATAAGACATGCTGCAGCCCCTAGAGACCTTCCCTGGCATCAGGGCCCTTGGTACCAGAGGTACCAGTTACAAGGGACTTACCTGGATGCCAGGGTGTGCCAATAGTGGAAACAAAAGTACAGGTTAGGGAAAGAACACTGGTGCTGGGGCCTGATTAGCAGGCCTCAGCACACTTTCAAATCATAACTTGGCATCAGCAAAGGCAAAAAGTCAGGGGGTAACCATGCCAAGGAGGCATTTCCTTACAATGTTGATCTCTCCAAGTGAATCCATGGGGTTGACTGAAATGATTCACTGGGTTTCCTTTAATATTTGCTAGTATATAATTGACTTACTAAAGGAAGTAAATGCGCAGTGCTATTTCAAACAGTTATTTTCTAATCGTCATCCTAAAATACAGAATATCTTGGATTGTGATTGTTTAATTTGCATTCTTTCACTTTTTTGCTCCACCTGTGTCATGTTAGCATGTGACTATTTAAGAAAGTGACCTTGACAAATCCCCTGGACTTGAGTGAAACGTAAACAATGTGTACTTACCCAATCAGCTTGCACTTTTTTGATGATGAAGATTTTTTTGTATATTTACATATCCTAAACTTGCTCATTGGTGCAAGAGTGAACTCGTCTTAGCATACCTCCGAATGTTGTCTTACCTTGAGGCATGATTAAACTAACTGGGAGGGGTGTTTTGGTACACATCTCATTGTGGTACATTCTAAAGTCAAAGCATTTTGTATATCAGAATATTGCATACAAAAATACAGTGTGGTACAACTATAGTGCCCTAAATAATTTTTACAAAAAAGTAGTAAAGAACTGCCACCTTCACTCAGTGGCTGACCTTAGGTCAGCCAATGAGAGGAGGTTGTAGTCCCAACCCTCCAGGAACCTCGGGGTCTTACCTCCCACCTGAGATCCCTGCTGCAGCTGGTAAGTTGTAATTTCTTTAGGTCTGGTGTGTGCCTGCATGTGTGTATGTATAAATGTGTGTGTATTTGTACTTGCATTGTGAATGGGTGTGTGTATGTGTTTATGCTTGTGAATGATGGGTGTATGTGTGCACGTTTGTTAATGAATGGGTGTGAGTATGCATGTAGATGTATGTGTGTATGTGTGTGCGGGTGGCCAACCCCACGCTTGAATTACCAGTTGCCACTGCATTAGTGTTACTACTATACTGTCAAGGCTTTTTATCCATCAACTGTTGATCCCTTTTTTCAGTTGTTTTAGTTCCACTTCAATTTTCAATTCATTCAGTGATATCAACATAGATCGGTGAGATATGCACTTTCTGAAGAGTAATGTGTGTAACCTGCACTTTGCAGTATCAAATCCTGGCAGGGACAATTCAGCCTTCCACCCTTCTTATGTGTCCTCACCTGTGGCTCAGGTCCTGGGGGCCACAACATTCCACAAGGTATTTCCTAGGACATCTGACCATACCATGTTGCCCATACACATGTACACTATGACTGATGGTCTCAGATTCACAAGGAGGCTGCGTGTAGGCTTGTGCAAAGCAGCCTCAGTCTCAGCACACTGAAGAACTCGGTAATCCTTCACTGTACGCATGGTCTATGAGCAGTGAGGGCCAAACAACCATCTCAATCATATTAATGGGGCAGGGATCGTCTGTGTGATTCATTGAACACAACAGCAACTGATGGAACAGAAACCAACATGAGACCGGAGAGCTCTGTCACTACATTCCAAATCACATAGGCCCTCATTTCAACCTCGGCAGGTTTTTTTTCAAAGATCGCCGAGGTTACTCCGGGCCGAAGACCAGGTCTTCCGCCAACCGTATCATGACTGCCGGCAGCCCTCTGCCCTTTTTTGGATGGAGAGCCGCCAGTAGCCATACTGGCGGTCGGCGGTGAAGTGGAGGCTGCTCCACCTCCACCGCCACTTCATCAGAACACCGCCCACTGAATCACGTCCCAGTATTCGGCGTGGCGGTGTTCTGGTGACAGGGTGCTGGCAGCGGACAGCCCCATGGATCCTGTTCCCTCCCGGAGGATCACCGGAACAGGTAAGGTGATCGTCCATTAGGGGAGGGGGTGGAGGGTGTTGTGTGGTGTGCATCGGGGTGTGAGTGTGTAGAGGGGTTGTGTGAGTGCGTGTGTGCATGTGGGGGGTGTATTGTGTGTATAGGAAATGTGATGTATATGTCTTTGTGCATGTGTGCATGTATGTGTGCATGTATGCGTGTGTGTATGTGTATGAGTGGTGTGAGCATGCATGTAGGGGTGTGTGTGGGTGTTTCTGTGGGGGTATGGGGTGGGGAGGGGGGTCCTACCACCTTTGAGGGGTGGTAGGGGGGTTGTGGGTGTTGGGGGAGGACTCAGGGGAGGGGGAGACCCCAATCAGTGCCAAGGAACGAATTCCCTGGCACTGATAGTGCCTACTGCCATGGATTTCGTTACGGTACAAAACCCCACAAAATCCATGGCGGTATGCGGGGTCCTGATACCGCCGGCAGTCTAGTGACGGCCACCGGGCTGGAGACCAAAGTCGTTACCACCCTGTTGGTCGATGTGTAAAAGTGGCGGTTTTGAACGGCGGTAACCGCCATGGTTGTAATTCAATTTTTTTTTCTGCCGGCCTGTTGCCGGTATTACCGCCGCTTTTACACCAACCACCAGGGTTGTAATGTGGGCCATAGTGCCATCATTGCAAACTCTGTCCCTTGAAGTTACTGGACTGACAGTGCCACAAAAAGTGGCACTCTGTGTAAGTGGCATTGAGGGGGGTGTACAGAGGTCTGTGGGACCACCATCATCTCCTCCCAATGCCCACAGCCTTCTGATTGGTTGCATTTTGTAAATGGTTAACACATCCCTTTGGCAGTCAGTGACTATTCCATTCTTTGCAACCACATGGGGTGATCGGAAAAGACTTGTGCAAACCTTGTAAGTTCGAAGGAAGAACAACTGCCCCTTTGTGCACCCCTTGCAACTTACAAGGAACAGTAATGTGTGCATTGTTATTCACAGTGACAATTATGAATTGCAATGTATATTTATACATTGTGGTTTGCTTTCATGAAGTAATGTGCACTAACTTCATAATTGTAACATACAGGGCATATTTACAAGCCCTGTGGTGCAGGGCAGCGCAGTAAGTAACCTTGCTGCGCTGTCCTGCGCCACAGGGAAAGGACAGAAATCCACCTTATTTACAAGATACTGTGGATTTCTGTTCTTTTCCTCTATGCTGGTGCACAAATTGCTGCCTAGCAGCAACGCAGGCACCTTTGCACCATGGTGCAAGGGTATCTGCTTTGTTGGCAGGACTGTTTTGTGCAGGAAGGGACAGTCGCTTGCGCTGCATTGCCTTACACCATAACTACAAGGCCAGATAAAGCCAGGTAAAGTAGCTTTACAAGCAAATGGGTATGCACTATGCGCTGCTGGTGCGTCACAAAAAATTACGCACCACCAGCACATGAGGCTGGTAAATATGTCCCTACTTTTGGTGAATCTGGCCTCTCAGCTATAACTTCCAGACTTGACACAGTGGTAATTTATTTACATCACTGGACGAGATAATTGTTACTTTTCATTGCTTCTCTTTCTCTGAGTGCACCGCCATGGCCCACTCATGGTATTCCCTTTATGCAAAGTTGCCGTGTTTATAAGAGAGTTCCTGAGGCCAGCAAGCGAGTACTATAAGTTTTAATGCATGACAATGGTTCTCTAATATGATTTACTTGTTATAACTGCATTTTTCCACAGGATATGCCCCGCCTGTGAGCCTAAACATCTAATCAACTAAAAATTTGAACCAACCTAATAATGTTTCTCTAAGGTTCTACTTTTTAAATTGAATGAATATTAAACTTATATGTTCACCTTCTTGCTTTGTGCACAATCAGAATGGAAAGCTATGGGATAAAAAAGGGTAAATTTGTTGATGTACGCCGTGTCTGACTCCCACTTTACCTCCCCATAAGGGCTCTCTGAGGAAAACAGGTTTCAGTAAGGGTGACTTTGGCTCACACTTAACAACTTGGCTTATGCAGTAACACAATCCTCACAGGTGTGACGTATCTGAGCAGTTAACCAACAAACGTACCTAACAATATAATATAAGAAATAATGTATTTAAATGCCAACACCATATGTAACTAAATGGAAAGAAAATTTTAAAAGAAAGGTGTTGTGAAAATGAAGAAAAATAGATAGCTGGTTAAAATAATACTGGGGCTAATAAAAGTCAGTGACAAAGTTTCCATATGATCAAAGTTGGATACAAACTAGTTGTTTGTCGCGGGAAAGGATTGGACCTTATTGCTTAGAAACAATAAAAGAACAAATAAATATCAAGCGAACCTAACAAGGAGGTTTTCTCATATCCCGGCTTAACAAAGGAAAGAGAGTCAGGAGAGAAAGGGTGGTGCAGAGATTGGGGCAAATGTGGAAATTTTTGATGTTTCAAATTATCACCTTAATTCAATTTGTCACCTTTATGGACCTTATTCCTTTGCTGCTAATTTATATTGATTGGATGCCTGGAAGACATATTATGGATCAAGATGCTATTGAAGAGAAAAGACTTAGGGTCTCATTACGGATTTGGCAGTCGGACGTGCCGACTGCCAAACTCTCAGGGATGAGGCAGCTGTCATCCCGGCTGCCTCATCCCCGGTCATATTACGATGTTCCCACCGGGCTGACTGGCAGAAACATTGTATTGAGACGCTAACAGTGCTACAGTATTGGTCTTGACTCGCTTGAGTCCCCTGCACTGTGTTTCTGCCAGCATTTTCAAGGCGGGATTCCCACCATTAATAGGCTGGTGTAAACTGGACTTGCGATCAGCACGGCGGCCCTGAACTCAGCAGTTTCGTTCATGACTACAACAGCAACTGCTGTCAGCCCATCGGGAACCATGTTCCTGGCAGGGACGGTGGTTCCCTGGCCTCTTAATGAGTCCCTACAACAAGTGTGATTTCTGTGGGAAGGCATGCTTTCGCCTTGTTGACTGGAGAACCAGTCAGTGCTCTGCATCAGTGGATCTTAACCGTACAACTTCTTTGGACCCTCAATGAATCACTACAAGAAACGGGCACACCCCAATGGCAATTTCGGCAATTTATGCCTCAAAATGATATACAAAAATATTGAAAAAGGTATACTTCAAACAAAGATACAAATTATAAAATATTTTATTTAATCCACAACAAAAAATATGTGAAAATTGAAATTCTAAATTTAATAGGAAGGTTATAGCTTTTCCAAAACGTAATGTTGTTTCTAAAAGCTAAAGTGGTAAGCTAGATGCTAGCATTTATTTTTTAGGGCAGCAATCGCCCATACTAGGTTCTGTTTGCTGTACTTGAGCTACTGCCACAAAATCAATGTAAGAATACCAACTCAATGTTTAGTTTTCAGTTTTGTATTCGTTAACAGTTACAGAGCATTCAAAATATTCAGTTTTCAATTTTGATTTTGTATGCATTTGTACTTTATTAATCTGCTGATAATATTTAGTTTTCCAGATTGTTGCGGCCCCCCAGTGGTCCTCAGAACACTGGTTGGAATAAGAATCAGGGAGTTCTTCACACCAACATGAATGTCTTTGGCGAGCTGCGATAGCAGTAACACACTTCTGTCTGTCTGCATCTTTGGTGAGCACATTTATTTTTAGCAGTCCCACAATAACCCTAAATGGCAATTTGCTGACTGAAGCTGTTGATGAGTCCAGCTTGTATTTTGTGGTTATTTTACAAGCAGTGAATCAGAGAATAGGGCTCAAAGTTGTTATTTTTATTTCTTTAGTACACAGTCTCACATGAGAAAACACAATTGAATGTCTTCTCGTACTTCCTCAATCCTTTATTCTGTTATAAAGATGCCACCACTTTATAGTTTCCGATTACTTTGTTGTTTGACAACGAAATGTGTACTGCTCAAATTTGTCTTGGGTAGCTCTTGAATTATATGTCTTGGGGAGTGGTCATTCCTATCAGGTGTCTTTAAGCATATATTGGGCAACAAAGAGATGTCCTTTCTTCCCTACCTACACAGGCATTCAATCACCACCTCCTGACATTATTGGCCTTCTTTAGCCTTAACAATTAGAAGAAGAAGACATCAGGATGGATTCTGTTCATAGCGTGGGCCCTTCTCTCGTCCACCAAACCTACTCCCTGTCACCCGAGAGACTTTTTGAGGCATGGGCAAAGTGGGCTTGAGGGCCAGGGAAAGTGAATTATCTGTCTTGCCCACTTTTGTGCATTTTTGTATCTTAACCCTAAACGTATATTTCAACATGGGTCTACAATTAGCAAACAAATGGGTAATAAAATTCAAAGTTGTTGAAAACAGGGCCCCCAAAACATTTCTTTCCTGGTCCCTCCAAAATCCTTAAGATGACACTGGGAACCCCCATCTAATGTTCTACCCAAATACTTTCCTGAAAAAATGGAAAGAAGTAACATCAGAACGTGAGCCTGTTTCCAGCATAACCACTGGGATACTTGGAAAGAAGCCTTAAAGTGAGTGTTTGGAAAACTCATTGTGGCTTGTGAGATGCCACCTTGCCTGATGCGTCAGCATTCCCTCCGGCGCAAACTCAGTCTGCTTCCCTGCTTCCCTGGAACCAAAGATAATAGTATTTCAACCCTCTGGGGATTCCTGTGAATACTGAGAACGGTGCCCTCCTATCCCACCAACACAGGTCACCCAACCTGCCAAAGAACATGACCTATCATGCAGACGTGGTCATCAGTTTGCTATACGACTGAAGGTTAGATTCCCCAATGATCATTGGTTCTGTACCACAACTGGAGTCACTTCAGACCCCGAGTGGAACTTAGTCATATGTTTCCATATATCTTTTTTGTGAATTACTAAGTTCATTTGATTGATTTACTAGGTGCACTTGAGTTGTGCCCACGTAGATTTTGAAGAGGATTCCTTCCTCAACTCCTCAATAGGGTTTATGCTTCCATCTGTAAAATACTTTACATTGTTTTTATCTTTTTCCCTCTTAAATTTTGCACGTTGCTTACATTTTGTCTATGGCGCAATAACTGAGGATTTTGGACCAACAGAACTAGCAATTTGCAATACCTTCATTATTTCTTGGTAATAGACTATTTTCAGGATTACAAAGAAGTTAATCGTGTTTTTTTTATTTATTATTACTGCTATGCAGTGAACTTGTTATGCATTATTAGCTATGCTATTCTTCATAGTGACTGTCATTGCTGATAGTCAGCAATCTTCGTTTCTTTATTGAGATCTGTGTGTGGGTGTAAATATATATATATGTGTATACAAATATATATTAGTGTGTATACAAATATCTAGATAGACAGATAGACAGATAGATAGATAGATAGATAGATAGATAGATAGATAGATAGATAGATAGATAGATAGATAGATAGATACCAGTGTTACTTATTACATAGTTAATAAAAACGGTTACAATCAAAATGCAAAAATACTCCATAAAATCACAAAATCTGTGTTAAGAATAAGCCTTATTGTCAGAGTGTGTTCATGGATTTTTAAAAAGAGTGTGCTTTTCCACTAAAGTGCATTACTAAACAAGTGACTAAATTTCATTTATTCCTAGAATTGTGGCATCCAGGTAAGGCTACAGCAATCACAATCAATTATATGAACAACGTACAGAGTCATAGTTTAAAAACTACATTACAATGGGTCTAAAGAATGCTCATTGGATCAGTTGTTTGCAGCAAGCATCCTAGCAGTTTGTCCAATAAATTTAGCAAACCCACAACTTAGCTGCTGTTGATTGGTGATTGAAATTGATTCTAGGCTTGAGTCAGGGAGGACGAGTGTGGATTTTCATCTCATTCCAAACACCTCGTGGAATTCAGCTTAGTGAGTCTGGCAGGTTTTGACCATGTTACAAAAATGTCCCTGTGGGCTCCTGGCAACTGTGAGATCAAAAGGTAAGACTGTCACTCAAGTTTATGGTGGTTCCTCCTGGTCAGAACGTGCACATTCAAGTTCAGATGAATTGCTAGTTCTTTAAAACATTCATTGTGACCACCCTTGGAAAAATGCATCTGAACAGATGTCACAGCATAGTGTAGGTGTTGTAGAGGCCATCGGTCAGGCACTGACTACTAGCCAAAGTTTCATGACGACCAAAGTTACTAAGGTTAACTCACAAGTGCATATGGCCAACCTGATGAAGCAGATACCCTACAGGAAACTTTGTGCAGTGAGGTTTTGTAAATTATGTATTGCTCAAAATGTTCCAGTATGTCAGTTTCAAAATGAGGTGCCTTGCACTGGTTCCACAAGACTGGATTGCCTTTTTTGGTGACATTCTTCAATACTTTTTGTCAGATTCCAAAATCCTCTAAGTGACCAAACGCTGTATGCCAAGTCCTTCATGCCGGGCTTTGATGGATTGGTTCTCTTGACTCACCAATATCCCCCATAAACTACTAATATAGAGCACTGGATTCACTGACAGGCAAAAAGTCCCGCAAATTAAGTGTTCCAAGGCAAAATAAATATTATAGGTTGGAATTCATCCTGATTCATCTGAGCAGTTCCGATTCTCCTGTCTTCTTGAATTCAGTTTTTGGGATTCCTTCCCCAGAACCAAATAGATAAAATCCCTACAAAAGACCAGAAGCAAACCTCTATGCAGGGATGTCCAGTCTTTCCAGAATTCCACAGGGCAATATGTGTCAAACTCTGGAAAAACACATTGTGGTTTCTATGTCAACTGGTCAATTACTCAACAGATAGACCTACATATTATGCAATGTTTTTTCCTCTACAACTCTAAAAACTGTCTGTTCCACAAGAAGTCTACTAAGTTAAGATGGCATTACTCACTCAGCAGTTGCAAACTTTTTTAACTCTGTTTTACAGTTCATTTTGTGTTTTATTCATTCTTCATAATTGCACCTTTGTAGTATGCACCCATGTGCAGCAAACTATAACTTGTTGATAAAATAAATAGTAAATATAAAAACAGACTGTAAAATATAGGCCATCCGCTGATGGGGGAGGAACCACCATACAGTCCCTCTCTTTGGAACGAGGGAACCCCGCCTATGAAAACCCTGCATGACTGGGACATCAGGTAAACAGTATAAGATCCTAGCAGTTTCGTTCTGCCAGAAATATTGTGTCAGTGGGTTCGGAAACTGCTCCATGAACAGATACTACTATTTAATCTCCGTTTTTCAGTAAAATGAGGCCTACAAACTATACATTGGTCGATTGAGCATGTGTTGCTAAATTATTTGTCTGTGGGACATTTATGGATTTTAACATCGTTGGTGTACGCTGCTAAGTGTTATTAATAATCATTTCAACTGTAAAATGTTTGCAATGTTTAATCTAATAGCTAATTCGGACATTTCACCTACTGATTCCGAGTTTAAATGCGTTATTCTGGAGTAGGGCTAGTCAGTAAAAAGCTTAAAAAAGCATGGAAGCATTTTTATCAACTAATTCTAAGTCTCAGTGTAAATGCACATGCCTCGGAGATCCGTCTGAAACGTCCGGGACACAAGTTTGAACTGGACCTGGCAGCCTTAGCTTTTCATCCTTCAAGAATGGGAAATGTGACGCGACCGACTGTTTTCATTGGTAGGTCTATATGGTACTAGCCTGCAGGTCACATCATGTTATGCAGCAGTGTTGACTCAGCCTTTCAACTCTCCGGGCAGATAAAAAGCTCATCCTTTGCTAACAATGGGGGCTCGGGGGGAGCAGAGGGCTTGCCCGGTCTCCCCCCGGGCTTTTCGGGCCGGAGTGGTACAGGCCACTGATGAGTTGGGGATTGGTAGTCTGTGCAGGAAGGGGCGGGTTGTTGGTGTGAGGATAAAAGACAGGGGCAGGGTGTGGGCGGCCTCTTTGGCCGTCGTCACACCCAGTAGGCGTGTTTGTCTTCGTGCTGTGGAGATTATAGGCTTGTTGGTAGGCGTTTTTTGCTTGTTGGAAGGCGTTTTAGGGTGGAGCTATTATTAATATTGAATTGTCACTAGAGTGGGGGAGTGTTTCTTATTGTGGTTTATTGGGATCGAGAACTGAGTAAAGTTGTGCAGGCCCTGAAGGTGTTGAGGGCAGGGAAGATTTGATTAGAGAGGGCATTCTGGAAGAAGCATGGGTGGGTTTAAAAAGACCTAAGAGGTTGTCAGCTGAAGGAGTTAGCGCTGCGGTAGCAGCTTGTTTCTCGCCGCAAGTAAAGCTTAAGAAATTTAAAACTAAAAGCGCGGAGGGTCGGAGAGTTACGCGCTCACCTTTTGGGCCCCAGGAGGTGTTGGGGGGGCCGGGTTCGAGATCGGAAGAAGTGGTTCCTCGTAGACGAGGAATGGGCCATTTTCTCCGGCGTTCGGGAGTCTCCCTGGCGAGGAGGGTGTCGGCGGGAGGGAGGGGGGCGGGCCGCGTGGGCGCGGTGACACAGGGAGAGAGGCAGGGGGCGCGGCTCTGCAGCGAGCGCATGACGAGAAATCTGCGTGGTCGGAGGGCGGGAAAACAAGCCCAATTGCCGCGCAACAACGCGATTGAACGCGAGGCGGCCATTTTAGAGGAGAGATCCTTAGGGGGCGTAGTCAAAATGGCGGCGCCTACGGAAAAGGGCAATTCGGGGGCAATGTTATCGGTTAAAAGGGTTTTGGCAGAAGGACAGAAGGCGGAGGAGGGCAGGGAAAGGGAAGAAGACGTCATTGTGATATCTGACGAGGAGCCAGAGGGACAGGAAAGTTTTCGTTTGGGGGAAAGTGTTATGGATGAGCAGGAGGTGAATTTTTTGAAGAGAGATGCTGGGGCAGATGGTTTGAAGGAGTCCAGTTTGGTGAGGTGTTCAAGCGTAAGGAGTTTTGAAGAAAATTTTGGAGCACGGAATGTTGTGCATGTAGGTGACCAGGTGGATTTGGTGGATCAGGAAGGTGTATTGGTAACAGGTTTGGTTTATGGTCAGGTAGGTAGGGGTGTGAATAGGGAGACGGGTAAGGTTTTGCTGGATAGGTGAAATCCAGCTTTGCAAGAGGTTAGCGCTGGGTGTGACACTCCTCGGTTTCCGGGCAGACCGGGGAGTTTGGCGGTGCATCAGGATGCTAGGCGGCATGCTGGTGGGCAGAGTTTGCCGGTTAAGGCCAGGGCGCTTTTGGTACACCGGAAAGAAGGGAGGGTAAATTCCGGAGCGGTTTACCCGACGACGAGGGAAGCAGGTGTACGTTGTTCGCTGGGTCACAGTGCGGGCTCAATTTTGGATGACGAGCAGCCTTCCACCAGCTGGGGCGCTGGTGCAGGTTTCGACATGCAAGAAGAGACTCTGCTTGATTATGAAGAGGACGAGGAAGAACAAAATGTAAGGGTAGCGGTACCGGTGTAGCAGTCAGCGGTTCCAGAGGTGGTCCAGGGCGATCGCTCTGGAACTCGTCGCAAGGTTACAGCTGGGAATTTACCTAGAGGTGAGATTGGGTTGGGGATGGGTCGAAATGTTTGCGGCTATGGGAGGGAAGTATGTGGTTCGGGTGGGGTTGACGCTTCTGTGCAGGTGGATTGCAGTACTGATAATGGGGCAGGTAAGTCGGTAGTCACGGGGGAGGTGCGGAAAGAGGATGAGTCAAAAGTCTTGCAGGAGGCGGTTAAGGAAAGGGGTGTAATAAGTGCGGATTCTTCGGGGAAAGGTAAGAAATTGCCTTACATGGGAGTGGCGATGCCTTTGGGGGCGCATCTCACTCAGAATTTAAAAGATAAAATTTGGAAAGGTGAATTTGTGGATGTGTTTAAACTATTGCATAGAGAGGTGCAAGCAAAAGAAGGGTCAAAGGAAGAGGAATGGGAGCTGGCTCGGAGGCCTAAGGTGCCTACAAATATTGAAAAAAGCTTTTTTGATATATGCAAGTGTCTATTGTGAGAAGTACGTGGATTCGTGTGTTGCTTTGTTTAAATATATGGTGGTGCGGCGGGCCCAAATGGATTATGGGGGTTTTGGGTGGTTTAGATATGACGAGGAATTTCGTGCAAGAAAGGCGATGGATCCCTCCAAGGTTTGGGGGGAAATAGATAATGAGTTGTGGATGCAGTGGTTAAGGACAGCCAGGTATGCTCCTACTACGCACACTGCAAGTGGCTTGCCGGTGCAATATAAGCCCTTTCAGGGGCGTCCCACCCAATTTCGGGTGGGTTTTGGGCAGCGAGGGCAGTTTCAAGGGAATGGGTCTTGCTGGGCGTTTAACAGCAGTTTCTGCAATAGGCAGCCCTGTAGATTTCGGCATGACTGCTCCCATTGTGGAGGCAGGCACCCAGCGTTTCAGTGTCTTGGAGGCATGCACTGGGGATGGCAAGGACAGCAAAGTAGAGGTGGTGACAGGGGCAGAGGCCAAAGTCAGCATGTTGTTGGAAAAGGGCCCTACGCCTATTAAGTTTGAGATTATTTCAGATTGGCTACGTTGGTATCCTCGAAGGGACGAAGCAAAGGTTTTGTGGAGTGGTTTTGTTGAAGGTTTCCGTTTATGCTATCAAGGTCCTAGAGTGCGAAGGTGGGCCAATAATTTGAAATCGGCGAGGGCATATCCGGAGGTGGTTCAGGAAAAATTGGACAAGGAATTGGAATTGGGAAGGATTTTGGGCCCATTTTTGGAGCGGCCTTTGGCCAACTTGACTATTTCGCCCCTAGGAGTGGTTCCAAAGAAACAGACAGGTGAATTTAGGCTGATACATCATCTGTCCTGGCCAGCGGGGTGTTCGGTCAATGATTTTATCGCTTTTGAGGATTCTGTTGTGCATTATGCATCAGTGGATGAAGCTGTTGCCTTGGTGAGGATGTGTGGGCATGGGGCAGAGATGGCAAAAGCGGACGTAAAATCAGCGTTTCGGTTATTGCCTTTCACCCGGAGGATTTTTCTTTGTTGGGGATTCAGTTCGGGGGTGCGATTTATGTGGATCGCATGCTTCCAATGGGTTGTTCGGTTTCTTGTTCCTTGTTTGAAATGTTCAGTACGTTTTTGCAGTGGTGTTTTCAGTACAAGAGAGGGGACAGGTTGGCGACACATTACTTAGATGATTTTTTCTTTGTGGGGGCGGCAGGGACAGGTTCATGTGGCAGGACTTTGTTGGATTTTTGAGGATTTGATGTCTGAATTTGGGGTTCCACTGGCAAAGGAGAAGACGGAGGGACCTCTGACATGTATTAGCTTTCTTGGCATTGAGTTGGTTTCTTTGAGAATGGAGGTGAGGTTACCTCAGGACAAAGTGAGGCAGTTGATTTTGCTTTTGGAAGACACGGTGAAAAGACATAAGCTGGAGTTGCGGCGAGCTCAAGAATTATTAGGACATTTGTATTTCGCCTGTAAGGTGGTCAGAGTGGGCAGAGCCTTTTGTAGGAGACTTGGTTTTGCAATAAGGGGTGCGACGTTACCGCATCATCACATTCGGATTAAGGCTCAGGTGAGGGAGGATTTGAGAATGTGTATTTGTTTTTTGCAGGAATTTAATGGAGTTCCCATGTTGGTTGATGATTCGGATTGGTTTTGGCAGGTTGAGTTGTTTTCGGATGCATCTGGTGCCCATGGTTGGGCTGTTTTGGGATGGTCATTGGATGACGGAGGCTTGGCCAGCCAGATGGAAAGAAGCGAGGCATAGCATTGCCTTTTTGGAATTTTTTCCTTTAGTTGTGGCTCTGGTAGTATGGGGTTCTCATTTGGCCAATCGGAATGTGGTGTTTAATGTGGACAATCAGACTGTGGTAGCCTTGGTGAATTCACAAAAGGCGAAGGATGTTACAGTGTTGAAATTGCTGCGTATTTTCTTGTTGCATTGCTTAAAATCCAATGTTAGGTTCAAGGCTAAGTACATCCCTGGAATCAATAATGATATTGCTGATGCCCTATCTCGTTTTCAGTGGCAGAGGTTCAGTGGTCTAGCACCGGGAGCAGATATGGAGAAGACGCTGGTTCCGGGGGAGTTGTGGGTTTTAGGAGATTAAGAATGTTGGAGCTGGTACAGCGGTCTATAGCCCCGTCTACAAGGAAGAGTTATGGTCAGGCATGGTTGGAATTCTTGGAAGTGGGAGCTGTGGAATTGGTTGGGGGGGATGACGTCGTCATTAGGAGACGGGATATGGCGGTTCGGTTCATTATGCATCTGATTGTTAAAGGTTTATCTGCTGTTACAATTGCAGGTAAGTTGGCGGGAATATCATTTTACGGTAAGTATTTTTGGGGTTATGATCCAGTGGAAGGGGAAATTTGCAGGCGGATCTTAGCGGATTGGGCCAGGTCAGGAGGTGCAAGGTGGGATAGAAGAAGGCCAATCACGTCCCAGTTATTGCGGGACATTTTACGGGCACTGGGAGTTGTCTGCTTTTCAGAATGGGAGGTGGGTTTGTTATCTTTATGCATGGCTTGGCTCTTTCATGGAGCGTTTCGTATTTCAGAGTTGTTAGGTTTAAAAGGGAGGGATGGTTTATTACGTTCTAATGTACAGGTAAGTGGAGGAGAGGTTGTTGTGTGGTTGGGAAAAACAAAAGGGGATCAGTTGGGCAGGGGTCAGGAGGTTGTTTTACGGCGTACAGGCTCTCAAGATTGTCCAGTTAGGTCGTGGTTCATATTTGCAGGTAAGTTGCCGGAGTCTGCAAAGTTTGTATTTTTACATCAAGATGGTTCTTCATTATCGGCATCTCAGGTTTTGGCGGTTTTGAAAATGTGCTTGAGGCGGTTGGGTTTGGATCCAGGATTATACGGGACTCATTCGTTTAGGATCGGCGCGGCAACAGAAGCCAGGAGAATGGGGAGGAGTGATCAATTGATCCAAAACTTGGGTAGGTGGAGGTCACAGTGTTTTAAACGTTATATTAGAGCAGATAAATGATCATAGGTGATCTTTCATTGGTAAAGGGTTTCTTTTCAAAATTGTTCTTTTGCTTCTTTTAACTATCTGCTCTTTTCCTCCTGTTCTAGCTGTCAGTTTCGGGTTCTTTTCTTTGGGGTGGGTTATAGCGGAGGGTGTGACATACTTTAACATCTTTTTTGCTTCATAGGTTGTGTTGGGGGTCCAGATGGAGCATGTACGGTGTGGATCGTCGGGCACTCATTCATTCGCTGGGCGGAGAAGCAGGCTGCGACGAGGCATTTTGGTCGACAATTGGGTTTGGATGGTGTGAGGGTTAAAGTTAGTTGGGTGGGTAGGAGTGGGATGAGGTGGGGAGAGCTTTTATATGTTCTTTCACAAAGGATTCGGCAAGGTGTTTGCCCGGATTTATTGGTCATTCATCTTGGCGAAAATGATTTGGTTCCCCTTTCGGGTATAGGTTTACGGAAGGCAATGAAGTTAGAATTACTACGCATTCAGGAGAAGTGGTCAGGGACACACATTGTCTGGACGGGACTGGTACCTCATTCCTTTCAAGGCATAGAGAAGCAACGAAAGAAGGTGAATAGGGAAATGAGGTCTTTTTGTCGAGTTCAAGGTTTTTTCTGTGTTGAGGCATGACAATATTAGCGGTTCAGATGTAGGTTTTTTCCGTCAGGATGGGGTTCATTTATCCTTTTTGGGTAATGAGATTTATTTGTTTGAGTTACGAATGATGATTGCGGACCTGTTGGGGGTTAAGCTATGGGATAGATAGAAGGGGTCGGGTGGGGCAGGAAAACGCCTACCGGGTTTTCCTGTGTGGCGGGGGGTTTATGGTCAAGAAGCATTTCGGGTGGGGAAAGGGATCGATATAAAAATCAGTGGACAGGGAATTTACACAAGGCAAGGGGAATTTTAGAAGGGATGGGTAAGGGGTAGGTCAGGTCAAGGTGGTAGGCATAAGGGGTAGGTTGAATGGGTTCTTTAGAGGGAGGGGGAGGGGATAGGAGGAAGTTATGTATTAGTGAGGTTATGTAGTTTTGTAAGGCTTTATGCCAAGGTGTTTATATATTGCCAGACCTGTTCTATTAAAGCGGCCTTTTACCCCTTAACAACGAGTTTGTGGTTTGTTCACTCTTCGGGCCCGATGGGGGCTCGGGGGGAGCAGAGGGCTTGCCCGGTCTCCCCCCGGGCTTTTCGGGCCGGAGTGGTACAGGCCACTGATGAGTTGGGGATTGGTAGTCTGTGCAGGAAGGGGCGGGTTGTTGGTGTGAGGATAAAAGACAGGGGCAGGGTGTGGGCGGCCTCTTTGGCCGTCGTCACACCCAGTAGGCGTGTTTGTCTTCGTGCCCGCCCGCCCTCCCTTGCATTGATTCTTTGTTTTCGTACCCCTTTTTTGTTTGCTGTTTTGTGGCTGGAGGTGATTTGCATTTAGTGAGGCGTTGTAGGTTGGGCATTAATAAGTTTTAGCTTTGACAGGACAGGTCTGGGTTTGTTTTTGGTTAATGGTTCATTAGATGTGTTTGTATGTTAAAGGGGGAGTTGGGGTGGGTTTTATTATTTTTGCTGCTGGTAGTCAGGTCTGGCTGCGGGGGGTTTATGGTCAAGAAGCATTTCGGGTGGGGAAAGGGATCGATATAAAAATCAGTGGACAGGGAATTTACACAAGGCAAGGGGAATTTTAGAAGGGATGGGTAAGGGGTAGGTCAGGTCAAGGTGGTAGGCATAAGGGGTAGGTTGAATGGGTTCTTTAGAGGGAGGGGGAGGGGATAGGAGGAAGTTATGTATTAGTGAGGTTATGTAGTTTTGTAAGGCTTTATGCCAAGGTGTTTATATATTGCCAGACCTGTTCTATTAAAGCGGCCTTTTACCCCTTAACAACGAGTTTGTGGTTTGTTCACTCTTCGGGCCCGATAACCTTTATCATTACGTGGAGGTCACAGTTTGGAGACCCCGCGATTCATTCTTTCGAAGTGGATAAAATGAGTGTTAGAAATGTGTGGTAATAGCGCGTTTTTCGCCTGCAGGTCGCAGCATGAAAGCATGAGTCATCCCTGTGCACCCCCTCCCTCCCTCGATTAGGTTAATGATTGTGCTGGAGTGTGCACGGACAGGGGAGCTGAAGAATGCTCGTGTCCAGTTTGACCACATTATCCTCATCCTTTGAACCCTTGTTCCTGTTCCTGTTGGGCCTCTTGCCCTGTGAGAGGGCTCCTGAAAGGACACTTGAAGCACAATGCAGATGATTCGCTTTGCGCAGCCATCACAAGCGCACACGAGGCCTCGTCCCGATCTACATTTTACATCGACGTCTCACTGCAAAAAATAACACAAAATGGGTTCCCAGTCATTTTTGTGAAGTAAATCGTTTCTGTGAGCATTTGCGCTTCCCAACATTACCGGGAAGAGACTAAAGACAATTTTGTTAGGTTGCTAAGCAACATTCTTTTCTAGGCATCATCAAATTCCTAGTAAATGCACTTTATACGAAATCTGTTCTTTGAACGAAATCCGCAAGCCGTGCAATAACCACCACGACGACTTTAGGCTGTCACCGTAGATAATGCACGCGTCAGGGAGGATGCACCGAATGCATCAATTTGCCTATTTTAGAGGAAGCAGGTCACCTGGCGTGCGTGGAAAAGAAATCATTTAAACTGCAAAATCCACGAAAAAAGTCTGCTGGCGAACGGGAGGCCAGGCAGCCTGTGAACATCACAAAGTGGCAGACGCGCTCACAAGTGGGTCTGGTGCGCCGCTGGAGTGAGGGGCGGGGAGCGCACACACACCGTGTTTGTTTGGTGCCAGCAGCGCGTCTCCCGCGGATGCCAGAGCTCCCTGCCAGCTCCGCGCGCCGCTGCCGCCCCTTCCCTGACAGGGAGACCCCCGGGGTCAGACACCTGCCCGCACCTGACGCCCCCTCCTGCTGCTCCGGCGTCACCTGCCCCGCCGGGCGCGACCCACGGGCGCCCCTCCGACTGGGGCATCTTGGAGGCGCGAGGGAGCCGGCGGGCGGAGTTTCCTGCACCTGGGGAGCGGGAGGACAATAACAAGGCTCGGCTGGGGAACCCTCCGCCGCGACGAGGAGGCGCTCTGAAGCGGGAGCTGTCCGTTCAGCACCACCGCCGGCCGCAGCTTCTCCGCACTCGCCCGGGCGCGGACTGCCGGCGCCTGAACCGCACCCCTCGTGCACCTGCTCAGACGAGGGGGCGCTGGAGACATGCCCACGGAGGGCCCCCCGGAGCAGGAGCAGAGACAGCACCGAGCCCACGCTCCGGCAGGGAGCCCCCCGCCCGCTGCCTGAAGAAGAGCCCCGGAGCCACTGATGGGCTTATGCGCGGGCGCCCTGCCGGCTCACCTGAGGAGCAGAGCCCCGGAGGCTTGGGAAGTTCCGTGGATGGCACGGTAGGGCACCGGAACGCCTACACACGCACTTTGCGAAAGCAATCAAGCTCACTTGTTCTCTGCATGTGCGGCAAGGGTGTAGGAAGGGACAATGTGTGAGGGTAAGGAGAGGGGTATGTGTGAGGGAACAGAGGGGGGCAGTAAATACCGAACCCGTGCCTCTTATCTACCGGGGCTGCTGGACTCGGGCAGACTGGCGGTGCTTTATCGCTCCCAGACTGCCCGGAAAGTACATCCGGCAGCCCATGTTTAATGAAGTGATGAGCAGCGTTTCACGGGCATTCATAAAATCAATTGTGCATTTAATTAGAGTGCACTCAAGTTTAATGTCAAATATTTACCTAGGCATAAAAAGGACTGGATTAGGGTGTGTATCAGAGGCTAATAGACTGGGTGTGCGTCATCCACGAATTATTCATTAGTCTGCTGTCCTTCAATCTAGGTGTATGTTATAGGGTATTTTGCTTTTTTTATTTAAAAAAAAAAAAACCTCGTCTATGTTTCAAAGTAATTCCTCTTGTGCAACATTACTAAGTCTGCGCTGTGTTGCCAAGTCTCTAGTGTAGTGCTACTTCACATACTCCCTGTGCCTTCCTGGATTAGCATCAAAACATCTATAATTTGAATATTCTGTAAGCATCATATACAATCACTATGAATAGAAAGGAACTTTCCACTGTTACTAATAAGGAGTTAGACATTTCGGGCCCATTCACAAAGACATGTATGGCTAGGTGAAGCATCCCACCTGTAGTACTAGTTCACATCCTCATGATCACCTTTGTGACCTTGCCCCTATGTTTTCAAGCGTGAAAGGTTACTACAGTCCTTGCTGTTGCACCTAGTATTATGCATTGAGTGTGCTCTTCAGTTGCACATGGTTTGAGCACTGAAGTAGCTTGTTGACAGTGTTGGCTAAGCTTGGCATTCACTGAGGGCTACTGTATGAGAAGAGTGTTATGAGACCTCTGCACGAGAAGCTGACCCCCTGTTCATTTATGTCCTAGGTACAATGTATTTTCGGAATATGCCAGTAGTTACAGCATGACAGCCCAAAGCATCAGCCACGTGACCGAGGAGGATTTGGAGGACATCAGCATTAACGTTGGAGGTTTCAAGAAGAAGCTCAGCTCAGACACGCTCCTGCGGTTTCCAGACACCCGGCTGGGACGACTGCTGAACTGCCACTCCAAGGAGTCAATCCTGGAGCTTTGTGATGACTACGATGACAACAAGAAAGAGTTTTACTTCGACAGGAACCCTGAACTTTTCCCGTATGTATTGCATTTCTACAACACGGGGAAGCTGCACGTCATGGGGGAGCTATGCGTCTTCTCCTTCAGCCAGGAGATTGAATACTGGGGGATCAATGAGTTCTTCATCGACTCCTGCTGCAGCTACAGCTACCATGGGAGGAAGATGGATCCGGACCCTACTCAGTGGGAGGACAAGAGTGACCAGGAAAGCACGACCACCTCTTCCTTCGACGAGATCCTTGCCTTTTACCACGATGCTGCTAAATTCGACAGGCAGCCTCTGGGTAACTTCAGGCGGCGTCTGTGGCTGGCTCTAGACAACCCAGGCTACTCGGTTCTGAGCAGGATCTTCAGCGTGCTATCCATTGTGGTGGTCCTGGGGTCTATAGTCACCATGTGCCTGAATAGCCTGTCGGACTTCCAGATCACACTGAGCAACGGTGAGAAGGATGAGGATCCCCGCTTTGAGATAGTGGAGCAATTTGGAATAGCCTGGTTCACCTTCGAGCTGGTCGCCAGGTTTGCAGTCGCCCCCGACCTGGTGGCATTCTTCAAACATCCGCTGAACATCATTGACCTTATGTCCATTGCACCATTCTATATCACTTTAGTTGTGAATCTGGTGGTGGAAAGCAGCCCAGCCTTAGCTAATTTGGGCAGAGTAGCTCAAGTCCTGAGGCTAATGAGGATCTTTCGCATCCTAAAGCTTGCAAGACATTCAACAGGCCTCAGGTCTCTGGGGGCCACCCTGAAGTACAGCTATAAAGAAGTGGGGCTCCTCTTGCTCTACCTCTCAGTTGGCATCTCCATCTTCTCCGTGGTGGCTTACACTATCGAAAAGGAGGACAATGACAGTCTGGCCACTATCCCGGCCTGCTGGTGGTGGGCCACTGTCAGCATGACTACAGTTGGCTATGGAGATGTGGTTCCGGGGTCAATAGCGGGGAAGCTGACAGCCTCTGCTTGCATTTTGGCTGGGATCTTGGTGGTGGTCCTTCCTATAACTCTCATCTTCAATAAGTTCTCTCACTTCTACCGGCGGCAGCGGCAGCTGGAGAGCGCCATGCGGAGCTGTGATTTTGATGAGGGGATCAAAGAGGTCCCGCTGGTAAATTTAAGGGATTACTATGCTCATAAGGTGAAGACACTCATGGCAAGCTTGACAAACATGAGCAGGAGCAGTCAAAGCGAACAGAGCCTGAATGACTCAATTGACTAGCCAGGAAAAGGAGCTACAACCCCTACACATGCACACTTACTGTAGACAGACACATACACTGGGACAAATCCTTCACACAGCACACACAACACATGCACATCATGTGTGTGCAGATACACTGTCTGCAGGTACACCACACACGTACATACCCACCACACATGCATTACACACTGATGCGCATTCACTATGCACATGCATCTTACACATGCGTAGGGACCACACACAGTCACATGCGGCACACATACGCCTGACTCAAACGCTTATTGCGTGTGCCTGCACACGTTTTACGGGCATGCAACACTGGCACACATGGACACATACACCGACGTACTCACATACACTACATTTATATACACTACACACTTCCTGTCCCACGCACCGAACTTATTAGAATTACAACATATGGATGTGCATAAAATACCTGTGTACATAAATCACACACATCCATACATAGCACAAGCAACAAGTACATAAAGCATACTCCACGCGCATACTGATCACTCACACATAGATGAACGCACATACACCACGCGCGTGAACAAGGCCTGCGCGTCAGACACTCACGCACATACACCTCACACACACACATTTGTTTTCAGTTTTTTTTCTTGTCAAGCTTAAAGAACTGTGATGCTCTTTAATGTGGTCCGTCTGCATTTCAAGCCAGAGTGAAAATCTGTTGCAGCCTGACCCTGTCTCACCTTTCCAAGCTGCTTCCCATGGTGTTCTGTGTACAGCGCCCTCCCTCCCCCATCCGCCCCAGCGGTGAAAAAATGTCCTGGGTTTCATTCTGCAGATATATCAGCATCTCGTCTGCTCAGCTCACAGGTCGGACAGCAATGTTACAAAGAAAGGCATCCCGGAGCGCCTTTCCCTGGGCTGTACTACATGAGCTGAGGAGGTGGGGGCGTGCCAGATACATCGGGACAGGGGCTGTGTCTAGATGTTATAAGTGTACATGCTATGTGAGCCTTAATGTCTCGTGAACGTGCATTTATGTAAGCGATGAAGGCGGGGCCAAGCAGTGTAATATCACAAGGAGGGCGGGTGTGACGTCATTCAGTTTTCAGTGGCAAATAAAGCTGAGGAGTACAAGCGGTTTTCTGGTGAATTCCCTTGGTTGCACCATCCAGTGCCGTTGGAACAAGTTCATTGTGTGCTCTCGGTGTTTTTATTCTTCAGTGGCAGGTTCACGTGTCTGTACTGGCCTCCTGCACAGCTGTGCAGACCTATTCCCCGAGGGGCCTTTTGATTGGTCCGTATTATTTTGTATTAATGCATGCACTGTTAACCCCTGTGCTGGCCCCTGCACAAGTAACGGGGACTGAATTTGCTCCGGTGACCAGGTCATGAGAAGACAAAAGTATGGTTAAACAATTTGGTTAAACAATGGCCATCCATGGCTAGCCATGCATAAACCTGGCATAACCATAGTTTGTCTAGGAACCGATAAAACAGGAGAAGCGTGGCGAGGAGCTGTGAGGGAGTGGCGTATACTTTCCGTCAGTGCAGCTCGTCAAACACAAAATGGCACCTGTGCACCAAATACGCAACTTTGTAATGACTCGCCAACGCTTTTTCCAATGATGGGTAAAGTGCGCATGCCCTAACGGATGCACATGTCTGAGTGGGATTCACGTAAAAAGGTTACTTGTGTCCAGTTCCCTACCCCTTTGAGGGCATGCGTCAGAGACCTGCATGTGAAAGGTTAGGAAACTTACGGATGGCATTTTCATTTCACCTTCATGTTTTTTTCCTTCCTTACATTATTTTGCATGTTCCTGGCAGTCCGGCTACCCGCTCTTGCGGTCTCCTGACTGTTGCACGCCTCTGCACTGGTTATGCAAGGCCCCCTGCGGTATGATAGCGGGGCATGTGTGGGAGGCGCCCATTTCGATGTAAAAGTATTACATTCTAAGAGGTCACCGAGTGTGTATTGAATTACCCAGCTGTTGGCCCAACACTCCACGTCCGAGTCAGGCCCACATTTGCGAGGCCAGTGGAAGTTACAATCTATGTAATGTATAAGCCTGACCTGCATGCATTATGCATATGTATGTCACTCTTACATGCATACATTAAATGCCTCTTCATTTTTTAATCATAACTGATGCATAATTATAGCTTATCGAACGCATACATCTTTGCAGATCGGTTAAAATGTTTCTTTTACTTTAAAAAAGAGGAACTGATATCCTGTAAAAACAACGTTGATTTTGCAAACCGTGGGATTTCGCTCATCTGCTCACTGATCCCAGAAGAGTAGGTAGGACTTAACTGCATCTTCTAAAGTGTGAAGCCTGCTTCAGTCCGCAATGCGGAAACGTTTGAGATCACCGGCCTCACCTGGATCCGCAGCTCCAGGACACACAAGGAAGGGTGTGTAGCAGTGCGATCTGCCACACACACCTTCATTGTGTCACTTGGATGGGGGAAACACCCTCAGTGAGGAAAGGAACCTCCTCTGCAGTAGAAAAGATCCTTGGCGGTGGACCACACTGCTAGCATCCCCTACTGACTCCTAGGTTGGGGGATCGTGCAGATGCTCAGAAGAGAAGTCTGTTTTCTATTGGTGGTGCTGGGGAATGAAATCCGTCAATCCGACGATAGCTGGTGCTTGACAAGACTGCAACCAGAGGAAACACTGGAGGTGTCTGCCTCAAAACTAACTCTATGGAGTTTGCTATCGCCCAGATCCGAGTCCACTGCTAGAGGAAGAGTCCATTTCGGCCACATTATCCCGTGAAGCCCCCTCTCCAAGTGCCGTAAAGAGGTCTGTCAGTGTAGATGCTGCCATTCCCTGAAAAAAGGTAGCACTGAGCTGGTCAAATCTTGATTATGGGAGGGAAGAACGACTTAAAGAGCCAGTGGTTAGGGGTCATGTGCAGTGAAATCCTGAGCTGTGGACCCAAAATGCTCCCCAGAACGGCGCACCAACAGATTTCGAATACACCCCTAACAGGCTTTGGGATATGCAGTGTGAAATCCTGGGTTGTATATTATCAGATACTTCCCCGACTGGATGTGAGTTGTGTACTGTGGGAGTATGAGGTTACTTCCATGGTGTTTGCAATATTCTCAGTCCTTTGGTTCTTTCCCACCCTTGTGGGGATTCTTGGCACTTGGCGGTAGGACTGGAAATTGCTTCAATACATGGTTTAATTTAGCGCTTTAGGCAGGGGTAAGTCACAGGCAGGGTTCATCCATTCCTTCGCAATTGCTTCCAGCACTATTTCCCTACAATTTAGAGAAATATGAGCCTACTGATCTGTGTGGTGACTGAGGGATCAGCGGCTCTCACAATGGGAAGAAGTACACAGACTAACAGTATACCCTGTATATTACGCATGACGTGGCGCAAAGAGTTTACAAGGTGGCGCAAACCTAGTTTGCGTCACCCTGAAATATGGCGCTATGGTAGTGGCCTGATTGCGTCACATTTACAGCAAAAAAATGGCTGCAAATGTGGTGCTAAGGGCAGCGCAAGGGCCTTGGGAATCTGGCCCTAGCTGTTTTCCATTAACTAAACCTAGGGGTGGTAGAAGAGAGATTGTCTTCCTGCATGGGAGTGGACTGGGCCTCCACAAAAAAGTGCTGAAGAGAAACAAGGAGATTAAGAAGGCTAAGAAGTCACTCATACTTCTTAGCCTTGAATGAGGCTGGGGGAGTAGGCTGCTCATCACCCAGAATTATTGTATCACCTGCCTGCTTCTCTGAGGAAGAAGTGTCTCCTGCTGGGGTCTTGCCATGAAAGGACTCACTGTCTTTGAATGACTGGAAGGATTTCATGTGCTAGAAAAGAGGAGAAAGTCTCAATAGCAGTCTTTGAGTGGCACTACACGATGTAGCAACAACCATGCCTGTTTTGTACTGCTGGCACACTTTATCCATTTGAGCAGTTAAATATGATTTTGCTATAAAACGGGGAGTACATTACTTTTTTACCTTTATCCATGCATCCACAGTCGAGGCTCAACTCCTCAGACACTAGTCTGAGCTCTTGAGCCTCCATTGCCGATGCATGATCCTAGCAGTCGTGCCATAAGGCCTCTGGAAACTAGCAGTTTCTGCTACACAGCCTTCTTACCCATATTGAGAACGAATCTGTACTCCCCCGGGGAATTTCCAGAGATTGAGCTGGGAAGGGAGTTAGCATGCACAGCCTGGGCAGTCCTAGGGGCCTACAACTTGTACAACTTATCTAATAACTGTAGAGGGCAGGCTCATAGGAATATTTCTTCCAAATCTCCTGACTCTGCTTGAAGACCAGGGTTTCCACAGCCAGGACTAGCTTTGGTGGGGGAGCTACTGTGACCAGCACAGTACTGAGGCCATAGTTCTTAACTGATGATGCCTGAGTTGTAATGGGCAATGTACCAAAAGCCGATGTAAGCTTATATAAGAGTTACCTGCATGCAGAGCAGATGTTAGAGTATCCTGGGCTATAAATGTTTAGAAACATTTCTGAGCCTGATACTAAATTTGCCAACATAGTATTGCATATCATGTAAACACAATTCTTGTGCTAAAGTGTGTTAATCCCCAATCCCATTGACCCCCTATATAAGGCAGGAAAGTAGCTGCATCATTTGAGCTACTACAGAGCACGTCAGTATTTTCCTCTGTTTTTCCACCTCATTGGTGATCTGACTTAAATTGGCCTGACTCAAGTATGGAAGTCAGTTTGCGGAGATAAGGGAGGACAGCATAATCCGAAGAGTCATATCTCTTTACCCTCTCCAATGAACAGCTATCAAGCCACCCCAGAGTATGCATGCAACCTCATGCAAAGATGCACAGAGCTGACTGCTTCTGCCGTGCTGCAGGAATTCACTTGATGATGCGGTTAAAAATATTTTGCCATTTTAAATTATTTCAATTGTGTTAAAAATTTCAATTTTTGGATGCAGTGCTGTAATAGTATGGAAGGGCGACAGAGTGAGTACTGGAGACCTGCTAAGAACAGCCCACTACCACCACTACACTAAAAGAAACCCCTCTCTCTACACCATATAAAGCCCTCAAATAGGTATTTTAATAGTCTTACACGCGCACAAATAATGTCCACTGCTCAGGCCCAAATCCAAAACTTCATCCCTAATCTCAACACTAACTCCTCACCTTCCATCCCATCCACTTTATAACACAACTCATGAACCCCAACTTTACTATCCTACTGAAAACACCACCTGCACTTTCAAAAGCTTGCTTCAAAACAACCGACACAACATGGGCCAGCAAGCCCAATTTCCAAGAAACTCCCTACATCGACCCCACCAAGCCACTAGCTTAAATAGAATAAGGGCCTCATTACAAGTTTAGCTGGCCAACCGTCAGCCCGCCAGACCCGTGGTCTCAGGGAGCCAAGGCCAATGCTGTCGCATAAAGGATGCCCCCAGTACCCTTGGAATGTGCACATGGTCGTGGGCAATGCAGAGGTCTCCCTGTCGCCCCCAGCACTAACTTTCTGCCACGAAAAGGCTGGCAAAAAGGGAAGTCATGATCAGCACAGCGGGGCGCGAGTGGCTGACCACGACTTTGACCGCCGCCAACCCGTTGGGATCCCTGATCCTGGCGGTGGCAGCAGTCTCCTGGCGGTCCAACCACCAGGATCGTAATGTGGCAGTCGGACAGCCAGGCGTGCGGTGGTCCGGCCGCCATCACAAGTTTGGCGGTCTCATGACCCCCAAACTCATAATGAGACCCTAAATCTTCCATTCTAAATTCAAACCATATCACCTAAATCTGGCAAACCAGCCCAGTTAACAACAATATATCCCAAGTCTGGGCCTGCTAGGATACTTGTAACACCAACTCTTGTCCATGCATGATAACTCAACATAGGTAGAAGGGTAAACTGATGGCAGATGATTGGCATAGCAAACAGCGTACATAACAACCAACAACACTTCTACTGACACTGCAACTTTTCCATACCTTCACTAACACCAGTGAAACCATACCACCTTAATACTTTATCCAGACCTCATCAGTACTTCCACCATCATCAAAATCACCATTTGCAACCATGACATACCCATCACGAAATCACCTGAAATTAACCACCTCATCACCATCAAGACTGCCACCAATTCCTCAACATAATGCTAATTATTTTCAGTCTTACTTCTTTTACCACCACCACCTGAGCCGGTATATTCCTTTCATTACCTGACAAAAAATTCTACTGCTACTGACTCAGAACTACAAACGGATTGTTGACATAATAATTTGAACATTAATATAGAGAATCAAAAATATTACGATCCTCTACTTATGATGTAAAATACAAAAATATTGTGTCAAATCTTTTGCTGATAATAATATCATCTAAAACAAGCAAACTATCACTTTTAAAAAATAAATATAGACTTCATTGCAATGCAGTGGTAGTTTAATATTTAACAGTAATATAACAGTTTTTAATACATTTAGGAGCTCAAAAAGAGTGAGGCGGTCTATAGACCATCACACTCGCGGTGGCTGTCTGACCACCACATTACAACCACCCGCTCTGCCAGGATCTTGGATCCCGGTGGTCTGGCGGAGAAACTAATCCGCCAGGGCAAGGGATGCATGCAGCGCTGCCCTGAGGATTACAACCTCATTCTCCACCAGTGGTTTCATGTCGGTAGCACCACCCTGAAAAGGCTGGCAGAGAACAGATACAGGGTCCACAGGGTGGCCCTGCACTATCCATGCACTTGGCATGAGCAGTTCAGCCCCCCCGGCCAGCACCCTGGCAATGTTCAATGTCTGCTCTGCAGACATTGAACATTGCGAAGGTGCTGGTGCACCCTGTAGGCGACAGCATTGCCGCCAGCTCGATTAGGAGCCAGAGACACTGCTGTAGCCTGTTCCCCGCTAGGCCAGATCTGCCCACTGACCTAGCAGGAAACCCATAGTAGCACTGGCACGGATTTTTCCGTCCGCCAAACTCTCAAGAAACCCCTTACTGTTTTATTGAAATTATTTATATAACACACACACACACACACATATATATATATATATATATATATATATATATACACACATACATTATATATCTGTATAGATCATTTGAAAAATTCTCACCAAAAACAAATATTTTAAATGTAAGTATTAACAGGTAAATTAAATTAAAAAATTAACAAACATGTACAAGCAATACAAATATTTAGCCTGATAAAAATATTAACCTAAATATATTAAATGTAGTTATACTATAAGCTAAATTTTGAAATAATGTAAAAATATATTAATATTGGATACACTTAGAAATGTTTAAAAATAATAACATAAGAAACAGAAAATCAACTAAATAACTATATAAATACAAATTAATAATTGAACTCATATAGTAAATACAAAGCAATATAAAATCATTACTCTAAAATATAAACACAGGTTTTGGACTTTGGGGGGGGGTTACATTTACTATCCCAACTCCAGTCTAAGCAACAGTAGGGAAAGTGTTGAAATTCAGAGGTGTTAGATTTACTATCACCACTCCAGTCTATACAGCAGGAGGGGGAAAGTTTGGACTTCTTAAGGGTTAGATTTACTATCCCCACTCCAGCCTAAGCAACAGTAAGGAAAGCGCTGGAATTCAGAGAGGTTATATATACTATACCCACTCCAGTTTAAGCAACAGTAGGGGAAGCGCTGGACTTCGAAGGGGTTAGGTTTACTATTCCTACTCCAGTCTAAGTACTGGTACGGAAAGCGTTGGACTTCAGAAGAGCTCCAAATATTCAAACTAGTCCTAATAATTAACTAAAGCTATGTCAACAAGTAACAAAGCAATACATTATAGGACATATAAACATAAATACTATATTATGTAATAGAAAGATGAAAATTGTGTGAAACATAACATAAAAAAATCATAAGATTCACTTACCTAGCTAAAAATTACAACATTTAAAAATAAATACCAAATTATTTAATTTAAATTAATACTAAAGATTTTTTAGAAACATCATGCCACACGCAAAATTAAAACAGCACTTACTACTCAATTAATTGACTATTAAAAACAAATATAACACAAAAATGTACAACCTTAAAATATACACATAATCAACTATCAATTGCTTCATTACATAAAAAAACTATTAGGACACAAAATATCATAACATAAAAATGTTCCCATCCTATATCACTACCAAAAATAAAGTAAAGAAAATACATTCATAAAACACATATAGACATTAAAATACACCTA
This sequence comes from Pleurodeles waltl, assembly GCF_031143425.1. Taxonomy (NCBI): domain Eukaryota; kingdom Metazoa; phylum Chordata; class Amphibia; order Caudata; family Salamandridae; genus Pleurodeles; species Pleurodeles waltl. The sequence goes on from NC_090439.1 coordinate 871,550,414, forward strand.
AAAACATTCCAGAAATTAAACAAACTAAATTGTAATCTATATAATAAACATTCAATTAAATATTTGATTACAATTTTAAAAACGTAGAATTAAATAGAAATTAATTTTATTTTAGTTAGGCACTATCCTATGACACTGCAAATCCAACAATATGCTACTAAAATATCACATACTACAACTAATAATAAAATTAAAATATGTATCAAATAAATTAAACTAAAAACGAATGTAGCAATGAAACCATTTACAGAATTAAAAATGAGTTAAATCATTATTTACAGTAAAAAATGAATTACAATATTTAAATTATTTATATTTTAACTTCCCTGCCGATGCACTCACAATCCCAACAACCGATCATTAAAATATAACTTACTATTACTAAAAATAAAATAAAAATATAAATGCAGATTAACAAATTAAAACAATAAATATAACAATCAATAAACTTAATTAAACCATTAAATAATTAATGTGCAATTAAAAACTAATTACATTAAATATAATGTATTTACATTTTAATTAGCTTCCCATCCTATTCCACCCCAACAACCTGTCACTACAACATAAATAACTAATTACATCAAAAAATAAATTATTATAAAACTTAGTTTCGAACTATATATTTAAAAAATAATAACTATAGTTACAATACTAATACCTAAAATTAATATACTAACTAAAACACAAACTAATAAAAAAATTGTATTTTTTTACAACTATATTAATGAAAACGATATTAAAAACATCTATATTCTTAACAAAATTATTTACTAAAAATGATATTCTTGACAACAATATCTTGTAACACAATATTTTTGTATTTTACTTTTTGATGATGGCTATTTAAAACATTATTTAAAACGTAATATTTTGTCCAAATACCACTACAAACACCTCACCACCACTAACTCAATACTCGGACATCCAATTTATCACCACACCCCACCAGCACCTTCCTACTACCAATATTGTCATCATCTCATCATCACTTACTCATATACACCACCCAAAGGGCATATTTAAGAGCCCCTACGGCCACCTTAGCGCCACCTTAGCATTAATTTTTTACAGTAAGGTGGCAGTAAAGTGGCTTTTTCCCCCACACCATATTTACAAAGTGGCACATTGCATGCATTTGCAACCCTTTGTAAACCCTTGCGCCACATTATGCCTGAGCCAGGCGTAACGAATGCAAGATGGTGTTCCTGCGCTAGGAGGCTCGCAGAAATGGTGCAGTGAAATTTAACAGATTTCACTGCGTTATTTTTGGAGTCATTTTAACGCCTAATCAGAGTTAAAATGATGCTCCCATAGAAACCTGTGGGCCTCCTTCAACTTTGCTACACTAGTGTCAATATATTTTACACTAGTGTAGAAAAGTGCCACAATATCGTCAACATTATTTGACCACCAGGGTGTGCCATATTATAAATACGGCGCAATCATAGTGTCCTTAGATGCCGATAAGGGGCACAGCAAAAGTGGTACATCAGCTCTGATGCACCACTTTTTCTTAAATGTTGGCCTAAGTATCTCACCCCACTGTTCCACCACATTCTCCATTATGTTCCTCCACCCTTCAACACCCTACTACCAACTCCCTAAAATTATTACCATCAATACGTCCCAGGGCTACAACTACTCCATGGCTGCCAACTCACTAGTATGACCTCAACACCACCTCAGGCCACATCCTTGCCACAAATTCACTACTTCACTACAACTGCTACTAAAATCTCCTGTACCCCACAACATATGCACATCCACTGCCATCTCTGCCTACTCCACTCCACCACCACTTTATCAAAATCACCAACAAATCACTGTTGCGTCACCATTATTATCTCACCACCAACAAATCAGAATCAACCCAGAATCAACTCACTGCCTTGCTTCTACCTCTGTCATCAACAATACCTAAGTTACCACACCACTTCAACCTGATTACCACCTTGCCACTATAACTCATTTAAAACCAGATCGCCAAACATGACCCCAAAAATAATCCATCTACCTGCTCACCAAACACAAATCAGGCTGTTGTATCTGGGACGTACCTTTAAACAGGACACAGTAATTACTGCCATGCTGGGTATGTCAATTCTACAAGGAACTAATTAGGCCATTTCCAGGAGACGAATCCGGTCACGAGCCTGTGAGCCACAATTCTCCAAAGCCATCACAGCACGGTTAGTCCCTACGGGTTTTGGGGACGTTTTACTGCATTTGTAGGAGCTGTTACATTATGGGTGGATTAAACAACACGGACACAGTCAGTACAGGTGCGAATTCACCCTTTTTTTCCAGGGACAGAGGAAGAGTCATTCTCCTCCCAGGTCAGTCATATGTTAAAAAAAGGCTCCATAGAAAAGACACTAGGCGGCATCTTTTGCAGTTGTAGTTGTATCGTTCTGTTCACTTGTGAAATTTATAAAGCAGGAACACTGCCTCTCTAATGCGCTAAAAAAATTACGTACGGAAATATTTCCATAAAATGTATCATAAAAACCCAATCGTATTAAAAAACCGTAAAGCAAATCGAGTGTATACGAGGGATGAGAAGTATCCCGAAATATCGAGCAGTCAGTTTGTGGCTACGCTTCGGCATATATGGAAGCAGGAAATATATTTTACCCAGATAATTAATTAACTCAGTAGAGTGATTTTATAGCAGTTTAGTCGTTTTCGCGTATGTATTTCAGGTATTTGTGCAGCACAGAATTACACGTCTGCCACCCCAGAGCCTTTGGCAGATGGCGGTAACATGTAGGTGCCCAGGGCAGGTCAGCCCTTGCGATCCTAAGTTCAACCCGCTGGCTTGTGTTGTTACTTCCGGGGGAGGGTTCAGTAGTGAAGCCCTAGCCGACCTCAGGCTCCTGGGAGGTTGGCACAGGAGTAAACCGTGGATAGACATCCAGCAGTGCGACCTGCACAGCACTGTTCACTAGACCCATGGCGCAGAATCCAAGCCATTTTTGACTGGCGTTGGTTCATATTCTTGGTGGTAAGTTAAGGCGGCTTTTGGTGCAAACAGCCTTTATCAAATAAGGGTTCTGAGGTGCTAATGTGTGACAAGAATGTTTGTGCTATGTGGTATTTTGTTTTGGTGGTGATGTGTTTTGTTGTTTATTTGTGCTGCTCTGTGTTTTTCTCCTGCATTACTGCACTGTGTTTTTGTGTTGGACTGTGGTTGTTGGGTTATGTTCTGTTTTGTTTATTTTGTTTTATAGTGCTGTGCGTTTTAATTCAGTTGCTACATTACTCTGTGTATGTTACTATGAACCACTCACAGTCTCAGAGTGTAACATAGCGCTGATCCAGCTTTTAGCTGTTTAGGACACCAATCACTCCAAAATTATGTTTTAAATTAACACTTGTAGTGCTCACTTTATGTGAAACAGCCCATGGTGGTCAATTAACACAGAATTTTTTTTACTGTAATTGTGTTTATTTCTGTAAATTTCGTAGCAGTTCCAGCAAGTAGCGAACCACTAGTATGAATTTAGGGCCAGATGTATCAAAGGGTTTTACCCATTCTATGTCTCTGGAAAAATGTTTTCGTACATATGGCCCTTAATTATTTATAGGTCTGGCAACTGAGAGCTTTCCCCTCTCAAATGCTTTTACTAAAATAAAGAAATATAGGAGCGAGAGAGCCAAGATGGCAACCTAGTAAGAGGGGTGAAGGGGGACACATTCACCTTACACAGCAGTATGAGGGTGTATGGTGGACCTTGCTGCAAGTTGTGGCAACCAGTAAACAAGGAAATGATTACTTGAAGACACTGTGATGAAGCAGTATGTAAAATGTCAGTCAGGCCTGCTTGGAAAAAATGAAGTGGAGCACGAACCAACAACAGCAGAAGGCAGCACGGAAGCATGTTTGGGGCACTGGTGAGACTGAGGTGGTGTGCAGCCCATGCAATCAGGTGGCGGCTCCGGACCTAAGACTGGCAGAGATCAGAAGGGAGGAAGATGGGAGGTCAATGCGCAGGACCTGACAACCCACGCTGCGCCAATCATCAGTTGAATTTTCAGAAGACATGCAAAGGGGAACCTTGAAGGCAGCACATGCTTCAGAGCACACTAAGGGAAATCCTAGAGGAGATGTGAACACGCACCCATGTGGTTACACTGGGAGCAGTGTATTACCTAATACACAAAGATAATAACCTGGGGGCAAATCAAAAGAAGATGATCACTTTCTGTACAGCCTGACAGATCAGGGTTGCTAAGCACTAAGTGGTGGTCTTAGACCAGTTCACTTCAAGGTAAGACGCAGATGGTGATGCTTACGTTCTGTTCTGCTTACTAGCGCAGTAGGCAAAATTAGCATGAACATGCAAGAGGCTGGGATGGCTGACCATGGCCGGATGTGTCCATTTGGTGACGATGACTAGAGAAGGGAATGCAGATGCAATAATCTGTTCTCCTACTGAATTGAGGTTGGGGACTCCTGGATGATCCTTGACCATGCCAACCAACCCCAATATACAGAGTCTTAATGGTGGAACGGGCTGTCTCCATACATCGGGAACAAACCATCATATGTTGTGGTCAGTCTAGGGCAGAGACAGGGGGTGTTCCTTGAAGGAAGCTGATAATCAGATACGGGAGCCAAGGGTGCCCGCTTCTTCTTGAAGGACAGCTTGCAGGCTTCTTGGCTAATCTAGAAAATGACTTTGTTAGGTCTCTTTCAGAGGGGTTAGCCAGACTTCGGTCCAAACTGAGGAGAAATATTTCAGAACTTAAGCAAGACATGCATGGCCTGTGGATCAGGGTGGAAGCAACTGAACAACTGCTTCAGTCTATGTCAGACACCAACTAGGTCATGTCACCCTATATCGTCTGACTGCCAACCGAAGATAAATTACTTACAGAAAAATGTCTCAAAAATAGGTTGAGTTGAGACACTATCAGGGTTCGCAATCTGAAATAGGGGATACCTCTGGATGATTTGAAGGGCTGTAGCTAGGCACTTTTTAGCAAAGTCTGACAGGCAGACAAGTCATTCCAGATTGACCTACAAAGAGTGTGCACCGGGTGCAGAGAAGACCTTACAAACCAGTGCTCCTACAGAAGGATATAGTCACCAACTTCACCTCCTTTCCAGTGAGGGAACAAATCTGCAAAGCAGGCAGATAACAGCTACATATATCATTTGAAGACAGCTAAATGACAACGTTCCAGGACCTAACAGCCACTCTTTGGTGAAAAAAAGACTCTACCATCCAGAGGTGGCGCTTCTTACCAACAAATAAATGTGGTACCTCTAGATAGTGCTAGAGGGCCCCTGTTGAAGAGGCTAAAACATTTTTCAATAGCTCAGTGCACAAAAAATAAAACAGAGAGCAGGATTTCAGGAAAAGTACTAGAGTGCAAAAGAAGGGAACTACTCTAAACATCTATATGGGAGACATGTTAAACAAAGCATCTAAACCAGTTTTCCAAACCAGGCTTGTGACCTACTGGAGAGTCCCTCGCTGATTTTTGGTGGTTTGCAAAAGTCCGAGCAATAAGTAAAGATGCTTTTAAATTCTGTGTTTATCTAGTCACAATAATGGTGCTTCAAAGACAGAGGTAAAATGTCACGCTATGTCTTCTGACAAATTGGTGCTTCTTCTTTTAACATTGGGATTGGTTTTTACTTTTCTTTTTCTGACTGGAAAGTGAGAGGAGTTTTTAAAGTGAATTATGTGATGATCTTGCTTGAGTACGGGGAGTGTGAAAGGAAAAGCTGGGAGATGTCATGTTTTTGCTACACACAACAAAGTGTAAATTATATACATTCAGCCATAAGGAAAGCAAAAATGAAGTAAATTTTTGTGTAATTCTTAAGTGCGCTGGAAACAGACCAGTGGAATCAAAACAAATCCAGACACTTCACTTAGTGATGGAAGAATGATATATACATATTTACAGGAACCTAAATTCTACAAAACATCATTTGTGTGCCATATAGTTTTATCAGTAAAACGGTATGGTGGTCATTCTGACCCTGGCGGTCTTTGACCGCCAGGGCGGAGGACCGCGGGAGCACCGCCGACAGGCCGGCGGTGCTCCAATGGGGATTCCGACCGCGGCGGTAAAGCCGCGGTCGGACCGGCACCACTGGCGGGGTCCCGCCAGTGTACCGCGGCCCCATTGAATCCTCCGCGGCGGCGCAGCTTGCTGCACCGCCGCGGGGATTCCGACCCCCCCTACCGCCATCCAGATCCCGGCGGTCGGACCGCCGAGATCCGGATGGCGGTAGGGGGGGTCGCGGGGCCCCTGGGGGCCCCTGCAGTGCCCATGCCACTGGCATGGGCATTGCAGGGGCCCCCGTAAGAGGGCCCCTACAAGTATTTCACTGTCTGCTGCGCAGACAGTGAAATACGCGACGGGTGCAACTGCACCCGTCGCACAGCTTCCACTCCGCCGGCTCGATTCCGAGCCGGCTTCCTCGTGGAAGCCTCTTTCCCGCTGGGCTGGCTGGCGGTCTGAAGGCGACCGCCCGCCAGCCCAGCGGGAAAGTCAGAATTACCGCCGCGGTCTTTCGACCGCGGAACGGTAACCTGACGGCGGGACTTTGGCGGGCGGCCTCCGCCGCCCGCCAAGGTCAGAATGAGGGCCTATGTCTGTGCAAAATGTGTATGTCTGTCAGTTGCTGGGGGGATTGTTATCACAGTTATGGAAGTGTTTATTAGACACTAAATGGAGCGACTTTAAATAACAACTGAAATTGAATGGTTGGTGTTTTCTTCATATTGCAGTTACAGTGCTTTTATGCGACTCTAAAACGAGTAGGGGCTTGTCTCGAGGTAAGGAGGAAGCATTGTTCCGACCGTCATTGGAGGTTAGCAGTCTAGTCCTATGACAGGCATTTATAAAAGTGAGGTGACGCACAGTGAGCCGGCCGCTGGCGGGCCTAAAGCAAGCCTGTCTGTACCTGTTCAGGGGCCAGGAACGCTGTCTGGCACTCATCAGAACCTCCGCTAAGATTATCTTATTCACATGACTCACTTCTAGATTTGGGTAGGTCCTCCAAGCATGACTTGGCTCTCTGCGTGGCTGGAAGCACAGGTTTTTTTAGAGGGTCCTTTCAGTTTTTTAATGCCGGATCCCTTCCAAAATATTTTATTGAGATTGGGGATCAGATTAATGACTCAAACCCAAACATGTTTTTTACCACTGAAACCTGGATTAAGAAAGCACCCTACCGGATATTTCTATTTCACTATCAGATGTTGATACAAAATTCTGAAATGCAACAGAATAGGTTGCTCAGGAGAAGGCACAGCCATTATATTTAAGGATAGCGTACTTGTGCCATTGAGGTAAGCTCCACCAACATGGAAGGGGAATTATTAGCTTTCCAACTTTCACATAATGGGAGAAGAGTGCTTGGAGGCACAGTACTGTATCGACCGCTGGGCTACAATTCTCAAATGCTCATCAACCTTCTCTCTTGGCTGTTCCTCCTACCGTTGAACAATGACAGGCTCCTAGTGATTGGTGACTTCAATTTACTTGAAAAGAATCTTGAAAATCCTATTTGTAGCTGGTTAGAGAGCAGCACGCTTATTTGCCAACTCAAACAAATGGTCTCTGGACCAAAGCATATTGCAGGACATACGCCGGACCTATTATTTACCAAGATAGAGAACAATGAAATTCTTAACATTGATACCCTTCTCTTGACAGATTACTCTATGATTAATATCTCTATGACTCTACCATTAAACCGCAATAGAGAAATCAACTTTTCTCCTTCTCTTAAAAGAGTATGGAGTAAGGTGCGTTCGGAAGCATTTCTGGACCATTTTATACCACCTGTGCTTGACATATGGTCTTCTCCCAATGCCTACCTAGAAAGAGTTAAGTCAGCCATTTCTGACTCCCTAAACAACTGTGCCCCTACGAGAGTAACTAACAATAAGCAGGGATCCCCACTGGAGAAATGGTAAAAGCAAGAGCTAAGATTAAAGAAAAGAAAGTGTAAAATACTGGAGCAAAAATTGAGACACTCTAGATGTGAATAGGACCATCAGAAATATAAACAAGAGCTAAATACTTTCCATAGGCACTCAAAAAAAGCCCAAAACAATTACTTTGTTAAGCGTTTGAATGACAATAGCAGCTTCTCTAGAGAACTCTTAGATTGTAAAGGAACTTACACAACCAGTTGGCCTATCTGAAGCCATCACCCCTTTTGTCACTAGCTGCGAAAAAATAAGTAACTTTTCCAGTGACAAAATTGACAGCATTTACACCTTCTTTGAGAAACAACCCAAATTAGATGAGATCAGTTTAACTCCCCGCCAGTAGGCTTGAAAGAACTAGGCAGCTTTGCTCAGTGTTCTGTGGATCAAGTAGAAAAAGCTATGTTGGAAGTCAAGTCAGGCTCCCCACTAGAACCCTGCCCCCATTTTATTTTCACACATTTAGCTCCTATTTTAAGCTTGTTTTTAGCACCAATTTTTAATCTCTCTCTATCCACTGCAGAATACCCCAATGCCCAGAAGCAAGCCCTAATTCTTCCACTAATAAAGAAACCTGGCATTGATATCACCACCCTATCAAATTATGGACCAATCTCCTTGCTTCCCTACATGGCAAAGGATGTGGAAAGGCTTGCTAATGTCCAACTTACTACATTTCTGGAGCAATATAAACTGCTGTATACATCTCAAACTGGCTTCAGGGGGAACAACAGCACTGAAGCTACTCTTTTGGTCGTTTTGGATAATATTAGATCAGAGGTGGACCAGTAGTCTATAGTCCTGATCCTACTCGACTTATCCACAGACTGACATGGTGTCCCACCACCTTCTGATAAAGAGCTTTTGACATGGTGTCCCACCACCTTCTGACAAAGAGCTTATTTGAGAAAGGGATCCATTCCAATGCCGTAAAATGGCTTGGGTCCTTTATAAAACCGAACTCAATCTGTGCAGCTCGGCATCTTCAAGTCGGTCCCTGTACATTCATTTGCGGAGTTCCCCAGGGCTCCTCATTGAATCCCACACTTTTTAGTGTTTGGTTTTGTGTCATCCATCTAAAACATAGTTAGGAAATGGGGTTTTGAAATGTGTTCCTACGCAGATGACACTCAACTAGTAATCTTCATAGGAGACAATCATCAGGAAGTTAGGGGAACCTATCAAACTGCCTTATAGAGGTATCAAGCTGGATGAGAGCACACTGCCTGAAACTAAATGCCGAAATAATGGAGATTTTACTGTTACATCTTTTTCTACTTCTCATTTTGGACAGGGGATGGAAAACATCTCCACCACTGAGAGCTTCCAACAGGGACCTACTATACCCAGACAGAAAAGAGAACTGGAACACTACCTACTTGACTGGAAGCTTACTGCCTTACTAGTTACTTTCTTAAATTAATTTCTAATGTGTTAGAAATGGGGTCTCTAGTTTCTAGTTGGTAGTGGTTTGTACTCGGTCCAACTAGGGACCCTCACTCTAGTCAGAGTAAGGGAGTCACACATCTAAGATAACCCCTGCTCACTCCCTTTGGTAGCTTGGCACGAGCAGTGAGGCTTATCTGAGAGGTAATGTGTTAAGTATTTGTACATATACACACACACACACACACACACACACACACACACACACAGTGAAAACACTACAAAGGTATTCCATGCCAGTTTAGAAAAATGGCCAATATTCATCTGCATAAAACAAGGCCAAAATGACAAAAATCCAACATACACAAGCAAAGGCATGAATTTTTATAGTTTAAACCTCAACAAAGCACTTAGAAACACAATAGCTCCAACTGGGGCTATCACAACATTGTTGACGGAGTAGCTCCCAACAGTCCGGCTCCCCTCACAATGGAGTGTTGGCAGTCATGGAGTTGCACGGACCCCAGGTACAGTACCTTTGAAAATAATGAGGCAGAGTCAAAGAGATGACTGCAGTCTTTGTCCTCTCCAAAGCAGAAGCAGCAACTGCAGGCTAACCCAGCAAAGCACACACAGCAAAAGGAAAGTACTCCTCCCCCCAGCTCTTCAGATCTTCTCCTTGGCAGAGTCTCCTCTTGATCCAGAAGTGTTCTAAAAGTCTGGGGTTTTGGGTCCATTACTTATACTCATTTCTGCCTTTGAAGTAGGCAAACTTTAAAAGGAAGTCTTTGTAGTGCACAAGACCCTGCCTTTCCTGCCCCGGACCCTGACACACTCTAGGGGGTTCGCGACAGCATTGTGTAAGGACAAACACAGCCCTATTCAGGTATTCAGGTGCAAATGGAAGCTCCTCCCACCACTCTTGCCCAGGAAGACCCAACAGGATATGCAGAGCATACCTCAGCTCCCTTTGTGTGACTGTCTAGGGGTAATTCACAACCAGACCACCTGTCATCCTGACCCAGACCTGTATTGAGCAGGCAGAGGCACAGAATGGTTAAGCAAGAACTTTCAAGACTTACAGTCTAAAAACCAACTTCACCAAAAGTTGTATTTTTAAATTGTGAGTTCAGAGACCTCAAACTCCATATCTTTATCTGCTTCCAATGAGAATTACACTTAAAAAGATATTCCAAGGCAATCCCCATGTTAACCTATGGGACAGGTATGCCTTACAATAGAGAAAAATGAATTTAGCAGTATTTTACTACCAGGACAAGTAAAACACACCAGTGCATGTCCTATCCTTTTAAATACACTGCACCCTGCCCATGGGGATGCCTTGGGCCTACCTTAGAGGTGACATGTAATAAAAGGGATGGTTTGGGCCTGAAAAGTGGGTACACTTGTGTGACGGGCCGGACTGGGCCGACCCGCACACCGCACCTACTTGTTCTGCCGCTTCCTCTCGTGACCCGGATGCACTTTCCACTTCATCCAATCACGGCATCCCAGGGCCGTCCCGGCGGGAACCCAGACATTTAAAGGGCCTGCCGACACTTCCTAGTTTGTTGGCGTTCGGGAGTGGTGAAGAGGAGAGTAAGACGACCGACGGGACAAAGGAGGAAGGCGTGGACGACAGGAAGCTCTGAGGCGTGTCCAGCGGATCCTCGGGCTGTGCAGAGCCGACCGCACCGTCAGCAGATTTCAGGCCGAAGGAGAACAGGAAGAAGCCGGTGGTCCCATCCGGGGGCGAAGGAGACAGACTCCGGGAAGCAAGACGCGAGTGCCTGCCGCGCTTCAGGAGAAGCGTGGCAGACGCAGGTGAGTGGGGCCTTCCTGAGCAGGGTTAGGGAGGACAGGAGGGGAAGGGATTAATGGGTAAATAAAAGGGTGAAAGGCACACTTAAAACGAGAGCGCACGAGTGAGGGTGAATGGGGGAAAGGAAAGGACAAGAGGGAAAGTGAGAGAGCGCAATAGACGTAAAGCAGAAAAGGTGAAGAGGAGATAAACAGAAAAGAAAAGAAAAGTTCACAGACTAATAGTAACAAATAAACAAGCACATCACTCAGAAATAGGACAACGAGGTACTGAGACAGAAGAAGGAAAAGAGTAAGGGCAGAGAAGAGATCAAGGAATCACCTCTCGTAGGAAAAGAAGAGGAAAGAAAAGATAGTGGCGAACAGACAAACGCAGAAAAGAGAAAAGGAGACACAAAGACCAGGAGATAGCGGAGTGAGACAAAGGGAAAGACAGCAGCAGGAAGAGACAGGAAAGAAAACACGAAACACTTACCAGGCTTATTCTTCTTCTTCCCACATGTGCTTCCCGAGAGTCCTAGAGGAAAAGGAAAGAAGAAGAAGAGGAAGTCCATAAAGTCCTGTCAGAAGGAAAGAGACATAGAGCACGAATACAAGAACACCACCACCCATCACAAACCTTTCTATACAGTCAATAAAAGACCACTTACCTATAGATCTGACGAGTACCGATTGATCATTAGTGGCCATCCTGTAACAACTTGTCTGGTCGAATTGGCAGTACACAACTGCAAACACAGATACTGCAGAGGCAGGTCTGAGACATGTTTACAGGGCTACTCTTGTGAGTGGCACAATCAGTGCTGTAGGCCTACTAGTAGCATTTGATTTACAGGCCATGGCACCTCTAGTACACTTTACTAGGGACTTACTGGTAAATCGAATATGCCAATCATGGATAAACCAATCACCAATACAATTTAGACATGGAGCAATATGCACTTTAGCATTGGTTAGCAGTGGTAAAGTGCCCAGAGTCCTAAAGCTAACAAAAACAGATTAAAAAAAATAGGAGGGAGGAGGAGTTTGGGGATGACCCTACAAAAAGGGTCAAGTCCAACACAACCCCCACCAGCCTAAAGCCAGGAGAGACCAAAAATACAATACCTTGATGGGCGTCCCTGTTTGGGGTGACAGAACATGGACCCTGGCCCACAACGGCAGGGGTGCGTTCCAGTTCTACGCCTTCCTGAACCCAGTTGGATTCCTCTGGCCATAATCTCAGGGTCCAGTAAGCTAACCCATGGCAAATCCTTCTCTTCACCTGTGGACCCCATCTGTGCAGACCCTAACCTTATTTGGCTCAAGAGAGGTATCCCAGTAGACAGACAGTACCACCATGACCAACATACGGGTGTGGCCCATTCCACCCTCGGGTGTGATTCCTGTCCCCACCCCAAGGGTAACTCTGTCTACAAGGACAGCAACCCACAGGGGTCCCTGGCAGCTGTCAGTGATGAGAGCCAGGCCTCAACCCTTCCAGGGCTCTCCAACCTCTGCGGTTTTTCAGAGTGGAGGGTAGTAGCACCGGTTGACTTGCACCCTTCGTCCACTCTCCCTTCCACCAGTTCAGGTGTGGTATCTTGAGACTGGTATTCAAGCCCAGGGTCTGTACCCTTAGGCTAGACTTCTTCCTCCCTCTGCTCCCCTTTCTGGGGCTCTGCACCCTCCTTTTGGAAGCAGTACCCCCAGAATCCAGACTGTCAGGGCGCTTGTGGCAGCCGTCCTACACAATTCTCCCACCAGTTCAGGAATTGTACCCTGACGCTGGTGCCCCAGCCCAGGGCATGTACACTGAGGCTGGAAAAGAGTTAGGGTTGAGGCTTACCTTCCCCCGCCCCTCTTGCTAGGGCTCTGCACCCCCCCACCCAGAGTGGTACCCCGAGAAGACAACACGGTTGGGACACTGTTAGCAGTCGCCCCTCCCTCCAGGTTAGGGGGGACACTCTGAACATGGCCCTCCAAACTAGGGTTCATACCCTGAGGCTGGGCCTGTGCCTGGCAAGTTAGCCCTTCTGGAATAATAACTCTACCCCCCCCCACCGAAGGCAAACACATTCCTCATGTGTTTGAGTAAGAGTCGACCTGGCACCGGTCTCCACCCCCTGCCCATCTGACAGTTTATGATAATGTTATTTATTTAATTATTTTGGATGACCTAGAGGATGGAGGGAGGGTACAGACATACACAGTATTAACAAATTGCTTCTATCTCACACACAATAAATTCAAGCTTATATCGATGAATGCAAGAGGGCCTCATCTCACCGAGCAAGAATCAAATGGAATTGTACTGCATGCAAGAGCGCAAAACCAACATTGTTTTCCTTCAGGAACACATCTGATAAGAAAAAGGGCCTGATTATGAGTTTGGTGGTCATAGTATCGCTGTGGCAGCAGAGTCAGAATTACTGCTGCACAGTTGGCGGTCCGACAGCCTTATTACGATGCATGTGGTTATACAGATGAAAGACCGCTGCGTTTCTGCCGCCAGCAAATCTCGACTGCTGCAGGATAGGCCAATGCGTCTCTCGGAGGGCAGACTGTCAGTGAAACTACTGGCCCAATCACTATAGGCTTTCCCGCCAATGTGACTGTGGTGGTCCAACCAGCACTTCTAAGCATGGCAGAAAACGAGGGATATAAGGCTGACACTCACCTCTATTCAGCTTCTTATGTCCTGTCCGGCGATGGAGCCAATCGTACACGTCCTGCCATTGCTGGTGCTGCTTGATGACGTCTGTATGGATGTGTCATGAAACTTAAACACACCTTCTCTGCTAAATCTGTATAATGGACACTCAAACATCTCCCACATTTAAAGGTACTGTTAAATAAATGGGATTCAAAATAATCAGCGTAACCAAAATTCAGAGGTCACAGTGTCAAGACGCTCTGCAGATTAGGTTTTCCTCTACAAGGTGGGACCCTGGAAGACTGGGACCTTGTGCCACAGTCCACTTTGCACATCCCTCAAAATATCTATGTGCCCAGGACCTGTGGTTTGCAGTATATCAGGGACAACCATTAGCATGACCAAGTGTTACAAATATGTGGGTAATGTGTAAGTGCAAGTCATGAAAGCAAACTCAGCAGTGATAGCATTTGTCTCACATTAATATAAATTTGGTGTAAGGTATGCACACAAAAATGGACACATGTCAATTATAATTCCTAATAAAGGATAACAATTTAACACCCTCCATGTGTGGCTAGACAAATAAATAACTTGCACACATCAAACACATATCCAACCTACATCATAGGGAGAAGTGCAACCTAAATGATGTTGACTTTGCCAAGCCAAGATGAAATACTTACCATCTGAAATACCATCCAATGTAATGGCCACCCCAGTTGGATTTCATCCCACATATCCATCCATTAAACATTTCCACTTGTCCTGTGCAATCCCATCACTGGTTCCAAGGTCAGAGCATACTAACGCATCAAATAACATCAACTTGTTACAAAAGTAATGGCAGGACTAATTTGTTCCAAAGCAAAGCAAATCTTTAATTTGGTATGAATAGATTGAAGAAATCAAAGGCCAATGGCCAGTCCGTATCCACATTGTGTGCACAAGCGCACTGCTGTGCCACCACAATTGCCCACATTGACACTGCCAGGGAACCTCCTCACAAAGGGGCAACCACTGTGCAGGGCAGGCACCTGAAAGATCTCATTTGGGAGTGGGACGTTTGGGTTTGGGAGGGGTGGGTTTGGTATGGGAAGTTGTGAGTTGGGAAGAGGAAGAGGTGGATCTACGTTTAAGAGGAAGGGTTTGGGAAGTGGAAAGGGATGGAAAGACATGTTGTTGATGTACCTTGGGACCTGGAAGGGGTGGATAGCTGGATAATAGGGGTTAGTCTGGAGGTGGGAGAGGTGGTCTGCAGTGTGGGAGGGGTAGGAACCTTCTTGGGATTTGTGGATGGAGGTTTGAGAGGGTTTAGGGCCAGGGAAAAGGAAAGATCTCCAATCGGGTACTTAAGAATGGGAATGGGAAGAAGTGGGGTTTTGGAGGGAGAGGGAGTGATTGTGGCTGATGTGCTGGGGTCTGTTGTGGGAGTATGTGGGTTGCATGTGTGGCAGGTGTATGTGTTGCAAGTATGGGTGTGTCTTCTATACATGGTGTATGTTGGGTGCTTGATTGTGTGTGTCTGTGTTTCTTAGGTGTGTACATAGGGACTGTTGTATCTGTGGATGTTGCTGCAGTGTAAGTGCTGGATGTGGGTGTTGTGGATGTTGATGTGGTGGTGACAATGGGTGTGGTTGTGTGTGGTGTGAATGGATCTGATGGTGGGTGAGTGGGTGCATGCGGGTGTGGTGTTGTCTGTGCTGGCTATGGATGAGGGGGTGAGGTGCGCATATGTGTGTACTGTCTTCTGTGCTGTGTGGGGTTGTGATGGGGAGTGTGTGAGTATGTGGTGTTGTCAGTAGTGGTTGTGGATGTGATGGTGGAGTGAGTGTCTGTGGGGTCGGGGGTGGGTGCAGTGTCTGTACAATTGGATGAGTGCCTTTTTTGTTTGTGCTTATGTGTGGATATGCTGCTTGGGTCTGTATGAGTATGTGTAAATGTCTGTGTGTGCTTTGGACAGGTTTGGGAATAGGGTATTGATATGGGGAAGTGGCAGGGGAGGGAAACGAGGTTGGGGGAATGGGAGGCTGCACTGAGGGAGGAGGCCAGAGCATGAAAAGATCTCTGCAGGCCAGACATTGCCCTGTGAATACCTTCCAGGTAGGCAACCATCAGCTGCTGAGGCCTTGCTTGCTCCTGGATGGCATTCAGAATGTGAGTCTGACCCACAGAGATGGTTCTCAGGAGCTCAATAGTTTCCTCACTCTGTGCAGCAGTGTAGGGGGGGCAGGGACTGAGGTGCCTGGAACAAAGGAAACACCTCCCTTTTTAGGAGATCGGGCCTGGCCAACTGGGTGGGGATCAACAGGTAGGATGGAGATGGAACTAGGGGTGGCGGACATGGACGAAGTAGGAACAGATCCTTTGGGGTCCACCAACACTCAGAAGTGTCCCCTGGAGGATGATGATGATGTCAAGCTTGTGTCTTCTGTGGCACCCCCACATTCTCTCGCCCACTGGATTTCTCTGTGTCAGTAGACTCATAACTGGAAACACTGTGACCAGTTGCTTCCCCAATAACGTTGGCCCTGGATTTCCCTGGATGAATATGAAATGACACATGACAAATGGTTGATTGCATCTGCATGAACACCTCTGACCATCATATTACAGAAAGGTACATATTACTTCAGCTGCATGGTTCACTATGCTATATTAGCTCAAAACATTTGGTCACAGTGATGTCATAACCACAAAAAGATCCTATACCATGAATTAATTTAAGTACACTCCGTCCTTAGGTATATATTAGGACAGTTGATCACCTTGTATACTCCGGCTCCTGTGGCATACCATACTGAACTGATGTCACAAGATATGATGGCTTAAAAAAGACATTCCTACAATGTCCACATAAGCCCCTGAATTCAGCTAATGCTCATTTCCTTGAAACAACATCATGAAGTGCTTTAGCAGAAATCAAGTCACATGCAAAGACTCTGTTCACAGCGATGTAATGTTTACCATTGATACTACCTCATATGTCCATTGTCAAGATAGTAAAATAAAAGCTGTACTGAGGTAGCTTAGCTCCATACCACATGTAGCATAGAAATTAGGTTGGAGAGAATCATGGCCTAAGCATTGGGATATATCTACTACAAACACACATATCAAGAAAGTTCAAAAGGCCCTATGAACATTCCTAATCCTGATTGGTTCTGGTAAGAATACTATTCTCAGCTTGCATTCCTAAAAGCAAATTGCACCTTTGAAGATTGTTGTGTGTCAGTGAATATCTGTGACATAAAGAGGTGAACACATTTCACTCATATTGGGATGGCACATCACAGCATTGCTTAGTTTTGAAAACACAAATGGCCTTGTAAAACTGGGTGCAGACCCTCACATATGATCCCTACATTGCTACATCCGCCTCCCTAATGCATGTCACCAGTGAATAAACCTTCACAAATTAACATGTGCAAATCTCATAGCTGAATACTTCAACATCAATGGCATGGAAATTCACATTGTGAGAAATTACTGTAAGCCTACCTGTCATGTACTTCATTGCTTCATTAGTTGGACCTGACAAATAGATCTTGTGTGAAACAGTAGGGTAGATGATACTACAAAAGGGAAAGGTACACATGCCAACATGTAGGTACTAATATTGATGGCACCAGTGATGTTTGATTATCTCTTGTAACTGTACATTTCCCACTTACCAAGGGGAAGCATTGCTCAGTGACTGAGCCCAAAGTGCACTGTATGCTATGTCACATGTAAGAGGGTCACTATCACATGAGACACAGTAGTGTGGTAGCATCACTCTTGACACACTGAAGACACATGGCCTATTGGGTACAAATGTCACCTACAACATCAAACAACATGAGCTAATTAATCACTTTACTCAGCCATGTGTCCGCTTAAGACAGGAAATTTGTAGTGGACAGAACTCTTCTGTGTTCCTGGTCATAAGGACATCAGGCAAAGCACATTAGCATGCACCTACTACCAGACCCACACAAACAATAACTCTTCCTGCACGTAACACATGGGTCACCCCCAATGTGGATGGTGAGATGCCTGCCTGTAACACAAAAAGTTGGCAATGTCACATGAATGACTTTGGCCAGGACTCACCCCCTTGTAGGGTCTGTGAGTCCCTTAATGCCCTTTCTAGCTCCGGGTAGGCCACCACCAGTATGCGGGCCGTTGGGGGGGTCAGGGTCTGGTGCACGCTCCATCCACATTGGGAGCACAGCCCCAGCTGGACCTCTGTAATCTTCTGGGTCCAGAGTATGAGGTCCTCCCACCTTTTCCAACAGTGAACGCTGCACAGGCAATAGACCCACAGGGTCCGCACATTCCAGGTAATGACTCTGCAAATGACTTGCTTCTGATGGGTGTTGACCTGTATGGATGTAATAGATGAATAAAAAGATCATAATTGCAAATTGTTAGGATCTGGTTGGTTAACACAAATTTTGTATACACCCAACACAAGCATCATTAAATTGTTAACATGCTACATGTGTAAATCTCACATATTGAAAGTACAGAGAAATAAATCCACACTTTTGTAGACATATGCTGACTATCCTCAACCCTGGTCATGTTATACACTGACTAAGCCAGCCCACTAACATAATGTAGCCAAGGGCCAACCGACATGTACTGTGATGTGAACTACAATGAAACACAACACACCACTGTGGCCTTCTGAAGGGGAAGCTACTTGTGCAGGACTGTACAGACACCTTTACAGCCAGGCCCAGTGACTTGTTGCATATGGTCCATACAGGCTAGGACCATAGTATAGACTACATCCTAAGACTTCAGTCACAATGAAAGGGCTGGCGTGTCACTAAGAGCTTCCTCTCTGGGGATGTGTGGACATGTGGACTACTTACTGGAATATCATACTACGTCTGATTGACTTCGTGCGGTATGTACTGGCACCACAGGGCACACCTTTTGCCATATGTGGCACTGTTACAGAGATGGC